>NC_090449.1:554387100-555012100 GCF_031143425.1 Pleurodeles waltl
AAGTAGAATGAGAACGGCTGATTCACCTCTGTCGAATTGGGTGCGAATGTCATCTGTTGCGGCGATCATGGTTGATTCAGTGCTGTGATTAGCCCTGAATCCTGATTGGGAAGGGTCCAGTAGGTTGTTTCTCTCCAGGTGTTCTATGAGATGGAGGTTGATGGCCTTCTCCAGGACTTTGGCGGGAAATGGGAGCATTAGCATTAAGACGAGTGGTTGGCCTGAAGCTCTCTGGGGGCTGCAGAGGGTTTCTTGAGAAGTGGTCTGATCTTTGAGTGTTTCCAGGCATTAGTAAAGGTAGCCATGGCAATGGAAGGGTTGAGGATGTTGGTGAGTTGCAGTTAATTTCGTCCATTCGGAGGTTGAAAAGTCGGTGGGGGCAAGAGTCGGTGGGTTCTCCTGAGTGGATGGAGGTCATTAAAGTGCTTTTGTTCGGCTGCTGAGTTTTTCCCATGAGATGAGTGGGTGGTCTGCAGCAGTGGTTGATGGGATGTGGAGGAGGTCGATGGGTTGAGGATTGAAGCTCTTGTAGATGGTTACTATTTTGCTGTGGAAGTGTTTGGCGAGGGCGTGACAGAGTTTATGTGAGGAAGGGATCACGTTTTTGGTGACTGACTGGCAGGTGAAGTCTTTGAGGATGGAGAAGAGTTAATTGTTTTGTTGATGCTGGTTTTGATCCGCTGTGTCAGGGCCTCCTTTTTCATGGCTTTGAGCTGGTTGTGGTAATTGTTGAGGTCCAATTGAAAGGTGTCTCGGACTGCGTTGTTTCTGCTGGTTCGCCCCTTTCTTTACAGTTGGTTGCATCTGTGTTGTTCTGATCTTAGTTCCAAGGTGTACTAGCTTGCTTGTTTGCTGGATCTGTGTGTTCTGGTTGGTTTGATGGGAGCATCTTGGTTGGCAGCTTTCATCATCCAGGTGTTGATGTTCTGGACTGCCCGGTTCAGGTCTGTGGTGTGGGTGGGCTGGGTGATGCTGTCCATTGGTGTTGAGTAACTTTGGTCCAGTTGTGGGAGGGGATGCTGTGACAGTTGTGGGTGGTGCAAGGAGGTACGCTGATAGTGAAATGTACAATGGAGTGGTCTGACCAGGTGAGTTCAGTTATGTGGCTGTACCTGATTCTGTTGCTGTAAGTATGTGTCCTGCTTTGTGCGTGAGGTTTGTGGCCAGTTGCTTGAGGCTGATGTTGTCCAGTCATTCCAGTAGGTCGGTGGAGATGGTGTAGGTGTAGTCGTCCAAGTGGAAGTTGAGGTCTCCCAGGAAAATGAAGCGTTCAGATTTGAAGCCGAACGGTTTCACAGTTATTTAAACAGGCTCAAATCATTTTATGAGAAAAAAATCCTTCCCCGAAAAGTCCCAGACTTCGAGTTTCACCCTATATTTATGATCCTGTGATAGATCTTCAGTAGGCTTCGAGAGATACTGCCCAACCTCTGTCCCTTGCCAGGCCAAAGTAAAGACCATGTCTTAATCACATGTTTGAAATTCAACACCATTTGGGGTACAATTTAGCTTGCATAGTGTGTCATACCCCTAAAAGTTTATCGGACTGGAAACAAACACTACAGATTGATAGTTCTCTTTGAACGACACTATCTTAACCAGAACATTTTCCGTGACAGGGTTAGAAATCTGTTTATTAGCAAATCCCACACCTTGGATCTTTATTTCCTAGAGGGGTAAGTGCAGGACTTCTGCTGTTCTAACAGTGAAACAGATAGCACCCATGCCAATCAGAAATGACCCGAGGTGGCCATTCACCTTGCCTGAATGGACTGCTTTGAGATACCTCTGAGACTGTGCCAAGTATGCAATCTTCCTGCCTTCTCAGGCACCATCATTGTCACTGGTCAGAGCTGTAACCCTCCAAGGAGTCAAAAATGGGGAACTATTGGAAAATATTTTGATTCTGGAAAGAGTTCTGATTCATTTTTGGGGTCTGGTTTGCATTGAACCTAGAGTTGCCCATATTCTGTTGGGACATTAGGGCTTGGGCAACTTGCAACACTGGAACCTAAGACATGTTAGGACTTTGCATTCTCACGTCTGTACATTTGGGAGATGAGCAGAATTCTCATTCCTCGGTTGAACAAAGCCCATGTTCTGCGTTGTGGCTTTGTCCAGCCCTCTTTTGGGATTTAGATGACACTTGTGCTTCCAGTGGCCCAAATTGTTACAATAATGACATGCATTATATCTCATTATTGTCACAACATCAATCTTAGTACTCAGGTCTATTGGACCACCATGACCTCTACACAGTGGAACCTAATTTCCACTCCACAACATATGTCCTCCTTAGGGGTACGCAACCTACATATGTCTGATCCTGACCACCTTTGTGCACCAATTTCATTTGGGATAACATGAATTTCTCCTTCATTTGGTTCTTTTTCATCTCTAGCTGGTCGCTACAATAATTATCATACCACTGGATCTCATCAATAGACTTGTTCTGCAACAAATGCTGTTAAATGATCATACTGTTCTCAGGTCGTAATCCCATCACAAATTTTGACACAAGCTCCCCATATCTTTCCATTTTGGGGCCTCCAATCCACCTTGCTGTTTAACCCCTTCACTGACAGGCCTTTTCCCCCTCCTGTGCCGAGCCTTTTTTTGGCTATTTGGAGCAGTTCGCGCTTAGGCCCTCATAACTTTTTGTTCACATAAGCTACCCACGCCAAATTTGCGTCCTTTTTTTCCAACATCCTAGGGATTCTAGAGGTACCCAGACTTTGTGAGTTCCCCAGAAGGAGGCCAAGAAATTAGCCAAAACACAGTGAAAATTTCGTTTTTTTCAAAAAAATTGGAAAAAGGGGCTGCAGAAGAAGGCTTGTGGTTTTTTCCCTGAAAAGGGCATCAAAAAAGGGTTTGAGGTGCTAAAATCACCAGCTTCCCAGCTTTCAGGAACAGGCAGCCTTGAATCAGAAAACCCAATTTTTCAACACAATTTTGGCATTTTACTGGGACATACCCCATTTTTACGATTCTTTGTGCTTTCAGGCTCCTTCCAGTCAGTGACAGGAATGGGCATGAAACCAACGCTGGATCCCAGAAACCGCAACATTTCTGAAAAGTAGACAAAATTCTGAATTCATCAAGGGGTAATTTGTGTAGATCCTACAAGGGTTTCCTACAGAAAATTACAACTGAAAAAGAAAAATATTGAAATTGAGGTAAAAAAACATCAATTTTTCTCTACGTTTTACTCTGTAACTTTTCCCTGCAATGTCAGATTTTCAAAAGCAATATACTGTTACGTCTTCTGGACTCTTCTGGTTGCGGGGATATATAGGGCTTGTAGGTTCATCAAGAACTCTAGGTACCCAGAGTCAATAAATGACCTGCACCCTGCAGTGGGTTTTCATTCTATGCCGGGTATACAGCAATTCATTTGCTGAAATATAAAGAGTAAAAAATAGCTATAAAGAAAACCTTTGTATTTCCAAAATGGGCACAAGATAAGGTGTTGAGAAGCAGTGGTTATTTGCACATCTCTGAATTCCAGGGTGCCCATACTTGCATGTGAATTACAGGGAATTTCTCAAATAGACGTCTTTTTTACACACTGTCTTACATTTGGAAGAGAAAAATGTAGAGAAAGACAAGGGGCAATAACACTTGCTTTGCTATTCTATGTTCCCCCAAGTCTTCTGATAAAAATGATACCTCACTTGTGTGGGTAGGCCTAGCGCCCGCGACAGGATATGCACCAAAACACAACGTGAACACATCACAGAAAACAGAGCTGTTTTTTGCAAAGTGCCTACCTGTAGATTTTGGCCTATAGCTCAGCTGCCACCTAGGGAAACTTACCAAACCTGTGCATTTCTGAAAACTAGAGACCTAGGGGAATCCAGGATGGTGTGACTTGTGTGGCTCGGACCAGGTTCTGTTACCCAGAATCCTTTGCAAACCTCAAAATTTGGCTAAAAAAACACATGTTCCTCACATTTCTGTGGCAGAAAGTTCTGGAATCTGAGAGGAGCCACAAATTTCCTTCCACCCAGCGTTCCCCCAAGTCTCCCGATAAAAATGATACCTCACTTGTATGGGTAGGCCTAGCGCCCGCGACAGGAAACGCCCCAAAGCGCAACGTGGACACATCCAAATTTTTGAAAGAAAACAGAGGTGTTTTTTGCAAAGTGCCTACCTGTAGATTTTGGCCTCTAGCTCAGCCGGCACCTAGGGAACCCTACCAAACCTGTGCATTTCTGAAAACTAGAGACCTAGGGGAATCCAAGATAGGGTGACTTGTGTGGCTCGGAACAGGTTCTGTTACCATGAATCCTTCGCAAACCTCAAAATTTGGCTAAAAAAACACATGTTCCTCACATTTCTGTGGCAGAAAGTTCTGGAATCTGAGAGGAGCCACATATTTCCTTCCACCCAGCGTACCCCCACGTCTCCCGATAAAAATGATACCTCACTTGTGTGGGTAGGCCTAGCGCCCGCGACAGGAGACGCCCCAAAGCGCAACATGGATACATCCAAATTTTTGAAAGAAAACAGGTGTTTTTTGCAAAGTGCCTACCTGTAGATTTTGGCCTATAGCTCAGCTGCCACCTAGGGAAACTTACCAAACCTGTGCATTTCTGAAAACTAGAGACCTAGGGGAATCCAGGATGGTGTGACTTGTGTGGCTCGGACCAGGTTCTGTTACCCAGAATCCTTTGCAAACCTCAAAATTTGGCTAAAAATACACATGTTCCTCACATTTCTGTGGCAGAAAGTTCTGGAATCTGAGAGGAGCCACAAATGTCCTTCCGCCCAGCGTTCCCCCAAGTCTCCCGATAAAAATGATACCTCACTTGTGTGGGTAGGCCTGGCGCCCGCGACAGGAAACGCCCCAAAGCGCAACGTGGACACATCCAAATTTTTGAAAGAAAACAGAGGTGTTTTTTGCAAAGTGCCTACCTGTAGATTTTGGCCTCTAGCTCAGCCGCCACCTAGGGAAACCTACCAAACCTGCGCATTTCTGAAAACTAGAGACCTAGGGGAATCCAAGATGGGGTGACTTGTGTGGCTCGGACCAGGTTCTGTTACCCAGAATCCTTTGCAAACCTCAAAATTTGGCTAAAAAAACACATGTTCCTCACATTTCTGTGGCAGAAAGTTCTGAAATCTGGGAGGAGCCACACATTTCCTTCCACCCAGCGTTCCCCCAAGTCTCCTGATAAAAGTGATACCTCACTTGTGTGGGTAGGCCAAGCGCTCGCGACAGGAATTAGCCCAAAACACAACGTGGACACATCAAATTTTTTCATAGAAAACAGTGCCTACCTGTGGATTTTGGCCTCTAGCTCAGCCGGCACCTAGGGAAACCTAGCAAACCAGCGTATTTTTGAAAACTAGAGACCTAGGGGAATCCAAGATGGGGTGACTTGCGGGGCTCTGACCAGGTTCTGTTACCCAGAATCCTTTGCAAACATCAAAATTTGGCCAAAAAACACTTTTTCCTCTCATTTCAGTGACAGAAAGTTCTGGAATCTGAGAGGAGCCACAAATTTCCTTCCACCCAGTGTTCCCCTAATTCTCTCGATAAAAATGGTACCTCACTTGTGTGGGTAGGCCTAGCGCCCACGAAAGGACATGCCCCAAAACACAACGAGGACACAACATGTTTTTTGCAAAGTGCCTACCTGTGGATTTTGGCCTCTAGCTCAGCTGGCCCCAGGGGGGGGCAGAAATGCCCTAAAATAAATTTGACCCCCCACCCACCAAACCCCCCCTGCCCAGGAGCGACCCTTGCCTATGGGGTCGGTCCCCCTACGTGACATTGGCGTCTAAAAACAAATCCCCGGTGCCTATTGGTTTCTGCACCCTTGGGGGAAGATTGACCTAAAATCGGCCAATCTGCCCCCAAGGGGGGCAGAAATGGTCTAAATACAATTTGCCCCCCAGGGGAGCGACCCTTGCCTGATGGGACGCTCCCCATCTCTAAAAAAAAAAAAAAAAAAAAAAAAAACCACACCAAAAAAATTTGCCCTGGCGCCTAGAGGTTTCTGCCCCCCTGGTGGGGGGCAGAAATGGCCTAAAATAAATTTGTATCCCCAACCCCCACCCCCCTCCAGGAGCGAACCTTGCCTACTGGGTCGCTCCCCCTGCATGACATTGGCGCCAAAAAACAAATCCCCGGTGCCTAGTGGTTTCTGCCCCCTTGGGGGCAGATTGACTTAAAATCGACCAATCTGCCCTGAAGGGGCGCAGAAATGGTCTAAATACAATTTGCCCCCCAGGGGAGCGATCCTTGCCTGATGGGTCACTCCCCATCTCTAAAAAAAAAAAAAAAAAAAAACAATCGAGGGGCTTGGGGCAGATCGGCCTAATAATAGGCTTAGGGGGGGCAGAAATGGCCTAAAATAAATTTGCCCCCCCAACCCGCACCCCCCCCCCGGGAGTGACCCTTGCCTACTGGGTCGCTCCCCCTGCGTGACATTGGCGCCAAAAAACAATGGGTCGCTCCCCATCTCTAATGCTTTGCATTTCTCTTTCAATTGCGCTGGAATCTCTGCTTCCAGCGCGATGGGGGAGACCCTGTGACTAATCAGCGCGCGCTCGCGTGCTGACGTCACAGGGGGGATTAAGGGGGTCGGGGGTGGGAGGGGAAGGGCTTCCCCTTCCATCCCTGACTTGGTGGGGTGGGGGGGAACCCCACAGAGGCAGCGCTAGCGCTCCCTCTGGGCTCTGTGCACAGGACGTAATGGTTACGTCCTGGGCACAGCTGCACTGTGCCTCAAGACATAACCATTACGTTCTGGGCACAGAAGGGGTTAAACACTTGTAACAACCTCTCATAATAAGCATGAACTGTTTCTTTAAGTTCCTGAGTGGTCTGATCAAATATTTACCCAATCATTATCTTTCACAGACACCTTTCCTTTCAAGAACGTAATTACTTGCTTATACTTCTTCATCACTTCAGGTCAAGGCGCACGCATTATTGGATTCCTGTGAGGTTCCTTATCCGGCCACTGACAAGAAAACTTACATTCGCTCATAGATCACTCAACACCAATATGTCAGAAAAAGTATTCAAATCCACCCACAACACCAAGGAGGGAGATTTTTACAAATCTTTCAGTCTGGGTGTACCAATGACCTGGATTCTCTTCTAACTTCAGGAAATCATTTGTGAATGCTGCAAGATCACCTCCATTCCAAGGCACTTGCACATAGTCTCTACCTGGCACTTCCCTCAGCAGGACATTCTGTGCTCATTGTTCATTTGGTGGATCTAGGGGTGGTTCTCTTCTTTGATATGGGGAGGAAACTACTCTCAATTTCTTTTAATCTTACTTTTAGCCCATCCACCTGGCCACTTGTCCAAATCACCCCATGTTCATATGCTGCCAATCAATTCTCTAATTTGCAATTTCATTCCTGACATTCTCATACTCAACATGCCCTCACCATCATAGTAAACACAAAAGCTTCTTTGTAAACATGTATTCTTATTTAAATCTATGTCAACCAAATGGGCCAAATCTGAAAATCTGTTATGACCATGGCCAGCCTGATGTGTAATATCCTTACACAGATACACAAGTTAATTCAGTCTATGTGTATCCATGTGTGAAAAATCAAGATTGTCAGAAATGAAGTTGTCCAGGCCTAGTCTCAACCAAATCATAGCCACTGGTTTCTCTCTCTCTGCAAGTCGGGTTTCTTCCCTTGGCTGTACAACCTCACCACTTCCTTGGGACCATTTAAAGAATCCAACCAAGTCCGGTATCTCTTATGAACTAGTCCATCTAGGGACACTGGGCTATTAAACTCTTTAATTCCTCTAGGGCTACTGTTTAGGACACATTGCGGTGAGTTCCAATGGATACTGAGGAATTTCATGATATTGGGGCAAGTTACTCCTACTGTGTCTAACGTTGAGGACATAGGGGTGGCTTTCAGTGGGGCTGCCACAGTTGGAGGTAATGGTAATCCTCCTGTGACTCCTAAATCATAGGCAGAGAGGCATTATTTTTAAGGGGCCGTCATGGTCAGGACTGCCAAAGATTTCATAGTTCCTCCAGATGACTTTGAGTTATACACAGGAACTGCAAGACCAAATATATTTGGGGGCAGTTATTGAATCCAGGGCAATACCCACCGGAGACATTGAAGGGGCATGAATCTAAGCCATTTCTTCTGTTGAGATATGATTAGGGTTTATTATACTTGTGGCGCTCCTAGGGTTATTACTTGCAATGGCACCACTCGAACTGTCAGCTGAATAAGCATCATAAGATGGTATATAGGAGGACAACAATACTTCTAAAAAGTCATTCCTCAACAGCATCTGTCTTTTCCTCTCCTTTTGTCTTTTTATTTTCTGAGGCTCTTCGGTTGTCAATTCGGGTGCAACCTAACTCCATTGCCTGCTTCCATTTGCCAATTCTGTTGCTCTGCATCCCACATAGTGTCAGCATAACTAAGCACTGTTTTCTTAGCCATATTCTGATATTGCTTCTTTTCTTTAGCATGTGTGGCCCACTTCCAAGCATTAAGGGTTTCATGTCTTACAGTACTCCCCTTAGATTCCCAATGATTCTCACATTATATGTGCCATATTAGGGAAATCTCAATGGACCTTCATTCTCAGTGACATTGTACCATTAACAAAGCCAAATGCATGTATGAAACACTACATTTTTGCCATATAATGGCCTGGCGAACCTTCTGGTGGAGCTTCCTTGTCCTCATGAACAGGGATTCACACATCACCTCTCATCAGTTCTCTAAGCCTCTTGCAGAATTTCATGATCACAATAATATATGGGACAAAAGAAATACAAAGCGAATGTAAAATCTGAGCAAATTAAAAAAAAGATGCAAACTCCACCTAAATCACAGTTTAATTAAGGTCTGCACCTTTGTCCAATCAGAGAGCAAACTCTAACTTCATGGATCTATCCCAGTGTAGCACCTGATGCCATGAAAACCAATGCAAATGCGACATTTACACCAACCACACTATCTCAGTATAACACTGTTTGACGCATTCCTCACAGCGGTTCACCTTCCTTCACAGTTATTCCCATATATTCAACTCCCACTCCAATGAGCAAGCACAATTAAAAAATATAATTTGTTTGCTCCAATAAACAAATTCAAAGTAATCATTCATACAAGAATAACCATAACTCATTCAACTTCAACATACACCAGTGAAATGTCAGCCAGTGGGAAATCATTACGTCACCAAACACAATTCACTCACTATTCCTATGCAATGCTACAAGCTCAACATAACAACTGTGATGCACAGCCCTATTAATACTCACTCCTACTCTACTTCAAACTCCTTCAAAAACACTGAACCACTGCCAATCCTCCAAACTTGAACTTTGGTTTAAGGAGATGGACTTGGCTTGAACAACTCCAGATTTTCTTCAGAGCATTCTGTCTCCCTATACTTCAGTGACTAACCATCCTCTGATTGCTACCAATTGATGGAGCACGAGTTATTTAAAGCTCAGGCCCATATTTATACTTTTTTAGCGCCGCATTTGTGTAATTTTTTGATGCAAAAGCAGCTCAAACTTACAAAATACAACTGTATTTTGTAAGTTTGGCTGCTTTTGCTTCACAAAGCAGCACAAATGCAGCACTAAAAAAGTATAAATATTGGCTTCAATCTCTTAGTTTAGTCATCAAACAGAATCCTCCACTGGTCGTATGGACCTTTGGCTGTTAACTTGAAGCAGTAAGGGAGAGCTGGCATTCAGAATCCAATTTAATTTAAATGAATCAAATTAAGACCCATACTTATACTTTTTTAGCTCTGCATTTGCACCGCTTTTTGATGCAAAAACAGTGCAAACTTACAAAATACAATTGTATTTTGCAAGTTTGTGCCGTTTTTGTGTCAAAAAATGACACAAATGCGGAGCTAAAAAAGTATAACTATGGGCACAAGTTTCACAATAATGATAGATGGTATGCAAACATACAGGTTTATCCTTGAATTAGTATATCATAGCAAATCAATAAGTTGGCAACAATTTATAAAATGCATTATTACAGGAAAAATATTATGGTGTTCAAAACCTCTAAATTTGAGTATTACAAAATATAGAATGTAAGTAGCTAGCAAACAATGAATGCTTGCTATCCAAACCAAATGTTCCATAAAAAAATAATCTCTAGTTAAATTTAAATTAAGTAATGAAAGTGCGAAGGGGATTTGTAAAGGGGAAATGAGAAAAATGTCAGCATCATGTGAACCTCAGTTGAAGTTCAGATAGAAATGAGAGGGTTTAGCATGAAGCTTTATAGTCAAGGAAATCAGAAAGGCAGAGAGGTCTGCTGTCTTCAAAGTCAGGAGAGGGTCTCTAGTCTAACTGCTATGAAACACAATTTAAAAGCACAATTGAACGTCTCAGAACATCCATATCTCACTCCCACAGTCTAGAGCCAATCCCATGGTGCTATTTGCTGAGAGCCAGCAACCCCCAAAGTCCCTTCCCAACACAATTAAGTACATATCTGTTTGACCTTGAGAGTTCCATCTCCCTAATACACCAGGTACAGAAGTCTCATTTGATTATCATTTCTCCATCCTTGCTTCCAACTTCTTATCTTCACACCTTACTGTCAGTCTAGTAGAGAATAATGAGCCTTTCTCTAGATAATGAGGGACTTGATCATGTGCATGCAAAGAAATGAATAAGCAACACACTGACAGTTGGAAATGTGCAACACTCAGCTGAGTCAAACTAAGTTAACTTGAGAATCAAAATAGAGGCACATTATTGCATTATTAAACTTCACTCCAATTTACTACATGTGCTCTCTAAATGTGTACAGCAATTTTTATCCACGATAATGCATAAAGATGAAGCACAAGGGCAAATGAAGTTAAGGCACAGATTGAATATATGAATTATATCTTGACGTAAATAGAGTATATGTAGAGAGTCAAGTGTAAATTATGCTGCTCCAGTCTCACGGAAGTAGAAAAGAAAAACAGAGAGGGAGAGAAAGAGAGGATTTTTGGTTAGCCAGAACTAGGAGCGTGCATTAAAAATAACAGTCAACAATTTACAGGGTGAAGTTATGTGCTCATAAGAGCACTTACAAGAACATTGTTGCTATTGAACTATCCTATACCTTTTGCTTTCCTGTATGTCTGTTGCTCTGACTAATGGACTGAGTGGCTTATCAAGAAGCACTGTAGAAGGCGAGGCTCCTGCCACTCAAGTATAAATGTTGTCAAGGTAACCAACAAAATGGAAGACCTTATCATGGATCCTACATAATATGGATGATGGCTTAAGGAGGGACAATAAGGCTAGCTAATAACTCTCTTAGAAAATGAAGCGAAAGGAACAAAGCAGATTGTGTCCTGTGGTGTATGAGGACACATAATTCTCTCTGAGCACCACAGAGGACTACTGATATTGTGACAAAGGTCCTGTGTTTGCCACAATGAATCTATAAATGCATTCAGTACTGGATATGTCCTTCACATTGAATGGAGTCCACCTGACTTTGCCACAAATGGGAGTGTCAGTAAAAACAGAGGTTGAAGAAAATCACCCCTAAAGTAGAAAGAGAGAGCTGATCCTAAATCAGTTGTTGACCTCAACAAAGGAAACATGACTCTTACTGAAGGTGACTCTATCATCCCATGAGCACTGGAAAATGGCTGCTGGGAAACCAAAGTCTGATGACCTGAAAGATAGAGTTGCTTATGCTCCTGGATACCATTGTTTGCCTATTTAGTAGTCTGAGTTTATAGTGTGGCTTGTGTAGAAAGTGTTTTGGGGTCTTGCTTTAGACCAGAGGGGTGCTCTGTTTGTGTTGTCAGCATCAGGCTGGACCAGAGGCAGCTCCTCTTGTTGCTTGTAATCATCATGCTGGTTATGTTGTGATCCAGTGTGTCTGACATCAGTTATACTGAGTCTGAACAACACTAACTAGGTAAGCTTTGTCAGTCATAGGAAAACAGTATTCAATTAATTTAATTAGTACTCATGATCTGAAATTGTTTGTGCTTGTAACTGATAATACATTGGAGACGTGACTATCTGAGGAGGGAGGCAGAGTTTCCTCTGTAAATTTGAGAGAACTGCAGTATAAGCACTTTATATCCCAGAAGTATTGTGTTATCTGCCTGCCTCCGCCTGCTGAAAATGTATTGTCTACTTTAGAAATTGCAGCATGCAAGGTAAGTAACCAAGGCATTGGCCCTCTTCAACTCACTACATAATCCTACATGCATGACATTGCAGGAACCAACTATTTCTTGTGATTTCGAAGATTGTCGGATATCGTACTGTCATAATTATCTTTGATTATTGGTTTGCACATGTATCCGAGGTTCTAAATCTGGAAGATCAAATTCACATGATCTTTCTAGGAAGGTGTGAATATTGGGTCAGGCTTCCTGTTCGCAAAAAAAAAAGGGAGAGTTCCGACCACCTTTAAACCAACCAGCAATTCACGGATGCACAGTGTGATATCAAAGGGAAATGAAAGGCAATCTTCAGTAGGAACTACAATAAAAAAAACTCTTGTAGTGCAGCATCTTACATCTCAGAAGGTGCACACTTAAAACTGATAATGCTACTGACAAACTCAAGCAGCCTCTTACAAGGAGATGTGCGAGGACCAGATTCACTCTAGAGAGCTTTCAGAAGGCTCAAACATCCTTGTTGGAAATTAATTCCAATCTGGCCTCTCAGATCTGATTTGTATGAGGAATTGATGTGTAGCCATTTTAGTTACGGCTTCATACATGTTATTTTAGCAAACTAAGCCTGCCGCTGTGCACTTTAACCTAGATATATTTTATTCAGCTTCATTTTATTATTTTAACAATAGCCACATTTGCAGTCTTTTTTTATTTTTTCTATATAGCTGTTCTTTGCCCAGGCCAGCCCTGAGTTCTTAAACAAGACACTTCTTTCACTCTGTGCTTTTATCAAGGCTGCAGTAAGATAGGTTGCCAGCAAAAGCGGTACACTTTGGGGGTCATTCCGACCCCGGCGGGCGGTCATTTCAACTTTCCCCAAAAGATCGCCCGCTGGCCCAGCGGGAAAGCCCCTGCAAAGAGGAAGCCGGCTCCGAATGGAGCTGGCGGATTTGCAGGGGTGCGACGGGTACAGTGGCACCCGTCGCGATTTTCAGTGTCTGCAAAGCAGACACTGAAAATCTTTATGGGGCCCTGTTAGGGGGCCCCTGCACTGCCCATGCCAGTGGCATGGGCAGTGCAGGGGCCCCCAGGGGCCCCACAACACCCGTTCCCGCCATCCTGTTCCTGGCGGTAAAAACCGCCAGGAACAGGATGGCGGGAAGGGGGTCGGAATCCCTATGGCGGCGCGGCAAGCAGCGCCGCCATGGAGGATTCCCTGGGCCAGGGGTAAACCGGCGGGAAACCGCCAGTTCCCCTTTTCTGACCGCGGCTTTACCGCCGCGGTCAGAATGGCCCTGGAAGCACCGCCAGCCTGTTGGCGGTGCTTCCTCTACCCTCCACCCTGGCGGTTTGAAACCGCCAGGGTCGGAATGAGGGCCTTTGTCTCTAATGTTGACAGAAACAGATACACTTTTATGTGGGGATCCTTTCTTGGACCATCAGCTGTCTTATTATAAAAACACTACTTTGACCCATGTACGTTAGAGGGAGATTCCAGCCAGATGACCACAACTCTATGCTGATTGCTGAGTGCTTTGCTGCAGCTGCTTATGTAGACTACAGACCTCTTGCTCCGGTATGAGGGATGATGTCTTCCCAGGGGAACCTGAAGGGCAGAATTAGAGCTTAACATGCTGTGCTCTAACATAGCCTAGGTAGGAGCTTTTCTTAACGATCATGCTGACAATATGGCAGCGTTATATTTATGTTTTACCCTCCTTGTCACAGTTTTAATCCTGTCATGCTTCATCGTCCTAGTTATTACAATTCATGCTTTATTATCTAAGATGCAGTTACTCAATAAAAGCTAAGTGAACTATATTCTGCCTCTGATTGTCCTTGCATATTTAAGACTAATGTAACTGAAAGAAACAGATGAGATCTGAGTGACAAAAATTTCCCTGAGCCGTCATTGTGTCAAGCGCTTGGTTGCCTAATTATCCCTGCTCTTGGGTAGAGGTGAGGCACTGTTACAAACCCGGATTAGGCCGACAGGTGTCACCTGTAGTGGGTTCAGACTCAGTCCCCCACAGTGCAAGTGATTCTGCCGCCCAAATCTAGTAGTCTCATTAGGATGATGATAGCCTACTTGACAGATGCAAGAGCTGTAAAGCTTGCTGTACGGATTGTGAAATTTAGTTAATCTGATCATTTTATCAGTTCTTGGAGATTCATCAGGAAGAAACTTTAAAAAGCAATCTCACACCCCATCTTAATGCTTAGGCTCTCTGCTCGTAAAAGATCAATGGTGTCCAAAGCAGTCAGGAGTGTTCATTCCAGATATGTATAGCCATCATGTATGACTAAGTAACATTTAGAGTTACTGCCCCTTCAATTTCTACCTATAGCCGGTTTGTTTGTGAAAAACACATTGGCTGCTTCTGTGGGGGGGAGGTGGGTTAAACACATGTTTCTACCACTAAGTTGAGCTGTTTACTGGTCCCCACTTTTGACATATGGTTTGAGCATTGAAAGTGGCCTTTGCTTACATTCTTTCCTCTAATTCTGACTTCACCCAATAGTTTATGGAACTCCTGAAGGTCTGAACCTGCTCAAGTGTGAACCCAGGTGAGAGAAATGAGCTCCCAGTGCTAACTGGCTGACCTCCTGTGTGGTTACATTTACAGAACAAGCTGCATGAGGGCAGCTTGAACTTGAACTGGACTTTGCTGTTGACCGCTACCTGATACCTTGAGAGTCTCTAAATACCCCCCACCCGAGGTTCCACGGGCATTAGAAGAGTACTGCTGTGGTTGACTGGGCTGAAAAAAAGTTTGCAAACTTCTGAAAAATGTTTGCTCCTGAGCTTCAAATTGATGTGCTGTAAAAACAAATGTGACTATCGCTTTCGTGGTGTCAGACTGAATTTTAAGTTTATCCTGCATAGAGATCTCTGCTATTCTGAAAAACTTACTAATTCTCTTTCTGCTTTGGGATATAGAAACATTTTTAACCAAAACCTGTAAACCTCCAAAGCTTCACCAGGACCAACTTGCATATCTGACCTTCAGTTCCACTGCAGTGGCTACAATTTGAGATTAATACTGCGTGGAGAACAGAAAGGTCTCTTTTTCGGATTAGGATTTAGATTTTTTTAACTTGTCTACTCCCAGGCTTCAGAGCAATCAATCTATTTGGTGTGTCCTACCTGGACTCCATAGTGTTTGACCTCAACTCATGCCTAGGTCCTGGACTACTGAAAACCATTGGCTACCGTTGGTGGTTTGCGCTTTATTCAATCTTTGCAAATTCATATCTCTAATTCCCCATATTGGATTTTTGTTGTTTTGTTCTCATTTTGCTTAATACAGTTCTCTCTGTTTTCATAAATTAAAGTATGAAATGTATTGCTTGTGTCTTTGACATTTTACTTTTTGGTGCTTCTAAATGCTTTACACATTATTTTTAAGTTAAGCATGTCTGCTCTTGGGGTAGAGCTCAGGTGTAAATTGCTGAAATCTTTGACTGGACCTAAGAAGGCAGTGACTCTTATCGCTTGTAATAGACACCAGTGCACCACATCTAAGAAATCACTTTCTCAAACTATTAATCCATATTTAAAATTGTTTATGTATGTCACAGTGCCAGTTGTCTGTCACTTTTGGGGGTGATTTTGTTCAGCACATTTAATTTCTGAAATATATAGAAATGTCCTTGGAGACAGGAGCAGCCTCAATAAGGTTTTGTGTAATCTATGGTACAAGCAACAGTTTGTTTTGTACTTTAGAGTATAGAATGTGCACTTGATCCTATAGTAACATGGGGTCTGATATAATAGAATGCAACTTTTAATGAATCTACGTGACTTCAGGAGTGGGATGTGAGTCATAGGAGGTACTGCATGCCAGAGGAGGCCAGCATTTTGTTGCCAATAAGAAACTACTTGTATGCAATCTAGATTTTTTAACTTTAATTGACTTTATGTTTAAATGTATGATAATTATGTCATGTCTGTGGCATTTGTCACAACCTGCCCTCCAACAAAGAGTTTGGTAAACTAAATAAATTTACTATAAAGTATAGGCATTTCCATAATAGAAATGACAGTAATATTCTAAAAGTGATTTGAAAATCATTGAGGATATATCCCTCTTCATCTGAGGCCAACATTTACATTTTCTAGGTGTGTTTTTTATTGCAGTTCAGTTAACAATAAGGTACCTTGTATAAGATCTAGTGAAACACATATAAAAGTGATTTATGATCATGGGAAAACCAGAAGCTCAAAGTTTTTATAACATGGCCCTGTCCATCTCAGACTACCATTCAGTAGCTCTTGAAGATGTTTACTAGGCATATACATTGTAAGTCTTGCATGAACTCTCTTATACTTCTCCAAAAGTGTGGTTTGTACCTTTTGAACATTAATGTCTAAACTATTAGATTTACTGTCTTGGACTAAAAAAGTAACTTTTTGTTGGAGTTGAGTATTTGTTATTAATATGATCACAAAAATGATAGAATATTGTAGTATGTAAAGAAATGTGCACCAAACTTTGGGGGTAGTTTCTGGGGGCCATAGGGGTAGCAAGATAAAAAAGGAACAGTGAAGAAACAAGGAGTGCTAGTGAACATTCCTGTTTTAATACATTACTAAAAGAAATGTGTAATGCTAAATGCCAACAAATATCAAGCTGCAGTGGAATCCAAGTGGAGCTTTGCAGTTATTTAACTAAACATAGCAGTGCTTGTAGGACTCTCAACAGGGACAACATGCACCACAACAACTCACAATCAACATTATTAAATACTACACAGAAGTCAAGAAAGGGAAACAGCCTTTACAATGAAGATTTACCATGCAATGCCTTTACCACACAATAAAGCACATGCAGATTAGTATTTGTCCCTTTATAGTGCATACCTTTACCACACAAGTAAGTATTCTTTTTTGATGATATAATTAAAACAATATTTAAAAAAAAGGAGGCAATCACAAAGGGGGTTGAGAGCACACTACCTGGGATATAAGCACAGAATTTGCAGAGATGCATTCTGGTAAATACAGCGCATGATAACACTCATATTTAGTTGAAAGCCTTTAGTAATCATCATTGTTGTTGTATCCAGTGCTCTCTAGATATGTGCTTCAGGATATTTGTCCTTTTTCAGTCCTGTCAGGTCTCTGTGACACTTCAAGAGAGCAGGTGCATCCCAGAGGTCATCAACTCAACAATTCAACATGGAGCTAATAAAAAAAATTGGGAAATTAGCACTTTGTTATACCAGCACACAATTCACCTAGGTGCATTATGGTAAATGCAGTGCACAACAACACTCAGTTTTGTTGAAAGTCTTTAGTATTAACTATTGTTGGTGCCCCCAGTACTGTGTATCTACAGTTTCAGGATATTTGCCCTTCTTCACTAAAGAGAAGCAACTTAGTTTCTGGGGTACTGGCAATGCTACTCACAGTGTTCTCCAGTCTTTGCATTGCCAGCTACCCCAAATTGAACTTTTAACTCTTTACTGAAGAAGGACAAACATTCTGAGATTAAAACGGTGAGAAGGAGTGTTTCTTTAAAAATCAAGGAAGGTGAACCATGGGTCATTTTGCCAACTTGAAGGACTGAATTTCGCAGCCAAAAAGCACCCCACAAACAGAAGGAATCCAGAGGTTGAAGACTGTGTACCAAGGGCACTTGGCTTTGTAGCAAGCTAAATAAACAGTTTTGCTGATGCTTCCTCTCCTGCCTTAGTGAGATAAACAATAAACATATTATATATTATTATATATATATATAAAAACCAACAGCCCTATATACGTGGACAAAGGGCAAGTCAATCCAAGAGGCGATCCTAAATCACTACAACAGCTGCTATACAAACTGAAAAAGTATCCCATAGTGAACTCTGAAAATGGTGGAAAAGCACTTGCCCGAAATGCTACACTGAAGTGGTTAGGTTTTCTAGGGGATTCAGAATCATGATTACTCCAGAACACTAGCTCACAAGTGCCAAGAGAATGGGCTTAAAGGAATACATAGATATCCATCAGAATGATGGAGTTATTGGTGAAATACAAGAAAAGTGATAGAGATGACTATTGGAACTGATTAGAGAATTGATTATTGGGATTCATGAACATGAAGATAAAGAGAAAGCCAAATTAAAACAAGGCATGAAGGAAATGCTGTTTAAATGAAACAAAAACTGTAAATATTACGAAATCTCAAAACTATTTAAGCGACAGGAGCGATTATGAATGAGTACAAGTAGACATATTTGTCAAGAAAGTAGATAACCTGAGAAAGCAACCTTTTACTGAATGCAGCAGGACCAAACAAGACAGCAATATTGATCTGAGCTCTGACAAAGGATTAAAAGCAGAAAATGAATGAGGAGATGCGAATAGTAACAACACACAAGGCCCCACAAATATTTTGAACAATTCCATATTTCACTCAGGAGGCTACATTAAGGCCTGAGGAGAGGCCCACAAAAAGTCCTAGAAGGTGCAAGAGGAGGGCTGAAAGGAACAACAAGAGTGGGCATTGAACATGTGCCATAAAAATAACAATAAAGAGAAACAAAAACAGTGGTGGAAAAAAATGAAATTAGTTTGACCAATCATCAGTTTTCTGCAGAAGAACTCCAAATATTTTACTTCACTGCATTAAGACATCATTCACTTATGCCCAAACAAGAATAGATGTATACAAATATATAGGAAACTACAATTCTTAATTTTTTTCAAAATGAAAAATGGCAATGGCACTAGTATTAAACTTGCACCCACCAGCACACAAAATATAATAACCAAATAGGACGTATTGATTTACTAGGCACCTTACTTGACATTGCAAATAATCTGGAGGCAGATCCTTTTGATGAGCTAACATGTAGCAATATACTAGAATTATATGCTACTCATGAATCAAACAGTTCTTTCAACCCACAGTCCAAATTTGTTCCACAGATACCACATGATGCAATTGATGCATTTTTGGATTGTGTGAATAATGATTTGAAAAGATTAAGGGGGTTATTACAACTTTGGAGGAGGTGTTAATCCGTCCCAAAAGTGACGGAAAAGTGACGGATATACCACCAGCCGTATTACGAGTCCATTATATCCTATGGAACTCGTAATACGGCTGGTGGTATATCCGTCACTTTACCGTCACTTTTGGGACGGATTAACACCTCCTCCAAAGTTGTAATAACCCCCTAAATGTTGACAGGATGAAAAAGAGAGGAGCTCTATGAATAGGAATAAGAAATATCACAAAAATTATCAAACATCTCTTTGAAAGACAAACTGCATCATAAAAGCCCCGGAAAAAGAGGGCAATATAGAATTATGGCAAAAGTAGATGTATTTGAAAGAAGCATATAGACTACTGCATGATGAGACATGTTATGAAATGATCTCTAAATCTGAGTATTTAGTGGTAGAATCTAGTTACCATTAGAGTCTGTTGACCTGGAGGGAGAAATACCTAACCATTCAACCATGATGAATACATGTTCTTAAAAACTGATTTTGCAAAGGTACCCTTACTGTACCTTATAAAATACACAGGAATAAGACAACTCCTCCTGGTAGGCCAGCACAGTCGTGCCTTTTTGAAAGTATATTCAAATATATAGACAATTTTCTAAGACCATATGCACACTGTCTGCTGTAATTCGTGCAAAACACATCAGACTTTCTAAAGCACATACTTTATCTTACTTGGGAAGAGGACGTCCTACTGATAGTGCTATATGTGTCTTCACTGTACACTAGCATAAAGCATTAAGAGGAACTAAGAGCTTCTAGGCTATTTCTCGTCCTTTGAAATTTTACCATCACACAGAAATGCTCTTAGAGATGATGCAATCTTGTCAATAATGAGTGGCATAAACAAAAGTGAGGGACTCGTATGGCATATGTTTTGCCCCCCGCTATGCTAATTTGAAAATGAACTGGTTGGAGCAACAGACGATCCATAGTACCAACATGAAACAGTGGTCAACTCACATAACACTATGGTTGGTTGAGGTATATTGATGAACGTTTTATCATATGAAAGGTATCCAAGGCCTCAGATGAGGAATTCATCAATATTATCACTGTTAATGATTTCAATCTATAATTGACAAGACCCAACAGTGAAAAATCTGTAGTTTTTCAAGATGTTCAGATAGTGATAGAAAATAACATGATATGTTCCGGCATGTACAAGACATCTTCAGCAGAAAATATCCAGTTACATGCAGACAATTTCACTCGATACCACTAAAGCAAAGTATCCCTTACGGAGAACTCTTGCGTGCAAAAGAAACTGTAGTTCTGAGGTTTTTATGTAGAAACAACAGATGGGATCATTCAGAGGTTGAAAGGAAGAGGGTGCAGAGAAGACATGCTATATATGCATATACGAGGACTGAAAAACAAGAAAAGAAAATACATTTTATTGAAGGCTGCAGATAATTTGAAGAACAAAACTAGCAATGACGTCCTCAAATTCATCATCTCATACAACATACAACACAATGCTGTCAGATATATTTTCCAAAAATAGTGTCTAGTACTAAGGAATTACAGATAAAGACCTCAGTAAAAAAACAGCACTAATCTTTAGAAAATCTATATCCATATAATATCCATATACCTAATTTTTAACCTATATTGATAAGCTGGTTAAAAACAATTTGCCAAGAGAGAACAGTAGTTGGCTAGAGAAGAAACAGGGTTTTAGTACACTAAATGCAAAGCATGTAGACTTGGAATGAATATGAAAACACAGAAACCTCTGAATAGTCAATGTCGCTGCAAGAATGAATATGTTGTGTACATGCTTGTAACAAATTAGGTTATTTGATTGAGAGGGGTGAAAGCCCCACTCCAAAAAAAAACACAGTCCTTGCCAGAGTGAACCAAAAAAGTCACTAAATTACCCTCTGCTTTGCCCCCAGGTAGCTTGGCACAAAAAACAGACAGGCTTAACTCAGAAGAAATGTGTAATGTATTTATGCAGCATGCAAATCGTAATAATGGGAAACACAACACAAGAAAAATCCCAAACCAATTTGACAAATAGAGTAAACTGTAATTAATACTTTGACACCAGAATGACAAAAATCCAATCAGTAGAACTGAAATGTTCTTAGTGAAAATAGTGTTTAAAAGAATGTTGTGAGGGCCTTTACGACCCAAGTTGGTTCCCTGTTTCATAGCTTATTTTTAGATTTCATATTTTACACATTTTAGCTGCATCACTTTTAGCAATGATGTTTTACATGATTGGCTTCAATTCACCTGCATGATATTATTCTAAAAATATACTGTACAAGTTGCTTGTTTAATTAGCTTTTTCTCAACATGTTATCAGTACACTCTGTCCAAGACTAGGAACACAGTACATGATATCCTAGTGCTTGTGTTGCCCAATCAGGTGACAACTTCTAATATCTAGACATAGAATTGCATCAGAGCTTGCTTCCAAAACAGTGTGGTTTTATTATATAAATGATACACTGACCCGGGAGGGTAGAGGGGTGTTCTAGCCATGACCATCTTGGGAAAATGCTGTGCTCGACATGTAGCTCTGCAGGTGCTAATCTAACAGCTTCCCCAGAGGATTGCCATTCACACTACATGCTTACCCCTGACACTATCTTCAGGTATGAGGCTGAGGCTAATCTTATAAATGGGGCAAGCAGAAGAGTACACCCAATATACTCTCATTATAGTCTTAGGGTTAGGTAGGAACCTCTAGAACTTCTAGAACTCATTTCCATGGTTGACTGTTCAATATCTTTACCATGTTTATAATGCTGGTAATTTTGCTTTATTTCATCTGCCTAATTATCACAGCTTATTAGTTCTAACCAAGATTATGATTGTGTCAATAAATGTATTGAAAACTTATCTAATATCTCTCCTGTGTTTCATCCGGGCATGTTTGAGTAATCCAACGAAAAGGTGAGATCTGTTTCCACAACTTCCTTGAGGAGTCAATCAATAAATAACTTTATTTCAGCTGAAAGCCATAAAAGTATCCAATAGACACCATACCATAATCATACAGTAAACCAGTTAAAAAAATAAAAACTAAGAATTCCACATAATACATTAAGAACCCTAAAGTTTCTTCTAAAATAAATTACAAAGTCACATAGTTATTAAAACAGTACAGAACAGACATCAAGTCTTAAAACCTTATAGGCCTTTGCATCTTAATTCCAATCGGTAATCTACTGCTACATTGAATGATTCTAATCTAAAATAAATTTGTTAAAACACACAATTATGACAATTCTCTAGTTCATATAGCCCATGCATTTTGTAAATACCTTGCAACTGCAAAAACTACCTTGTCACTTGTATCACTTGCCAAGATGCGTAAGGATGTATTGCATGTCCTTATCCCCATTGATCTACATAAAAGAATAATTCACTTCTTCCTAGGAACCAAATATCTGGGACAACAAAACATGAAGTGTGCAAGTGACTCTGGTTGCTCCACCTCGCAGTAAATGTCTTGAGTGGCAGAATCCCTAGTCTAAATTTAATAAAAAGAGTTTTAGTGTAGCGGGGGTTTACATTGTCCATATAGGCCTCAAACCTGGGGCTACATTTGTGATCCAGAAACTGTAGCGTCCTGCTGCCTTGGGTTTTCTTTGGCCCAAATTTGCAAAAAAATAGTCTCCCAGTAGCACCTCCTTATGCATGCTTTTACTTCCTTGGTCAAATTGCGAGGATCTCTCCACACCTCCTCCATTTTAAGGAATTTGCTCATATCTCTAATATATTTAAAGCAAGGGATTTTTAATGCACAGCCGTCCACTAAGAACTCAGCTGTTGCTGTTTGGTAGGTGGACAGGTATTCGGAAGTCCAAAGACGAACCCAATACATAAGAGGTCTTAGAGCAATTTCATGATGAACCTCGTTTAGAGCTAAATCAAATCTAAGGGGTGTAAGAGGGGTACTCATCGGCAGCCGCAAGAAGTTACGTATAAAGCGGTTTTCTACCGTCATCAAACATCTAGAATTGCAGTACCTCCAAAGCTCGGCACCATAAATTGAAGCAGCCACTGCCGCTGCTTTATAAACTGTTATAGCAGGTGAAATTTCCCCTTCCGAGATATTAGCAATTTCCCTCCCTATCACTGCTGACCTCTGCCTGAGGACAGACACACTCTTCCCAATCTGTGCCGACCACTGTTGGTCTTCTGCTAGTCTAAACCCCAGATAGTCAAATTGACTAACTCTCTCTACCGGTTGTCCTGCTATGGTCATTATCCCCCTAAATGACTTATGCGGATTAAAGGCCATAAACTTTGTCATGGTTGGATTTATTTCAAGGCTCCTCTTGGCACAAAAATTAGAAAAAGCGTCAAGTTCATTTTGTAGACCCATTGGGGTTCTTGAAATCAATAAAGTGTCATTGTGAACATTAAAATGGGGACAGGGGCTCCTGCTAGCTTCAGAGTGTCATGATTACAGTGCATCAGCTGGTCCACCACACCATTGATAAAGAGATTAAACAATGTGGGAGCCAGAACACACCCCTGCCTGACACCGCTGTCAACGGGTATGGCTTCTGTCAGATCACCACCTTGAGACCAGCGTACCTGGGCGTAAGTAGCCTCATGGAGATACCTAATCAATCTCAACAATTCTTTGTCAAGTTGATAGGTCTCCAGAACATTCAACAATATGTCCTGTGGGACCATGTCGAAGGCGGCTTTTAGGTCGATAAGTGGCTTTTGTTAAGTGTCAGGTATTTCCAACAAAGGAGATTGAATCTAAACACCTGATCTATTGTACTCACTCCTTTCCTAAAACCTGCCTGAAAGTTGGAAAGGATATGAGAGTCCTCTATCCATGTCTGCAGTCTAATCAGGACCTGCTTACAGAATATGTTTTGGCTGACATCAATTAAACTTATTGGTCTGTAGTTAGTTGGTACTTCCCTTGACCCCTTTTTAAAAACAGGGACTATGATTGCTCCTTGCCATGTGGGGGGACGTCCACCACCCCTCAGAATCTCATTACTAAGTGCGTTTAAATATAAAGACCAAGTTCTGGGTTGAGACAAATACAAGTCACCTGGGATACCATCTAGCCCAGGGTCCTTTCCTTTGCATACTGTTTGTAGAGCCAAAGTTGTTTCTTTTAGAGAAAAAAGGTCCAAGTCAAATTTAGATGATATAACTGACCCGACAGTTGGTATATGAGAAATAAGATACTCTCTTATACTCACTATTTAAGCTCTTATTTGTACTAGCTGTGCCTCAACAGGGTGTTCCCCCTGGGTAACTAAGTGTGTTAATGGCTCCTCATCTTCCCTTGATGCACTCCTCTCTATACTGGGGGTCACCAAGGAGAAAAGGGGTAAAAAATGATTAGAACAATTTATAAGGGGTGGTGCACTATCCTGCTGACTGAACACGCTCAATGTGGGGCTCTTTGTTGGGTTAACCGCGGCTTCTAACATGGTAGGTTCTAAATGAGGCCCCGGTGATGACGTTGGCAACAGCTCTCTATTCACAGGGTTAAAAAAGGATTTTATATCATTATTTGCAACGTTGATCCCTCTCTTAGAAGACTTGGAGGGTTTGGTAGCTAACAAGCTCTCTACTAGATCGTCGATTTGAGTCAATGTACAGTTTTCAGCAGCGTTTCGAGGTACTTTCTTCGCCCCTCCCAACCCAATAGAATTGTCACTAGCTTTCCTTTTCCCCATCCTAAATAACTTATTAGAATCCCTCAAAGTTGAATGTAGCACGAGGAAAAAGCCAAGGGAGCACGATAACAGATTTAATAGGGCTAAGTCCCGGCCCCAGCAACCACAAACAAAATCCGGTGCTTCAGGAGCACAAGGTCAAGTTTATAGGGGCTTGGTCCCACCCCCAGCAACCACAGACAAAATCCAGCGCTTATAGCGTAAGCACAAAGTCAAGTTTGTGGGGGTTTGGTCCCATCCCCAACAACCGCAGGTGACTTCCTACTCTTTTAGTTTGTTTTACGTGCTTCTAAGATCTAAATTCAACCATGTGAACAGCAGTGAAACTAAACGTCCTTTTCAAATTAAAAAAGGCTAATAAAGAAGTACCTCCTAGCGGCCACGCACCTATACGTCCCCAGATCAAAAGTCATAGTGAAGATGTCAGGGGGGGTCCTGCCCTTCCATCTTCCTGGCAGTGACGGGCAAAGGAAGGGCCCGACCCCTTGGCCCGGGCTTTGCCCGGGTCGCCGCCCTCACGCGTCCCGCGAGCAGGAGCACGAGAGTTCAATTTAAAGGGGCCTCCTGGCCTGCCCCTCCTCCTGCAGCTGGTGGCCGTGAAACCGTGCGTCCTGCGAGCGGGAGTGCAAGAGTTCAATTTACAGGGGCCTCCTGGCCTGCCCCTCCTCCTGCAGCTGGTGGCAATGAAACCGCGATTCCCTGAGGAGTCAGTGTCATGCTCAGATTGCAACAATCACCTTTCACTCTGGCAGAGTTGAGGATGTAGGTGAAGCACTGTGAGTTAGCCTGCAATTTGTCTGACAGTTTCCGATGGTTTGGACAGACTCAGTTCCCCACATTCCGAAGTGCTGCCGTCTTTAGTACGCAGTCTTATTATCTTAGTTGGAACCGTATAGCAAGCACAAAGCACTACTCATGGTCATCCGGTTGCACTGGACTAGGGGAAAGTCACTAGCTTTGACCACAATGAAACACAGGTCAGATACAGGGATCAGGTTATTCCCATTAGATAGTTACCTTCTATGTCTTGAACAAAGATTTCTGTTGTTGGAGAAGGCTGAGTCTCATGGACAGTTTTCACTGTAGCATGAACAACAGTTTGGATGTCAGGGACAGATGTCACTGAGTCTGAAGGGCTGGTCAAGCATTGCGAATGGTCAGTACTGTAGCTTTCCATTGGTGATCATCGCAGGCTGTCATGGCTGTAAGACAAGGTGCAGGGCTTGCATTACCGGTCATCTTGGGCTGTCATTGTTGGCATGCAGAGCAGGTTTCACTAGAGCTGCTGGTCATCATGGGCAGCAGAGTCTTGGCAAGAATGGGCATATTTGGAGTCATTAGGAGAACTAACTTCTGGATTTCCACCTTTACTTTATGAGGAGTACCCTCTGATGCCAACTCGAGTAGAGGCTGGCAAGGCTCAGGCAGGTCCAGCTGCAGCAGGAGCTTTTGCAGGGAGGCCTCTGAAGCTTGTAGCAAAACCTGGAACAGCCTCCCCACACACCTCTGAACAATCACCTCAATTCCGGAATTCCAAAGGGCCCTCAAGACCTGGCTGTTCGTATAAGCCTCGGGGACCTGCAAGCACAAGGATACCCTATAGAGGAATTAGCCACACTTAATAAATTGTGATTGAATGATTGTTGTGTCCTTATAGCTCATGCAGAAGGTCAGACGGCTGACACTTGGAATCACTCTTGTCAGTCTGGGATGAAGGCAAACAGGTCCAATCTTCCTTCTCAGGCAGCAAGGCATTCCTTCAAGCAACAAGGCATACCCTGGCAGCAAAGCGATCCTTTTTCTATAATTTCCACAGGTCCAGGACTGTTTTGAAGAGTGACCACAGGGGTCTGATATTTATAATTGGCGCCAGCCTTTGTATGGGGGAACTCCTTGACCTACCCCCACACCTTTTTCTCGAAAGTTCTTCCCCTTCCCCTGTCAAGGCCACAAACTGTTTGGGGTTAACAAAAGCCAGGGCTGGCATGGTGTCAGGTTCCTTTGTGGGTTCAGGAGACAAAGCCCTTTAAAGTATAAGTGGGGCCAGGTACAACATCTCTCTCAGTCATCCTACCCGGATGGCTCATCTTGTCCATACCTAAGCCTCCTTTGTATTACTGCCTAGAAGCAAAATACAAACCCACACACTGCAGAGCCATTCACAGTCATGTGACACAGGAGCTGCCGACTTTCTAAACGTACGATTTTCAGAATTTTCAGACTTAAAATCTGACTTTACATTTAAAAAGGATTTTGAGTAACAATGCATTTTAGTGTAAACAGTATTTTTCTATCTGCTCCCAATCTAAAGTTAGCCTTTAATAAATGTAATAAGGTAACCCAGTGTTAATCAATGGGAGAGATGGGCCTTACAACAGTGAAAATGAATTTAGTAGTTGTCACTGTCAGGACATGCACAACATAAGTACACATGCCCTACTTTTTTAAATACATTGCACCCTCTTCCATGAGCCTTTGGGTTCTACCTTATGGGTGACCTATAGGTATAAAAAAACAAAGGTTTAGATTTTGAAAAAGTTTTATTTTGCCAGGTTGAAATGGCAGTTTAAAACTGCACACATGGTGCACACATGGGCTGCAGTGGCAGGCCTGAGACATATTTTAATATACTACTTTAATAGTTGGCACAATGAGTGCTGCAACCTACTAGTAGTATTCAATTTAAAGGTCCTGGGTACAAGTTATTCCATATACTAGAGTGGTACATGCACAATAAATGTAACTATGAAGTATATGTCAAAAGTCATAATGCCAACAAAAACGGGTTAAGCAACAACAGGCAAAAAGCTGGGGTGACCCTGCAAAAAGGGCCGGGTCCAACAATGCTCTTCTAACATTGTCTTAAGAGGTGCATAAAAGGACACTACAGCATTTAATACAACGAATCACAGAGATCACTTGTACCAGTGGTGAGAAAGTTTTGGGAGCGACATAAAGGGAACAGCAAGCCTTTGAAGTACAATGTCATTGATAGCGTACAGCACACAGTGACAGGCGTAGACAGGCTCTGAAAAGACTTGAGAGCAAATTAACATTTTTTTAGAGTAAGATATAAAGGAATCTAATGGAGTAAATACTGATGAAGCATTGTATGTACATTTGTAATGATTGATTTTTAATATTAAAAAATCACCCCTCTCTTACTTGTAATTGAAGACAGTGTGTGTGGACGTTGCCTTATGTGCTTCATCTGTTTTTCTTGTTTGAGTTCACATTTAAAATCTGTCGCGCTGTGAGCTAAACTTTCGACTCGGTGTGGCTGCGAGCCGCGGCAGCAGGACGTGCCACGCCCCTTCCATTTCTTATTTTTATCAAGGCCCCAAATTGGGCATGGGGCCTCAACATGTTCAGGGCGTGACGCGCCCCTGCTAGTTTGTACTTCCCTCACCTTCCTTCACCCCCACTTACCTTCTGCTTATTTTTCTTTCTTCTTTTCTGTCTTCTTTGTTTCTTCCTTCATTTATGCCTTTCTTTCCTTTCCATGATCCTTTCTCTTTACTAGCATGCCTTCCTTCTCCCTGCATGCCCTTGGACCCTTACTTAACATGGTGACTTTTTCTATATGTTTCTATGCTATGTTCCCAATCAAATATGGTGTCTTTTACTTCCTGTCGGTCACTTCCTGTTCTTTGGGTATATAAGGTGTGTGATTCCTGTTCTTTTTGCGCTGAAACACTTCCTTGGGTGGTGATCTTCGCTCCTGTTCTTCTGCGTCAGTTATATGTTTTCTGAGCCTGTTCCAGCTTTTTTCATTGTCATTTTTTTCTTTTGTTCAGATTTACTTTTACTTTTTGTTTTTGTTCCAGGAGTTCCAGTTTGATGTTTTTTCCCTTTTTGTTTTTTTTCCCCTCGGGGACTCCTTCTGGAGGGCACGGACTGCCTTTGGCGTTCCCTCCTTCAGCAGCACCATGGCTACCAGAAAGGGTCGCCCATACTTGGGTCAAGGCAGAACCTATCGGAACCAAGACCTCGCCACATTTCCAGTGGGCCACAGACATAGATAACAAGTAGGTCGTGACAGATTGCAGCACCAAATGAACTAGACGTCGTCAGGCAGAATGGAAGATACTGAAACGGTTGCTGCAGACCCTAACCAGTCCCTTCTCGTAACTATTCAACAACAAGCCCAGGAATTCCAACAATGAAGAAATCAAAATGTGGCTTAACGACAAGCCTTGGCCTCCCGCAGTAGCGATGTGCCTACTGTATCTACTACTACACCTCTATTTTCGGGAGACCCAAACAAGCTGCGAGAATTCCCTAATGCTCTGACTGTCTATTTTACCTTTAGGCCCACACAATTTTCACAAGACAAAATGAAAGTGGGTTATTTCATCAGTGCCTTGTCAGGTCCTGCCTTGGCCTTGGTGACTCCGATAGTAGCTTCCAACGACCCGGTGCTGTCTGATTATTCAGCCTTTGTGAGAAGATTTAAACAAATGTTTGAACGCCCAGGATTAGAAGCATCAGCTGAGGAAGCGCTCTGTGATATTCAACAAGGCACGCAAGATGTTCTCTAATACATCACACGCTTCAGACAATTGGCTGCCGAGACAACATGGGTAGAGCGTAAACTAGTAACTCTTTTTCGCAGAGGTTTAAGAGAAGACATAAAAGATCAATTAGTACACTCTGCCAGTGTGGATGATCTTCGAGGCTTGATGGATTTAGCGCTCTCTATAGAATATCATCTCCAAGAACGTCGTCTAGGAAAAAGAAAGACTTGTGGACCTTCCCAGTCAAGCAACCCACGTATCTTTGTACATCGTTCTGAAGAACCTCGACCTGTATCTATGGAGACAGAAGGAGAACCTATGCAGGTAGATACTGCTCGTGGTCCACTCCCTACTAGCTAACGTGAAGATAGACGGAGAAGAGGATTGTGCCTATATTGTGGTGCAGCTGGTCATTTGCTTCGCACTTGTCCAGTTCGTCTATGAAGACCTCGGGAAACACCACTTCCCATCCTCTGTGAGAAGGGAGGGGACAGGAGCTTCTGCATTACCTTCCATAAGTTCTTCCAAGGAAGATGCCACTATTCTATTTATGTTAACTGTTATCCTGCAATTACCTGATGGTTGTGAAGAAAGGACCCTGGCATTATTAGATTGTGGAGCTAGTGGCATTTATATGGATATGACTTGGGCTAAAAAACTACAAATTCCACTACTGCCTGAAGACATTCCAGAACAAGTACATACTGTTGACGGATCCTTATTATCATCCGGCCCTGTTATTAATACCACTTCAATTCTAGGTCAACACTTTGGGAAACATCAAGAACATGTCTCTTTTGATTTAATTTCCTGTCCCAATCATTCTATAATCCTAGGAATACCGTGGTTCATGAGATACAACCCGTATATAAACTGGGAAACCAGAACCATTTCTCTGTCTTCGAAGTTATGTCACAATCATTGCTATGCTTCTGACACCTATTGGTCTCCCATAAAAATAATAAACTCAGAACCTAATGAAGGACATTCCATAAATTCAGTCCCAGAGGTACCAAGTCAATATCTGGAATTTATAGATGTATTTCAGAAACCATCAAAGCGCATACTACCTCCACACAGAGACTACGAGTGTGCCATTCTCCTGGAACCTGGAGCGGTTGTTCCTTTTGGAAGAATGTATTCTCTCACTGAACCAGAAAAAAAGATTCTCAAGGACTATCTTCAAGAAAATCTACAGAGTGGTCTTATTACACCATCTTCTTCTCCTGCGGGGGCTCCCCTCTTCTTCGTACCTAAAAAGACAAAAGATCTTCATCCCTGTATAGACTTCTGTGTCAAAATAGACGACATTGACTGGGGCCGTTACATAGATAAATTCAGCATCTGTATGTTCCAAGAAACTTGGGCCATTACTAACATATATAGACAAGGTTTTAGTTCCTTTTGTAAGGAAGCTAGGCGGTCCCCAGCGGGTAGAGCAGCAGGAGGGCTTATTACATGGTTAAGAATACTGGATGTGGGAGAAGCCAAAGAACTTTATGTGGAGTCACCAGATATATTAGCATTGTCCATCCAGACAAAGCAAGACTTACCTTTGCTTTGTGTTAATGTATATAATAGACCTGGCCACCCTAACCAAATATCCAAAACTATGCAGATTTTGAATGCACTCATGCTTGATTATGGCTTGACTCATTGTATTATCATTGCCGGGGATTTTAATGTGATGTTGGAACCTAATTGTGCATTTGTAGAAGCCACCCAGATAGAGGATAGTATTTGGAATATTTCCACACATATAACGCAGAGGAACCAGCCGAAACCCAGCACGAGGGCTCTGCAAATTATTGATCTCATGCTAACTTTTGGTCTCCGCCCAGGAAATGGCTGCTTTCCATCTGATATTCCTGCTAAAGCCACGTTTTTCAGAGGCTCTTATAGCAGTATACTTGACATTGTTCGTATCGATGTGAGGTTGTGGTATACTGTTATAGACCTCAATGTGGGTGACCAATATAACAGAGACCATGCCCCTCTCATTATAACTTATAATAGCCAACTTTTTTTGAGAAATACAGTATGTTTACCTCAGGAAGCTTCTCTCCCTTTAGAGGTTATCTCTAACAAACGTCCTTTGAAATGGGATTCATTTAGAATCACTCCTAACTTATGGGGGAAACTATGCAAACTAGTTTCTAGTAATCGATTGTCTTTAACCTCTCTTTTGCTTTCCCTAAATAAGGTGTTGGATGTGCACAGGGACCTATTTGCGGCAATACAAATGCTATTCATTAGATCAGGAGATGGGAACAAATGCTTGGGCAAAGAACCGTATACAAGATGGTTTGGCAAGCTATGTAAGGTTGCTAAGAGTAATCGCTTGCGTGCCATCAAATCAAAAGATAGAACCGAGATAAACATGCCAGGCTTAAATATGCTTCTGCTATTAAGTCCAGCAAAAACTCATGGGAGATAGCTTTGCGGCAGGATTTATTGATGTCAGCTAGAGCTAAAGATTCCTCTTATTTCTGGACCTTGCAGCTAGAAACACGCATGGTGATAATGTAAGACATCATTGCCATATTTTGCCAGAGGTTTGGTATGCTCATTTCACCGAATTATATAGTTATAGGCCAACCATTGCTTGTGATCTCGAAAATTATTCAATTGAGGAACGGTCTACTATGTCTAGCCTCACTCCTTTTTCCCTTAAGGAAACAGAGATGCCGCTTAGGGCACAAAAATCAGGTAAAGCCCCCGGATTGGATGGTATACCGGCCAATTTGTTTAAATCCGATCCAGTCTTTTGGGGCCCCTATATCAATAGGTGTCCAATGCCATTTTAGCTAATGGCAAATATCCCCAAACCTGGAAGGAAGTGATTATTGTCCCTATTTAAAAAAAGGCAAAAGGGGATTACCAGGGAATTATAGACCCATTAGTCTCCTAGACAACCTGCAAAAAATATTTTGTCATCAGGTACTGGGTAGACTCAAAGATTGGATGGATGATAACCATGTTTTGAGCCATCTCCAGGCTGGTTTTTGGCAGCAGATTAGTACAGTCGACCAGGTTTTCCGCTTCCTCACGCTTAAGTGGAAGGTAGTAGATATTGAGGCTAGGAAATTGTTTGTAGCCTTTGTCGATCTTAAGTCTGCCTTCGACCTGGTCCCGCGCACAAAATTGGAGGGAATTTTGAATCAAGCTGGAGTGCCGGGCCCCCTGTTAAATTTGATAAAAGAGTTGCATTCAGGGAGCTATGCAAGAATAAGATGGGGCCGCAAGGAGAATTAACAGACGAGATTGCAGTATGCAGAGGAGTTAGACAGGGGTGTGTGTTGGCCCCAACTTTATTTCTACTGTTTATCAATGCCTGTATCCCCTACCTAATGGACTGTGATAGTGATGCTCCCAAAGTTGCAGCAGAAAGGGTACTGTGTCTGCTTTTTGCAGACAATACTCTGTCAATATCACAAACCGCTCTAGGCCTAACTAAACTGTTAGATAAGTTTACATGTTTTAGTGAAGCCCATGGACTGGAAATAAATTTGTCTAAAACTAAGTACATGGTGTTTGGTGATGATAAACAAAAAGTTAGGAAAAAGATATATCTGAAAGGGGAGGTTTTAGAAAGAGTTCTTGATTTTGACTACCTAGGTATAAGGCTGGAAGTCTCTCAGAAATGGAAAGCCCATTTATCCAAGTTGGACATGAGCTTAAAACAGAAATCCAGAAGTATCTTGAGATATGTAGCTAAATCATCTAGCTTCGCAATTACCCAGCCAATTGAAATATATAAAGCTCAAGTTAGGGGCAGAGTATTATATGGTGCAGAGCTATGGGGCTACTGTAACTTAAAGGATTTGGAGAAAACTGAAAATTCTTTTCCGAAAAGGCTATTAAAAATCCCGGCAAGTTCTCCAACCTTGCCTGTTCGGTTGGATCTAAACCTTTACCCTATTTCTCATATCGCTGCCCTGATGTACTGGATCAGGTTATGGTCCTCGGACATCTTTGGTCCATACAGAGCTGGGCTTAGTGTCCTAATGAGTGCACAAGCCCAAAAAAAGGTCAGGTGGTGTAAATATGTGAAGGAATTCTTATTTGACCGTGGCCTGGATAACCTTTGGTTGGACCCTGCCAATATTCCAAAAAATGCTGCTCAACTTGTGAAAGATGCATACTGGCTGAGAGTCCAAGTGGATAAATTAGCAGAAGGTTCCTTCGACAAGTCTTACTAACACCTTTTTATCCCTGAAATGTTGTCATGAATTTGAGAATTTTATGGATTTGATTGTTTCCCCTTTTGCACAAGCACTTTTTATTAGGTTTAGGTTAGGGACATTACAACTTCGCTCATTTACCAGCAAATGGTCAAATCTTGGTGACGATAATGACTTATGTCCAATGGGTTGTGGAGTTATAGAGCATTTAGCCCGTGTTTTATTTTGTTGCCCGGCGTATCGTAAGCAAAGAGCATGCTGGCTTATTCCGCTTTGTAGATCCATGGGCCTTGTGTGTGGGTCAAGTTGCCTTTAGGATTTTGAAGTCGAGTGCCCATGGTAAAGTGGGATGTCCATTGGCGAATTTCCTGAAGGCTATTTAGCCAATTAGACAAAAATTATTAAAGTTAGGAGCTTATCACTCTACTTACCATTCTTCCATGAGATAGCAAGTAACAGCTGACGGGCAATTTTTGGTGTAGAGACTAATGTGTTGTGGTCTGCATTCACTTTTTTATATTGTTCTGTATTTGATTATTTATGTATTTTAAATGAGGGCTTTGCTGTGTTGATCTTCTATTTTATTGAAGCGGTTCTCTTTTTACTCTTTTTAGTATTATGTTTTAGTATGATGCATATTGTGTATTTATGTGCTTTGATGGTATTAATTTGCCGAATAAAGATATCTATCTATCTATCTATCTATCTATCTATCTATCTATCTATCTATCTATCTATCTATCTATCTATCTATCTATCTATCTATCTATGTACTATTACAAGGACATCTTATTTCTACCTACTAAAAGAGAGCAAGAAAAGGCACTTCAGATGTGTCATGATTCTCCTGTAGCAGGTCATCTGGGTATTACAGCCATGCAGGAATTACTTCTCTGCTCTTTTTGGTGGCCTACCTTGAAACACGACGCAGAAAGATATGTGGAATCTTTTCCCATTTGTGCCCAAGTGAAAGTACCCGTACTAGGCCTGCAGGGCTGCTTCAACCATTACCAGTTCCACCAGCCCCCTGGCATACGATATCAACTGATCTTATGTGCTCATTGCATCCATCAGTGGGAAACCAAGTTATAATGGTGACAGTAGATTCATTTACTAAGATGGCTCATTTTACTGCTTTGAAGAAATTACCCACCTCACAAGAATTGAGTCAGATCTTTATTCAATTTTCTTTTCGTATCCACGGTCTCCCACAAAGTATTGTGTCTGACAGGGGCCCTCAATACATATCACGGTTCTGGAAACACTTTTGTAAGATCTTGAATATCAATGTAGCTTTATCATCTGGATTTCACCCCCAAACCAATGGGCAGACCGAACGCCATAACCAGGGACTTTAGCAATACCTTCGTTGTTTTTGTAACTCCACTCAGCAGCTGGAGCACTTACCTTCCCATTGCAGAGTTTTCTTACAATAATACCGTCCACAGTGCTTCCAAAGTCACTCCTTTTTTCTGCTTAAATGGATTCCATCCCACATCCTTTCCTGCTACTCCCAAGACCTCCTCTACACTTCCTGCTGTCACCTCTCTTTCCAAAAGACTACATAGAATTCAACAGCTTATTTGATCTAATCTACTAGTCACTAAAAGATACGTGAAAAGGCTGGTCCAGATTATCACGTTCAAGATAAAGTCTAGCTTTCTTCAGAATTTTTGCCACTGCGTTCTTCCCAAAATAAGTTTAAGCCCCGTTACTATGGACCCTTTTGTATTTTTCAGAAAATTAATCCTGTGAAATTCCGTCTCCGTTTACCTCGAACTTGGAAGATCCACCCAGTCTTTCATGTCTCTCAGTTAAAACCCTACACATCTGATCCTTTTTTCCAACATTTCACTTGTCCTCCTCCTTTATTGGTGGATAATGAACCTGAATATGAAGTACAAGAAATATGTGACTCTTGTATATTCCGGAACAATCTCCAGTATCTCATTCATTGGAAAGGCTATCCTCTGAGTGAATGTTCTTGGGAAGATGCTTCTTCTGTTCACGCCCCTCTTTTGATTCGTCTATTTTTTTGCCTGCTTCCGCACACACCCGGGGCTCCGGGGGGGGGGGATGTGCCGCACCCCTGCCATTTCTTATTTTTATCGAGGCCCCAAATTGAGTATGGGGCCTCGACATGTTCAGGGCACGGCACCCCCCCCTTCTAGTTTGTACCTCCCTCACCCTCCTTCACCCCCACTTACTTTCTGCTTCTTTTTCTTTCTTCTTTTCTGTCTTCCTCATTTCTTCCTGCATTTATGCCTTTCTTTCCTTTCCATGATCCTTTCTCTTTCCCAGCATGCCTTCCTTCTCCCCGCATGCCCTTGGATCCATACTTAACATGGTGAATTGTTCATATATATGTTCCCAATCCAATATGGTGTCTTTTACTTCCTGTCGGTCACTTCCTGTTCTTTGGGTATATAAGGTGTGTGATTCCTGTTCTTTTTGCGCTGAAACACTTCCTTGGGTGGTGATCTTCGCTCCTGTTCTTCTGCGTCAGTTATATGTTTTCTGAGCCTGATCCAGCTTTTTTCATTGCCATTGTTTGTCTTTTGTTCAGATTTACTTTTACTTTTTGTTTTTGTTCCAGGAGTTCCAGTTTGAGGTTTTTTCCTGGGTTTTTTCCCTCGGGACTCCTTCTGGAGGGCACAGACTGCCTTTGGCGTTCCCTCCGTCAGCAGCACTGTGGCTACCAGAATGGGTCGCTCCTACTTGGGTCAAGGCAGAATCTATCGGAACCAAGGCCTCACCACATTTCCAGTGGGCCACAGACATAGACAACAACTAGGTTGTGACAATATCATAACGCTAGGATTACCTGAAGTTCAAGAACGATTAAATAATTGTTTATAAAATATTTTTGGCTTGAAGACATGCACTAACATTATGTCCAGTTTTGCTGAAATTGAAAAATCCTCGAATTATGAGATAAAACCCTGCAATGAAGATAGGACCATTTGTTTAAATTGACATTTGAATCATCGCTATATATCAAGCCTACTTGGGTAGAAGTAGCAAAAATGGCATCCATCTTAAAAGATTACATATATTGAACAATATTATTCTGAAGTGTGATCATTTAGCAACTGATTATAGCATTTGAAACTACTCTCATGATACAATGCATTTAAGTATGCTATGTTAGTGAATACTTAAAATCTTTTTTTCAAAAATACATATTCTTGAATTAATTATGTACATCTTCCGATGAGAACTAAACAGAAAATGTATGCATGAAAGCCATCCAATCAGAGCATGAGGGTCTGCCAGACTCACAGGAGTGAGCAAATCAAATCACTCTGTTATTTGATGTTGCATGCCTGTGGGACTCCTATGTACCCAACTCAGCACCTTCAGACCCTCACGGGTGAGTAGCCACGCTTTACAAATACTGACTGAGTGATTTATTGCAACTGTACAGATATTTAAAGATTTTGAACCTTACTTTCTCAAAAACTACTACATCAGAAGAATGTTGCTAGCAGCCATTACAGGACTTGGGGCCAGATGTATGAAAAAATGTTACACTCGCAAACGGTGCGAATCGCAAAATTCGGCTGTTTTTGAGTGCAAAAATGTGGTCTGCGATGCATAAAAGGCATTCGCAGACCACAAAGAAGAAATCGCAAAAATTGCGATTTCTTGCGTTGCGACCTGGTTTTGCGATTTTTCGCAGAATGGCACTTTGCACATGCAAAATACCATGAAAAGAAACCAGGTGGTAACCTGGTGCAAAATTTAAAAATGCATTTAAAATGCATTTTTAAATTGAACATGTAAAGCACACATGCTCTATTGGCATGTGTGCACCTTACATGTCCCCCATAACAGCACCCTGGGCTTTTGCATTTCCAAAATTGCGAGTTCTGTTTCAGAAATCGCAATTTTGGAAATGCAAAAAATTCTCAGATAGGGGCCAACAGGCCATAGCTGCGTATGGGGCCGGTATTGCAATTTGCGATTCGGTAAAGGCATTTGCGATTTTTAAGAAATCGCTATTACCAAATCGCAAATGTGATACATGGCACTTTGCGAGTCGGAAATATCGATTTCTTAAAAATCACTATTTCCGACTCGCAAAGGGCCGTGATGATAAATCTGGCCCTTGGGTACTTAGTTCCCTGTCCTGAAATTGAAACAAAGAAATATAATGAGGCAGGGATGACTACCCTGCCTCCCCCTAGGCTCCATTGGGGGACCCAGAGGGCTTCCTTTTGGGTCAAAATACAAAATAATTGTCATTTTTTTCTGAGATCCCTATGGACTCCTGTAGGGTAACAAAATACAACAGAAAATAGTGGCCAGTGCTGCAATTATAAAAAGAAAATTGTAGGCCTGTGGAGCCCACTCCATGTGGCTGCATTGCATAAAGGGAGGGGGGCTGCCCACCACTTTTAGTCCTAGAGACCCCATCCCCTGGGGCCCAATCCAATAAATTAGAGGAGGGGCCCACGTGGGCCCACTCTGTGATCAAATATATATATATTTTTTTTGTCTTATAAGATTGGGTCCCAGTGGCCCAAAGGCTAACCCTCTGCTGTGCATGCCAAAGGCTGTATGCAGTGTGGGGTTAGTAACCTGCTGGGTGTTTGGCCATAAGGCTTGGCAGCAGACCAAGCCCTGTGGCCAACACGCCGCTATACTTGGCCAAAGGCTGTGTGCAGCATGGGATTGGCTGACTATGGGGAGTTGGAAACAAGGCCTGTCTGCATGACAGGCTGTGCTTCTAACCCCATCCCACACACAACTGAAGGATATGTGTAGTGTGGAGTTGGTTGATTCCAGGTGTCTACCTGTAGGGAATTAAATGCAAAACTTAATACACAAAATTTAAAACTAAAATAAGATGCGCAGAGTGTTTCAATTATGAAAGCTTTGATGATTGCCCAGCATTATTGGCAGAACCAGGACAGCCTGTAGTTTATAGGGAGCATGTTGCACAAGATCACCACTCTAAACACACAGAATTCTGTAACATCAATCACACTGTTTTTTTTTGTTCTTTCTTTAATCCTGCTATCTTTTCAGTAGCATTATATTCTTATTTTCAGATATATCATTTTGTAAAAACATATTTTTTATTAAAAAAACATATTTATTAAAATCTTATATTATCAACAGCAGGTGTCAAACTTAATGCATAGTTGTATGGAAGAAATTCAATGCTGCACCTCAAATGTGTCCACGACAAGGCATAATACAATCACATGATTGCATGACATTTCAATCTTCGGTAACCCAAATATGAACACATAACATGAGCCTATAACGTCTTTCCCCATGGCAAGAGTCAAGAAGCGGTGACATTATAGAAATGCCTTAAGTATTCAATGGCGGGGGGAGTAAGGAAGGGTTATAAAGAAGACTGGAGGGGCATAATGCTGCTGCCAACCACTCCAGCGCTAGGAGTGGCAGCATGCCATCCAGGCGAGCAGCAGGGTCATGCACCCATTATGGAACTATATCCCACGAAGGAAGGGAAGACTATAACTGATCTCGTTAGGTGCTGCTATCACACAGGAATGCAGGGAGGAGCCAATTGGAGACCTCCTCGCTGTCAGGTGGACCCTGAAGAGTAGACAATAATTTTGTGCCACACTGCCTCTATGGGTCTCTTTCTCAAGCCTCTGGCCTCCTCTTGCCAAAGTTACGTGGCCTCTGCCCCATTTGATTATTGCTGCATATAACTGCTGTGCACCAAACAGAAGCACCAAGATGATAAAACAGTTTGTGGCACTACCCATCCATTGGTGCCTTTGTGAAAACATACTGCTGACCAAAGACGTAGATTTTTCACATGGATTTTCTGTAGGTGATGTGTAGTTTACACATATCTCCCAACTCACCCTCATTTATAGGGATCCACCATCCTTGGACTCATCTTCGCCCCCAAAAAAGGTGAAATGCTTCAGCGGGAATCACTGCCTGAAAACCTTCCTTTTCCACTTAAGAACATATAAACCCCTTGATTTCAACACATTGCCATCCTAAAACACTTTATCTCAACATCCATGATGACTCAAAAGGATGAAAGGCACTATCTATAGGACAGCTCACAGTTGCTGTGATAATAAAGAATTTAAATCACTATTATAACCTCAATCAACTTGCCCTCTTTGTATTCTGAGACAATGTGGGTTATTGTGTGCATATTTAGGTTAATTTGTTTAGTCTTTAGAAGAAATAGAATCCATGAATTATTATACTCAGAAGGTGAGATTTTAAAACTAAATAGTGAGCTACATTGGGCTGCACAGGCTCTTCTGGGGACTCTGACTTATGCTTCTCTACCACCTGCTAAATTTCTTTAGGTGATTGTAGTGAATGCCAACACAAGCACACTGTGCCCTCTGTGAATTATGTTACACAAAGTCCTACTTCACAAACCAAGCATTCTGAAGGTAGATAAGTAATGATGTGTGGTAACTCACAAAAATATAGCTAATTAAAGCATTTAAATATTAGGCAGACTAATAAATTTATAATTGTTCTTTTTAACTTGATGTCAAAAATGTGATTTTGGAGTCACAAGAAAATTCTTCTCCAGTTTTGGTACTTGCTAAATTTTGGAATGGCTCACCAAAGTTGTCAACCCAAAACTGACCAGTCTATCAATCTTAAAATGTATCTTTGAATTGTGGTACTAGTTTTTTCTTTCTATTCTTATTTATTTAAATGTAGCACCTATCCATGAGGTCAAAAATAAAGGCACTTTGCACATTCATTTTCCAGAAAGATATTGCCTTTCATTTTTGCAATGACCGTGTTGAAATAAATACTAAATTTCATTATGCAAGAACGTTTGTTGGATCATTGCTCTTCAGATACTTCTATGTAATATTTATATACCATTTGGGTATGCTCAAATACCAGTTATGATATGGAGGGCAGGAGTCCTTGTGAGGAGAAAAACAAATCAGGGTTCCATAGGTACTCACTGGATGCAGTACTTCTGATGAAATGTGAACACCATGATCAACTGTAGTGTCAGTTACACCAAATTTAGCAGAAAGGTAGCTCTTGGTCCAGAAAACAATATTTTTATGTTGTTATTTAAATCTGTTCCGTATTTTTTGAGAAATGAAAGAAAATCCAAATTTGTATATGTAGGGACGCAAAGGCTCTGCAAACTCTCCCAAGTTTGTACTGGGATCAGATGATGGATTTTCCATTGATCATCATTCACATAAAACATTTAAGGAGCAACACATATAATGGACTCATATTGTTTATAATTTGGAAATATAGTTTAGTGTTGAGTGATTGCAACCTGATCGCCATAGCCAAAATGACATATTGAGAAAATTCATATAGTCCTCATTGAAGTCTCCAAACCGAAGTGCCCCCTTGCAAATATTCCCCACTGTCAGATCTGCTGTAACTCAATTGCAGACCATTTTGTGGTAAAAAATCAAATATTTTGAAGAAACGCTTTCTAGTTAGACCAAGGTTCAGAAAACTACATCGACTGACAGATATCTAACACTGGCCTTTTTCAAGTAACTTGGGTTCTAAATTCTGTGATCTGGTTATGACTAAGTCTTACAGACTCACTTTCAGATACATGCCAATCTCATACCTTCAAGGACTTTCTACTTGGTTATGACCATCATCAACAACTAACTACGCACTAGCCACTGCTTGTCGCCATTGGATCACTGGACTCTGTTGACCATAATCTCCATGCCCCAGAGCAGACGGAGGGGCCGCAGGGAGCGCTCTTAAGTGCACAGTAGGTTGCAGCACTTTGTATTTGGACATAATATTGAGTTTTAAATAATGAGTTACAGAAATATCGTAAAAAAATATTGTGATACAAAAATATAATGCAGAAAAATCATTGTCAAGAATATCGATTTTTTTAGGTAATATCATTTTCAAAATATCTTTGTTGTTAATATTGGTTTCAATAATATAGCTGTTAAAAGTATTGTTTTTTAACTATCTTTATGTGTTTTAGTTCTACACTAATTTTGTGTTAGTATTTTTTGTATAATTGTTACTATTAGTTTTAAATATAGTTTGTAATGTTCAGTGATTTATAATTTTTAATTGAACTGCTAATGGTATTTATAGTTTTGTAGCAGGTTGATAGATATAGGGTCGGAAGTTAATTAGGTTTAATTAATTAACAGTTAATTAGTATGCAAATTGTGTAATCAATATATGTTTTACGTTATATATTAGATGTGAACTTTTGGGTTTGTAGGGGTATAGAGCGGGAGGTCAATTAAGGAATTATTAATTAGCAATTAATTATAAATTTATGGATAATTATTAATTGAATAATAATCATGGTGTTTGGGTTATACTTAATTTAGTTATATTTTAAGTGTAGGCTGCTAGATTTGTGGTGGTATGGTCTGGGAAGTTAATTAAATAATAAATAAATAACATTTTTAATTGATAATTAATTATTAAGTTTTTTAATAACCACATACATTTTTTAATTGTTCTTTATTTTTATATAGGCATAATGTTCCTACTAAGCATTTTCTATTTCTTATAAATTATTAGGGTATTCAAATATGTAATGTGTTTGAAGTGAAGAAGTTTCCCTGCTGCTGCACAGACTCGAATGGAAATAGTAAATATAACCCCTATAAATTACAATGCTTTCCCTACTGTTGCACAGACTGGAATGGGAATAGTAACTTTAACCCCTCTGAAGTCCAACGCTCTTCCTACTGTTGCACAGACTGGAGTGGCAATAGCAAATTTAACCCCTCCGAAGTCCAACACTTTCCCTACTGTTGCACAGACTGGAGACGGTCGCTAGCAGGTAGTTATAGTTAGGACCTAGTTTCTATAGAAAAAGCATTTTTTGTTTTGCTAATAATTTTGTTGCCGTTTGATAAATCGTCACAACATTTTCTCAAAAAATATGATGCTCACTTCAGCTGCTGTCTAGAATGTTTTTGGATGATCTGTCAAGTGGGGGCTGACAAAAAGGGGGACTTCCAAAATGATTTTGCCCCATTCATTTTTCAGTAGGGATTTTGAACAGTGATAGCACCCGAACCACTGGAATGAGTTACACCAAATTTGGCAGAAAGGTACCTGTTGGTCAAGAAAACAATCTTTTTATTTTTTTGATGTAAATCTGTGATTTTGAGAAATTAAAGAAAATTCAAATTTCTGTATATATATATATATATATATATACATACATATATATATATATATGGATGTGAAGGCTCTGCAAACCCTCCAGAGCTTGTGCTGAGATTGGATTGACTGCTAACACTTTTACAAGAGGGACACCCCAGAGCAAAAAAGCATTTTTTAAACATTTTTAGCGAAGACTTAAATTAAAAAAACAAGCGCAGGCTCCTACGCTTGTTTCTGTGAAGCTCCCGGGTGGACCAGGTCCCCGGGGCATTGGAATTATCAATGGGAGAGCACCTGGTTCCCGTGTGGCCCCGTGGAACATCACCTTACTGGGACCACTGTTTTATGAAATATGGGGGTGGCCACATGCCCCCCCTGTAGCCCCAGGGACTGCCACCTCTCAGGGCTAAAATCTCATTAAACGCGAGTGGGCCACCCAGCCCCATGGGCCGCTACCTCCTTGAGGCTTTAAAGTAATGTAACTCAGGGGCAGCCAACCCCCCCCACAGTACTGGGGAACACCACCTCCTCAGGACTTCAAACAAATAAACCGTGGGGGTGCCCAGCCACCCTTCAGCCCCAGGGACTGCCACCTCCCCAGAGCTTTAACAAATCTAATGCAGGATGCTTCCTGGCTCCCCTGCAGCCCTGGGGACCGCCACCTCCCCTGGGCTTTAACAAATCCAATGCAAGGGCACCACCCAACCCCCTCAAAGCCCCCAAATATGCCACCCCGGGGCTTTAATAATACAATGTCCCTGCCAGGGGCTATCGTAGTTGGAAGGGGACCACAGGGTGTCCCCTCGAGGAGCTACTGATGGCCCGGAGACCTCCATTCCCCAGGTCCACTCCAGCTATGTCCCGGGTGCCCACCCCCAGGACATAGCTGTTTGCTCTGACTTGGTTGCAGCTTTGACAGCTGTCCCGAAGCCAGAGCAAACACTCCGGTTCCAGCAAGTGAGAGCTGTCAAACAGCTCTCGCTTGCTGGAAGTGGAGGTTTCCTCTGTTTCCCTGCTTGCAGAGATGCAGACATGGAAGCAGAGGAAACATTACTCTAACAGAGAAGGAGCTGCATGTTTAGCAGCTTCATTTAAAAAAAAAGCAATTCTGGTTCGCCCAGGAGGCAGGGACCCAGCTGGGACCATTGGGCCATCACGGTCCAACATGGCTGAAAGTGATTTTTGGAGATTAGATCTGGCTGAGTCCACCCACTGGTGTGGCTAAAAATCGTAAACAGATCCCTCTCCTGCCCTCTCCTAATCTAATCAAAAGGGCACCTAATTGTCTGGGGTTGCAGGGTCTGAGGGAGATGCTGGGCTGCTCCAAATGTCCTTGCCTGCCTCTGAAGACCAGTTTGGCTGCCCTCCCCCTTCCTGCTTCCCCATCTGCCGAGGCAGATCTCCTCTCCTAGGGACATCCTTTGTGTTCAGCTCAGGCCACTTCACGCCTCATCAAGGCAGCCCGGCCAGGCTGCCGAAGGCTGGCCAATTAGAGAAGGGCAATACAGAGCTGAAGTTGGCAACTTTGAGGTAGAGTATTAAAACTATTTACCTGAACTAGTTATATTAAAGCCAACAATTGTAAGTTGTGGGGTTTATTATAACAATTAATTTGATACTAAACTCAAGGTATCTAACACTTGAGAGGACTTTATTAATTAAAATAAAGTCTCCCATTTTAACCTATATAGGCCATTCACCACAGTGAGGGAAAAACAAATTTGGCTATTTTACCTCACCAGGGCTTATAAAACTATTTTTAGAAGGTCTCTACTTATAGTTACATGACACCCAGCCTTAGGGGCACTTTGGGCACACCTTAGGGGTGACTTATATTTAAAAATAAGGTAGTTTTAGACTTTGGAAATACTTTTATTTCCACAGTTGAGTTTGCATATAACTTTAGTTTAAAAGCAGCCAGCAAGGCAGGCCTGCCTTTAAAATGACACTGGACACCTAAGCAGTGCTCCTATGAGTGAACTACCTATGCTGGGGTTCCTAAACCTATATGCCCTATAAAATACTAGGGACTTATAGGTAGGTTGACAGAGCCAATTATAATTAGCCCAATGTGCATACTTATTTTACACAGACCACAGGCCCTAGGACTGGTTAGCAGTACCCAAGGCACCATCAGAGTCAAAACAAACACCAGCAAAAAGTGAACAATGGGGGCAAAATGTTTGGGGGCCTCTGCAATCAGCCCTGTTTTCTTACACACTCCCTAAGGCCGGCTCCTGCTATGTCCCGGGGTGCCTACCTCTGTGACATTGCTGTGTGCTCTGACATGGCAGGAGCTTTGACAGCTCCCACCAAGTCAGAGCAAACACTCCGGTTCCAGCAAGCAAGAGCTGTCTAACTGTTCTCACTTGCTGGAAGCAGAGGTTTCCTCTGCTTCCCTGCCTGTAGAGATGTGGGCAGGGAAACAGAGGGAACAATTGCTCTCACAGATAGGGAGCGGCATCTTTAGTAGCTCCCTGACTGTGACAGCAATGCCAGCTCTCACTGGAGGCGGTGAGCCAGCTGGGACCACAGGAGCCTTCAGACTCCCCCCACAGTCCTGTTGCACACTGGATGCCCTACAGGGCACCCAGGTGAGATGGCTGGGCCATGGCGGATTGGGGCCTTGAGGCCTAGATAGGTCGGGGAGGGGGACCGCGTGGCCTCCCTCCCCAAAAATATGAAAAAGATACTAAAAGGCCTGTTCCCAGGGGATAGGGTCCCTGAGGCCGAAAGTGGTCATGGGTTAGGGTTGCCCCATGGAATTGTAGTGGGCCCTGGGGGAAGGAGTACCCAGGGCTGAAATAAGCCATGGGAGTAGGGGAGGGGGGGCTGCCTGATCCTTCACATTCCATAGTTACCTAACGAGGTAGCAATGCTTTTCCGCCCTGAAAACTTTTTCATTCCTTAAAACTTAAAAAACACTTAAGGTCGAAATGTGTTGCGCTTGGTGTTTCCAATATTTTTCAATAAATAATAACCATGAAGTGCTTTGGAGTGCCTCAATTATCATGGGTATTTATATATATATATATATATATATATATATATATATATATATATATATATATATATATATATATATATATGTGTGTGTGTGTGTTTGTGTATTTATATATGATATGTATATATATTATATATATGTGTATGTATATATTATATATGAATGTATATATGTGTACATATGTGTGTGTGTGTGAATCTATATATATATATATATATATATATATATATATATATATATATATATATATACACTTAAACTTAAAAAACAAAGGTAGTGGTCCCCAGGGCTGTGGGGGGACTGCACAGCCCCTGCATTCACTCTTTTTTTTGCCCCAAGGAGATGGCAGTCCCCAGAGCTGTGGGGTCCCCACGCATATCATCAAAACAGACCCACGGAGTTGGCGGGATCTGGGGCATGGGTGGGGGGGGGGTCCACAGGACCTACACTTTCATACAGAAAACATGTTTTGCCCCCTGCACCCCCTCCATTATTTTTACATGCTCCCAGGACCTGGCCCACCCTGGGGCTTTAGTAAAACAAGTGCGGAAGACCCCAGCACCAGAGCTAAGTGGTCAGGGTGTCCGTACCCTGGCCCATTTTCTCATTTATCATCTATTATTTTCAAGGTGGCTGTCAACCCTTAATTGTTGAAGATTTGGCAGCTAATCAGATCTCAGGACAAGATCGGGAGAGTTCGCAGAGCATTTGCATTCCTATATATACATATGTGTTTTTTCTTTAATATTTCTAAAACTACTGAATGGTTTTACACCAGATAACAAAAGGGGCTGTTTCTGGACCAAGAGCTAGCTTTCTGCCAATTTGGTGCAAATAAGTCCAGTGGTTCAGCTGCTATTCCTGTTCAAAATCCCTATGAAAATTAACATGGAGAAAACACTAGGTTTTATATATATATATATATATATATATATATATATATATATATATATAGTACGTTTTTTTATGATATTTGTATAGAAAAATATTGTTTTTCAATATTTTGCACTTACCATCATAGGTTTGGGAAAGCAATATTTTTGTAATCACTATTTTTGACACAATATTTTTGTTCCACAATATTGTTGGTTCCGACATGTTGTTGATCCGCAGTATGCACTAGTCACTGCCTGCCACCATTGGACCACTGGACTTTGTTGACCATAATCCCCCTACCCCCTGCCCCAGAAAAGAAGGAGGGGCTGCAGAGGACATGGGGTACATACCCAGGCCAAGATCAGGCGTGTCTGTACCTGGCAGCGCTCAGAGCAGGCTAGGCTGGGCCTCCCATCTTTGGCTTTTCTTTCAGAAGGTACTTTTTTGTTTTCCTCACACCATTAGTTTTTTTTTTACTTTTGGTGAAACCGGAAGAACTCAGTCTAGTTTTGGTCGCAGAGGCTTTTCCCAACCATTCAAATTGAAAAAAAGAAACCCATTGGTGCCTGTAGGAAAGTACCATCTTGCCTGGCATGTTACCCCCATTTTTACTAATATGTATGTTTGTTTTTGCCTGTGTCACTGGGATCCTGCTAGCCAGGACCCCAGTGCTCATAAGTTGTGTCCTGTATGTGTTCCCCTGTGTGGTGCCTAACTGTATTACTGAGGCTCTGCTAACCAGGACCTCAGTGTTTATGCTCTCTCCGCTTTTAAAATTGTCCCTGCAGGCTAGTGACTAATTTTACCAATGCTGATTGGCACACTGTAACACCCTAATAATTCCCTAGTATATAGTACCTAGGTACCCAGGGTATTGGGGTTCCAAGAGATCCCTATGGGCTGAAGCATTTCTTTTGCCACCAATAAGGAGCTCAGAAAATTCTTACACAGGACTGCCACTGCAGCCTGAGTGAAATAACATCCATTTTATTTCACAGCCATTTTACATTGCACTTATAAGTCACCTATATGACTAACCCTCACCTAGTGAAGGTTAGGTGCAAAGTCACTAAGTGTGAGGGCACCCTGGCACTAGCCAAGGTGCCCCCACATTGTTCAGGGCAATTTCCCCAGACTTTGTGAGTGCGGGGACACCATTACACGCGTGAACTACATATAGGTCAATACCTATGTGTAGCATCACAATGGTAACTCTGAGCATGGCCATGTAACATGTTTAGGATCATGGAATTGTCCGCCCAATACCATTCTGGTATTGGGGGGACAATCCCATGCATCCCCGGGGCTCCAGCATGGACCCCGGGTACTGCCAAACTAGCTCTCTGGGGTTTTCTCTGCAGCTACTGCTGCTGCCAACCATCTGAGAGATTCTGCCTCCCTGGGGCCTGGGCAGCCCAATCCCAGGAAGGCAGAACAAAGGATTTCCTTTGAGAGAAGGTGTTACACCCTCTCCCTTTGGAAATAGGTGTTAAGGGCCTGAGAGGAGTAGCCTCTCCTGGCCTCTGGAAATGCTTTGAAGGGCACAGATGGTGCCCTCCTTGCATAAACAAGTCTACACTGGTTCAGGGATCTCCCAGCCCCTGCTCTGGCGCGAAACTGGACAAAGCAAAGGGAAGTGACTACTCCCCTGTCCATCACCACCCCAGGGGTGGTGCCCAGAGCTCCTCCAGTGTGTCCCTGACCTCTGCCATCTTGAATGCAGAGGTGTGAGGGCACAATGGAGACCTCTGAGTGGCCAGTGCTAGAAGGTGACATCAGAGACCCCTCCTGATAGTCTCTTACCTGGTTAGGTAGCCAATCCTCCTCTGAGGGCTATTTAGGGTCTCTCCTGTGGGTTTCTCTTCAGATAACAAATGCAAGAGCTCACCAGAGTTCCTCTGCACTTCTCTCTTTGACTTCTACCAAGGATCGACCGCTGACTGCTCCAGGATGCCTGCAAAACTGCAACAAAGTAGCAAGAAGACTACCAGCAACATTGTAGCGCCTAATCCTGACGGCTTTCTCAACTGTTTCCTGGTGGTGCATGCTCTGAGGGCTGTCTGCCTTCATCCCGCACTCTAAGCTAAGAAGAAATCTCCAGTGGGTTGACAGAATCTTCCACTTGCTAATGCAGGCACCAAACTTCTGCATCACCGGTCCACTGGGTCCCATCTCATCGTGACGAGCATGGTCCCTGGAACACAGGAGCTGGATCCAAGTGACCCTGACAGTCCAGTAGTCCTTCTGTCCAAATTTGGTGGAGGTAAGTCTTTGCCTCCCCACTCCAGACAGTAATCCTGTGCACTGCGTGATCTGCAGCTGCTAGTGCTTCTGTGCATATTTGCAAGATTTCCTTTGTGCACAGCACAGCCCAGGCCCCCAGCACTCCGTCCTGCATTGCCCAACTCACTGAGTTGACCTCCGACTTCGTGGGACCCTCATATGTTGTACTGAGATGTCCGCCGTGCTCAGATTTCCTGAATACCTGCTCAGGTGATTCTGCGGGTGCTGCCTGCTTCTGCGTGTGCTCTCTGTGTTGCTGGGTGCCCTCTCTGTCTCCTCCTCCAAGGGGCAACCTCCTGGTCCTTCCTGGGCCCTAGCAGCACCCAAAACCTTCAACTGCAACTCTTGCAGCTAACAAGGCTTGAAAACAACTCTGCATCCTCCAGCACGCAGTGGGACATTTTCTGACCAAAGGAGAAGTTCCTGGCACCTTCTGTTGATGCAGTATCTTTGGTTTCTTCCACCCAGAGGCAGCCCTTTTGCACCTTCATCTGGGGTTTAGTGGGCTCCTGCCCCACCGGACACTTGTGTGACTCTTGGAGTTGGTCATTTTCATTTGCAGGTCCTCAGGTACAGGAATCCGTCCTCACTGCTTTGCAGTCAGTTGTTGTCTTTGCAGAATCCCCTATCTCGACTTTACTGTCTTTCTGGGTAGTAGGGGTACTTACCTACTTTTCAGGGTCTTGGGTTGGGGTATCTTGGACACCCTTAGTGTTTTCTTACACTCCCAGCGACCCTCTACACACTACACTAGGCCTGTGGTCCATTCTTGGTTCGCATTTCACTTTTCGAGTGTATGGTTTGTGTTGCCCCTAGGCCTATTGTCTCCTATTGCATTCTATTGTGTTCTACAGTATTTGCCCTACTTTTCTCAGTGTTTTACTTACCTGATTTTGGTTTGTGTGTATATTTTGTGTATTTTACTTACCTCCTAAGGGAGTACATCCTCTGAGATACTTTTGGCATATTGGGGGTCATTACGGCCCTGGCGGTCGGAGACCGCCAGGGGTAATGTAGCGTCCGTACTGCCAACAGGCTGGCGGTACGGAGGCCCCCATTACGACCGCGGCGGTAGCGGCGCGGTCGCACCGCCGGGGCCGGCGGTTTCCCGCCGTTTTAGCCCCAGCGGTGATAATGACACCCCTACCGCCAGCCTGTTTCTGGCGGTTTGCACCGCCAGGAAGAGGCTGGCGGTAAGGGGTGTCCTGGGGCCCCCTAACAGGGCCCCGGCCAGCTTTTCACTGTCTGCATAGCAGACAGTGAAGAGCGTGACGGGTGCAACATTAGGAGCCGGCTCCTATGTTGCGACCTCATCCCCGCTGGGCCGGCGGCCGCAAACTTGGTTTGCGCCCGCCGGCCCAGCGGGAATGTCGTAATGGGGGCCGCGGGAGTGCGGCCACATTGGTGGCCGCACGGCGGTTACCTACCGCCGCCCGCCAATGTCGTAATGACCCCCATTGTCACTAAAATAAAGTACCTTTATTTTGAGTAACTCTGAGCATTGCGTTTCTTATGATATAGTGCTATATGATATAAGTGATATAGTAGGAGCTTTGCATGTCTCCTAGTTCAGCCTAAGCTGCTCTGCTATAGCTACCTCTTGCAACCTTAGCTGCTAGAACACTACTAAACTACTAATAAGGGATAACTGGACCTTATTAGACACAAGGTGTAAGTACCACAAGGTACCCACTATAAGCCAGGCCAGCCTCCTACATTGGTGGCAGCGGTGGGATAAGTACTTGTAACTGCTTTACCACTTTGTCATTGGTGCTGTTCATAGGAAAAATATATACCAAATATTTCAGAATATACACACTAACCTAAACAGTTTAACTTTCCTTCCCTAAAACTTTCTAAAATGTTTCTGAAAAGTTTCTGAAAACTTTCAAAAGTTTTCAAAAGTTTGAAAAAGTTTTTCTCTGTTCTTTAAAAAGTTCTAAAACAAATTTCTCTCTCTGTCCTAAACCTTTTCTGTCATGTCTGTAGTAGAGCTTACTCCCACCGTTGTCCAGGCGACATATGGGAATCTAAACTTTAAAAGTTTGAGGGGTTTCTGCATTGAAAGAGGTTTAGCAATTGGTAAGAATCCAACAAAAGATCTTCTCCTTAGCCTTCTCCTAGAAAGTGACCGGAACCAGTCTGGCCCATCCCAGGATCAGGAGGTAGAGGAGGGGGATACCCAGCCAGACTCAGAGGAGTCCCCTGAGGATGCTGGGGAAGGTTCTTCTAAGAACCTGCCAGCTAACAGGCAACCTAGTGACACTGGTAGTGGGAGGGGGGTCTCACACTAGTAGGGCACCTTTCACTCCTAAAGGCCAGGTTACTAGGATCCAGCCAGTTAGGGACAGGTCCAACTCTGCCAATTCCCACATTTCTTCTGTGTCTCACAATTCCCAAGCCTCCCACCCTGAGGAGAACTTAACCCCTTCGCTGCCAGGCCTTTTCCCCCTCCTGTGCCGAGCCTTTTTTTGGCTATTTGGTGCAGTTCGCACTAAGGCCCTCATAACCTTTTGTTCACATAAGCTACCCACGCCAAAGGATTCTAGAGTTACCCAGACTTTGTGGGTTCCCCAGAAGGAGGACAAGAAATTAGCCAAAATACAGTGAACATTTTTTTTTTTCAAAACAAATGGGAAAAAGGGGCTGCAGAAGAAGGCATGTGGTTTTTTCCCTGAAAATGGCATCAACAAAGGGTTTGTGGTGCTAAAATCACCAGCTTCCCAGCTTTCAGGAACAGGCAGACTTGAATCAGAAAAGCCAATTTTTCAACACAATTTTAGCATTTTACTGGGACATACCCCATTTTTACGATTTTTTGTGCTTTCAGCCTCCTTCCAGTCAGTGACAGAAATGGGCATGAAACCAATGCTGGATCCCAGAAACCGCAACATTTCTGAAAAGTAGACAACATTCTGAATTCAGCAAGGGGTAATTTGTTTAGATCCTACAAGGGTTTCCTACAGAAAATAACATCTGCAAAAGAAAAATATTGAAATTGAGGTAAACAAAACATAATTTTTTCTCTACGTTTTACTCTGTAACTTTTACCTGCAATGTTAGATTTTCAAAAGCAATATACCGTTATGTCTGCTGGACTCCTCTGGTTGCGGGGATATATAGGGCTTGTAGGTTCATAACGAACCCTAGGTACCCAGAGCCAATAAATGAGCTGCACCCTGCAGTGCGTTTTCATTCTATACCGGGTAAATAGCAATTCATTTGCTGAAATATAAAGAGTGAAAAATAGCTATCAAGAAAACCTTTGTATTTCCAAAAAGGGCACAAAATAAGGTGTTGAGGAGCAGTGGTTATTTGCACATCTCTGAATTCCGGGGTGACCATACTAGCATGTGAATTACAGGGCATTTCTCAAATAGATGTCTTTTTTACCCACTCTCTTATATTTGGAAGGAAAAAATGTAGAGAAAGACAAGGGGCAATAACACTTGTTTTGCTAATCTATGTTCCCCCAAGTCTCTTGATAAAAATGATACCTCACTTGTGTGGGTAGGCCTAGCGCCCACGACAGGAAACGCCCCAAAACGCAATGTGGACACATCACATTTTTTTAAAGAAAACGGAGGTGTTTTTTGCAAAGTGCCTACCTTCAGATTTTGGCCTCTAGCTCAGCCGGCACCTAGGGAAACCTACCAAACCTGTGCATTTTTTAAAACTAGAGCCCTAGGGGAATCCAAGATGGGGTGACTTGTGGGGTTCTGACCAGGTTCTGTTACCCAGAATCCTTTGCAAACCTCAAACTTTGGCTAAAAAAACACATTTTCCTAACATTTTGGTGACAGAAAGTTCTGGAATCAGAGAGGAGCCACAAATTTCCTTCCACCCAGCGTTCCCCCAAGTCTCCCGATAAAAATGATACCTCACTTGTGTGGGTAGACCTAGCGCCCGCGCCAGGAAATGTCCCAAAACGCAACGTGGACACATCACATTTTTTTAAAGAAAACAGAGGTGTTTTTTGCAAAGTGCCTACCTGTAGATTTTGGCCTCTAGCTCAGCCAGCACCTAGGGAAACCTACCAAACCTGTGCATTTTTGAAAACTAGAGACCTAGGGGAATCCAAGATGGGGTGACTTGTGGGGCTCTGACCATGTTCTGTTACCCAGAATCCTTTGCAAACCTCAAAATCTGGCTAAAAAAACACGTTTTCCTCACATTTTGGTGACAGATAGTTCTGCAATCAGAGAGGAGCCACAAATTTCCTTCCACCCAGCGTTCCCCCAAGCCTCCCGATAAAAATGATACCTCACTTGTGTGGGTAGACCTAGCGCCCGTGACGGGAAACTCCCCAAAACACAACGTGGACACATCACATTTTTTGAAAGAAAACAGAGGTGTTTTTTTGCAAAGTGCCTACCTGTAGATTTTGGCCTCTAGCTCAGCCGGCACCTAGGGAAACCTACCAAACCTGTGCATTTTTGAAAACTAGAGACCTAGGGGAATCCAAGATGGGGTGACTTGTGGGGCTCCGACCAGGTTCTGTTACCCAGAATCCTTTGCAAACCTCAAAATTTGGCTAAAAAAACACGTTTTCCTCACATTTCGCTGACAGAAAGTTCTGGAATCTGAGAGGAGCCACAAATTTCCTTCCATCCAGCGTTCCCCCAAGTCTCCCGATAAAAATGATACCTCACTTGTGTGGGTAGGCCTAGCGCCCGTGACAGGAAACACCCCAAAACACAACGTGGACACATCACATTTTTTCATAGAAAACAGTGCCTACCTGTGGATTTTGGCCTCTAGCTCAGCCGGCACCTGTGGAAACCTAGCAAACCAGTGCATTTTTTAAAACTAGAAACCCAGGGGAATCCAAGATGGGGTGACTTGTGGGGCTCTGACCAGGTTCTGTTACCCAGAATCCTTTGCAAACCTCAAAATTTGGCTAAACAAAACACGTTTTCCTCACATTTTGGTGACAGAAAGTTCTGGAATCTGAGAGGAGCCACAAATTTCCTTCCACCCAGCGTTCCCCCAAGTCTCCCGATAAAAATGATACCTCACTTGTGTGGGTAGGCCTAACGCCCGCGACAGGAAATGGCCCAAAACACAACGTGGACATATCAATTTTTTTCATAGAAAACAGTGCCTACCTGTGGATTTTGGCCTCTAGCTCAGCTGGCACCTAGGGAAACCTACCAAACCTGTGCATTTTTGAAAACTAAAGACCTAGGGGAATCCAAGATGGGGTGACTTGTGGGCCTCTGACCAGGTTCTGTTACCCAGAATCCTTTGCAAACCTAAAAATGTGGCTAAAAAATCACATTTTCCTCACATTTCGGTGACAGAAAGTTCTGGAATCGGAGAGGAGCCACAAATTTCCTTCCACCCAGCGTTCCCCCAAGTCTCCCGATAAAAATGATACCTCACTTGTGTGGGTAGGCCTAGCGCCCGTGACAGGAAATGCCCCAAAACACAACGTTTACACATCACATTTTTTTTAATTTTTGCAAAGTGCCTACCTGTAGATTTTGGCCTCTAGCTCAGCCTGCACCTAGGGAAACCTACCAAACCTGTGCATTTTTTAAAACTAGAGACCTAGGGGAATCCAACATGGGGTGACTTGTGGGGCTCTGACCAGGTTCTGTTACCCAGAATCCTTTGCAAACCTCAAAATTTGGCTAAAAAAACACATTTTCCTCACATTTCGGTGACAGAAAGTTCTGGAATCTGAGAGGAGCCACAAATTTCCTTCCACCCAGCGTTCCCCCAAGTCTCCTGATAAAAATGATACCTCACTTGTGTGGGTAGGCCTAGCGCCCGTGACAGGAAACGCCCCAAAACACAACGTGGACACATCACATTTTTTTAAAGAAAACAGAGGTTTTTTTTTCAAAGTGCCTACCTGTAGATTTTGGCCTCTAGCTCAGCCGGCACCTAGGGAAACCTACCAAATCTGTACATTTTTGAAAACTAGAGACCTAGGGGAATCCAAGATGGGGTGACTTGTGGGGCTCTGACCAGGTTCTGTTACCCAGAATCCTTTGCAAACCTCAAAATTTGGCTAAAAACGATACCTACAATCGGCCAATCTGCCCCCAAGGGGGGCAGAAATGGTCTAAATTCAATTTGCCCCTCAGCGACCCCACCCTTGCCTACATGGTCGCTCCCCTTGTGTGACGGCGCAAAAAAAAGATCCCTGGTGCCTTGTGGTTTCTGCCCCCCTTGGGGGCAGATTGACCTAAAATCGCCCTATCTGCCCCCATAGCGGGCAGAAATGGCCTAAAAACAATTTGCCCCTCCTGGGGAGCGACCCTTGCCTAAGGGGACGCTCCCCATCTGTAAAACACTACAAAAAATCCCTGGTGCCTAGTCGACCTAATAAAAATAGGCTGATCTGCCCCCAGGGGGGGCAGAAAAGGCCTTAAAGAAAATGCCCCCCCTGGGAGCGACCCTTGCCCAAGGTGTCGCTCCCTTGTGTCACTTTCATACAAAAAAAGACATCCCTGGTTTCTAGTGGGCGTTTTGACAGCCGGATTGCTTTACAATCTGGCTGCCAAAAGGCAGAGAGAGACATCAAAGGGAAGGAAATACATTGCCTTCCCTTTGAAGCCTCTCTGCCTCCTCCCTGTGATCGGAAGAGAAATGCTTTACATTTCTCTTCCGATTATCGTGCTGGAAGCTGAGCTTCCAGCACGGAGGAGGAGGCATTGTGATTGGCAGCGCGCGCTCGCGCACTGACGTCACAGTGTGGGTGGAGGGGGGTCGGGATGGAAGGGGAAGGGCTTCCCCTTCCATCCCTGACTAGCGCTCCCTCTGGGCTGGGTGCCCAGGACGTAATGGTTACGTAATGGGACGTAACCATTACATCCTCGGCACAGAAGGGGTTAATGGAAAGGGAACTCAGAAAGCTGAGGTTGGAAGAGGTCAGGCTGAAGCTTAAACAGCAGCAGATGGCCTTAGACAGGGAATCTCTGGATGTAGAAAGGGAAAGGCAGAGGTTGGGGTTAGGTCCCCATGGTGGCAGCAGCAGTGTTTTTGATAGCATACCTGTTAGAGAGCAAGATTCCAGAAACCTACATAAGATAGTCACCCCTTACAAGGAGGGGGATGACATTAACAAGTGCTTTGCTGCACTTGAGAGGGCCTGTATGGTACAGTTGGTCCCTCAAAGGCAGTGGGCTGCTATCTTGTGGCTATCTTTCACTGGTAAGGGTAGAGCTAGGCTCCTTACTGTCAGAGAAAGTGATGCTAACAATTACAACGTTTTGAAAGATGCACTCTTGGATGGATTTGGCTTAACCACTGAACAATACAGGATTAAGTTCAGAGACACCAGAAAAAAGTCCTCTCAAGACTGGACAGACTTTGTAGACTGTTCATTGAAGACCTTGGAAGGTTGGTTACATGGCAGTAAGGTGACTGACTATGAAAGCCTGTATACAATCTTATCCTGAGAGATCATAATTTGAACAATTGTGTGTCTGATTTGTTGCACCTGTACTTGGTAGACTCAGATCTGACCTCTCCCCAAGAATTGGGAAAGAAGGCAGACAAATGGGTCAGAACAAGAGTGAACAGAAAAGTGCATACAGGGGATGACAAGGGTGGCAAGAAGAAGGATGGTAAGTCTTCTAACAAGGGTGGGGACAAAGATAAAAAACATTCTGCATCTTCATCAGGGCCACAAAAATCCTCTGGGGATGGTAGGTCCAAATCCTCTTCTCTCAATCAGAAAAAGCCATGGTGTTATTTATGTAAAGGAAAAGGCCATTGGGCAAGTTATGGCACTTGTCCAAAGACAAACACCAAGGCTCCCACTACCACAACCCCAACTGCAACCTCTAGTGCCCCTAGTAATAGCAGTGGTGGTGGGAAGTCTACTACAAATAGCCAATCCAAGGGTGTAGCTGGGCTCACTATTGGCAGTGTAGTTGGGGTTGGTCTTGTTAGGGAGACCACAGAGGCTGTTTTAGTCTCTGATGGTGGCATTGACGTTGCCACCTTGGTTGCTTGTCCCCTTAATATGGGTAAGCACAAGCAACTACCTCTAATTAATGGTGTTGAGGTTGAGGCCTACAGGGACACAGGAGCCAGTATAACCATGGTTATAGAGAAACTGGTTCACCCTGATCAACACCTAGTTGGTCAGCAGTACCAAGTGATTTATGCTCACAACAACATACTTAGCCACACCATGGCTGTTGTGAATCTCAACTTGGGGGGGGGGGGGTTACTGGTCCAAAGAAAGTTGTGGTAGCCACTGAATTACCTATAGATTGCTTACTAGGCAATGATTTGGAAACATCAGCTTGGGCTGAAGTGGAGTTGGAGGTTCATGCAGCAATGCTGGGCATTCCTGGGCATATTTTTGCTTTGACAAGGGCTCAGACCAAGGAGCAAAAAGGACAGGGAAACTTGGATCGTGGAACAATGGACCAAGTGATTCCAAACGCTAGGAGTAGGAAGGGTAAATCCTTGCCCACTATCCCTCCCTCACCAGAAGATTCCCCTTTTGAGGAAGAGGAACTCTCCCAGTTCAGAACCTATACCAGATGAGCTGGCAGCTGACGCTGCTGAGCTTTTGGGTGCAGGGGGGCCTGCTAGGGAAGAACTGAGTGTGACACAGCAGAGCTGTCCCACACTAGAGGGTTTAAGACAGCAAGCTGTCAAACAGCAGAATGGGGATGTCAGTGATAGCCATAAGGTGTATTGGGATGACAACCTCCTGTATACTGTGTCAAGGGACCCTAAACCTGGACATTGGTCATCACTTTGCAATACAGGTATCCTAAACCTGGAGATTGGTCATCCCTTTGCAATACAGATAGTTTCTCCTTACCTTGGCACATCACATTCCTTTGGCTGGGCATTTGGGCCAAAGTAAAACTTGGGACAGGCTTGTTACCCTGTTTCAGTGGCCTCATATGTCTGAGGACACCAAAGAGTTTTGTCGCTCTTGTGTGACCTGTCAAGCCAGTGGCAAGACTGGTAGCACACCAAAGGCCCCCTTAATTCCAATTCCTGTGGTTGGGGTGCTCTTTGAAAGGGTAGGGGTTGACATAGTTGGCCCCCTTGACCCTCCAACAGCTTCAGCCAATAGGTTTATCCTGGTGGTAGTGAACCATGCCACTAGGTACGCTGAAGCAATCCCCTTAAGGACCACTACAGCTCCTGCAGTGGCAAAAGCCCTCCTGGCAATCCTTTCCAGGGTGGGTTTCCCTTAGGAAGTGGTGTCAGACAGAGGTAGTAACTTCATGTCTGCATACCTCAAAGCAATGTGGAAGGAGTGTGGTGTAACATACAAGTTCACTACTCCTTATCATCCACAAACTAATGGTCTGGTTGAGCGGCTTAATAAAACTCTCAAAGGTATTATAATGGGACTCCTTGAAAAACTCAGAAGGAGATGGGATGTCCTGTTACCTTGTCTCCTTTTTGCTTATAGGGAGGTACCTCAAAAAGGAGTGGGCTTTAACCCTTTGAACTCCTCTTTGGGCACCCTGTGAGAGGTCCCCTTGCACTTGTTAAGGAGGGTTGAGAACAACCTTTAAAAGCTCCTAAACAAAACATTGTGGATTATGTAGTAGGCCTAAGATCAAGAATGGCTGAACACATAAAAAAGGCCAGTAAAAACCTTCAGGCCAGCCAGGAGCTCCAAAAGCAATGGCATGACCAGAAGGCTGTCCTGGCCTAGTACCACCCAGGACAGAAGGTGTGGGTATTGGAGCCTGTTGCCCAACGAGCTCTCCAGGACAAATGGAGTGGACCCCATCTAATTGTGGAGAAAAAGGGTGAGGTTACCTACTTGGTAGACCTAGGCACTGCCAGGAGTCCCCTTAGGGTGATCCATGTCAACTGCCCAAAACCCTACTATGACAGGGCTGATCTCACCCTGCTCATGGCAACTGATGAGGGAGAGGAAGAAGAGTGACCCTCTCCCTGATCTCTTCTCCACCACTGAAGCTGATGGCTTAGCGGAGGGAGTAGTACTGGCAGATTGTCTTACTGCTGAGCAGAAAGATAACTGTGTAAATCGTTTAAGTCAGTTTTCTGAACTCTTCTCACTGATACCAGGTACCACTACTTGGTGTGAGCATACAATCAATACTGGAGACAGTTTACCTGTCAAAAGTAAGATTTATAGGCAGCCTGACCACGGCACATATTGCATTAAACAAGAGGTTCAGAAAATGTTAGACTTAGGAGTGATTGAGCCTTCAGAAAGTCCATGGGCTAGCCCAGTGGTGCTTGTCCCAAAACCTCACAGTAAGGATGGTAAAAGAGAGATTAGGTTTTGTGTTGACTATAGAGGACTCAACCAAGTAACCAAGACAGATGCTAACCCTATACCCAGGGCAGATGAGCTGACAGATACATTGGCTTCTGCCAAGTATCTAAGCACTTTTGATTTAACTGCAGGGTATTGGCAGATTCAATTATCAGAAGATGCTAAACCCAAGACTGCATTTTCAACCATTGGAGGGCACTATCAATTCACTCTGATGCCCTTTGGTCCGAAGAATGCACCTGCCACTTTTCAAGGGTTGCTGAACACAGTCCTACAAAGGTTGGAAGCTTTTAGTGCTGTATATCTGGAAGATATAGCTGTCTTTAGCTCCTCCTGGGATGATCACCTGGTCCACCTGTGGAAAGTTTTAGAGGCCCTGCAAAAGGCAGGCCTCACTATCAAGGCCTCAAAGTGCCAGAGAGGGCAGGGGAAAGTGGTTTATCTGTGCCTCCTGGTAGGTGGGGAACAGATTGCACCACTGCAGGAGAAGATCCAGACCATTAAGGAATGGGCTCCCCCTACAACTCAAAACCAGGTGAGAGCCTTTTTAGGCCTCACAGGCTACTATAGGAGGTTTATTGAAAATTATAGCTCAATTGCAGCTCCTCTTAATCACCTCACTAGTAATAAGATGCCTAAAAAGGTATTGTGGACAGCCAGCTGTCAAAAATCTTTTGATGAGCTCAAACAAGCCATGTGCTCTGCACCTGTACTAAAAAGCCCTTGCTACTCCAAAAGGTCTTAGTCCAAACTGATACTTCTGAATTGGGGGTTGGGGCAGTGCTATCACAGCTTAATACTGAGGGCCAGGATCAACCTGTTGCTTTTATCAGCAGGAGGTTGACCCCTAGTGAAAAGTGTTGGTCTGCCATAGCGAGGGAGGCATTTGAGGTGGTCTGAGCACTGAAAAAGTTGAGACCATACCTGTTTGGTACTCACTTTATTGTTCAGACAGACCACAAACTTCTACTTTAGTATTGCACCAAAGAAGACAGATGCGGGTTCCTGGTTGATACAGAAGATGTCCCATGATGGATGGATGAATGCAGTCTGGTTTGCGTTGCTCGATTCTCCCAATAATCCTTGGTACATGCAAAGGTTGCGGTTTGCGGAAAATGGCGCTGCCTGGGACCAAGAGGGACCTGGTGGCCTGTACCCAGGAGGGAGAGACAGAGGAGGCTCTCAGCAACTCAGAGAGCCCTCAGAAGACCAGGCAATGTGTACAGGAGTCCCACAGTACAGGGAGAAGGAAGGTGCAAATGGAGGCTCACAAAGCACGACATAAAGGATTCCCACGCCACTGAAAAACCGCTCAGGAAGCTGTGCGTTGCAGGATAGAGTGCTTGGGGACTAAGCTGTGCTGTGTATGAAGAGCTTCTTGGAAGGTTGGACACAAGCCTTGGCAACTGCAAGTCACGCAGTGCATGGGGGGGTACAGTCTTGCGTTGGGAGGCAAGCTCTTACCTCCTCCAAAGATGGACAGCTCAATGTTGGGACTGTGGGAGTCACTTTAGTCCACCATCTGTGTTGCTGGATCCATGCTTGTTGTCTGGAGAGGGGACCCAAGCCACTGGTCGTCGCTGAAGAGAGGTGCCTACTGAAGCAAATAAGTGACTCTGTCACTCCACAGGAGATTCATTTGGTTCTTCTGGTACAGGCTGAAGACAGGCAGTCCTTGGAGGATGCACTACCTGGAAACTGTTGCAGTTGCTGGCAGGAGCTGAAGATACAATGTTACAGAAGTCGTCTTAGCTTCTTTGTTGCAGTTTTGTAGAGTTCCTGAAGCAGTCAGCGGTTGTTCCATTGGTAGAAGATGAAGTAAAGGTAGCAGAAGATTCCTGCTGGAGTCTTGTAATCCGAATCACCCAGAGGAGAGACCCTAAATAGCCTTGGGAGAAGGTTTGGTCACCTAACCAGCTAAGCACCTATTAGGAGGGGTTTCTGTTGTCACCTGCTGGCACTGGTCACTCAGATGCTCCCAGAGTGCCCCACCACCATGGAATCCCAGATGGCAAAACCCAGGGACACTCTGGAGGAGCTCTGGGCACCACCCCTGTAGTGGTGATTGACAGGGGAGTGGTCACTCCCCTTCCCTTTGTCCAGTTTCGCACCAGAGCTTCGACTTGGAGGCCCTGAACTGGTGTAGACTGGATTATGTAAGGAGGGCACCATCTCTGCCCTTCAAAGCATTTCCAGAGGCTCTAGGAGGATACTCCTCCCATGCCTGTAACGCCTATTTCCAAAGGGAGAGGGTGTAACACCCCTCTCCCAAAGGAAATACTTTGTTCTGTTTTCATGGAATTGAGCTGCTCAATCCCCAGGAGGGCAGAAGCCTGTCTGTGAGGTGGCAGTAGCTGAGGCTGCCGGGAAAACTTCAGAAGGCTGGTATGGCAGTACTGGAGTTCGACTGTGGAGCCCCCAGAGTGCATGGGATTGTGCACCCAATACTGGAATCAGTATTGGGGTACAAGTCTCAGTTGTTTGACACCGTACTTGGCCACATTCGGAGTTACCATTGTGAAGCTGGACATAGGTATTGACCCATGTCCAGTGCACACTTAAAATAGTGTCCCAGCACTCACGAAGTCTGGGAAAATGGGCCTGGACGATGTGGGGCACCTCTGCTAGTGCAGGGGTGCCCTCACACACAGCTAGTTTCACCCAGCCTTTAGAGTTGGAAGACCTGATATATAGGTGTCTTATAAGTGACCTGGTGCAGTGAAAATGGCTGTAAAATAGTGCATGCACTATTTCACACAGACTACAATGGCAGTCCTGTAGAAGCCTTTGCATGGGCTCCCTATGGGTGGCAAAAGAAATGCTGCATCCAATAGGGATCTCCTTGGAACCCCAATGCCCTGGGTACCTAGGTATCATATACTAGGGACTTATAAGAGGGGACCAGTATGCCAATTTGGACTGAAATACCAGTATGTATTGACAAATTTAAAAACAGGGAGAGCATGAGCACTGGGGTCCTGATTAGCAGGACTCCAGTGACAATTCAGAAAACAGTGAAACACATTTACAAGCAGGCCATAACCATAAGCACTGGGGTCCTGACTAGCAGGATCCCAGTGTCACAGTCAAAAACACACTGACATCAGGCAGATATTTGGGGTAACATGCCAAAAAGAGGGTACTTTCCTACAGTTCCTCCGTGGAGTATGGCTCCCCCATCGATGATGACACACCCATTGATGGAAGACAAGGTTTTTGTTACGTGATTTCTTGCATCCTCATCAACAACCTTGATGACGACCCAGTTGATGAGAGAAAAAAGTTAAAAAAACAAGATCAGATAAGACATTTGACTCCTGCACATACCTCTCCAAGCAAGGTGTCACCATTTATACCAGCCCAACTTTTGGATGAATAAGAATCGGATTAGCAGGGGCCCTTTAGGGTTGCACACAACCCATTCAACCTGCATGTCAAGTGCCAGGAGAGTGAGTACGAATATGAGAAACAAGGATTTTATGCCATACCACCAACAATACCAGGAGGAAATGGTGTGTCTGCCTTCCTCATTAGTTACGGACCTACAATTCATGCTCACAGATTACAGAAGGCGTTTTCCACCAACTTCGTCTGCTACTACACACGCTTCCCCACCTACAAAATCTTCATCTGGGCAGCCATCCACTCCATAGCAAAGACCATTGTTACTGCCTACCTCAGGAAGACGTACTCCACAAACAGATCTCCTCCAGGACCCAGTGTCTTACAATGATGACCGAAAACAGGGGGACCTCTGTGACACCCACACTAAATGGGATGATTATTTATTGCCTACACTGTCATCTCCGTCGCCCACTCCAGTGGATTCCTCACCTGAAGACATTGGAGAATTAAATAACCTGCTAGAACAAGAAGCAAAGAGGTTTGAGCTACCCACGCCCACTATGCAGATGGACTCCTTTCTTTATGATTTTACAGAGAACTTTCGGAAGAGTGTGAGAGCTATGCCCATTGTAGGCTGCATAATGGCTAAGGGCTTAAAAGTAATGAAAAATCCAGCCACGGTAACTGTGGTTCTATAGCAGCTGGATAAGGCAAAACAAGGCTTCAGAAGATTCTCCTGCATGTCTTACTGGCCACCCAAAGCCTGATTCAGTTATTACATAGGTAGCCCAGTGCGGATCTAAGAAACACTCGGTGCCAATCTTAGTGCCTCTGGACAAGGAGTGTATGCGCCTTGATAATATTGGAAAGCGCTTTTGATCTATGTCTGCACTTACGGTAAGGGCAGCAAATTGTCTAGCTGTTCTTTGATGATATGATTGCCAAATGTGGTCCGATATTGCTCCATATCTGGACCAGCTCACGGAGGACATTAAAACAGAGGCCAAAAAGTTTCACAGGTGGGGGACCGCTTATCATCTGAGGTGATTGATTGTGCAATGTACATTGCCACTACTGCATTCAGACAACTTGCTGGAGTTGTCCTGCTGAGGAGGCAAGTGTGGCTCAAAGCTTCCTCTTTTAGGGCAGAGGTCCAAAAAAAAATATTGTATCTGCCCTTCAATGGCAAAGCCCGTTTCAGCAAGCATGTTGACAAACCCTATAAGCCATAAAAATAGACACATACACTGCTAAATCACTGGTGACACTTCAATAAAGGAAATTGTCATTGTGGGGTGCCCGAGAAAGAGGACTTTCATCCTATAGGGGAGGATACCAACAGTATTGTTATCCCACATATTCATCTACCTCCCAGCAATTTTGTCTCTAGTACTCACAAAGGCAACCCCCACAAGCAGTCTATAAATAGGCCCACACAAGAGGCAGAGCAGTTTGCCAAGGAAAGGATACTGGCCAACATCAATAAACCCTTACAGGCTCTGATTACTCCTCTTTCCTTTCCATTTAGGCTAGGTGAAAAATATCTAGCTATATTCAGCACATGCCAAGTGATAACGACCGACAAATGGGTCTCAGACCTTGTTCAATTCAGCCATACATTAGAGTTCATCCAAACACCACCTCCAACCCCACCTCAAACCTCCACTCTGAAACATCTACAACCTCTCAAGTTGGAAGTCAAAACCATGCTCAAGAAAGGGGCGATAGAAAGAGTTCCTCCATCACAACAATGGAAAGGATTCTATTCCCATTTCTTCTTGGTCTGCAAGAAGTTCAAAGAGTGACAACCAATTCTAGACCTGAGAAATCCTAACACCTATCTAAAAAAACAGGCATTCTGCATGGTACCATTGCAGGATATTCTCCAACTCCTAAATCAGGGAGATTATATGTCAACCCTTGACCTCCAGGATGCATATTTTCATACTCCATTCCACCCAGCAAACATGAAATTGCTATGATTCAAAATAGCCAACAGCCATTAACAGTTCAAGATTCTTCCTTTTGGCCTGAAGTCTGCCCCTCCAATATTCATGAAGTGTTTAGCACCTCTAGCAGCCTTTTTGAGGAAGCATAGACACCAGGTGTTCCCGTATCTTGATGATTGGTTAGTCAAGTCACATTCCGATCAAGCTGCGCAGAGATTAACAATAGCCTGCAGAAACCTTTTAGGTGAGATGGGCCTCACATCAATTAAAAAACATAGCATAACATCAAAGAACATAACATTCTTGGGAGCAACTCTCAATACTACACTCAGCAAAGCTTACCCCGCATCAGAGATACAATTAAAATTGACTTTAGTGAAATTGGTACAAAGAAAAAGGTCTCTTTCAGGTTGCCTCTACAAGTCACTGCTAGGGATGATGTCATCATGCATTCCTCTAGTTCCATTCTGCCATCTACAGATGCGGCAGGTCCAGGAAGAACTTGTAGTGAATCCTAGTTCGTTTTAATGAGATAACAGGAGTTACCTTAGCCTCTGGCTTGCAGACTCGTGCCCCTGCCAACTAGTGACTTTTAACCTACTTAGCTTGCTCTGTCTTAGCCCATTTAATTATTTATTTCTTCTAAAATGGCTGCCTTGTTTATAGTTAGGCCACTTGTTATGGGTAACATTATCAGTGTCACCGCGCCAAGGCGTCAAGATCAAGCACCAAAGACAAACAAACAGTAGGTGTTCACACTTAGGGATTTTCCCTCTCTATACTTTCGAGGGATTGTTTATATTAATTGCCGTCCCAAGCATGTCTGTTATCTATTGTTTAGGAACACACCTATGTCAGGGGTCCTTGTAGCTCTATATAAATACATCACACTTTAGACAGATAATCAGAGGGATTCCGACCAGAGGGCATCGCCACCATCGCTAATATCGATGCTGCTGTCGTCTTGACGCTGACCCAGTCTTTGTGTCCCTGCGAAGTCTTAGATAGAGACCTCATTCCAAGGTAACGAGGGTTGGGGGCTCCTCTCATGGGCATGCCATGGCAAATTAGGATTAACAAACCCAGCTCTCCTTTAGGTAGGAGGTTAGGCCTTTCACATTAGGGTATTAGGGCATATTACATCTCATATATCTTTTCTACGTGTTGCAAGATGGTGGGGGTCTTTGTAATAATGACTCTCGTCTTCACAATTCTGTTTCTTGCATTATTCATTATCCTAATCATTGCAGCCCATGCAACTTATCGCAAATTGCAGTTATGTTAAATAAAAACTATTTAAACTCTACTACATCTTTGTCATTGCCTGTGTTTGTATGAGACATGATATACCTGTGAGAAAGGGGTAATCTCCGTTTAACCACAACACTCCCTGAGATATCTTATACTCGAGTCCATGCGTAACGGCTGCCATAAATCACCTTTTACTATTGAGTTTCTGGTGAGGTGCTGCTAGTGAGCTGGTAAGGTTGGGACAACAGTTGCGATTTGTTGTAGGAAAGGCGTAGTCGCCTACAAACAAAAGTACTGTCATCCTTAAACCAGCAGACTTGCTCAGAGCAGGAGTCCAAACTATGACATGGCGCCACCAACGATGGTGTTTCGGCACTAATTTACAGATACCCCAACTATCACTGTCTCACAGACAACAGGAACCATAAGTACCATTATACGGAGACGTCCGTGTTCTTTGGGAAAACCCTCCTTAGCTGAAAAGGTAACACCAGATTAAGCTGTAGGTTGTTCGAGCTCGAACTCATAAAAGGACTTTACTACCCATTTTTGGTGTTCCGTTTTTCTAAACAAATATGGCTGACGCCATTGACATTCCTGAAAATGCTAGACAAGCACTAACACAACATTTATTAACGCATGGCCTTACAGATGAGGGCAGGGATGTTACTCTGATAATAGAAGCTACTGAAGCATACCAAACAGAAACATTTTACTGTTGGGTCACCTTTCCTGAGGTTGACCAAAGAACAAACACATTCCACACATATGAAGTTGCAAACGTACCTTTACGGTACCAAGCATACCAGTATCATGAAATATCGCTCACATACCAGGAGCATCAGAACTGGTTCGAAGGTGCCCTACCACATGTATTACGAAGAGTGAGGTTAGGTCCCTTAAGTAATGATGGACCTACATGGCCTATGTTTGCCACATACACACCTCACCCAGGCATACAGAATATGCCGATAGCAGATTTACGAATTTTATATAATGAATTAGTGGCATTATATAGACGATTAGTCCAGTTCATAATGCGAACATTGAACACAACACCAGCGCGTCCAGCACCGCCAGTAGCTGGTGGTTATCAATTGGCTACTGGGATTAATCCGCAAACAGTGCACACTATTATGGGTAAAGTGCCCACGGAACGGGAAAAAATACCGTTCTGGATTGCCCAGAAAACAAATCAACTGGAAGCTGTGTTTCCCCATACGGGACCACAGGAAAAACATAGGTTGCTCACTATGTGCTTGCCTTTTGGAATGGTTCCCTCCGTGGATGACTGTGCCACATGGAGTACAGACTTCGCTGCTATATATACTGCCACACATGGTACCCCGACACTTGCCAATTTACCAGAAGTGTTAAAACAAATACAAAATAAGCATGGGGCTGCACCAGCCCTATATATGGGGATGAAATTAATGCGTAACTTTGACGCTGTATCCTCATTAATACTGAGTAATATTAAGGGGGAAGCAGTACCACTGACAATTCGCCAGCATCTCTGGGAAACTCCACACCAGAAACAAGAGAGACAGCTACCGAAAATTATTTCCGATACCTATACTAGTATAGGATGCTATAGTTTGGGTGCTACACCTAAAAAATTTGAGTTACAAGGTACCGCCCATATGGAGGGTACAAAGCAGGCACAAGAGGGCTCTAAGAAGCACTGGGACAAACAAAAAGATTTCAAAGAAAGAAGAAATAAGAGAGCTGATTCTCCACACCCGGAGAACTCCGAAAGGAGATATAATCTCAGAAATAGGGAGAACATTAAAACTCCGGACAGATATACTGATTCACGTCTCTCTCGTTCCTTTCAGGACGCACCGGATAGACTTAGTGAGAGAGGGGGCCGTCAAGATCGATGTCCAGAATACGTGAAAGAGAAGAAAAACTCACAACAGTCTACCATTAAAAAAGAAGAAAAGACTTGTCAGCAAAAGCCGCAGTTTAAAAAGAAGAAAGTGGCAGCACTGACAGTTAAGAAATGCCAGTAAAATTGAGAACACTGTTGAGGAACAAGAAGTGGGCAGTGACTCTGTTAGACAGCGCGGTAGAAGTCACGATATGTCGCCAGAGTCTGAAAGATCATCTGGATGCGACAGCAACTAGCGATTACAGCGCAGTTGAAACGGCGGATGGCCGCGTTTTCCCCCTGATAGGGTTTATGATTTAAAAATTCAGATAGAGGGAGACGTGGAGCGCACTATTAGTGTAATATTTTGGGATGAACTTACTAGTGATATCCTATTGGCCGAAAGAGACTGGCCACCTGAACACGTCTGCAAGCTCCCGCATGGGAAAGATGTCATTTTGCCTTCTTTCTCCGATCTTGTTCCGGAAGCAGCAAAAGAAGCCTATGCTGCTGAATGGGCTTTAGCGCAGGCACCTGCGCTATACAGCAATCATGTAGTTTGGGACAAGGAGTCTCCTTGTCATATTATTCCCGTTAGGTCTACGCCCCAACCACAGCCACAATATCCTGTCAAACACGAAGCAAAAGCTCCGGTGAAGGAAATCCTCACCCAACTTGAGTACCAGGGAGTAACTGAGCCCTGTACATCTGCAATGAATAATCCATTATTCCCCGTTGCAAAGCCAGACCATTCATATAGAATAGTCGTTGATTATAGACACTTAAATAGTCATACACAGACATATGCTGTACAAAATTCACACAGCACAGCACTGATAAACAATAGCGTGCGTAAAAAAAATAAAACAACATTAGATATATCTAATGGGTTCTTCTGCCAGAATTTAGCTCACGAAAGTCGGGACCTGAGTGCATTCTCATTTGGCTCTCAAAGACGCTTTAGTCGTTTACCTCAAGTCTATAAAATAGCCCAGGACTATTTTCAGCCCGTGTAACATCGATGTTACATGATATTGATTCCGAGGCATTGTCCTATGTGGATGATATATATCTCACTGATGACATCCTCGCATTCATCTTGCGAGGGTCGATCAGATAATCTTGGGATTTGCAGACCTTGGTTATAAATTCAATTTTAAGAAGAGCAGGATAGCCTTTCTTAGAGTATAATTCCTGGGATATGAGCTGTCAAACGAGGGGAAGAGCCTGGCCCCGCACTTTTTAGAGAAGTGTGCTCAACTACAGCCTCCAAACACACTTAAGAAATTGCAGTCATTACTTGGTTTCTTCAATTTTGGCAGAACATACATTCCAGATTATGCAGAACGCATCAAGCCACTTTATGACTTAGTTCAGCCCCAATTTTCTAGCAGACGCTGGGCAATTGAACACACGCACATCCTTAGGGACATGCAACAGGACATGCTAGAAGCTAGACACTTACACACACGTGACAAGAAAACAAATTTGGTCATCAGAATAATTGCAGGTACCATTGGATTTACTTATGTCACCTTTAATGAGGATGACACAGTACCCATAGCATATAAATCACATTTATACTCAAATGCTGAACAACGTTTTGCACCTACAGAAAAGATTCTGATGGCTGTTCAGATGGCCGTCATAAAAGAGAGGCCACTTGCCCAGGGTAAACGTATAATTGTTGTCTCCCCGGTACCAGCCTTAGAGACTGTCACCAAAGCAAGCGTTCCTAACGCAAAAGCATTATATCTGCGTTGGATTCAATGGGCAACGTCTCTGACCGCCACTGATGTCGATTATATATTCGACCCAAAACTTCAGACACAAGAATTTCTCCAGTATGAACAAGAGTACCCCGCTCCTCTAAATATCTTGCCATTAGACAGTTACCATACTGTCTTATACACTGATGGTTTGGCACAACCGGCTGTAGGTACTAAACATCAATACTCGGCTGCTTGCGCAGCCGTGAGCGGAGTGATGGAAGATGGAGTTTTCCACCCGCACAATACCGAAACAAAGACCTTAGGGGACTGCACAGCCCAGTTGGCTGAGCTTAAAGCTCTTATTCTAGCGCTCGAACATACTGAGCCAGGATGCCAGACTTTGATAACCTGTGACTCATATTACTGCGTCCAGTCATACAATGAATATCTCAATCATTGGAAACTGAACGGGTTTAGAGATTCTAAAGGTAACACCATTAAACACAAGACATTGTGGGGAAGGGTGGCTGATCTTAAGGATAAGCTACCGTGTGTCCATGTAGTCCATACATTGGGACACCAACGTGTAGGAGTACACGTTACCGGTAATACACTGGCTGATGAAACTGCAAAAACAGCAGCAGCTACGGCTTCTGTGGCTGCAGTGACTCGTTTACAAACGAGAAAGGATAATGAAATATTGATTGCCGTTAAAACTTCGGCTGCAGGCAAGCCATTTCCGAAAGGATACCCTACAAACTATACTTACCATATCAGTGCACAGAATGTTGCTTACACAACGATTCCTGGGGTTGGAGATCAAGTGATCCCCAATGAAGACCAGAGATTAGATCTCATCAAAGCAGCGCATGAGGGTGTCTCTTCTGCACATTCTGGTATACAGGCCACAATAACACTCCTACAGCAATGCTTTTGGTGGTCTGGTCTATGAAGACGAACAAAGCAGTATGTCCTTTGGTGTGACGTTTGCCAGCCGATCAAGGGCTCTAATATCAAACTCCCACCGCAGACATCCCTCTTAGTTTCCAACAAGCCGCTACAATGTGTGTACCTAGCCCATTGTGGTCCCTTACACCCTGCTGGTGCATACAAATACGTCTTAGTTGCTGTAGATTCCTGTTCTAGATTCCTGTGGGTATGGCCATAGCGGTCGGCTGACGCCCGGACTGTTATAAAAGATTTGCTGATCTTTATCGGTACATATGCAGTTGCAGCATTCCATTCGGACCAGGGCGCTGCATTTGCCTCTGAGGCATTCAGGGACACCATGGGGACGATGGGTGTTAAACTCCATTACTCCTCACCATACCATCCCGAGGGAAATTTGGTCGTGGAGAGGCGGAATCGTGATCTACACAGTCCTTAACAGCTCAATTATTAGGTTCAGGCCACAGTTGGTTACGCACCTATATGGGGTCCAGAGAGCACTGAATAATCTGCCAAGACGGTCCTTGGGGGGACGCTCTCCATATGAGGTTCTCTTTGGGATACCTATGTATGTCCCAGATCTTGATGCCCCTGGTATTGTGGCAGCAGAAACAACATTTGACATAAAAGAGCGTCTCATTGTTTTACAGGAGCTTCAACAATTTCGTGATGATAAATCATCTGCAAGTGCTGCCACTTTAGGAATAAGGGATTTGGCGACAACTTCAACTGGCTGGATCCCTAAAATTGGGGATCTGGTTCGTGAGAAGATCGCTGTGAAGTCGGAGTTCGGTCCATCATACAGAGCACATGTACCAGTCTTGGGAATACAAGGCACCAGGACTGTCATCTTACCACCACTGTCTGGTTCTAAGACGAACAGATTCATCTCCATTGATGACATCAAACTACACCATGTGGCCGATCCTTCACAGTAGACCAGGAGGTCCTTTGAGTGGTTCCCGATCCCCTCTCACTACACAACAGGACATCCATCTACATAGTAGGATGAACATCACTACTACAGACTATGCAACAATGTCAACTGCTGTTCCAGACACCTCCTCGACCATGGGGAGGGCGGAAAATTAACTCTTGTTGGTTCCAGTCACATCTTCAGTGACTACCCCGCTTCAGGATTTAGCTGTATTTTACACAAACACTTCAACGACTGATGAAGTTGTCTACCAAGAGCCTCCACGTGCAGTGGACCAGAGTACATCGGCTCCTGTGTTTGCAGAGACTACCTCTGGCTATTTCATTGACATTGATGATTTTTCTTCAGATTCATCCACTACTGTGATTGACAATGTTTCAAAAAGTAGTAAGCTGTATCGATGGCTTAAAAAGAACAATTTGAAATACCCATGGAACTATTTGTGGTTCTGTTTGACATTTTTTGCATTATTTTTTGAGATTGGTTTTGTGACTGTTTTCTTTTTGCTTATAAATGGTCGCTACATTCCTGATCGCTCCTCAGTGGAGCCTGTTGATGAAGTTTTAACACCACATCATTCTTCACATAAGGTCCGCAGAGATTTGTCCCCTGTAAATATTACAGCAATACCGATTACTGATGGGATTGTCTGGGACAAAGTTCCATTAGATATATGGGCCTACAGAAATTATTCAAATACCATACGTGTTCAAAATTTCAATGACTGATGTAATTACACCTGATGATTGGGATGTCCAAACAGTTGATTCCATGCTAACTGACATGAAGGACTATTCCTCTTTTGAAAGTGATGATGTATGTGATTATACAATGAATTATGGGGAAATGTTCTGCTATAACAATTGGGGACACCACTACCTACACCGATGCCACTAGATACAGGCCAGTATTGAACTACACACAGTGGGAACACTGTTCTACACCACTGGCGGGGAGTCCAAAATATTATAGCGATAAATTTACATACTTTTCTGGGCATGATACAAGAAAAGCAGAGTCATATTATTTTAAATTACCTCCGGCACAAATTAGGAAAATTTTGCTAACTGATACAAAACTGATTTTATCAGATCGCTTTGTTTCCTGGGTCGCAATTGAGGGTTACGAATACGGGAAGAGCACTATTGACTTGAAAAGTGTATGGGGAACACAAGATTAGCAAATACAGGGTGGGGAGGCTTTGTTTCGAGCATGCCTGATTCCTGTGCAAATGATTTTCTTAAATGACACTATTCAGTAGACATCTTCTCTGGGGTTAGCAAAAATTAAGGATCTGAATATGCCCAGTATCCCTACTCCGGCAAGTTTTAAACATTGGCAACACTTCCTTAATATCACAGAGGAAAGGCTAGATGCAATGGTTCAGGCTTACCTATAATTCTTCACTTTCCAGTCCAGGCGGGTGGTTAATATGGCCCACTGACACTAAAAAGTGTCAAGCGCGTTTTTTGAACTCTTCAGGTTTTTTTTCAATTAACAGGCCAGACCCTCGCTTTATATCGGGTTAACATACAGGTATAGTTACAACATACAGTGTGGGTAAGCTGTGTCAGCAATGGGTACAAATAAGCACGTTAGCCGTGGTTAAGAAACACCTGAACACTCTTTCTGAAAATATAGACTTGCAGGATTTTCTGCTGGGTCCTAGGAAACAGCGCTCAAAAAGGTTTTTATATGCTATGTACAATGAAATTTGGAAACTTTCCCAGATGAAAGCTGCTGCACGTTTAAGGCAATTAGATAAAGAAAATTTAGAAAAAAAGTTAACTGTTGTCGACAACGGCATGAATACACTGTCAAACAGGATTTATTCATTATCAAATATAGTATTGTCTGCTATTGGTATCACTCAGACAGACTTGTCCCGGTTAGATCATGGGCAAACACAGCTACGTTCCATTATGCAGTTAGGTTGGACATTACAGACACTGAAAAGTGGTCACATTCCATGGAAGTATATTATTGGGAGTGAATTCTTCACTACTTTTAATTTTTCCAAGGAACAAAGGACAATGGATAAAAGGGAGGCTAGTTTCACCCTGCTTCAAGTAGAGAAGTTAGATAAGTTGCCCTTCACGGTAGCAGAGAGCCCTTCAACTATCTGGCTCTTAAATGGCATTATTAATTTACCGATTTCGACCTTTCGTTTTTCGAGCTGCCTGAAACATCTTGCAGTGGGAAGATATGAACAACTAGGAGATAGCTTTATTAAGGAAGAGTGGGAGTTGCCCTCTGACTATAGATGTCTGAACAGGAGGTCTTTCTTAGCGGAAGCGAATGTGAGACTGCTGTTTGTCATTCTACGGTATCAAGCAGGTGTCTCTTCACGGTCTTTGCAATGCGGGGGTCGCAAATTTGGCCTGTTTTCTGAAGGGTACTCCCGTCCCCTTGATTCGCCGAGTATTTCATGTACTTTCCAATGGAAGTTATGTGGTATTGAACGATCAAAGTTGATGCGGCATGTGACCCGGAATTGCCTACGCAATCTCGGTCTCGAAGGTCGTTATGTGTTGTGGACATGTTTTGTTTCCCCCACATGAGAGATAAAAGTATCTGACATGTGGCCCCACATAGATACTATTAATGTGAAATATGACAAGCTGAGCCCCCTTGACTCGCCCGGTATTTCATGTACTTTCCAATGGAAGTTATGTGGTACTGAACGATCAAAGTTGTTGCGGCATGCGACCCGGAATTGACTACGCATTCTCGGTCTCGAAGGTCGTTACGTGTTGTGGACATGCTTTGTTTCCCCCCACACGAGAGATAAAAGTATCTGACATGTGGCCCCACATAGATACTATTAATGTGAACTATGACAAGCTAGGTAGGCTAAAGGCGCTGTTGTTTAAAAAACAGGTCGCCTTGACATCCGCAAAGGAGACGTATGCTCTCCAGATTGCTAGATCATCAGCCGAGATACAATCCCTTTTAAATACCAATCTCCCCAAACACTTTGGAGAACTGGTATCCAGAATATTCAATGCTTCAAGCACCACTGGGATTGTTAATTTCTTTAAGGCTGTCGGGTCTGGTTTTGTGTCCATCTTCCAGACTGTCTTCGGAGTCATCCCATCAGCCATCCATTCTCTCTTTTCAAGTGTATTTGGTGGCTTTACGATTATTTTGGCTTTGATTGGCAGACTACTACTGCTATTTCTTCTGATTCGCAGTGGTTGTTTCTTTCCAGCAACGCAGAGAAATGGAGCCGCTCCCACCAACTCCACTGTGCCGTGAGCGCATTGTTCGGATCTTCGGTGCACCTTTGCTGGTGGAACTGGAGCATGACTGGTCGTTGTCATTTCGGCCCCTTCTCTGGTGCGTACAACCAGTCTTCCGCTGCATATGGTGTCTCTTTGAACATCTGCCCATAGTTTGTCTTGCTGTTGCACCGACATCTCCTGTGGACCACAAACTGCTGATGTCCCCGATGAGGGTTCATACACGGTCATGCCCCTTGAGACTGAGGTTGCTCACACGAGGCCACCTATGAGCCTTCCGTTTTGAGATCTATCATGGACGAGGAGACTGCAACGGACAACAATACACCAGGAAATATGTCTCACTTCTGCTCTGAGGATCTGTTTGTCCGCCCAGCACTCAACTCAACATCCGATGATGTTGACTTATTTTTGAGGTCCTTGGTTGGTGACTTCGATGACATTCTTCAAGATCATGCGTACAGCAAATAATTTGATGAATTGACTTGCCATTCCCGATTCTAAATTATGCATTTAGATATACATTTGCTTTTGCACGCTGTGCTTGTCATGGTTGACATTAACATCTCTGTATGTGTTTTAACAGATTTGTTTTAATATATTTTTAACACATGCTGATTTTTTTAGCTTGTTTTTTGCTTTTAGCTTTTAGTTCAGAAGCAAGTTTTAGCATTTGGGTTCCTGTACCTTCGTCATACCTGTTACGGTAATGGGGAGGATGTAGTGAATCCTAGTTCGTTTTAATGGGATAACAGGAGTTAGCTTAGCCACGGGCTTGCAGACTCGTGCCTCCGTCACCTAGTGTCTTTTAACCTACTTAGCTTGCTCTGTCTTAGCCCATTTAATTATTTATTTCTTCCAAGATGGCTGCCTTGTTTATAGTTAGGCCACTTGTTATGGGTAACATTATCAGTGTCACCGCGCCAAGGCATCAAGATCAAGCACCAAAGACAAACAAACAGGAGGTGTTCACACTTAAGGATTTTCCCTCTCTATCCTTTGAGGGATTGTTTATATTAATTGCCGTCCCAAGCATGTCTGTTATCTATTGTTTAGGAACACACCTACGTCAGGGGTCCTTGTAGAGCGGTATAAATACATCACACTTTAGACAGATAATCAGAGGGATTCCGACCAGAGGGCATCACCACCATCACTGATATTGATGCTGCAGTCGTCTTGACGCTGACCCAGTCTTCGTGTCCCTGCGGAGTCTGAGATAGAGACCTCATTCCAAGGTAATGAGGGTTGGGGGCTCCTCTCATGGGCATGGCCTTGGCAGATTAGGATTAACAAACCCAGCTCTCCTTTAGGTAGGAGGTTAGGTCTTTCACATTAGGGTATTAGGGCATATTACATCTCATATACCTTTTCTACGTATTGCAAGATGGTGGGGGTCTTTGTAATAATGACTCTCGTCTTCACAATTCAGTTTCTTGCATTCTTCAGTATCCTAATCATTGCAGCCCATGCAACTTATCAAAAATTGCAGTTATGTTAAATAAAAACTATTTAAACTCTACTGCATCCTTGTCATTGCCTGTGTTTGTATGAGACATGATATACCTGTGAGAAAGGGGTAATCTCCGTTTAACCACGACACTCCCTGAGATATCTTATACTTGAGTCCCTGCGTAACGGCTGCCATAAATCACCTTTTACTATTGTGTTTCTGGTGAGGTGCTGCTAGTGAGCCAGTAAGGTTGGGACAACATTTGCGATTTGTTGTAGGAAAGGGGTAGTCGCCTACAAACAAAGGTACTGTCATCCTTAAACCAGCAGTCTTGCTCAGAGCAAGAGTCCAAACTACGACAAACTGGCGAGGCAATGGGTACAGGATGATCTCATCAATGTCCCTCTGACCATGGTCAATGCCATATCCTAGTGGTCGCGCCAGGTGAATCTGCCAGTATGCTTTTCATTCCTAAGTCTAGCTTCTCCATTGGTCATCACCACTAACACCTCTCTACAAAGATGGGGAGCATACTTTAAGACCTGCAGGCCAGCAGCAGGTGGCAAACGTCTCATCTGCATTTCCACATCAATATTCTCTAGCTCAATGCAGTGCACCTAGGCTTGCAGGCTTTCCTTCCAAGAGTAAGGAATGCTGTGGTGCTCATCTGAATGGACAATATGACCACAGGGCTCTACATCAACAAGCAGGGTGGTAAAAGATCACACCTCCTGTCCCAGCAGTCACAAAGCATCTGGAAATGGTCCACCCCCACAGAGTGCATCTGCAAGTTAAATATGTTCCCAGAAAGCAAAACACAATAGCGCACACTCTCAGTAGTCTGAGTACCTCTTGCCATGAGTGGGACTAGCTCAGGAAATCCTTGACAATTACTTCTTCCAGTGGTACAAACCAAATCTCGACCTCTTTGCAACCCCTCAGAACGAAAAATGCTGGTTCTTTGCAAGCTGGCAATCTCATCAAGGATCATGGGGTAGTGCATTTTCAATTGCATGGTCCTCTTTGCTGACACCATTCCTCCCATACCTCTCCTTCTGAGAGTCCTCATGAAAGTAAAGGCCAAAACATGTAGGATAATTCTCATAGCCCTGGCGTGGGTATACATTGGTTTACAAGGCTGCTTCTTCTCTCTGAGAAACCTCACATCCAGTTGAAGATGATACCCTCTCTACTGACAATGAACAAGGGCCAAGAGTTGCACCTGGAACCCAGTTCTCTTCACTTATCAGCGTGGCTCCTGAGTACAATGAATTTGTCCATTTAACCATCTCACCAGACTGTAGAGACACACTGTCAAGAGCCCGCACAGAAAGTACAAACAAAATCACCTTAAGATTTGGAAACAATTCTGTATCTGGTGAGAACAAGCTTGCATACGTCCTCTTTCCTCTTCTCCTGAAGAGATCGTTCTACATCTTTTGCAGTTAGCATGCTCAGGACTGGCCCACGCATCTATCAAAGTATTTTTGGTGGCCATTTCCCACTTCAGGCGATCATCCTATTCACCATCATTATGGTCTGCCAGAATAGTTAAGCAATTCCTCAAAGGATTATTTAGAGTTTTCCCACCACACCGCCTTCACTCTGGAAACTGAACATTTTGCTCTCACAGCTTAGGAAGCACCTTTTTAAACCATTCACAGAGCAGATATTAAATTCCTTTCCTGGAAGGTTGGCCTCCTCGTAGCTTTAACCTCTGCCAGACCAGTCAGCGAAATTCAAGCCCTCACCATACAGGAGCCTTTCCTGCAATTTAGGTGCGATAGGGTGATTCTTTGCACAAACCCAAAGTTAATCCCTGAAGTCCCTTCAAACTTTCATCTCAATAAACCTGTCACCTTAAAATCATTTTTTCAAGATCCTACAACGCCAGTCAAAACGGCACTACATCCTTTAGATATCAGATGGTGCTTGAAGTTCTATTTAGACAAAAAAAAAATTTGCAAGTCTAATCAATTATTTGTGGCTTACAGTGCACCACAGAAAGGGTATCCTCCTTCAAAACAGAGCAATGCTAGGTGGATAATGGGTGCAATTCAATTCTGCCATCAGGCAGAAGACTAACCATTACAGACATCTGTGCTCGCCCACTCTACAAGAACTTTGTCTATGTCAACAGCACTGTTTGCTGGTGTGCCACTTCAAGAGATTTGCCAGACGGCCACCTTTAAAAACTGCTTGGAATCTACAGTTCACAGCGATATAGCAGTGGGTCAAGCAGTGCAAAGATATGTTTTTCAGTGAAGGTGTGTTATCTTCTGCTTCACAACCTCCTTTTACTTGTTATGCGCATTTTTTCATTGTATTTATGTATATGGGGGAATATATTTATGTGTGTGTACGTACATTGTTCATCAGACAGAACCATCGTTATATATATATATATATATATATACATATATATATATATATATATTTATACATACACATGCTTCTGTTTAGCATTTCTGTTAAAATGTGCTTCATTACTGCTATGTAGTCCGATTTAAGAATGTGAATCTATAAAAGGTCCAATACTAGAGTTGAAAATAAGTTACTTACCTGTAATTGTGGGTCTCCAGTATTGGAATATTTCATAGATTCACATGCAACCCACTCTCTTTCCCTGGAAAGGTCACCTTTCCCTCTGTCTTTATGGGTGTATGTCCTACACTCATACTTAGAAAATATGAGAGACTGGAGCTTCTCACTGGAGTGTTATAGAGGGTAAAGAAACCTGATAGGTCAAAACCTAAGTTTGGTCTCATTTTTAAAAATGACTATGATATCTTAGACAATTGAAGTGCCTAGGGTATTTCTAGTCCATGTTTAACGTTGCATTTCTATTATTGAGATGGATGGAACTCCCATCTCAAGGCGGGGAATGTTCCAAGTATGTGAATCTATGAAAGATTCCAATTCTGGAGAACCACAGTTACAGGTAAGTAACTTATTTATTTATACACGACATCCTCACCTCCATCTGCACAACCACCTAGAATTCGTGCACAGTCTCAAAGACTCTCACCACCACAATTGCATTTATGGAGCAGACGGCCCCTGTATTATGTGTGTTCACTTAATATTCTTGCCATTTGTGAAACAAAAATATATGCACCCTGTACAATACAAATATCATGGTCTCTGCTACTGCGTGCACCATAGCTCACTCATAAATCTATGGAGACTGAGGTCCTTAGTCTCTTATAAGTTGTCTCCTCTCCATGATATCTGTTTATAATTTGATGTTTGTGCTTTACTGTTCCCTGGTGCCAGTGGTAGGTTTCCATTGCACTATTCAAAGGTACACCATTGTGATTTGCTTTTATTTTGTTTTCCTTTATGTGTTATGTATGTCCCTGGAGACAGTGGTAGAATCAAGCCTGAATTGTACTGACTACCTTATGTTTCTGGCAGCCTCTACCAGCACGTGCATCAGCACACTAAGGAACCTCTTTGCGTGCCGACACAAGTGCTGAGTCATCTGCCCTTTGCGGCTCCAGTTGAGAAATCGCTGTGTGCGGCTCCCACTGAAAAAACTGCTGCAGCTCACATAGAGGTGTAGCTATTCGAACTAGACCCTTGCACAACCCAATGCTTAGTCTCATCATTTGAAGTCTCTTACCTGCACTTCGCTCCTGAACTTCCACCATCGTCCAAGTGCTTTGTCCCAGACTCCTTGTGGCTTCACTTCTGGGCAGCTTCTGCTGTGTCTTTGCATCAATGGATTCGAAAAATAGAAACAAGCATTCACAATGCAACAGGTCTTGTGTTTGCCCGAGTTGGAGCTATGAGCATTGTAAATTCCTAACTGTACTTTACTTGACACATAAATTGAAAATGAAAAGTAAAACAGTTGACATAAGCAAGCTGATTCAAAGCTCCACAGCCGTCATGAGCGTGAAGGAGAGACACAAAAGGAAAAAGAAGTTTGCTCGAAGTCAAACGTATCGGCAAAAGTGCAGTTATCCATGTAATAGGGTTGATGGCCAAGACGGTAACAAAGCTGCCCCAAGGAGGGACCAATGTAAAACATTTTCCAATGATAACAAAGGATTTTTGAAAGGTAAGCCCACGAATGAGTGATAGTGGTCGGCGTGCAGTGAGCGTGGTTAAAAGCCCATAGATAGATTACAACTGGCCAGAGTTTTTGCACGGTCGACCTAAAATCAAAGAATGGACCATTAAAAAGGTATTCTGACTCCGCTGTGCACAGATGTCACCTTAGGCAGCTGCATTAAAGGTAAATCCTGCATTATTATTTTTGTGTAAAATGCTCAAAATTTGTTTAAAAGAACAGAACTTGTAGAATGAACCACCAGAAGGCAGTGCTTAAATAACCCATGACATTTGTGACACTTGCGACACAGCATGTCCTAGTTGCTAATGGGAGACTTTAGCATTGGAACTTGTTGCCCTTTGGAACTTTGGTTGTCTTTGTTTACCCACTGTGCAGCACAAACAATACTGCACATCGGACACTGTTATGAATGTTGTGCACTTACTGGTTTATGATGTGATATGTCCGCAAACGACAATATAGATGTATATGATGTACTATGTCCATAAATCTCTACTATGGCTAGAACAGGAAATACTGTGAAGCAACAGATTCCCAAGTGAGCAACCAGTGAGATGAGAAAATGTTCTATGGTTTATTACGTAAATAATCATATGGTATGACTGACCACTGAAGAGTATATATATATATATATATATATATATATATATATACATGAAATCAGTTTTATTTTCAGCATTTCTTTAATAGTATTCTGTCATTCACAGATACACCCTGGGGCTTTTGAACATAGAAGCCGTGGACAGCATTTCCACCAACCAGAGGAGCAGAGAAGTACCCATAGCAATGTCATTGTCTCTCTCTTCTCTCTCACTCCCAAACTCCCTTCATTTTGGGGACTACTGCCCATGCAGGATAGCCCTCAGGAGGACTTGGGGAATAACATTGCCCCATTGGAACTACCTGGAGTTCATTTGACGGGCTTGCGACAACAAACTTGTGTGAACCATTTATCCATGTTGAATGTTGTATGTTTTATTTCTCACACAGGACATTGATACATATGTTTTCTTTTTTGTTCATTTTCAAAGTGTAATGCATTAATACATTTTACTGAGATACAGGAAGCATCTTCTAAATAATGAAATATTTCCTTGGACTGACATACAATGTAAAATAAATTATGATTTGTAAATGAAAGAAAGACATGTTTGCTAAAATTCAGAAGATTGATAAATATTCTATCAGATTTTTAGACAAACCCATATATTGTTGGGTAATCTAAATCTGTCATTGTAAAAGGTCCAAAAGGAAAGAAAAAATAACTTTTAGTGAGAGGGAAATGCTAACTTGGAGTGGTTGGGCAAAAATAAAACAATAGTAAAAACACATCTGGAAGTGTCAAGGAAGCCTATCTATACACAAAGGGGGATAAAATAAATCCCCGGAACATGGAAAGTCCAAAAGCAGGGTCCACTCTCTAAAAATAAAATTAGGTCAGACCCCACTCAAGCTAGAGCACATGTCCAAATCAGGGTCATAGCTTTTGGGCAAAAGGCAATGGCCATCCAGCCCAGTCCTCTGAAAAGAAATGTAAAAGAAACAGACTTAGTAAAATCATTAGCTAAATAATCCATATCTGTGAGAAACTGAGTTGTGGTTGTGGGGAATGTGAGCCCTTGTCAGGATGAGCCACAAGAGTAACTAAATTAACCTACGCTTAACCCTCTAGTTGCTTAGTACAAACACATTCAGGCTTAACTTTGAGTCTATGTATAAAGTATTTATGTAGCACTTAAACAGTAATAAAGTGAAGAAACAACACAAGACCGATTGCACACTAATTTAGAAAAACAGAGTAAAATGTAATAAATTATTTGTCATCAAAATAACAAAAATTTAATCAGAAGACCCGGATTCATTAATTTTTAAAATTTAAATTTAAAAATAGTGCCGAAAAGATCAATGCTTCAACCGCAGACAATTGTCATGTGAGACCAGGGCAAAGTCAAAAGTTATAGTGGACTGTGATGCGCGGTTTAGATACACAAAGTGGACTGGGCATGGTCTCTGCTTACCTTCAAAATTAAAAGAATTTTCTGAAAAAATTTATGAGAATGTAATGTTCAACGGGCAAGGGAGACAGCAGTGTCTGAGGAGGATGCATTGTCACCAGAAAGCTGCTGGATGAAGTCACAATGAAAATGTTTATGTTTGAACTTAGTCTCTTTTTTGGAAGTCGAAAATCTCCATCAGGATGAGGCTTCAGACAATGTCTGACAAGGGCTTTAAGAGACTGAATACTCTTCCAGAGAAGAGCCACTGAACAGGATTTGCTGCTGTGGAGAAAAATGTAGTGGAAGTCAGGCAGACTGGTGATGCACTTTAGGCAGATTGGCAAGCAGGCAGCTCCCGGTCTCCTCTTGGTTCTCAGGGCACATTTTGCGGAAAAACCGCAAACCTTTAGCATCACTTGCAAGGGAGTAGAAATGAATGGTTACCACTTGGAGGGTCAGGACTCAGGCCCAAACCAGATGCAGGTTCAAGGTGGTTGGAGCCTTTTCGGTCTCTGAGGCTCTGATCAGAAGGCCAGCCAACTAGCCCTTGGTGTCACTGTCGTAGTGCTGGGTTCAAGCGGAAAAGCAGTCCTCTTGATGCATCAGGGCAGTCCTCTGAAGTACACAGCAGGCCACAGGCAGAAGGGCAGTCCTCTAAGAGTCTTCCACAGGTCCAGAAGTGACCTGAGGAGTGGGGTTGAAGGTCCTAGTTTTATACCTGGTACCAGCTTTAAAATAGAAGAAACTGCTGGAGTTTCTCCCCATAGAAGTGTCTGGAATGTCCTTCCTCCCTGCCCTGGTCCCAGGATGTCTTGAGTCACAAATGACTAGTGTGAACTTCTTTGTGTGTGTGCTGAAGCAATGTATTTGGGAGCAGTGGGACTGTGCATGGCTATGCCCCTCTGATCCAATTAGGATGGCCCATCCCAACAACACTTGGTCCCCTTATTGTGTGGCTTCCTGGGAGAAATACACAAACAGCAGCTGCCAACTACACCTAGTCATGTGAAGTCAGGAACAGGCTGCAGGCACCAAATGTTTAAGATGCTAAAATGCCAACTTTCTTAGAGTGGAATTTTAAGAACTGTGACTTAAAATCTAACTTCACCATTAAAGACGATTATTATTATTTAGACACCAAACATGAAATTTTCACAAGTTCCCACACTAACGGTATCACTTATTAAATATACTAAGGCAACCCAAAGTTATCCTATGGAAGGGGTAGGCCTATAAGAAGTGAAAAATGAATTTGTGAGTTTTGTGAGTTTTTGCAGAATTTAAAAGTCCATGTCCAACTTTTTGTATAAATTGCTTCCCAGCCTATTGTTTGTTTAGGGCCTAACTTAGGGATGACACATATATTAAAATGAATGTCTAGGCTTGGTAAAGGAGTTATTTTGCCAAATTGAACTGGCAGTTGAAAACTGCACACAGGCTGCAGTGGCAGGCCTGAGACATGTTTTGGAAGGCTACTTACACACATAAGTGTTGCAAGCCCACTTGTAACATTTAATTTACTAGCTCTGGGTATACAGTATACCTCTTTACTAGGGACCTGTAGGTAAAATAAATATGCCAATCAGGTATAGGCAAATTTACCATTTAATAAAGAGTGAGCACAAGCATTTTTGCACCTGTTAAGTGCACAGAGTCCTAAGGCCAACAAAAATGAATTCAGCAAAAAACCTTTTGGGGAAGACCATTCTAAGGATGACAATATCTACATAATTTTAGCTGACAATGTGAAGGCTTTTCTAACCTTCTTACTATCTTGTGGTTCTATAATAAAAAGTTGGGAATTTGAAGACATTAAAATTGCAAATTTACAATATAGCTGTGGTTTCAGCCATTCAGTGAAAGGGTTTGTATTAGTGTGCCACTGGAACCAAGTTGCATCTGACAGTGTTGTGACCTAACACATAACTCTTATGTCTGCGATATGCACCTAAGTAATGTACACCATTCTTAGTAGTCTGGGCAAGAGCCATAACAGACAGAAAATCCACCCACCACACAATACTGAACTTCTTGAGTATTAGATATATTCCATTACATCCTGGCATTTTGACAAGACCTTTAGTGTTCTGTGGCATAATTATCAATATATTGTTAGAACTACACAATATTGATTGGCTATTACCTAGCACTGGGACACAGATGATTATTATTGTCTAACTATTTAAATGTATTATTGTTTGCCTCAGCATAGACTTATGTGTCTAAATTCACTCAATGGAGAACTATATCTCCTGTTTGCCTACTGTGCTTCATGCTGTATGTAGCTATATCATTTTGTATTTACATGAACATACTTAATTTACTTGGTTAAAGACCTGAACGAAGATGGAGTATGGCCTGCAATAATGAAGTAAAAGTGACCTACATAACCGTTCTGAAATGTTATCATTCTGCCAAACGGGAAGCTCAGAAATCTTTCATTGCTTCATCCATTTCCAAGGCAGACAGCAGACCGAGTGAACTTTTTTAAATTGTTAAAAGTTTACTTTCCCCTACAGCAAAAGAGAACGTTCCCTTTCTTGCAACTCTGTCACACTGCCGACTTTACCTGAACTGGACACTCATGTTCTCACTCAGTAAGGTCCTCTTGGGATATAGTTCAGAGTCTGCCCTACTTGACGTATCTGAAATTATCAAGTAAAAGCTTGATCTGAGCGCGACTGTGATAGAAATGCTTCAGGCTCTGTTTTCGGCTTTTGGTTCTTGATATCGCTTCTCATGCCATTCTGCTTGACAGAATTGAGAGAACTGGTGTCAGTGGAGCCCAGGCTCTGCGATGGCTTAAATCATTTCTGTCTTATTGTTCACCAGCAGTTTTCCTTCTACCTTCCACATCTTCCTCAAAACCTCTGGTCTGCCATGTCCCCCAGGGCTTAGCACTTCACCCCACCCTCTTTAATATGTTCCTTGAGCCACTGGCAAACTGGTGGAGGCTGGGTAAAAGGGTGGTCTCCTAAGCAGAGTGACTCCTAACTCATCCTGGCCTTCCAAGAAATCACGTCTGCAACTTTGAGCTCCTTCAAGTATTGCCTGAAAGCAGTGATGGAATAGATGGAGGTAAGCTGTCTCAAATTAAGCTCAGAAAGAACCAAAATACTTGTTTTGGCACTAAGGGGGTCATTACGACCCCGGCGATCGGTGTTAATATGGTGGTAAGTACTGCCAACCAGCTGGCGGTACTTACAGCCATATTATGATATTGGCGTGTTGGCTGAAGCCAACCCGCCAATGTACCACTCCACCCGCCATAGCGGTAACTGCCGCTGGGCTGGAGATATCCATCTCCACCCCGGCAGCAGGCACTATTCCGCCTGCTGGATTATGAGCCCCCCTACCGCCATGGTTTTTGTGGCTTTCTTAACGCCACGAAATCCATGGCAGTAGGCACTATCAGTGACAGGGAATTCTTTCCCTGTCACTGATAGTGGTCTCCCCCTCCAGTTAACCCCACCCACCCCCTACCTCTCCAAAGCCCACGCACACCCCCTACATTCACGCCCCTTCACACACACACATGCATTCAACACCCATTCCCACATGCATCCACACATGCATACATTCATTCACACACGCAGCCGTGCACACTTTCATACATACACGCAGACATGCATTCACATAAGACAACATACATGCACTCACACCTCCATACATGCACACAAGCATTCAACATGCAACACACACCCGCATCCACACCCACACATTCACACCCCCCCACACACACACAACACCCACCACCCCCTTCCCCTGTCGGAGACCTGACTTACCTGTGTTCAGGGTGTCCCCCGGCAGGGGACGGGACGGAGTGCTGCTGCCACAAGCAGTGCCCACCAGCAGAACACCGCCAAGCCGTATTATGGGTCATATATGGCTGGCGGCGGTCTACTGGCATGGCGATGCTGGTGGCAGCAGCGCCACCTTACCGCCATCTGCCGGCATGGCCACAGCCGGATTTCTGCCATTCTTCTGGCGGAAATCCAGCTGTGGTCATAATACTGCTGGTAGCGGGGGCAACGGTCTTTTGGCGGCCGTCGCCGCGTCGGTAGGTGTTTTTCACCGCCAATCTAAAAATGAGGGCCTAAGTCATCAACCAATGCAAGTCTATAGTGGCCACCTGAATTGGATGTTGCCCCCATCATATCAGATGGCCAGAAACCTTGGGGTATAATTTTACACCAATCTCAAACTGAGCCCCAAATTGAGGCAATATCCACTACATGTTTTGCTACTTTCAGATCTCTCAGTAGATGCTCCACCTTTTGATCCATGCCCTGGTTATGTCTAATTCGGTTTATCGCTGGTCTTGGTGGCTTTTTTAATCCAATGACTTTTAATTATTCAGAATTGCGACACGCCTCCTTTTTAAAATCCCCTCGCATTTTCCAGTGTCTCCTATCTTTTGCATCTTCACTGGCTCTCAGGCATCAAGAGGATCCAATTTAAGGTACTCACTTTCGTCTTCATGGCCTTCACTCATAAAATTCCTCTTTATCTGAGGAGAAGACTTAAGCCTTGCTTCAAATCTAGGGCTCTGAGATCTAGCAACCTCAAGTTGGTCCAGGTTCCCGTGTACATACTGTAAAGCCAGAAGAGGCGAGAGATCCTTCACTTACGTGACCTCCAAACTGTGGAATGCATTGCTGCTCAGTTCGTGCGGTAGTCCCTCGGAATTGGTTTTCCTACTAAAAGCCTGAGTTAGAGTTTGATGGCGGGGGATAATCCATCACAAATGTAACAGATATCCTGTCGGCTGCATTACGATCCCATAATAGTCTATGGAAAATGTAATATGGTGGACAGTATATCTGTTACATTAGTGATGTAATAACCCACCGCCAAACTCTCAATGAGGCCCTTAATTTAAAACGTTTATGTTCGACACCTGTGTTACGGGTGTGTAGTTTCTTAGTTCCTCACTTTCATATGAGCTTTCTGCTAGCACCTGGTACACCTCCTTCACAGAAGCTGTGCGCTCTGTAAATGCCATGAATTGAATTGAATCACTTCATTGAAGACATACTGCTCCTGTGTCATCTGGCAGACCCCGATGTTTCAAAATATATATAATTGATTGCTCTTTAGATATGTCTGCATGTCATAAGACTTTTTAACCAAAACATTTGGCAAAATATGCTGTACAAATTATCAGTTAGTTCAATTTTTTCCACTTGTGTTAAGATTTGCTTTTGGCGGAGAACTCCCATCCCACATACCCATAGAGCCGATTGGGTTTGCTTATTCACACAATGCACTTTGGGCTGATAGGGACATGTTTGCCAGGGATCTGTAATTTATATATAATACCTGAAAGACTACAATCCTTATTTAAAACCCTGTTGTTAGAAATGGGGTCTCTAGTTGGCAGAGGTATACACCCTTGTCCAAGTAGGGACCACAATCCTAGTCAGAGTAAGTCACACACAATCCAAATTATCCTGTGCCCACCCTCTGGTAGCTTGGCACTGAGCAGTCAGGCTTAACTTAGAAGGCAGTGTGTAAAGTATTTGTGCAATCAATCATACATTAACCTAGTGAGAACACCACAAAAATACACCACACAGGTTTAGTAAAATATAAGATATTTATCTGAATGAAGTAAGGTCAAAACTATCAATATTTGGTAAGTACAAGTGGAAATATCACTTTTATAATGATCAGAAGAGTCTTTAAAAAGCAACAAGTGTCTCTTGCAAGAACAAAGTCCCTGGTATGTGTCATAATTACACGCATTGAGACCGCAGAGGTGGGTATGCAAGAAAAACGAAGGGTGTGCGTTGGATTTTTGGGCCCACACAGACGATGCATTGTTTATTTTCCAAGCGGCAAGGACTTTGCATCGAATTCTGGCACACAGGCTTGAATCCACTTTGCGATGCGGGTCTTTTGACACCCAGAGATGATGTGTGGAAATCCTGGGTGTGCAGGATGAAGTCACAGGTGCTGCGTTGATCCAGTGGGCGATGTGTCAAAGTTTCTGTTGCACAGCAGGTGCTGCATCGATTCCACCCACAGGAAGTCGGGCTGAGTCGTTCAGGCTCAGTGATGCGTCAATCCAGTGGGCTGTGTGTCGAAGTTCCAGTTGCAACGCCTGCGCTGAGTCGATCCCCACTTGGGGAGCCGGGCTGCATTGTTCCGGTTCGGCGATGCAGTGATTCTTTCACTACTATGCAGGCTGTGCGTTGATTCCAGCAGGCTGTGTGTCGATTTTAACCAAACAAGGAGTTCCTTTGCAGAGATTAAGGGGGTCATTCTGCTCGGCCGCGGTCAGATGCGGAAAACCAGCGGTCTCCCGCCGGTTTTCCGCTGCTACCGCCATCCTGTTCCTGGCGGGTCTCCCGCCAGGAACAGGATGGCGGTAGGGGTGCCGCGGGGCCCCCGTAAGAGGGCCCCACTTTGTATTTCAGTGTCTGCTATGCAGACACTGAAATACGCGACAGGTGCCACTGCACCCGTCGCACCTTCCCACTCCGCCGGCTCAATTCTGAGCCGGTGTCCTCGTGGGAAGAATGATTTGCCCTGGGCTGGCGGGCGGCCTTTTGGCGGTCGCCCGCCAGCCCAGGGCAAATCCCAAAATACCCTCAGCGGTCTTTCGACCGCGGTGCGGTATTTTGGTGGGGGAAGTCTGGCGGGCGGCCTCCGCCGCCCGCCAGACTCAGAATGACCCCCTAAGTCTTTCTAGCTCTGTGACTTCAGGAAACAGGAGGCAAGCTCAATCCAAGCCCTTGGAGAACACTTCTCAGCAGAGACAGAAGCCAGCAAGGCAGCAGGGCAGCAGCAAGGCAGAAGTTCTTCACAGCAAAGCAGTCCAGGTGTGTCCTTTTGGCAGCTAGGCAGCTCCTCTTGGAAGGTTGCAGGATCTGGTTCAGAGTATCTGTCCCAGGAAATGTCTAAGTTGGTAGGGTCAGGGACCCAGTTTATATACCCAAAGTGCATTTGAAGTGGGGGAGACTTTAAAGAGTAGTTTTGAAGTGCACAATGTCCCCTTTCAGTTCCATCCTGTCTTCCAGGGTCCCAGTAGGGGGTTTGGCAGTCCATTGTGTGAGGACAGGCCACTATCTTTCGAAATGTAAGTGTCAGGCAATCCATCCTTCCAGCCCAGGAAGACCCATTAAGTATACAGATGTGTGCAGGTGTGAATGAGCATCCTGTGTTTGTGGTTATCTGGGTGAAATGCACAAGGGAGCTGTCAACCAGCCCAGCCAAGGTGTGGATTGGAGACAGGCTGTAAGGCACAGAAGGATTTTAAGTGCAGAGAAATGCTCACTTTCTATAAGTGGCATTTCTAAAATAGTATTATAAGTCCAACCTCACTAGTATGCAGGAATTTATATTCTAGCCATACTAAATATGACCTGTATACACCTTTCTGATCAGAACCTACCACTCAAACAATCTATTGTATTGTATTGTATTGTATTGTAATCGTATTTACTACCCCTGACGAGGCGTTGAAGTGCTTTTCGGTGAGTAGCACGCTACTCTGGAACCCAACAAGAATTAGTGATGGATTAGTTTCGGAAAATAATGAGTACAGTTTTTGTATTATTATGAGTTAATTTAAACCACAGATATGAGAGTTTGTTAGTTATATTGACTGGAGTAATGGAGGCGTGGAGGAGGAAAGAAATACAGAAGTGTTAATTGGGAGTATATCCTTCATTTACTCAACCCAAAGGCTTGGGATGAGTAAAGGGGGATGGAGGAGGGAAGAGTATGTGGAAGGGTTAGGGAGAGCATAGTAGCAGGGTGAGATAATGGGGGAGAATTTAGTAGGGTTGTGTGGGAGGTCACAGTAGTAGAGTGAGGTTTGGTGAGTTAAATGTAGAAGCAAAAGGAAGAGCTTAGGCAGAGTTATTTAGGAGATGAAAGTAGTAGAAAGGATTTGGGATGAGTCAGAGTGAGAATGGAGGATTGATAGAGACATGACATATGATGATGGGTAGATAAGTGTGATAAGATGAGAGCAGGAATTCATAGATATCTAGTATAACAACCCACCCAGGAGCCATGCAATGACCCACGAACATGCCAAGCACAGAAACAACATATACACATACATACATACATACATATATATATATATATATATATACATACACACACACATACAAACACACATGAATACACACACATATGCACATACAATACATAATTAGAACCATGGGTAAAAATATACTTAGTCAAACAGGTTTAAAGAGTGTGTGTGTATTTTATTGTTATGACATAGTAGCGATACATATTTTCTAAAGAACTATACATAACTAGAAATATACACATAATCAGAAAAAAATATTTATCAACATAGGCATATGCAGTCTATTGTTGTTTGAATATGGTGGTTAGGAAGGAAAGTGCCAACTCTTGAGTAGTTTTCTGAAAACAAGAAAGTTATCTGTGGCTCTTATAGTTGGGGGTAATGAATTCCATAGTTTGGCTGCTTGTATGGTGGTGTTCTAAGGCGGCGTGCTAATCTTGAGCAGAGGTTTCTTTGTTGGATGTATTTGGTTATTTTGTTTCTGATAAAAAGCGGTCCTGTCCATGTAAAGCTTTGTGGGTGATACAAAGCAGCTTGAAAGTGCATCTTCTGGCAACGGGTAACCAGTGTATGTGCTGAAGGCAGGGGAGATGTGGGCTTGCAACTTTACATGTAAAGCTGCGGAATTCTGGATACTTTGTAGTTTTTTCATAATAGATAGAGATGATCCATGGTAGAGGCCATTGGCATAATCCAGTTTGCATAGTACAAGCGAGATAGTAGCTTTCACCTTGTGTGGAAATCCGAGGTGGGGGAAGATGCGTCGTAAAGTCTTCAAGGTGATGAAGCTTGTTCGTGCTAATTTGTCCACTTGGGCATTCATAGTTAACTTGGAATCCATGGTAATTCCTAGGATTTTTAACTTCCTTGGATAATTGAGGAGGTGGTCCGAGATCGACAGGCCATACGCACCGAGGGTCATCATTTTTCCAGTCACCCCATATGAGTATTTCTCTTTTGGAGGTATTTAGTTTGAGATGGCTCCAGGTCATCTACTGGTCAACTGCTCTGAGGCAACTGAAGATTTGTGAGTTTTCAATGTTTTTGGGGCATTCTAATTTAAGTAATATTTGTGTGTCATCTGCATAGTTGTAGCATGTGAGATGGAAATCATTGATCAGTTCTGGTAAAGATATCATGTAGATGTTGAAAGGCAAAGGTGAGATGATTGATCCTTGGGGGACCCCTGCTTTTGTGAGGTAGGGTTCAGATGAGAAGGGGGGCGAGTGGATGATATTAGATCTTTTTTGAAGATAGGAAGTAATCCAGTCGAGAGCAATCCCTTGTATGCCGGCTTCGTGGAGTCTTTGAATTAGAGAGTCATGGTCAACCGTATCAAAGGCAGCTGAGAGGTCCAAGAGAAGTAGTGCAGCAACTCCATTTCGGTCAACTGTGTTTTTAAGATCATCCCACTCATGCTATGAGTGCCGATTCAGTGCTTCTTCCAGGGCGGAATCCAGTTTGGAAGTCGGAAAGTATAGAATTGTTTTCAATGAATTGTGACATCTGGGCGAATGCTGCTCTTTCTATCAATTTGCCCAGGAAAGGTCCATTTTTTATTGGTCTGTAGTTGTTGGGGGTCTTGTGGGTCTAGGTTTGTTTTCTTTAATAACAGTTGTATGTATGCCTTTTTCAGGTCTACAGGAAAAGTTCCTGAAGTTAAAGAGTTTTTTGATGATTCTTCTTACAGGTGTGGCAGCAGAAGTGGATAGAAGAATGTTCTTGAAGACTTGTGGTGGGCAGGGGTCAGAAGGGCAACCGGAAGGTCTGCTTGCTTTGACCAAATCCATAAATTCACCCTAGGATATTTGTTTGAAGGACTGTAGAGGTTGGGTTGGTTTATTCTTAGAGGGTATTTTAGGAAAGGGGTTGGTGCTGATGTTTCTCTTCTGTTTTAAATAGGAGTCCAATGTGTCTGCCTTGGTTGTGTAGTGAGTTGCCAATTTGTTTGTGAAATCTTGAGTAGTGGGATGACTTCCTTCCATATATGCAGGTTTTCGTAAATCATTGAGAATTTTATAAAATTCTTTGGTTGTAGATTGAGCATTTTGAATCCTGTCTTTTTAAGTTCTGTGTTTCTCGAAGGTGTTGGTTTTCTTTTGTCGTGTTTAGTTTTTCTGAGTGGTATTAGGATATCAAAAGCTTCCTGTAGCCACTCATAACGTTTTGGCACAGAATTAATTGTATCTAGATCTGTGTTGGCTGTTAGTTGTGTTTCTATTTCTTCCAAATTGAGTTTGCTCCATGCTCGATAGGTGTATGTAAGTAGTTGTGGGGTGTGTTGACTTGTGGAGTTGTATGTCGGAAAGTTATCAAATGGTGGTCTGACCAAGTGATTGGCGTGATGCTATGAATAGTAACTAGTTCAGGCTTAACAAAAATGACATATAGGATGTGTCCAGCGATGTGTGTGGGATTGTGTACAATCTGATGTAGGTTCAATGTGACTAGGCCAGTGGTGATAGCTTTTGGATGGGGCATATTGGGTTTGTCAACCCAAATGTTTAGATCCCTAAGAATGCATAGGTTGGAGTATAGTGTAATAAGGTTTGAGACTGTGTCTAGAAAAGCATCTGGGAATTTGGAGTTGTTAGGTGGAGGTCTGTAAAGGAGGAGAAAGTTACAGGAGGAAGTTGGAGTAGGGTGGCATCTGGTAAGGAGGGCTTCACAACCTTGTATGGAGATGATGTCTGTTTTACTGAGGTTCAATGCCTGTTTGAATAGAATAGCTAGTCCACCTCCTCTCTTGCCTATACGGTTTTGTGCGTAAGTTTGATAGCCTGGTGGAACGTCTTCGTGCAACACTGGAGCCATGTCATCTCCCAACCAGGATTCAGTTATGAATAGCAAGTCAGGTTGTGTGTCTGTGAGCAGGTCGTAGATGTGGTGCTTGTTTTTTTAGAGTGATCGAGCATTTATGAGCTGGAAGTTTAGAAAAGGTGTGTTAGTGGTAGTGTTGTTTTGTTTAGGAGAAGGGTAAGTAGTATAATATGATCTTGAAGCGTGTTGCTAGTTGTGAGAACTGTTTGAGGCTCACAATAGTCTTGCTTTTCAATATAGTGTTCCTCTTCCAGCAGGTTAAGGAGGCAATTTGTTGGGTCTATGTGTGTGGGGGGTGGACTTGGTGGCTGAGAGAGCAATGAAGAGTGTACTGTTTTTTGTAGGGTAGTCTTATTATGTAATAGACAAGGGGATGCGAGGTTGCTATGAGTGGCATTTTTTTTTTTTTTGCGTTTGTTTAGTTTCGATGGAGTATGGGTTAGGGGTGGTGGAGGAGCATGTGGATCATAATGTAAGGCTCTAAATTGTGCAATGGAGGAGAGGCGAGTGAATGAAAGTTGCTGGGTTGGGGTGCCTGTGGTAGGTGTTTCTGTGAGAAAGTAGGGGTGGAGATAGGATGGAATTTGCATTTTTTGTGTAGTCCTGAGGGTGGATATGAGGATAGCCCTAATGTTAGCCTATGAAATGAGCAGGCCTCACAGTAGTGGAAAACAAATTTAGGAGTTTTCCACTACCAGGACATATAAAACATGGTATATGTCCTGTCTTTTACCTACAGAGCAAACTGTCCTATGGGTTACCTAGGGCCTGCCTTAGGGGTGACTTATATGTAGAAAAGGGAAGTTTCAGGCTTGGCAAGTACTTTTAAATGTGTCGAAGTGGAAGTGAAACTGCACACACAGGCCTTGCAATGGTAGACCTGAGACGTGGTTAAGGGGCTACTTATGGGGTGGCACAATCAGTGCTGCAGGCCCATTAGTAGCATTTAATTTACAGGCCCCGTGCACATGCAGTGTGCTTTACTAGGGACTTACAAGTAAATTAAATATGCCAATTGTGTATGAGCCAATGTCACCATGTTTTAAGAAAGAGAGCATATGCACTTTAGTACTGGCTAGCAGTAGTGAAGTGTGCAGAGTCCTAAAAGTAGCAAAAACAGTGTCAAACGATGGAGGGGAGGCAGGCAAAATGTTGGGGGTGACCACCCTAAAGCTGTCAGGTCTAACACCTGTTGTTCATTTTCTTACTGTCTTGTTGTAATATCACCAGTCTCCTGTAATAAGGAAGTAACATGCATCCGCTACTGTAAAGAGTTATTGCGCAAACACAGGAATCTCTCTTCATCTTACTACATATTCGCAACTAAAAATATTTTAGAAAGTAGCTTGCATTACATTAGGTGTTTAATTTTTCACTGCCGAGTCGGTATGTATTTCACATATCTGCAACCATATAAAGAAGCAAGAGCCCATAGAGCTACGCTGTTTGGGGTAAGGAAACGATATGACCATGCATTATAAGAATACAATACCCTCTGCAGTTTCGTGACCTTGTACTTTGGGTATATCTTCCCGTAATGCTAGTACACAAAACACATTTCTGTAAAAAATTATCAGTTTGAGCTCTATGTAATCAACTAATTCAAATATCTGGAATTCCTTTTTTGAAAGCTGGGTGAGCAAAATAGAAAAAAAACTGCAGTCTGTAGAAGAGCACTTCATGAATTCTAGCCGTTCAATAATGCAACTATAGCCTTTCAACAACATACTTTATATCTATGGAGAAACCTATTTCAAACTGAAGCATCATTAGCAGAGCTAAAGCTACTTGAATGCTTAAGCAGCATGTTGCGCAAGTTCACCGCTCTGGGCAAACAAAACCCTCCGACGTCAAAAGCGCTGAGTTTATTTTATCCAGATGTCTCCTTAGTGTCACCAAGGTCGTCTCCGTAGTTGCAGCAGTTTGTAACAACGGAAAGGTCAATTCACAAAGAAAAGTGTATAAGTTTTGATTGAGAACTATGGTGGTGCATCAACGTACTTTTACACTTTTTGCTATTCACGAAACAGGTGTGGTAGTATACTTGGAAAATCAGGCGCAGGTTTAGGGGTGTACTCTTATATCCGTTATATGATTTCTCTTTGGTTGCCTACTTTACCATTGGTTAAACACTCCACACTATCTAAAAGAAAGTCTGCAGACTCTAAAAAACAGGACCCCACCGTTGGAGAACCCAAGTTTGACTTTCTCCCTCAAAATTAAAGGATGTCTAAACAGCAAGAAGGACGAGCCAGCTAGCAGGCAAGCGCAGTGATCTCCTGCCTTACACAAGAAGATGATGTTCGTGACGTCGCAACAACTTTAAAGACTGTTGATGTTGATCATGTTGGAAGTTGTTTACATACCCCAGAAGAGAGAATAAAGTTAATGTCCGAAAGGCGACGTGCACTTTAATCAGGTTCTGCAACACGGACATCCTTGGATGTACTTGTTTGGCACAAAAATGTAAGACCCGCGCACTCAAATGACTAATCCTGAGCAGAATTCCAAAAACGGATGGAGGAGCAAGGGGGGGGGGGGGGGGGAGGGTAGATAACAACTCCGCTAAAGTCTGTCAAGTGATAGAAGAGGAATAGGACCCAAGATTGCAGTTATTCTCTACATACTGGAATAAATGTAAAATTTACAATTGAACAGAACTGTTCTGTTTTTACTGAAAAATTCATATTATGCCCACATGAATACACACAGGAAATGCAGCGTCATTTCCATTGTCCTGACTATTAAGTGGGGCAGATGGTCAAGCTCCAAACGCTTGCACCAGCAGAGACAGCGCGCCGTAATCTGACCAGTTTTTGTGTAATTTCAACTATGACAGCAGGGCCCTATTACAAAGATGATTAAAGACATCAACAACGAAGTGCTGGGCTGCAAAAGTATACCAATCCTCTGCGTGTGCACTTACCAATTGGAGACATTTGTCACCTGGATTGGCAGCTACTCCAATAACGTTTTATGCAAGACTCAGCAACTGAGTTGTACATGGGCAGTCTCACTAAGGAAAATGGTGAGTACGTGCTCTGGGACATTAATTCCTTGGAACCGATGCGGCCCGTGAACTGGGTATTGCCTCAGCAACTAAGGGCCCATGAATTGTGGATCCTAATGAAATGAAATATAATGAACACTATGGGGCATATTTATACTCCGTTCGCGCCGAATTTGCGTCGTTTTTTTCGACGCAAATTCGACGCAAAACTAACTCCATATTTATACTTTGGCGTTAGACGCGTCTAGCGCCAAAGTACATGGAGTTAGCGTCATTTTTTTGCGTGAACACCTTCCTTGCGTTAATGATATGCAAGGTAGGCGTTCCCGTCTAAAAAAATGACTCCGATGCTATTGCGTCGGATTTATACTCCCGGGCAAAAATGACGCCCGGGAGTGGGCGGGACTAAAAAACCCGCATTTGCGCCGGATTTTAGCGCCTGGGTCAGGGCAGGCGTTAAGGGACCTGTGGGCTCAGAATGAGCCCAGAGGTGCCCTCCCCTGCCCCCAGGGACACCCCCTGCCACCCTTGCCCACCCCAGGAGGACACCCAAGGATGGAGGGACCCACCCCAGGGAAGAAAAGGTAAGTTGTGGTAAGTATTTTTTTTTTTTTTAATTTTTGGCATAGGGGGGGCCTGATTTGTGCCCCCCTACATGCCACTATGCCCAATGACCATGCCCAGGGGACAGAAGTCCCCTGGGCATGGCCATTGGGCAAGGGGGCATGACTCCTGTCTTTGCTAAGACAGGAGTCATGTTAATGGCGTCTGGGTGCCAAAAAAAAATGGCGCAAATCGGGTTAAGATGGTTTTTTTGCCTCAGCCTGACTTGCCCCATTTTTGGACGCCCAAACGCCATTTTTCCCTACGCCGGCGCTGCCTGGTGTACGTGGTTTTTTTTCACGCACACCAGGCAGCGCCGGTCGGCTAACGCCGGCTAACGCCATTCAATAAATACGGCGCCCGCATGGCGCTTCAGAATGGCGTTAGCCGGCGTGAATTTTTTTGGCGCAAAACTGCGTTAGCGCAGTTTTGCGTCAAAAAGTATAAATATGGGCCTATATTCGCCAGATAAATGAGTGCAATGAGGATAAGAAAATCGGACTACAATTCCCAGAGTACCATTCACTGGAGATTTGGGTTGCAAATACTAATTCCTTATAAGGAAAAAAAAACCTAATTCACCGTGAACAAGGCTGCAAAAGATGAAACGCGTTGGTTCTTCTTGGAGAGATGCAAATACCACTATCATTAATTAATTTGGAAATGCCAAAACTTGTGGGAGTGCAGCTTCATTTCCGTTGTTCTAACTATTAAGTCGGGCACATTGTGTGTAATTTTAACAATGATGGCAGCACCCTATTCTAAATTCCAAAAAACAAGGAGGAATTAAAGTATTCTTCCTTGTTGTGCCTTGCTAGACGACCCCTGGGTAGAGCCACTGTGGAGGATTTATTCTTGGGTCTATTTCATGCTCTATGCCACAAAAAATGTACAAAACACACGCACAACACAACTACTTGTAATTATTGATTACCAAGTGAAGAGCAAACATGGAAAATGAACACAAGTGCTTACTGACAAACACGAGAGGCAGGAAACAAAGAAAAATAGTCCGTACAAGCAACAGAAAAACATTCCAGGCGTAATTAAACTGTACTGGGTCCCCAGCCGAGGACAAGAAGTGGCTGCCAAACCAGTTAGGAGGCAGCAAAACAAGAGAGACACTGCCTTCAACCTATGGTGGGAGCAAAGTCCTATACTCCATCCAACAGGTCTTGCACCCTGTATAGGCTTGACCTAAAAATGCTTCGATGGCTCTGTTTGTTTGTTGTACCCTAAGCACCAACAGGGACTCTCAAGTAGCTTGTGAGTCAAAGAGAGTCTCAGGTAACAGACGTTTTGTTTCTTTGGGAACTGGGACTTCCTGAATAAAAAAAGGTTTCAGTTTATGTTTTTTTGGCCCACAAACCATTATAAAATACTTCTACTGGTTAATCTTCAATTCTAGGGGTGATATAAACTCCACAAAGGTGCCCAGGGCTTTTTGAAGAATAACTGCAGTCCTAGCTAATAGGATGTCATCATCTGCAAAAAGAAGAGTAGGGATAAAATGGGTGCCTGTCCTTGGGAAATCAAATTTCTTTTGGAGTCAGTGGGCTTCTAAGCCATTTATAAAAATGAGAAACAGAAATAGGGCTTAGATGCAGCCCTGCTAAATGCCTTGGTTGGAATATACCGATGACATACATTCTTCCCTAGGTTCAAAACATATTTTAGCCGAGGTGTTCCAGTGCAGTCACCGAAGAAGAATAACCAAGGGTTCTTTTACCCTCAGATTACCCAGCATATCCCATAATTTGGACCGATTGACCATGTTGAAAGCACATAACAGGTCCATAAATGCTAGATGTATATAGCCTTTCATGGACATGGTACACTTACCTACAAAGAGCGACCGGTTCAAACACTGTTCAGCCGTACCCATTCCTTGTCTGAAACCATATTGGGCCTGAAAGAGGATGTTGTTTGAGACAACCCAACCCTCTCGTCATGCCAATAGGATACTACCCAAGATCTTAACTGTAAAATCCAATGGAAAAATTGGCCTATAACAGGCTGTGTCAGATCTATCACCCTTTTTAAAGATTGGCACCACACTATCCTCATTCTAAGTTGATGGGAGAGGTCCAGTAATGGCGGCCTTAAATACATTGGTAAGCATTGGGTGAAAGAGGTCAAGATTATCTTTACCCAAGTCAATGGGGACTCCATTCAGCCCTCGGGATTTCCTATGCTGGTTTCACTTGATAGCTACATCTACTTCCTTCACCATGATGGCCTGGATGAGCTGGAAGGCCAATTCCCTATCCCTTCCCGTGCGGAGCCCCAATTCTTGATGATAATCGTCCTTATTCAAAGGATTACAAATTTGCTAGAAATGTGTGACCCATGACATCTCTGTATTTAGACAATCTACATTGAAAGATGGCTCTTTACAAAATAACAGGCAGTTCACAACCTCCTGAAATTGCCTCATGTCCCTCGAGCCACATGCAGCCAGCAAATCAGACCAAGCCTTGTTTCCAAATTCAGCCTTTTTAGCCATAATTGAAGCTTTGTATGCTCTGTGCACAGTAGCAATAGTTTCCCTATTTTTTGCTACAGAGTTGAGGGCTGCCTTTAACTGTTTATGTGATTTTGAGCAGGCAGTGTTAAACCACTAGTGAAGGGATGGAGTAGAAATGGGACGATTTACTGTTCAGGCCTGCAATATAACTGAGCAAACACTGTCAAAGTCCTCATTTGTACAAAGCAGGGAAGGCTATACACAGTCACTATTGTTATGTAGTGCAAGGAGGATAAAGTATGTTGAGAGAGTGGTCTATACTATAATTATTTTATATGTGCACATATGTTCATGTAATCTATGCTTTCATGATTCTCTACCATTTAGTACTTATTTACATATGATTACAGGGATGTTATAGTTTTGACTTTGTAGTGAATTTCTAAGTAAAAAAAAAATCTATTTATTAAAGTTATATTGATAAATACAGAAAACCTTGGTTGAACCATCACATGTTCACAGTAATAACGTACCTCAATGGAAAGTATTAACAACCTCATCATTCTTCCCCTCCATCACCGGTTAACATGTGGTTGTAGTCTTAACTTTTTTAACAAATATCTTACTCCATCGCTCACAGATAAAACCTTGATACTCATTCCAGTGGCTCCAAATTTTAGTTAATTTCTGGTGGCATCCACAGCCTTCATAGATCACTCTTTCTGCCAGTATGCACCAGTTCATGTCTTGCTCCAGTCTAACAGGAGTGGTGTTTGCTCTGTCCCCCAGAGATGAGCAATGTTTATTTTGGCCAGAGTTAACCCCAGTGTGACCCATGTACGCTCCATAAGAGTCAGACCAGTTTCACCCCAAATATTTAATAGGCACCATTTTGCAGAAGGGGTAGATTGCTGGTTGCATATGGGACCCATATATACCATAGCTGAATCCCAAAACCTTTGATCTAAGGGTTATAAAACTCCATCATAACATCCCTGTAACCTTTGTTTTTTGTGTGAAACATACATATATATATATATATATATATATATATATATATATATATATATATGTGTGTGTATATATATATATATATATATATATATATATATATATATATCACCTAGTGGTGGTTACCACTAGTGGTTATAGTTAGTACCTAGTTTCCATAGAAAAGGCATTTTTAGCTGCCTTTGGCGCAGGTTAATCAATTATCATAAAATTTAAAAACTAACCACCAAGGGCCATATTTATTCTTTTTGACGCAAAACTGCGCCTGCGCAGTTTTGCGTCAAAAATATCACCGCAGGCTAATGCCATTTTGGTGCGCCGTGCGGGCTTCAAATTTATACTTTCACGCCCGGCGGTACAAACCACAGGTGTAAGTCATTTTTTTTTACACACACCGCAGCGTCAAGTCGTAAAGCAAAATAACATTAATGCGGCGAAATGACTGTGGGTCGATTTACTACACCGCTCACCGGATATGTGGCATTTTTTGACGCAATAGCATCAAAATTCTCCGCAAACACAGCCATTTCAGCAGAGGAGATCTAAAATGGATCCCAGATGCCTGTACAGTCCCCAGGAAGATGACAACAGACCAGGAACCAGCCAGGAGGACCCACACAAGAACCAGGACACTATTAAGAAGTAATGAAAGTGTCGCTTCAGTGCAGAGGAACAGGAAATTCTGGTTAAAGAGGTGGGGAACACCAGCACCAACTGTTTGTCACCTCAAAGTTGGAGAGAGGCAATATGGCAACAAATTGTTGACAAGATTAACAGTGTGGCAGAAGTACGCAGAACAGTCATCGAGTGCATGAAACGCTGGCATGACTGCAAGCGCAGGACCAAGGAAAAGATGGCCAGGAACAGGAAGGCAGCACTGCAGACTGGAGGTGGGAGTCCAGCACACCAGGAGGCCCTGGACCACATGGAGGAGATGGTCACAGCCGTCATCCCTGAGGAGATCGTCACAGGGATTCAAGGACAGGACAGCGCAGACTACCAGGAGACAACGCACATGCAGGGTAAGTCGCATGGGGAATTAAAATACACAAATGCCAACTGTAAGCGGGGGGATACCGACCACAAAATGCATGGAAGTCATCATATAAATGGAGTGGCATGGGTAAAGGGGGATGGCAGGGGGGCATGGCCTGCACAGAGAGAAGCTGGGGCACACCATAACACTACACCAACAACAGTCCCATGGGGGCATGCTGCCATGCCAACGATGGAGCAAAGGTAAAGACACGCCAGGAGGGAAGGGCACAACGTCAAACTGACATCCCGGCACACGTCAGCCACTATACCCCCTACATTAACTAGGACCCAATTAACAACCTCTAGTCATACCGACAACTGGAATGTAACAGTGACACCAGTTGCCACTACCACCTCCGCTCTGTGTGCAGCTCAAGTAGCCAATGGCAGTAACTTCCCCATGGATCATACACACCTAAATTATAGGATTGAGGATGACAACTCCAATAATCCCCTGAAACAAGACAAAGGCTCCAGTCCTGTCAAATATCAATGCCCATAGGTGTCGCAAACATCAGCCAATGTCATCAACATAAGGAGCTACACAGCACTAAGGACACACCCATGCTGCATATGTTAGGGTCCATCCTGTGTCTGGGTTACAATGTAACATCCCAAATGTCATACTGCTCAGACAACAGCATTGAGGGGGAGGACACATGTAACTGGTCACTGAAATACACCTGCACAGTCAGAGGAGGAAATAGGACACTGCTACGACTATCAGAGCAATCCAATGTACCACACATTCCCCTACATCAGCTGTACACAATGCCAACATCCATATTGTGCCATAACAATGCTATGCATAGGATACGCTACATGTCAACTACATATAAGTGGATGTGAAAGATCAGAGACTGGGGCAGGTCCAGATTGTTAAGTGTGCTGCTCATGCCATCAGAGCACCCATAGCCAGTAAAAAGTCTCACCATGAGAATGGATGTAGATGGAGGCCTGAGTAGGACAAGAAGGTGGCAATTCACTATTCGGCCTAAAACAAGACTAGAGGAGATAATGCTGAGAAGTCCAATAACTTAATACTAAACATGTGACATGTAGGTGGGCCATAGGCCTGGGAGAATGCCCATCTGAAAGACAGGAGCAATGAACTGGAAACAAGATCACAATGTGAAATCATCACAAGGCAGGCATGTCACATCACAAAAGCCACAACACACACACACTAATTGTACCCCATTTCATTTCAGAGGACGATGGATCTCCTGCTGATATCCCTGTCCCAGAATACCCTGATGACATGGATGACGAGCTGACAAACATTCCCCAGCAGACCATCCAGGATGTCCTTGGAACCCTCCAGATCCCACCTTCAGTCACAAGGAGGAGCACAGAACAAGCAGCCATTGCAGAGGATCCACCCACCACCCCAATTGTAAGACCTGCCAGCTCCAATACAGCTGAGGACTCAGATGACACAGGAACCAGCTTTGAGAGAACTGTAGTTGGGGTTCAGCGGGAGCTGGCCAATGAGGTGCGGGTGGGGATGCAAACTATGGCAGCCAGCCTGAAGGGGGTGTGTTCGTGCATGATGTCATCTGCAGATCAGGCAGCAGCCATGCAAGCCCTAACATCCAACTTGCAAGGACTACAAGAAACTGTCAAGGAATTCACCACTGCAGTAAGGGAGTTGCCACAACACCTCGCAACCCAAACCTTCCACTGCATGCACAAATGCAATCATGACCCCCTCATCAAGTACTGCCCTTAAGACCTTCACAGGTAGCAGTGACCGGGATGTCTGACTCCACGTCTTCTAACACTGAGGTGTGTGTTGCCCCTTCACAACCACCACCACCAAGGACAGAGGAGGCAACACACACATCAGAAGAAGAAGACATGGAACAGATCACATTCACACGGAAAAGTACCTGGAAGCACTCGTCCCTGCCGCATGGCCAACTATTACCAAGGTCCAACGTTTTGTAACATGCCAGTCTTACAACAACTGTACTCAATGACTGTTCTGCAAACCACTGTATATATTGTCAACCTGCCCAGTGCTTGTCTCTCTCTTACTCATTGGCAAATCCTGTCCCTCTGCACTGTCTGACACATCACCCCAGCATGTCAAAAGCATTTTCCTTTACCTCTTGTGAAGGATCACAATGGAAGATGTCACTATAATGGACTCACAATCATGGACAATGTACATATAGCACTATAACACTTTTCAATAAATAGCACTTACACAACAAATTTGTCTCTGTGTAATGTGACACATCAACTGTGCAGTAGATAACTGAAATGTGCCTTCTATCAAATAACGTAGCTTGTCAATACAACTGTCCTGAAAATATGTAGTCATATAAATCTGCACAGTGGCCAGGATTGCATCATACTCTTCCCTTCTTGAGGGTAATATCTGATGAAGTGAGAAACCATACACCATCATGCTGTGTTGGACAGAATAATGCTTCCTCAAGGGATATCTAAGTCATCAAATAGTGGCAGCAAAATGTTGTCACCATGCAATACTAACACATATAACAGTTCACACAAATCTAAGCAAACACTCCAAAAACTGGATGATTGAAGGTGTCTGAGTTTACATCCAAATAGGTAATCATGCTGAACAGTGTCACAAATAATCTATGTGAGTCATGAAGACGATACTACAAGAGTGCTTACGACACCTCATCTTATAAGGGTGTCCTTGAACATCACACTGCAGTCAGACCTAAAACTGTTCCCCCAATACCAAATCTGGAAGCACTGTTTGTGATTTAGAAAACATACTTATTGACAAAAACAAGTTGGGATCCATATTAAATGTGATTGGTGGTTGCAACAAATGGTGGAATCTTTGCAAGGTAGCTCTGAGGTAGCTGCCAATCTTACAGCTCAGTTGGGTTTTGTTCGTAGCATAGGACACAAATGTAATAGAACAAAATTCATGTACACTAATGCCAAGGCCATGATCAACAAGCATTTAACACATTCTGTAAAGGGTTCACTAAATATATTTAAATGGTAATCACAGAAGAGGAAACTGAGGGAAAAGTCTTACCTACCCTAATCTACCCTGACTACTCATTACCCACAACTGACCCTAACTTACCTAACCTAAACTTACTTATCACATGCAACGAAATGTTCTAAACATCAACCCGCCACCCCCCTTACGAGACGGGACACATGGAGGACAACAGATACTAACCTAAACACATACTATACTATCCTAAACATATATATTTTTTTTGTATATTTTTGATATTTTGTAAAAGTTTTGGGGATTTTTTTTTTTTTTTAAACACACAAGAACCCCAACATATGCCCAACCCACCCACCCACCCACTTAAGAAGTAAAAATAGAAAGATTCAGGACCCCCCACCCACTAACACTAACTAAACTAACAGCCTATACTAACCTAACACTAAGCCCCCTAAGCCCACTAAGTATGAGAACAAGGAAAGAGGAGGGAGGGGAGGAAATCATGTCCATATCCAAAAGTCTAGAGGTTGGCCCTCCGGAGCGTCCGCTTTATGGACCGCACACGCCTGTTCATATGTCGAACATCACACTGCAGGTGACTGATTTTCCGTAGCACACGGTCCATTTTACGTTCCATTGCCTGGAAGGCTGCAGGGTCAACTGTAGCAGCTGGGGCAGTCTGGGTACCGGGGGAGGATGTGTGTGGGCGTGTAGAGCCAATGCCTGTGGCTGCCCTGAAGGTGTTGCACTGCTGGGGCCCGGAGCAACTGCAGACGTTGGGACAACAGTCCCAGCTGTGGGTGGTGCCACCTGGGTGGAACTGGTGGTTGTGCTGGTGGTGGCTGTGGTGGGCAAAGTAGGGCCACCCTGTGGGAAAGCCCTCCATGCTCCAGAGGCCCGTTCATTCTGGTATCTTCGGGCCATCCTTCTGAACCCCGACTCTATCAGCAGGATATGTTGGTACCTCATGGGCCGCCTCTGGAACTCACGGACCTGGATGGGTGTCATGTTCGCAGCTGTGAAGACAAAGGCAAACAATTTACATTAGGAACTGCATTATGTGAAATGGCACAAGAAGTAAATCCGACAGTACATCTACTGTACTTGTAACAGCTCATATCACCATACACATCATTGAATGTCCCTGAGGAAGTACATAGCAGGCCAGCCTACAAAGGTCATATCACACATAGCACACCCAAACCCTACAAGATGGGTAACAACTGGCATTAACGTGGCATCTGAGTTCTGCCAGTTGTTAACTAACAATCATGCAGCACATCCTCCACCAATGCCTGGGCTACAGATGTCAATGTACGGGATGGAAATCTAAAGCCACATGGTCTGCAAGTTGTAATTGGACTTGCTAGTATAGTACTCATGTGCCATACCTGAGTGTGTATACTAGGTTCCGACCAAACATTCACTTATTCACATGTATATGTAACATACTGGTAGCATCAGTCCTAGGTACCCTATTCACAAACCCATGCCTGTGTTTGAGGGGGGGGGGGGGGTTGAGAAACAACAAACAATTCCAAACAACATGGACACCCAGGAGTGTATAGAAAGCTCTACACATATTTGGCTCTACACACACACCACAGGTAAGGTGTATCAACAATTAGGAGTCAGCAAACCCTTGACCAATCCTAGTGCCACAAATGTCAGGAAATGCAGACCTTGGTCCACATCATATACTTCCAGTAAAGCATGACTTACAACAGACACAGAGTTGCAAGAACACCCATGATCATGATTTACATGCACACATAGAGCATTGCACTCAAGAGCCACATAATTGTAGCACTACATGTGGAACTACATGCTGCTAGGAAGTTCAACCTACAGTTTAATAAGTACTTTGGTGAATAGGGAAGCAGAAGTCTGTTGGAAACCGATTTGCAGTACCAATCTGGGAGAATGTGGGTCTGACAGGCAGACTAAATCTGAGATGAGTTCCAGTGCGACTCTTGTTGATACAAGTGTTATCCACATGACTCACCCCAGTTCTCATTGTGGGGCCTACAGGAATGACCTACAATCCCTAGGATACAATAGGATAAGCATAGGATAAGCATTGGCCAACTCAAAAATTGTGAGAAACTGAAATCCCACTCATGGAACAAGACAAAGGATTGGCCAGCGCATCACACCTTGCTATGTGTTCAACACACAGGAGTCCATCACACATCACCAGCAAACACAACACATAACAGACATATCAACACTTACTGGAGTGGTCGGGGTCCTCAAATGTAGCCACCTCTCCCATAGTGTTGGGTGCGGGTCCACCTGTAAGGCATGGAAGGAAGAAATGTGCTCAGAATCTGTGCACTAACCAACAATTTCAAAGACGAATACAATGTGTAAGCTGACATAAGGAATGAAAGCCATTCAGACATGATGATACTGCATCTGATATATCACGGCCAACATGTATATAGCATGGGTCTCCTGTGACAATTACACACATATCTACACACATGCAGTGTCCCTAACTATCATGTGGTGGCAAACATGCTCCTTCATTAGTGAGCAGAAATAATAATGGTGTGTAATCATCTCATCATGTGTATCCAAGAAAGACATCCAAAGCCTGGTTACTTGAGGACTACATTACCAGTCAACAGCCTATGTGGCCATGACACATTAATGACACATAGTTACAATGTACAGAGGGACAGGGACTTTTGTAAGCCCTCATGTTGTTACAGTTTCTTCATTTGATGTGGACCAGCAATGGTGATTTGCACCAAACATAGAGATATGAACCCATGTGCATACCTTTGGACTGCCATCCCTAATTGAAATGTGGCACAACAAACTCCAAATACCAGTCTAAGATGTTAGCTGAGGGCACCTTACACCTTTTCCTGATGTTTTCAAATCCAGATCTGACATGTATCCAAAAAGATGAAGGAACACAATAATCCCTAACATAGAATTTCCAAAAATGCTTTCCTTACACACTCACCAGACACACAGGAGACATATGTCTGGGCCACATTGATATCATCAATTGACGTGAAGCCAGCACTAATTTTTTGCATCATGTAGTGTTTCTAAAGTCAGTCTAGCTATTGCGTAAACAAAGGTTGCCAATATTTTAGTACATCTATACTTCAGTGGCAAATGTAACCTATATAGACATGATTGGCTCCTATTTTGTGTTGCTGTCTGACACAAAGGTGGCACCAAATTACATTAAGCAAAAGTATCCTGTAAGTTTGCCGAGCACGTGCTTCCTGACAGCTAGCAAATGTGGTCCTTCACATAGTGCATCAATGACCCTGTATGTTTCCGCAGCATTCCACACAGTCAGCAACTTAGCCGGCAGATATTGTACAAATCATCTGATGTCACTACAGAGCTTTTAACTGTGCACATTTACATGATTTGTACTCACCAACAGTGCCACCAACCACTATTACCAGGTGGTCCAGCCCAGCGGTGCTTCAGCTGGTTGTCAGTCCTCTGGCTCCCATACACACGCTGCAAGTGATGCAGCACCTTTCCCCACCGGATTCTTCGTGCCTCAGTGTGATACCCCTGTATCACCCTGCCTCGATCATGAGTGGGAGGAAATGGCACACTAGCCATATAAACCCCCCAGCTCCTCCTCAGCCATCCTGCCAAGACGTGGCCTACCCAACATCTCAGCACTGAAAAGGGGAATAAGGGATAAAGAAGAAGAAAGGAGAAAAGGGAGAAAGTAGAAGTACAAAAAAAGAAGTAAACTTAACAACTAAAAGAGCCCAACTATCCCCAAACTAGCACTACCCACAACAGACTCCCACAAACAACAAATACCCTACAATACCGGACAATTGTAAACAAAACACACTCAGACAGTATACAACAACAATATTTATTTCACAAAGTAACAAGTAAGATAGCACACAGGACACCAAAGCACAAAATCACTGGACAACAATCTGAACACAGCCGCACAGTCTAGAAGATTCACAGACTGCAAAGTGAAATTACACACACTGTACATAATCTGTAAAAAGGATATCCTATTACATCACTTCCTGCATAAAATGGCCACCGTTTTTATCGTTATGCGTCACATTTTTCACGCATACAGATTGTGCGTCATATTTTTCGACGCACAGGAGTGAAAATTAGGCCGCATCCAAATAATAGTAAATAGTCTTTACAATTATTTGGATGCGGCCTAATTTTCACTCCTGTGCGTCAAAAAATATGACGCACAATCTGTATTGGTGAAAACAATATGAAAACAATATGACAATATGACGCATAACGCTAAAAACGTCAATGTTTCAGTGGATGAACTCGTTTTGGGGATTTTTTCAATTTTATTGTTATGTTACATTTGGGACACAACTGAGATAGGCTGATTGCACCCACTTTGGTGTTGATGGTGTATGTTCACATGTGAGACATCATACTGCAGCGGACCATGACCCAATACTTCCTTAACAGAAGTTTGACGCTTGGCTGATGCACTAGATGGCCATATGTGTGGCCTACATATATGTATTGCACAATTTTGGCATGTTTGGCATCAGGAGAGGATAGCAAGGTGACGCACATAAGTACAATACCTATGGCTCAATGTGTGTGCAGCGGCTACTAATGTAGTTGTTGACCCAGTGTGTGTGCATCACAAGATGTATTATTGCAAATATGCTTGTATGAATGTGAAGTCAAAGTTTCCAAACCTTAAATGCAAGTCATTGTGGAAATGAGAGAGGATATGTGTTAGTCATACATGTAGCAACATCTGTTGTGTGCACTTCCAAGATTTTGGGTAACGTAGACACCACAAATGGAAAAGCATGCATCCAGATAGATGGCAGACGCTTGTTCATGCCAATGGTCCATAATTTCGCCATCCCATGTCCTAGATTTTTGGTAACTGCTTCCTAGGCACTTGTTGGTGAATCCCACAGTGAGTCAGGCACATGCATAGATGAAGTGGGTACCATGTAATTGACCCAGACAGCCAAAGCTGAACCACAAATGTATTATGACGCCACAGTTGAAGTTATATAACTGAGCCACTGCGTTCCAGTGGCTGTGGTGGACCAGCAGACGAGGCAGCACATGTCCACATATTTCCAGTGATCAATTGCACTGAGGTGTCTTGTTCATGTGTGTGCTCCAATGTTGATCCTGTATATTTTTAGGGGTGTATGCTATCACAGTTACGTCCAGGTCTCATCATGAGTCAGAGGCAGCTATTCCTGTATCAACTGAGTATCCTTCAGAGATCAATGTGAGTAAAGTCAATGAGGACACGAGAACCTACATGGGGGTGGTCCCACCCTGTCACTGCAGACGTGTAATGAGTCTCTCAACAGGGCAACCTTGGTGTGCTGAGTGAAATAATGTCTCAGGTGTCATGTTCCGGCAGGTGTCATTACAACATTTGTACACAGGTTGGCCTCTGAAATTCCCACTGCATCTGGGAACATCATAGCCTCTGTGCTGATTATTCTTGCAGCTATTCACCACGCACAGCCAATCAATATGTTGTGAGCAATGTGATTCAGCGTGTGAACTGTCAGGCTCCTGACATGTGTGGACTTTTTATGGACATTATCAGAGGTTGCTGGTTCTGCTGGAGGCACCTTACCCAATCCCTGCATATGGCCCTGGGACACTGTCACACTTTTTTGTTCATGCATACATGAGACCCAGACAAGGGATGGGCCATGATTTTGGTATTCAAAGACAATTTAACAAATATGGTACAATTAAAAGGCACATGACAAAATACCCTCTGAGGAATGAGAGGTTTGGTAAAGCAAGTGTCGTAAATATGTAGCCACAGGGAATCTTTAGGGTAAGGCAAAGATAGGTGCCAGTCAGGCTGACAGGATGCAGGGACAATCAGGATCCAGCAATTTCACAAGTTACATAATCAGTGGCCTGACTAAGACTGGTTGGAGGAGGAACAAGACAGTTGACATGTAAAACTGTGTATGTGCTGTGTTTTTGAAGGTGACACATGAACCCAAGGGCTGTGTTACACAGCTTCATTACTAGCAATGCATAACAGCGTATTTGACAAAATGGCAACTTATATGCTGTTCCAGCCATCAGCAGGGGCAGTGCATGTTGAAATGGGTGGTGTGCATGGAAGTGATCACAGGTGTGGGCTGCATCAGTTTCTCACAAGTCCTGTAGGTGAGATTTGCATTCAAATGGCCAACAGTACCTTTCACACGGAAGCAATCTACAGGTGATAACAGGGCATGGAAACTACAAGCCAGTGTATTAATTGACCTGTCGTCCATGCAGTCAGATGTACCATGACAAAGGTATAGCATAGGGAAGGGTGTAGCACACTGGATTATTATTGTTAATCTATGTGTGTAAAGGAGGGAATATCTGGGTACACATATTACTACTCCAGGGACATCTTCAGACAGGAGGGTTGTGACCAGGTGCATGGGTGTGTCAGGAGTTAGGACATGGGCTGACATGTACATGGAATGTCATGTGCACAATGCTTGTCATATGTGTGGCACTTGTGCTGTCTATGTTCTGCTTATATGGAACTATAGTCACAGATAGTCCTTGCAAAGATTGGATGCAGTTGGACTTACTGCTGTCAAGTGTCTGGTCATACATTCCTGTTAACGATGCAATAGCACATCAACTGCCTCATGTATGAGGCTTGCTTTCCCTTTATTGAGTGATGGTGTCTTAGTTGTGTGCCATATGCTGCGATGAACCATGTTGCCAACATGTATGTGTGAAATAGGTGTGGTCCTCTTCTATTGCCCTTCAAAGGTGAAATGTACAGGATATATGTCATTTACAGTGTGTGTGTATGTGACAGTTGTATGATACGCATCACAATTGCTCTGGGATGTTCTGTGTCCTGATCGGAATATCAGCAATGCTCCATGAGGCAACACTCTTATTCTGATAGTTAGAGATAAAGGTGCGCACAAATGATTAGCCAGACCATGATAAGGTGATTATTATCAGTGTTCATTTACATGAGTTAATAAAGTGGTGATTATTTTTAAAAGAAATTGTTCACGATATGTTGGCGCCTATGCACTCCAGCAGCCGTGTTTTGTTGTTCCCCCTCATGTTGCAGGCCACCATCCTCCTCTTCCTCCTCTTCAGGCATGTGTGGCTCTGGTTCCAAGAGGGGAATGTTCCTTCTTATGCAAATGTTGTGCAGGATGTCACATGTTAGAATGATCTTACAGACCAGTTCTGGGGAATATAGGAGGCTACCACCAGTGATGTTGAGGCACCTGAATCTCGACTTGAGGTTGCTGAAGGTCCTCTCGACTATGCTGCGTGTCCTCCTATGTGCGTCATTGTAGGCACGCTCTGCTGCAGTACTTGGGTTGCCAAATGGTGTCATAATCCATGGCTGGGTCACATACCACTGATCAGCTCAAAGAGAAAATGAATGGGATCATGTTGATGTAACTTGCCCCATTAAAATCACCTTGCATGGCAGTAGGTGTCTTGTGTTGTCTGTGACTCTTTTGTGTTATTGTGTTGCATCCTAGGCTTGTAGGATGTACCGTCTGCGTTGTGTTGTTTTCTTGGCTGAACAAGTGTTTGGCTGCTGACCGGTTGTCAGCAGTATGTTTTGGGATTTGCAATACAGTGTGCCCTCCCTAGCATTGTGACTTGTGATACAGGTGTCCCTGTGTCTTCACTGGGGGTGAGATAATAGTTCCATACACAGGTTCAATTTGACAGTGTTGTTAACACTTTCATATCAATGTACCCTGGACATCACAAACCTTTAAACTTATGCAATGGATTAATGTAAACATATTTGAGATGCTTACAGTTTGCAAGGTGACATTTAGGCAACACACTCCAAACGTTGTGATCATTGACGTCTTAACAATAGGCTGTACAGTAATTTCAGCATGGCCCCCCCTGCAGCCCCGGGGACCACCACCTCCCTGGCTCTGAAATAAAATAATGAAGGAGGTCTTTTGCGGACCTTCAAATCATGGGACCACCACCTCCCCCGAACAAATAGAATGTTGAACCAAAAATGGCCCTGGGGACTGCCATCTGCCAGAACTGGCTCCTGCTATATCCCAGGGTGCCCACCCCCAACATGGCTGTTTGCTGTGAATAGGCGGGAGTTTTGACAGCTCCCTCCAAGTCAGAGCAAACACTCCAGTTCCAGCAAGTGAGCGCTGTCAAACAGTGCTTGCTTGCAGGAAGTGGAGGTTCATCTGTTTCCCTGCTTGCAGATTTGCACACAAGGAAACAGAGGACACAGAGGAAACAATTGCTCTCACAGGGAGGTGGCTGCATTTCTAGGAGCTCCCTGTCTGTGACAGCAATGCCGGATTCCGCAGGATGTGGGGAGCGAGCTGAGATCGCAGGGGCTTTCAAGCTCCCCTCGCAGTCCCTTTGCACATTGGTTGGCCCGCAGGGCACCCATGACAGATGGCCGGGCCCTGGGAGGTGCAGTCTGGGATTGAGATCAGCCAGGAAGGGGAGGGGGGCTGTGCGGCCCCCTCCATCAAAAAAAAAAAAAAATGTACAGATTGTGGACTGTTGTTGGATCAAGGAGCAGGTGAGCTTCTGTTCTGGCCATGATGATAATTTCACAGAAATTAAAGCACTTACAAATATAAACATGGCAGGTGCCCCAGTGGAAGCTCCACTTCTTGAAAGGACAAATGATCCTAACTCCTGGCTTGGCGAAGGCAAAGCAAGTGTGTTTAATTTGTGATTGAAAAACAATCTGAAATCCTCTGTGATGGTGAATGCATCTTACATCTATTGGAGGGCAACTAGACACCCTCACACCCACTCTCTCACCCACGTAGACCCTCTCACATCCATGCTCACACCATGACAGACATTCTCACAGCCACTCTCAAAACCAGAGACACCCTCTCAAACATATTCTCAAACCCAGAGAGACATGCCCTGCAGCCAACTCCCATTGTGCAAGGCCAAAAGCTGTGCGCAGCGTGGGGTTGGGTGGTTAGGGGGTTGGCTGCAATTTCTTGCCCATGAATGGTCCCTCACTGACTCCTCCTTCAGTCCCATGGGGTCAGGGCACCTGTACCCTGACCCCTTGTATCAGATTTAAATTGTGTTCCCGCCAGCGGACCGAGTGCCGATACACAAAATGGTGGCCACAACTTTTCTGTCAGGTTATGGCCAGTCAATCACAGCACTGCTTTTGGTGAGTGGATCCACAGATCTGCAGAGGATCCATGTCTCTAGATATACATAAATCTTTTTTGTTTAATAACTCCAAAACTACTGAACAGGTGTACACCATATTACAAAAGGAGATCTTTCGCGACCAAGATCTAGCTTTTTGCCAAATTTGGTGTAATTCCTTCCAGCGGTTTGGGCTGTGGTCATGTCTAAAATCCCTTTGGGAAATTGCACTGGAAAAACATGTTTTAGGACCCTCTTTTTATCAGCCCCCACTTGAGGAATCACCCTGAAACTTTCCACATAGCTACTAAAGTGACTGGCATACTAGTTTTGAACATTTCTTAAAGATTTGTCAAAAGGAGCCAAAGTTATAGGCAAAATAAAAAATGCTTTTCCAAAATGCAGATTTTAATGTAGTTTGGCAGGAACATAGATTATGGTGTACAGATGATGCTTTTGGGTAGTATACATATGCAGGGTAAGTATTTTTAAAGTCATAAGTCATTCTAATTGAGTAATATCTGTGACTGTGGTATTTTCACAAAATTTCATGAAAGTACTGCGGTACAAGCAGATGACAAGGCATTATATGGTTAGCTAATGGCTGCTTTTACGAAAGTTAAAGGCAGCCATGTTGTTTAAGTGCTAGTTGGCTATGCTCTAGCTTAGGTATAGTTATGTATTAGGTTTTATATTTTTCCCTATATATTACTACTTTTTAATAGTGGTAAAAGGTAGGGAAAATTAGTTATACATTTCCATATAATTTAAAATAAAATCACGGAGCACCTTACTACTACCTAGAAAGTACAGCAGTACATAAAGAAAATAAAAAATACATATGTATAAAATGCAAAATATAGTGTACTGCACTAAATTTCAACAATATAGTGTGCTTCCATGTTTTTTTTAATTACATATTTAATTCTTAGCAAAAAGTCTATGGAGTACCGCAGTAATATCTACAAATTAAAATGCTACTTATGTTTTAAAAAAAAAAATATATAATATCTTATACATTTTTATATGCACTCTACTACACTATATTCACTAATATAGGGTACTAAAGTGTTTTTTTTTTTATTTGGAATATATTGTTTTTTGGTATATACCACAGTACTTCGTAGGTACTAGGGGGTTGCTCTATAACCAGCTTTAAAAATATATAAAAAAATATAAATAAACTCCACTATCTGTTACCACTTTAATAAAGTGGTAATAAGTAGGTGGCAACAATAAAACCTACTACTTACCTATTGCTAAGGCCGTAAGCCAGAGTGGAACCAAAGTGTGCTAAAAAACTACATGGCAGCATTTTGTGTGTTGTAAAGGCAGCCCCTAGTCAATCATATCAAGCCTTGTCACAAAGTTACCACAGTATACCACGGCACAATATAAACAAAGTATTTTTTCAGACATAGGGGGTCATTACAACCCTGGCAGACGGTGTTAAAGGTGCGGTAATACCGCAAACAGGCCGGCGGACAAAAAAGGGAATTATGACCGTGGCGGAAACCACCAACATAGACAACCACTTTAACACTCCGACCGCCACGGCGGTACAGACAAGCAGCGCGGCGGTCACCGCCAACAGACAGGCGGAAGACAATGTACCGCCCACAGTATCACAACCCACCAATCCGCCACCTTTTCTGTGGCGGATTCACTGTGGATAAAAACACGGTGGAAACAGCCTTTGCAATGGGAAAACGCTCACCTTAACACACTCCACGAGGAAGGAGGACACCATGGAGCTGGAACTACAAATACTCCCTGCCCTTGTCTTCCTGCTCGTCTACGAACACCAGCAACGGCAGCGCCGAAGACAACGGTGAGTACTGCACCTTTGACATAGGGGAGGGGGAGTCAAAAGTCAGGGACACACACACGCAACACCCCTACCCCCACCCCCACCCTCGCACATTACAACACACACACCAATGCATTTCCAAACATCACAGTAACAACCCACAACCCCCCCGGAAGAATTCTAAGACAAAAGGAAATCAGTTTAAACATTGTAATGTATCAAAATACAGTTACCAAATGTATACAGATATATATATACACATTCCAAATTTTATACATTACGAGAAGTAGTGCAGGTATGCACATATCAATGTCCGTGCACCACTGGGCCCAAAATGCATGGGCGAGGCCTACTCTAGATACCTGTCCACAAACGGAGAGAACACTGCAGGGGCATCTGATAGAAATACAACAGGCACCTCAGGGGGAATGGAAGGGGGGGGCACCTCAGCTGGATTACAGCACCACGCCAGATCCACGACGAGGCTCCATGCCCATTGATGTATCCTGGGGAGTGCAAAGCCACAGTCTCTCAAGTCTCTACAGTGGGTGGGTTGCCCACTGTTCAATCCTGGGGAGTGCAAAGCCACAGTCTCTCAAGTCTCCACAGTGGGTGGGTTGGCCACTGTTCAATCCTGGGGAGTGCAAAGCCACAGTCTCCCAAGTCTCTACAGTGGGTGGGTTGCCCACTGCACCATCCTGGGGAGTGCAAAGCCACAGTCTCTCAAGTGGATAACAGTCTCCACTGGTTCTGGAGGGGGACTGGTGCCCAGAGTGCTTCATCCTGTGAAGGACAGATGGAGTGGATGCGGTTCACCACTGGTTCTGGAGGGGGAATGGTGCCCAGACTGCATCAGGCTCCCCTTGACGGTTCCGATTCCGTCACTGTCCCAGCTGACATGGGATAACGATGCTTGATGTGGCGGTGTTTTCCCTGTCCAGAGGTGCTTTGCCATGGCGGTCTCTGACCTGTTCAGCGGTGCTTTGCCCTGTTCAGCGGTGCTTTGCCCTGTTCAGCGGTCTTCACCGTGGCGGTATTTTCCCTGTTCAGCGGTCCTTTGCTATGGCGGTCTCTGACCTGTTCAGCGGTGCTTTGCCCTGTTCAGCGGTGCTTTTCCCTGTTCAGCGGTCTTCACCATGGCGGTCTTTCCCTGTTCAGCGGTGCTTTGCCATGGCGGTCTCTGACCTGTTTAGCAGTGCTTTGCCCTGTTCAGCGGTGCTTAGCCCTGTTCAGCGGTCTTCACCGTGGCGGTCTTTTCCCTGTTCAGCGGTGCTTTGCCATGGCGGTCTCTGACCTATGCATTGGTGTGTGGCATGACGGTCCATCATTGCCCAGACGTGCAGGTGCTTTTCTTGCAAGTGGGTCATTTCAGACAACAGTGGCCATGGCATCAGTGATGTCCCAGCCTATGTTTTCTAACGTGTTGTCCAGAGTGTTGCCTGCCCTGCTGAAACACGAGGAGCTACATCGTTTTCCCTCAGGTGGAGGATTTGGCTACAGTTAAAGGTGACTTCTATGCCCTTGGACATATCCCCAACGTCATAGGTGCTATTGATGGGACCCATGTAGCTCTGGTCCCCCCCACAGGAGTGAACAGGTGTACAGGAACCAGAAGAGTTATCATTCCATGAATGTACAGATGGTATGTTTGGCAGACCAGTACATCTCCCAGGTAAATGCTATGTTCCCTGGCTCAGTGCATGACGCCTACATCTTGCGGAATAGCAGTATCCCGTATGTGATGGGTCAACTCCAGAGGCACCGTGTGTGGCTATTAGGGGACTCTGGTTACCCTAACCTGTCCTGGCTATTGACCCCAGTGAGGAATAACAGGACCAGGGCAGAGGAACGCTACAATGAGGCCCATGGGCGGACTAGGAGGGTGATCGAACGCACCTTCGGCCTCCTGAAGGCCAGGTTCAGGTGGTTCCCTATTCTACTCACCGAGGAAGGTGTGCCAGATCATCATCGCCTGCTCGATGCTTCACAATCTTGCTTTGCGACACCAGGTGCCTTTTCTGCAGGAGGATGATCCAGATGGCGGTGTTGTGGCAGCTGTGGAGCCTGTGGAGCCTGTGGACAGTGATGAGGAGAAAGCTGAGGAAGAGGACATAGACAACAGGGAGTCAGTCATACAGCAATATTTCCAGTGACACACTGGTGAGAACATTTTATTTTACTTTTGCATTCACTTTCACACTCCTACCTCTATCCTGTCTGTCATTTAGTAGTCGTATTTGGTAACTGAGTTGTACCTTTCCATTACGGTTTCAAGGTGTGGTTACCAACGTGTGTCATCTGCTTGCATCCTTCATGGACTTGTGATGTGCGACATAGGTACGTTGGCTTTACAAATGGAAACGCATTTTGACACTGTCATTGATAATACAAATTTACCAAATCACAGACTGACTCCAGATTGTTTTGTGCTTCAAGGGTGTTTATTTAAGTGCTAAAAAATGGAGGGGGGTTGTAAAATGGTGATGGGGAACGGTGGAGAAATGTCCATGGCAGAGTCCAGTCTATTGGTCATACAGATGCACTGCCCATATGGGCATAGGAAGTGGAGCTGGGGCAGTTCCAATCTGGACAGGGTAACAAAGTGGGACAGTGGGAGGACAATCAGGGTGGTCTAATTTCCTGGCGGGTCTTGCCATCTTGCTCTGTCCTGTTCCTGGATCTCAGGGACCGCTTTCGGGGTGGTTCTCCAGCTGCAGGGGGTGGGGTGCTGGTGTGGTGGTGCTGTGGCGGGGCGTCCTGTCCACTAGTGCCTGCGGAGGTGGTGGGCAGTTCATCGTCCATGCTAGTGTCTGGGGCCCCTTGGAGTGCCACGGTGTCCCTTATGATCTTTTGTATGTCCTTCAGCACCCCTACAATGGTGCCCAGGGCGGAGCTGATGGTTCTGAGCTCCTCCCTGAACCCCAAATACTGTTCGTCCTGCAGGCACTGGGTCTCCTGAAACTTGGCCAGGACCGTCGCCATCGTCTCCTGGGAGTGGTGGAATGCTCCCATGATGGAGGAGAGGGCCTCGTGGATGGTGGGTTGCCTTGGCCTGTCCGCCCCCTGTCGCACAGCAGCCCTCCCAGTTCCCCTGTGTTCCTGGGCCTCCGTCCCCTGGACCGTGTTCCCACTACCACTGCCCCCAGGTCCCTGTTGTTGTTGGGGTGGTGAGTTATTTTGGGTTCCCTGTAGTGGTGGACACACCGCTAATTGACGTGTCCTGGGCCTGCTGGGTGGGTGCTGTGCTGGTGTTACCAGAGGGTGGAAGGTCAGTGTTGGGCTGTGCCTGTGCAAGGGGAACCGACTGTCCTGAGGCCCACGATGGTCCGGGCTGGTCATCAGGATCCAGTAGGGCAGAGCTGCTGTCGTCACTGTGGGCCTCTTCTGTGGGTGGAGTGGAGATGTCTGGACCCTCCTGTGTGGCGACATTCCGTAGTGGTCCTGCAGGGATATCAGAGCATGATTATTGCATTTGTGTGTGTAATGGTGTGCTATGGGTGGGTGTGCGTGTACCCCAGTGCAAGCATAGCTGTGTGTGGGTTTGTGTGATGATGGTTAGGGGATTGTTATGGATATGTACAGTGAGCATGCTTTGGTGAGGGGTGAGCATGCTTAGTTGTGTCATGCAGGGCTTGGTGTTGGGATGAGTGATTTGTGTTATTAGTACATTAGTGAGGAGTTGTAGTGATAGGGGAGGGGGTGAGGGTGGGGGTGTTTGATAGCATGCAGGTAGGGTGGGGGATATGATAGTTAAGATTTGACTTACCAGTTTCCATTCCTCCACCGACTCCTCCGAGGCCCTCAGGATGCATGATGGTCAAGACTTGCTCCTCCCATGTTGTTAGTTGTGGGGGAGGAGGTGGGGGTCCGCCGCCAGTCTGCTGTACCGCGATGTTGTACCTGGAGACCACAGAACGCACCTTTCCCCGTAGGTCGTTCCACCTCTTCCTGATGTCCTCCCAATTTCTTGGATGCTGTCCCACAGCGTTGACCCTGTCCACGATTCTGCGCCATAGGTCCATCTTCCTGGCTATGGAGGTGTGCTGCACCTGTGAGCAAAATAGCTGTGGCTCTACCTGGAGGATTTCCTCCACCATGACCCTGAGCTCCTCCTCGGAAAACCTGGGGTGTCTTTGGCGTGACATGGGGTGATGTGGGTGATGTGTGGGGGGTGTAAGTGTTGACGTGTGTGGTGATGTGTAGTGGTGTGTGGTATTTTGTGCTTGGAATGTTGTATGGGTGATGGTGTTGTGTGCCTCTGTGTGGTGGGGTTCTCAATTGCTGTGCTCTCTGTCTCTCGGTTCCTCAAAATTTCTGGTCGTAGGGGTTTGTGGTTGATGTGGGTATGTGTTTTATATTGAAATGGGTGTGCGGGAGTGGGGTTTGTATGTGTATCAGGTGTGTGTATTTTGAATTGTCCAATGTGGCGGTGTTTTGGAGATGTGTGTGTATTTTGAGCGCAGCGGTGTGTACCGCCAATGGAATACCGCGGTTGAAAGACCGCTGCGTGGATTCGTGGGTCGTGATAGCATGGGCGTGTTTCTGTTGGCGTGATGGTGGAGGAGTTGTTATCGCCAGTTTAACACTGACCTTTGGTGTGGCGGACTTGTGTGGGTGTCTGTACTTCAGCGGATTCCGAGATGCGGGTCATAATAGCTGTGGTGGAATTCCACGGCCGCGGCGGTGTATTGGCAGTCTTCTGCACGCTCATCTATCACCAAAACCTAGCTATTATTTATATTCATGCCACATTACATCTTCATCCTTTCACCCACTTTCATGCTGTGTCTGATTGAAGTACCACACTCTGATCTACAGGACTCCATTTTTTGGTACTCCACTCTATGGTACTCTTCTCTATGGCATTCCATGGTATGCCACTAAACTGTACCTCACTCACCTCTACACCACTCCATTCTATGCCACTCTACTGTACACTGTTCCATTTTAAGACTCTTCACTTTACTCCACACCACTCTATCACATTCCACTCTATGCCACTTCACTCTACACCACTCCATTCTATGCTATTTCTCTCTACACCAGTACTCTGAATGCCATTCCTCTGTATACCACTTCACTCTATGCTATTCCACTAACTCAGAACTTGACTCTACACTAATACACACTACGCTATTCCACTCTATGCCACTCCACTGTAGGTTATTCAATTGTACACAACCCCACTCTATCCCACTCCACTCTGTGCCACTCCACTTTCCCTCACTCCACTGTATACCAATCCACTCTACGATAATCCACTCTCTGCCACTCTAGTCAGTGCCACACCACTATATGCTATTCCACTGTACACAAGAACCCTCTATGCCACTCCACTCTATGATGATCCACTCTACACCACTTCACTTTACCCCACTTCACTCTGTGCCAATCAACTTAACATTATTTCACTGTATGTCACTGCATTCTATGCAACTCGACTGTATGTCACTGCACTCTACACCACTTCACCGTACACTAATCCACACTACACCAATTCACTCTACACCATTCCAGACAATGCCACCCCTCTGTACACCACTGTACTCTACTCTACTCCACACAATGATAATTCACTTTATGCCACTCTACTGTATGCTATTCCTTGGTATGCCACTCCACACAGCACCACTCTCCTGGGCATCAGTCCACTGTAGGCCACTTCACTTTAAAGGACTCACCTCTATGTCATTCCACTCTACATGACTATGCCATTTCACCGTATGGCACTACACTCTATGCTCCTCCAATCCACGATATTCCATCCTACGCAACTCCACTCTATGATACTCCACTCTATGCTATTCCACTGTACTACAATTTACCTCACTTTACTCTATGCCACTCCACGGCACTCAAGTGTACACAACTCCACTGTACGCGACTACAGTGTATTTCACTCCACTCTACTCTATGCCATTATACTATATGCTATTCTACTATATGCCACTCCACTCTATACCACTCCTCTCTAAACTACTCCAATGTATGCTATTCCACTGTACGCCACTCCAATCTTCCACACTCTACTGTGTGTCAATTCACTATTCAAATCTATGTACTCCACTGTATGCCTCTTTAGTCTTCGTCACTCCACTGTAAGCCACTAGACTCTCTACAGCTCCATTCTACTATATATCACTGTACGCAACTGCACTCTATGTAGGAAAGTACAATCTTTCTTGGCATGTTACCTCCAAATTCTACCTGTTTTGCCTGTCTCACTGGGATCCTGCTGGTTAGGACCCCAGTCCTCATAGTTTGTGGTCTACTGTGTGTGTTGTCACTAGTGCTGAAACTGTGTCACTGCAGTTCTGCTAACTTCTGCCAAAGATCGACCGCTGACTGCTCCAGGACACCTGCAAAACCACAACAAAGTAACAAGATGACTATCAGCAACATTGTAGCACCTAATCCTGCCAGCTTTCTTGACTGTTTCCTGGTGGTGCATGCTCTGAGGGCTGTCTGCCTTCACCCTGTACTGGAAGCCAAGACGAAATCTCCTGTGGGTCGACGAAATCTCCCCTGCTAATGCAGGCACCGAACTTTTGCATCACCGGTCCTCTGGGTCCCTTCTCATCTTGACGAGTATGGTCCTTGGAACACAGGAGCTTGATCCAAGTGACCCTGACAGTCCAGAGGAGGTCTTTCTGTCTAAATTTGGTGAAGGTAAGTCCTTGCCTCCCCCACACCAGACAGTAATCCTGTGTACTGTGTGATCTGCAGCTGCTAGGGCTTCTGTGCACTTTTGCAAGGAATCCTTCATGCACAGCATAGCCCAGGTCCCCAGCACGACATCCTGCATTGCTCAACTCGCTGAGTTGACCACCGACTTCGTGGGACCCTCCTTTGTAGTGTTGAGATGACTGCCATGCTCAGATTTCTTGAATGCCTGTTCAAGTGCTTCTGCGGTTGCTGCCTTATTCTGCATGGGCTCTCTGTGCTGCTGAGCGCCTCCTCTGTCTCCTCCTCCAAGGGGCAACCTCCTGGTCCTTCCTGGGTTCAAACAGCACCCATTTTCTTCTACCACAACTCTTGTAGTTAGCAAGGCTTGTTGGCTGTATTTCTGCGTGGAAACAACTCTGCGTCCTCCAGCTCGCTGTGTGACATCTTCTATGCAAAGGTGAAGTTCCTAGCACCTTCTGTTGTTGCAGATGCTTCAGTTTCTTCTACCCAGAGGCAGCCCTTTTGCACCTTCATCCGGGGTTTAGTGGGCTCCTGCCCCCCGGACATTTGCGTGACTCTTGGACTTGGTCTCCTTCCTTTACAGGTCCTTGGGTCCAGGAATCCGTCTTCCGTGATTTGCAGCCAGTTGTTGCTTTTGCAGAATCCCCTACCACGACTTTAGTGTATTTCTGCGGTAGTAGGGTAACTTTACTCCTACTTTTCAGGGTCTTGGGGTGTGGTATCTTGGACACCCTTAGCGTTTTCTTACACTCCCAGCGAACCTCTACACACTACACTAGGTCTGGGGTCCATTTGTGGTTCGCATTCCACTTTTGGAGTATATGCTTTGTGTTGCCCCTAGGCCTATTGTATCCCATTGTATCCTATTGTATTCTACAGTGTTTGTACTACTTTTCTAACTGTTTACTTACCTGATTTTGGTTTGTGTGTATATTTTGTGTATTTTACTTACCTCCTAAGGGAGTATATCCTCTGAGATATTTTTGGCATATTGTCACTAAAATAAAGTCCCTTTATTTTTAGTAACTCTGAGTATTGTGTTTCTTATGATATAGTGCTATATGATATAAGTGGTATAGTAGGAGCTTTGCATGTCTCCTAGTTCAGCCTAAGCTACTCTGCTATAGCTACCTCTATCAGCCTAAGCTGCTAGAACACTACTAATCTACTAATAAGGGATAACTGGACCTGGCACAAGGTGTAAGTACCATCAGGTACCCACTACAGGCCGTCCTCCTACACAGACTACTCCAGGAGCTGCTGTAACTGCAACAAAGTATCCAAGAAGGCTACTGTGACTCTGCAACTTCAACTACAGCCAGCAACTGCAACAGTTTCCAAGGTGTGCATATTCTGCACCAGAAGGACCGAAGAAATCTCCAGTGGAGTGACAGTCACTTCCCTGTTCCAGCAGGCACCTTCTAAGATGATGACCGGTTCTCTGGGACTCCTCTCCTGGTGACGAGCGTGCTTCCTGGAACACAGGTGGTGGACCCCTTCAACACAGACTGTCCTAAGGTCAAGCTGTCCAAAATTGGTGGAGGTAAGAGCTTGCGTTCCCCATTTGCGACAGTACTCCTGTGCACCGCGTCATTGCTACCTCCTGGAGCCTCTCTGCACTATTTGCAAGAATCTTTAATGCACAGCCTGGCCCAGGTCCCCAGCAGTCTATCCTGTGATGCTGAACTCGCTGAGTTGTTCTCCGGCGGCGTGGGACCTTCTTTTGTAGTGCTGCAGCAACTGCAATTTGCACCTTCTTTGTCCCCATGTCCTGGGACCTCAATGGGTGCTGCCTAGTCATCTGTTGGTCCCTCCACTGTTGTGAGCCGCCTTAGCATCCTCAGTCCAAGTTGAGGCCCCCAGGTCCCTCCTGGGTCCAGGCAGCGCCATTTTGATGCAATCCGCGACATTGCTTGAACCAAGGCTTGTTGGACAAATTCAGCGCTGCAACTCGCCTGCGTCCAACATCTCGATGTGGAACATCCTTTGCATCATGCAGGAACCCGCAACCATCTTCTTTGGTGCTCTTCTGCAGACTTCTTCCAACAGGAGAATCCTCTTTTGCATTATCTTTTAGGTTAGCAGGGGCTCCTGTCCTTCTCAGAATCTTCTTTGACTTCTGGACTTGGTCCTCTCATTTCAGGTCTTCAGGTCCAGGAATCCACCATTTGTTGTTTACAGTCTTGCTTGGTTCTTGCAATAACTCTTATCACGACTTGTATTGTATCCTGAGGAAACTTGCAGTACTTTAATCCTACTTTCCTGGGCTCTGGGGTGGGGTATTTTACTCACCTTTGTGGTTTTCTTACACTCCCAGCGCCCCTCTACACACTACACTTGCCTAGGGGGGAATTCATGATTCACATTCCACTTTCTTAGTATATGGTTTGTGTTGCCCCTAGGCCTATTTCTTCCTATTGCATTCTATGGTATTTTCTAATGTTTGCACTATCCTGACTATTTACTTACCTGATTTTGGTCTCTAGTGTATATGTTGTGTATAATACTTACCTCCAGAAGGAGTATTATCTCTAAGGTATTTTTGGCCTTGTGCCGCTAAAATAAAGTACCTTTATTTTTGGTGACACTGAGTATTGTCTTTAATGGTGTATAAGTACTGTGTAACTATAGTGGTATTGCAGGAGCTTTGCATGTCTCACAGTTCAGCCTAAGCTGGTCTGCTACAGCTCCCTCCAACAGCCTACGCTGCTGGAACACTACTATATTTCACTAATAAACTGGGCCTGGTACAAGGAGTAAATACATAAGGTACCCACTACAAGCCAGGCCAGCCTCCTACACTTTATGCCAATTCACTCCGTGTCATTCTACATTATGCCACTCTGTTCTGTGATATTCCACTATATTCCACTCAACCACACTTCTCAATTCAGCGGCAGTCTAAACCCCTCTACTCTACCACACTATACTCTATCGTATAGCAGGTCACTGTATTACAATGTACTCCTGTCAATGCAAGTCTCCGCCCTCTACTTTACTCTGTGCCACTGTCTGGCACCCTACCTCAGTCTGCAACACTCAACACTACTCCCTTCACACTGCTCACCCCAGTTTACTACTCTCTACTCTAAAAACACTGCTCCACTATACTCCACTGTACCCCACTACTATACTTATATGCCACAGTGCACCCTTCTATATGGCACTCAACTCTATGACAGTCTGTGTCACTCCACTCTAGCATTCTATACCCACTCTAATCTATTCCATGCGGCTCCACTATACAACACTGAATCCACTGTATGGCACTACATACGACTCCACTGTCTCACACTTTCCAACACTGTACAAAACACCAGTCCACTCCACTGTAGAACACACCACACTACTCTACAATACTGTACTCCACTCTGTGCTGTGCCACTCCAATCTACTCAACTCGGTCTACTCTACAACATGCTACTCATCTCTATGCCACTCCAGTGAACTCTACTGCACCCTACTCCACTGCATCACAATATACCCTAATCTATTCCTCTGTGTGCCACTCCACTCCACACTGCTCCACTCTATCATGCTCTACTCTACTTTATGCAACACCACTCTACATGAACCTTCTACAGTGCCCCTGCACTAAACTGTACATCCCTCTGCTCCACTCTGGGCCCCTATACTACACTGTACAACACTCTACTCAACTCTGACACTCTACAACACACCACTCTATTGTACCTTACAAGATGCCACTCCAATTTATAACAGTCTACTCAACTTTACATGGCACCTCTCCACTCTACTGCACTTCACACAGTGTACTGTATAACACTGCACTCCACACTATGAATCATTACTACAGTATACCTTGTGCAGCTCCACTCTACTTCACTCCACTGTACTCAAGTCTATGGCACTACACTTTATGACACCACACTATATGTCAGTCTCCTCCACTTTACTGTACAACTCTCCACTTAATAACACTCCATTTGATGATACCGGACTCTACGATTTGAAGGGGCCCCGTGACTTCCCTTTCCGCCAGCCTTTTCATGGCGGTGCAAACCACCATAAAAAGGCTGGTGGGAGGGGGACTCGTAATCCCCTGGGCAGCGCTGCCCTGGAGGATTACTCCCGCCAGGACTAAAGTGGCAGGAAACTGCTGGTCCCGGCGTTGCGACCGCGTCGCTTCCGCCGCGGTCGTAATCCCCTCTGAAGCACCCCAGCCTGTTGGCGGTGCTTCCTCCAGAACAGCCCTGGCGGTCTTTGACCGCCAGGGTTGTAATGACCCCGTCATGTGAAAGTGGGTGAATAGATGTAAATGCAATGTTGCAGGAATAAAGATTATGGAGCGTAAGTGATAATGTTTGATATTAGGTGTAAATAGTTTAAGTAGCGTTAAAGTTAATAGTCTGAAAATACTTAGTTATATATTGTGCCGTAGTATACCAAAGTACATTTGTGGTATACTACAATACATGCCAATGACAAGGCAGTAAATGATTGGCTAATGGCTGTGTTTGCAAAAAGTAAAAGGCAGCCTTGTAGTTTTTAGCAAATTGTGGCTGCATTCTGGGTTAGGGCCTTAAATATAGTTAAGTAGTTGGTTTTATTGTTGTTCTCTATGTGTTACCACTTTAGTACACTGGTAAAAAGTAGTGAATGCGTTTATATTTTTCTATTTATTTTGAAAACTGTTTATGGAGAACTGTCCTAGTACCTACAACGTGTTTTCATTGTTAGAGATAAAAATATATGTTGAAAAAATAAAAATGCACTGTGATACACTTTATTTGTGAACTATGGTGTAGTACAGTGTATTTTAAATTTTGTCACAGATTACATTTTTTAAAATTACTTTTAAAAGAAAATATATAAATAAAATAAAATAAAAAAATTAAATAAATAGATCCTGGATTTGTTAAGCACAGCCTATCTCCCATGAGTGTCTCAAGGCACTGAATTGTGGACACAGAGATATTAAGTGATTTGCCCTGAATCACAGGATGTTGGGCTGATTCAGAGACTTGAGCCTGGTTCCCCTAGCTCTGCATCGACAGCTCAGGACATTACTCCCCACACCACCCTCTCCTATATATATATATATATATATATATATATATACCCACACAAAACCATAGAAATTCAGCAGTTATAGTTATACTTATCTGTATAAACCTTCATTTGTGCCGCAACTTTGGGCCACAAGTTATATTTTCTTAACAAAAGTACAACTATAACTGCTGAATTTTTGTGATTTTGTATGGGTAAAATTTTAACCTAACCATAACGTTCTTGTAATCTTTGGGCCGGCTGAAGGCAATGTGAAGTGTGGGGTTGGCTACATTTGGAGGTTGGCTGCAGGGCCTGGCCGCACTCATGACATCTTAGTGATGAGATGTCATCAGTGATGTCACAAATGATGTTGTGAAACATGTCATGAGTGTGTTATATGTGAGGTGATAACCAGTACATCGTGGGGGCGCAAGTTATATTAGCGCTGCTGCTTATAAGTGGGAAATTTCTGTATTTTGTTTAGTTCTGAACATAATTGTTGTTATTAACAAATTCACTGACTTATTAAGTTACTTTAACCTTTGATTTTGTTAGTGCCACTAGGCAGTTATAGTTAGGACCTAGTTTCTATAGAATTTTTTTTGTCTTGCTAATAACTTTGGTGCCGTTTGATGAATCTTCACGAAATGTTCTAAACTTGTACTTTGCTAAGTTCAGCTTCTGTCTTGAAAGTTTTGGGGTGGTCTGTCAAGTGGGGGCTGAGAAAGAGGGGGGTTCCAAAACACGTTTTCCCCTTTCAATTTTCCATAGGACCTTTAGACACACCTACAGCCCGAACCACTAAACGGAATTACATCAAGTTTTGCACAAAGGTAGATTCTCTTCCACAGATCAGACTTTTTGTGATTTGGTGTAAATGTGTTAAGTAGTTTTGGACAAATTTAATGCCAATATATATATATATATATATATAAATATATATATATTTATACACATAGGGACGGATCCACTGCAGATCAATACGCAGATCCATGAGTGCCACAAGAAGAATCTGAATGGCTGGCTGCAACCTGGCAGAAAAGTTGCGGCCGCCATTTTGTTTGTCGCATGGCTCGGGGGTGGGAAAAGAAGAGAGAAAAAACACAAAAGTGTCAGGATACCAGTATCCTGACCCCATAGGACACATAGAGGGGGTCCCTTAGGGACCCCTGGTGGGCAAAAATTTCACAATTTTTTTTTTTCATTGGATTCACAGATCAACAGAGGGCTCCACAGACCCTGGATTTGCAAGTCCACTTGAGGATTCATTAATCCTGAAAAACAACAGAAAAAAATATACAAGTTATAGTTACCTTAGGGCGCAAGTGAATCTTCTGTACTGTGCATCAAAACATAGCGATAACATTCGAACCAAACATCTTGAAGTCATTGTATAGAGAGACCATTGCAATACCAATCTCTGCTACTCTCAAGAGAGTTAGAGGGAGGGAGAGAGAGAGAAAGTGAGAGATTAAGAGAGAGAGATGTTTAGAGGAAGAGTTTGATAGAGGAAAATTGAGAGAGAGATGGGGAGAGAGAGAGAGCTTTTCTAGATTTTGATGCATGTTATACTTAGAATGAGATATCTTAGGACAAATAGAAAATCAAAATGTATTTGTCAGTTAAAAAGAGTGAGATCACCTTTCAGTATGTACCTTAAACATTTGAAGTTGAAAAGAAATTCAAGAAGGGAAATGACCACAGGCACGCACCTTTACTAGAACCTTCAGGTGTGACTACACCACAGGTTATTCCTTATTATATAGTGTTGAGTGAATACTATGACATTCAACCCATAGATTTTGCGGAGAAGAAGACTTCAATGTTTCATCAAAAGGAATGTTCAACATTAAAAACACGAATAAATAAACAGACACACTGCCATGAGATACCAGGATTTGAACCTTCAACTTACAGAGTGACAGTCCAAGAGGTTTATCAGTAGGCCAGATGTAATTCTGTTATGCTGTACATGATGACGTATCTATGACACTTGAGCTGAGCATCTTGCTTTTGTGCCTTTTTGAAGTCATTCTATGGAGAGACTAGTTTTATTGCAATGGTCTCTCCATAGAATGACTTCTAAGTGGCACACAAGTAAGATGCTTGCTGCCAGAAGACGACTGCAGGGGGAGTCTTGAGGCCCCCGGTGGTCCTAGCTGGCTCCCTGTGCCCTGCGGGTACCGACATTGCTCCCCTAAGCAGGAGGCTGCTTTAAATAGCTTGCAAGGGCAATGTTTTCATCTCTTTCACTGCACCCATATTTGCCTGCAAGGAAAGAGATGAAAACTCTGCTTTCAACAAGCAGGAGCTGTCTGACAGCTCCTGCTTGCTAAAAGTAGAGTTATGTTTACTTTTGCTTGGTGTGAGCTGTCAGCTCCCACTAAGCAAAATCAAACAGCTACCTTCCCAGTGTGTGCACCTCGGGAGGTGGCACGAGTAAGCCCTGGTGGTTGACGGTCTCCAAAGCCATGCATGACTCCATGAGGTGGACCACACGCCCTCCCTCCAACTTTCTATTTTACCTTACGGAGGCGGTGGTCCCCGGGATTGGGGGTCCACAATGGGAGGTGGCTGTCCCTGGGGCCCGTAGGGAAGTCCACAGGACCCCTTCTACTTTTTTAATAGCATTTTTCCCTGGGGAGGTGGTGGTCCCCGGGGCATGGGGTCACATGGCCTCCCACATATAATACAAACATAGCACTGGGGAGGTGATGGTCCCAGGGGCACAGCTCAGCAGGACCCCCCTACTATAATAAATATATCTTGTCTTGGGCAGGTGGTGGTACCCGGGATATGGGAGGGACAGCCAGCCCCCTCACATGTTTCTGTATCTTAGCCCTGGGGAAGTAGTGATTCCAGTGCAACTATAAGCCCTGTATGTCCCCCACCTTTTATCAGCCCCCAGTGCCCCAGGGACCTGGCCCACCAGGGGGCAAAATAAATGAAGAGTGCAGGAGACCGTGCTTTATTTTTTCAGAAACATCAGCAGATCCAGCTGCAGATTTTTCCAAGATTTTATTTTTAAAAAATGCTTCTTAGCCCTGGGGCGGTTCCTAGGGAGCTCCTAGACCAAGACTAGGGGCTCGGGGTATAACAACCCTGGCTCCTTTTCTTTTTTTTTGTGAAACTCAGCTGAAGCTGATCCCCAAAATGGCTCCCAACACTTCCTTATTGAAGTGTTTTGGCAGCCAATCAGATATCAGCACGGGGACAGTTGGATCCACGCATCCTCTGCATCCCTTAATATCTATATTTTTTAACCTTTAATATATCAGAAACTATTGAACAGATTTACACCAAATCACAAAAAGTACAATTTGTGCACCAGGGTCTAGCTTCCTGCTAAATGTGGTGTAATTATGTTCAGCAGTTCGGGCTGTAGTCGTGTCTAAAGCAGTGGAGGTTGGTGACATTTGAAAGTGGTGGGGTGTAAAAGTTGGGTATGACTTTTATGTAGTGAGTAAACCAAGCAAGCTAAATGGACAATTGTGGGGTCCAACGTGAGTCCTTCTCCCAAGAAAAAATTGAAGAAAGATTGACAAATAGTGCATTTGGGAGCAAATGAATTTAGTGAGAAAGCAAGCTTTATTAACCAGTGGGAACGTATGGTCTTAAAATACATATTAAAAACTGCCCAATATCTTACTGCATTAATATGTTCCTCAGTTACTTTAATGTGCAAATTGTACAATGCAACAACTTCACGCCCTTTAAAGTGTGTGCTTGCCCAGTGTCTTGCACTGTATGTATCAACTTTGGAAGAAAATGCTCTAACCAGGCATCAGGAAGCACCCACAGCTGCTGGCTGCAATCAATCACACAGAAATGTGTGCAGACAGATTTTTAAGCAGGATGAAAAAAGTGGGGGCTCTCTAAAAGGGAACATGTAAAATACATTTCTGTGATTCCCATACTGTGCCACCCGACCTGTATTTTGCTTTCTCTCCGAGATGTTATTGCATCCAGAAATATAACACAACAACTGAGATACACCTAAAACCTGTCAGTACTATTCGCTCTGTGATTGGTTGTTAGCTAAGATAAATGAGTAATAACAATGATTAGGTAGAAATAATTCTGAAATTGTGAGACTGTGAATTAAATATTATTGAGGCCTATGGAAGGAGAATGGACTTCAGTTATGTGTGCTTTACGTTAGATATGTATGCCCTTTTTCTCTTCACATCTCATCCATCTGCACATTTTCAACCTCCTCTCTTTCCTCTTCAGCACTCTCCTTTCCCTCGCTCCTGAATGCACTCCCTCCCAGCTCCCTCATTTTACTTCCCCAAACATGCAGTCATTCACATTTAAGCACTTGATTTCATTTTGGTTTTGCCTTCTAAATATTTTAACCTCTACCCACACCCCTTCACACACATTTGCAATGAATTTCATTTTATATTGTTTTGTGTGCTGTGAAGAGAATTAACCCACTGTCAGGCACTTTGCTTTGCCTTCAGCCTCAGCATCAGTGCTCTCAATCAAAGCCCCTCATAAACACCTGGTACGAGTCAAAGTATCCACTATGCAAGAGTAATAAACATTGCATAGAAACACATCATGATGAAACAGCTAACTCTCTTGGGGAATGTAACATTCAGTAAAATGTAAAAAAAGAGGAACTAAATGGCTGACGCACATTAACACACATTTTATCATTCATTGTTCTCATATCAATCCATGTTTGTTGGATTAATGGTAAGGGCATGAAGATAGGACCAGTTTTAACGCCATACAGCAGATGACTGCCTTTACTGTGAGCACATATTTCACCACTTGTACTTTACTTGGATATCTGAATCCATTTCGCAAAGGAGCAACAAACCTGCTTGTTGTTTGGCACAATTTCCCAAGGAATAGATACAGCACCTCCACTTCTAAAAGAGCCAGCGATCTGCAGCCAAAGCCCTGAGTGTCAGATGGGACAGTTTAGAGTGGCAAGGGGTCTCAGTACAATAAAAATAACACAAGATTATCATTATAACACTGACCATTACTGAAGGCAAGGCACTAAATCACACGTGCTTGTATACACTCCTACTGCCTGCAGAATGGGGGAAGGGAGGGATCTATGCCTGTTAATGACAGATGGCTGCCCTCATGCAGGGATGAAGACTCCAATGCCCAAAATCATGACGCTAATAGCGTCACCGGCCTATAGTTGATACTACCATACACCGCAATGGAAATAAAGGGCTCTAGAGCAGTCACGATCTGCATTGTGCATCACAGTGTAGAAAGTTGATTTACTGCCTGGCTTCCATCTCGTGCTCCACTGTGAGGCATGGCAAGCAGCCTGGGACAGACAACCCAGACTTAAATGCATCAATTTGTTTATTGATACTATTGTATCTCTAAACAAATAGATCTATATCACCTTTTTTTATGAATGTGTAGAAAAAAGAAGAAATGTAAGCGGAGTGCAGCTCTGAGCCAAAAGGAGACATCATCGTTTTTCACAAAAGAGACTTAAGAACCGGGACTGAAACCGGTCCTTCAGAAAATGAAAATCATAGTACAATTTTTAAAATAAGCCAAAATAATCAGAAGCAAAAACAAACCAGGAGTTTCTGAAGATAATGCTACGATTATTAAATAAGTTCCATAAACTGGCATCAAAGCTGTTAGATAATTATCTTTATCTGTTCTTTCTACATGCTTTAAAAAAAATAGAAGCTGATTCACGTGTTCTCTATAGAGGATAGTACATTTCAAAGTTTAGAAAGAATCTTTAAAAATATCCCTGCCTCGCAGCCTACTGAGTGATTGTTTATGCTCTTTTGTTTCTGATGAATTTATAGAAAAGTGGCAGTTCTAACATTAACAAAATCCAGGATTGAGCTTAGTATCTCCTAGTTCTATGTCAGTGTTCTTCATATTAGATCACTCTGATACGGACTCTAGTTATTGAAGTATTTTCTAATAACAACATTCTAATATTAGTTCTATGAGTTTTCAAGGTTCTCTTATCAATGGTATTCCTCTAAGCCAACAGTGCACTTAATCAACGGAGAACATACTTGATATAGTACTCATACTGGAAACACTTTTTTAGAAGAAATGCAAGTACTCTATATGGATCAGAAGTTGTCAAGAGGAAGAGGCAGGATCAGAGGTCGTGGTTTTGGAAGCAAACCAAATCAGGCAGGATCAACAAGAGAAAAACAAGGAGAGCTAAAAGAAACAGGCAAAAGACAATACTCTCTCAGAAGCCTGAGGAAATGATAAAATATCCAAATTTAGTAGTCAATCTTTCTGATTAGAAGTTAACTAACTTGGAATTACAAACCCTTAACAAAGGTTTATCTTTTTGCCCTGAAATTCATCATAACTGTGTAGACACTCGCATTGATATGTACAAATTTGTGAGGAAATTAAAATTGTTAAAATTTCATGCACAGCAAAGAAAAAAGACAACATTTACTTTATTAAGTGATATGACAGAGGAATCGGAAGAGACTCAACTAAGAATTGACCAAGCTTCAGATCTGAAAGCTTTGTTTGACCTAACTCACAATTTAAAGGATGAAGAATATACTGAAATGGAAGTTTTACAAAAATTAAACATCAATACAAAATGCCATAACTCATCTGGTCTGAAAGAAAAATCAAAGTTCTGTCCGGCATTATCACCAGGCAATAAAATAGATTTATGTTCAGAATTAGTTCTAGAAGACTTGGAACGTCTACAAAATAAAAGATCAAGAAAGCACATGGAGAACTTGACAAAGAATGAATGATTGGCATTAAAAAGCATGATGGAAAATAATTGAATCGTAATAAAACCAGCAGATAAAGGAGGAAATATTGTCATTTTAAATACATCTGACTATATGACAGAAGCTTATAGGCAATTGAATAATTCATCTGAGTACAAGAAATTGACGAAAAATCCTATTAAGAATATGACCCTTCTCTTACATACCAAATTAGACAATTGACATCAACAACTGTTACTTGATCGTGAGGAATATGTTTATCTGAAAAAAGAGAATCCAACCTTACCCACCATTTATTTCTTGCCAAAAATTCACAAATAACTGACATTACCACCAGGGAGGCCAATAGTGTCAGCATGTGACTCATTGTTTGAAAGAGTCTCTAATTATGTAGATAGTTACTTAGCTCCCATTGTGAAGACACTGAGCTCATACATCAAGGACTCAGGATATCTTCTAAAAATCCTATTAGATCTGGACTGGCACCAAAGTTATTTACTGGTCACAATAGATGTAGTCTCTCTCTATACATTGATCAATCATCAAATTGGCTTAAATGCCTGTGAATATTTTCTAAAACAATGAAACATCTGGGAGTTAGAACATTCAAGGATGCTACTAGAGATGATTGAAATGTGTTTAAAAAACATTTTTTTTTTTTATCATGAGATTTATCATCAATTTTGTGGCACCGCCATGGGCATTTCATTTTCTCCAAACAATGCCAACTTAGTAATGGGTTGGTGGGGAAGAGGGGAAGAGGGGAAGTATGGGGAAAAAATAATGAGGAATTTGCTGAGAAAGCATTACTTTGGGTTCGCTATATAGATGATCTTTTTATAATTTGGAATGGATCTAAGGATGAATTCATGCAATATTTCAATATTCTGAATGATAATGAAGTGGGTCTCAAATTTACTTGTGAAACTAGTAAAACATTGATCAATTTCCTAGACATCACTATTTATATTGAGAACAATACAATTTAAACAACAGTGTTTCGGAAAGAGACTGCATGTAATAGCATATTGCATGGCAAACGTTTTCATCCTAAATCTTTGATTAGTAGTATTCCCTTGGGTGAATTCATTAGAATGAGGAGAAATTGTTCCAATGAAAAAGATCTATTACTAAAATGTGATGAAACATATGAAAGATTTAGGACTCGAGGCTATAATGAAAAGATCATCAAGAAAAATTTAAATGCAATTCAGTCTAAAAAAAAAGAGGAATTTTTGTTTAATAAAAGAGAAAGAAACTCAAATGAAACAGTAAGGATGATCATGCAATATACTAAAGGAAGCACTCTTATAAAGAATAATTTGTGTAAACACTGGCAGATAATCAGCAGGGACTCGGATTTAGGACCCTTAGTTGGCTCTAAGCCGTTGTTCTCATAGAAGAAGGCACCCAGTATTAAGGATATGGTAGTAAAAAGTCATTTTGTCTTAGAAAAAGATTGTAACTGGCTAGAGGTGGAGCAAAAGGGTTTCTTTAAATGCAACCGCTGCAAGGCTTGTAAAATAGGGCAATCATTGAAAAAGGTTAAATTTCCAAATGGACAAGAGTTGGACATCAAGCATAAGATCACATGTGATACAAAATTTGTAATCTACATTATAGAATGTCATTGTGGCCTCAAATACATTGGCAGCACAATTTGTGCATTAAAGAAAAGAATCCTAGAGCATATCAGAGCTATCACTCACAAGGATTACACATATGCAACAGCCAGACATTTACAGACACACACGCAAAATCATTGGAGAACTCTAAGATATTATGGTATTGATCACATCCCAGAACATGAAAGAGGAGGTGACAGAGTCAAAAAATTAAGGCGACTAGAATCTAGGTTTATAATACAGATGAAAACGAGGGTCCCTTTTGGGATGAATAACGATGAGGAACTGTATGTTCACTTGTAGGTTTAGTACTCCTATTCATTTTTGACATTCATGTTTGTGATGTTTAATTAAATTTAATATGATAATCTAAGCAATTTTTCCGACCACCTTTTCGAACATTTGCTATAGTCATTCATTAACTATGTTGGGAAGTGATGTGGTCCTATTATATATGATATATGTATAAAAAGAGATTTTTTTTTATAAGTTTGATTTCTATGTCCATAATAGAATTATTATTATTATTTGTATTCATATAGAACTGATGTAATTTTTGTTTATATTTTTTTTGTCTAAAATCAGTAATGACATTAATTGAAGAGTTGTGAGAATTATGAACACCACAGGGAAGTCAGTTAGGGTATATGAAGTGAACAGAAATAGTCTGTTTCTATATAATATTTGAAATTGGTTTTACCGAGGATTGTGTTTGTTCTTCAATTTTTAGTTGAAATTAAATTTATTAGATTCATCAATAATGTTCAATTAGGTCATATTTACCATTGAACTACATTTCCCAGAATGCAGTGTTATAGTAATAAGTGTGTCACTATAAATAGGATCTGCAACAGTAACAGGATGTTTGAACTCGAAAAAGACCTTCTGGTCGAAACGAGTTGTTCTTTGTTTCCAGTCCTACAATAAAAACAAGGTTTATTCATATCCTTGATGGAGTGCGCTGCTAATTCTTGGTCTGCATATATATATATATATATATATATATATATATATATATATATATACATATACAAAATCCATTGCTGATTCTTCACAATTTCAAAACTAGTACGCCAGTTACCTCAGCTGCTGTCTGGAAAGTTTTGGGGTGACTTGTCAAGCAGGGGCTAAGAAAAAGGGGGGTCCCAGGATGCTTTTTCTCTGTGCAATGGCTATCTTGATTTTGCAGTTTATAGACAGGACTACAGTCCGAACCACAAAATGGAATTTATTCAAATTTGGCAGAAGGGTAGATCTTGCTCCAGAAAGAACGCATTTTATTATTTAGTGTAGATTTGTTCAGTAGTTTTGGAGTTATTAAAGGAACAAGAAGGGTGCGTGTCCAATATGACAGCCGCATTGGACATATTGTAAAGTGCTTCCTGTTTGGCTCACATCATATACTGCATTGCGTATACCCATCCAGCTCCTGCAACCATTGAAACTGCCCCCTAACTTCCCCCTATGATGGGACAGCTGTGTTGTGGAGAGTGACTCATCCAGCAAGGTGGTACAGTGGAGAGGGAGGTGAGGAACCAGCCAACAAAGTGGGCCTGAGGTGTGACTTGCTGCAGCCTTGTACCTATCCAGCAGCAGCACGACTGGCTTGCCAGCGCATATGGAGGACTACCGAGGTGCATAAGTGTCTGTCCCAGCCCCTGTTAGCCCTGCTGCCCTCAGTGAGGAGGCTATTGAACTCCTGAGAAGTATCTCTGTGGGTCAGTCGACCATCATTAATGCAATACAGGGATTGGCAAATCAACTTCAACAGACCAATGCATTCCTCGAAGGAATTCATGTTACAATGGCTGCCCTTCAGAGATCTTTTCAAGCTCTGGCCTCCACTATGATGGTAGCCAGTCACCACCCACTTTTTGTCCCCTCACCTCCTTCTTTCCAGTCCAAATCCCCCTTCCCCTACCTACCCAAAGCACACAAAAAGATCCTCAGGCATCCACCTCAACAGACAAAGGTAGCACACACAACTGGCATGCACACATACAACGTCCACCCATAGACACAGCAGCTGCCACTACTTTCCCTGACACCCCACCATCCCCAGCATCACACACATAATATCATGCCTACCCACAGACACCACGAGAGTCACTGATACAGCCACCACACCCATCCTACCAACAGACACCACTCCAGGAGAACCCCAGACATCCCCCCAAATACCACACCTGCAGATACCACAGTTACTGACACACCTACATCCAGCTCATCCACGATACCTTCAGCCACCACCCCAACAGACAGACACCCACCCACCCATCATGGCATCCCCCAGCACCCCTACCCCTCTAAGCCCTAAACACATAATCAACCTCACTCACCCACCACACACAAGCATAAGTCCCATAGGCAGGCACCCAAGACATCCACAACTACATGTCAGACAACCACTCCCTCAACCTCCAAATCCTGACCCCCTTCTGGTGACCATCCCCATGTGTCTAAAAAATGTTTCCTTTGTGAACTAGACCTTACCCCTGTTCTTACCCCTGTACCACACCCAAAAGGTCTACATCCCTCCCCAAGGCAATTCCTTCCACCTGCAAGGCCTCACCTGCACTCCCTGCAAAGATCCATATCCCTCCCTCCCAAAAAAGCCCCCCTCCCAAATCCCATCCTCCCCTACCCCTGAATAATCTGTAAGGTACCTGCCTGCTCCCTTGATGCCCCTTACTGTGGAGGTTACATTGCAGTCAGAACTCAAGCAGGAGCACAACACTGTGCCATGATTTGTAATTTTATTGGAATGCCAATGACCTTTGTTCATTGTTTATTCCATATTTGTTGTTAGCATTAAAGCCAAGGAGTATTTATATATGTGTATGTATATATATATATATATATATATATATATATATATATATATATATATATACACATACATATATATTTATACATTTATGTACATATATATATATATATATTTTTTTTTTAATCAAAAATTAGCAGTGCACTCCATTAGGGGTGATAATTCTCACGTTTATTTCATGTTCAAGCTGGAAAAATAAAACGAACGACGCGTTTCGACCGTCTGGTCTTTTTCGAGTTCAAACTCGAAAAAGACCAGACGGTCGAAACGCGTTGTTCGTTTTATTTTTCCAGCTTGAACATGAAATAAACGTGAGAATTATCACCCCTAATGGAGTGCACTGCTAATTTTTGATTAAAAACATTGTTTTGGGTTGGCTCGCCTCAGCAGTAGCACCGGTAATTGGAGCGCGGTGCCTTTTCTGAGCCTTTTTGTTTTTCAAATATATATATATATATATATATATATATATATATATATATATATATATATCCCGGTTGTGGTTGCCCCTGGGTAGTTATAGTTATGCCCACATTTCCATAAGAAAGGCAATTTTTGTTGTTTTCCTAAAAACGTTGGTGTCGTTTGACGAATCTTCATGAAATTTTCCAAAAAAAAGTTCTTCCACCTCAGCTACTTCCTAGAACGTTCGGCGGTGATCCATCAAGCAAAGGCTGAAAAAAAGGAGAGGGTCCCAAAATGTGTTTTCCTCATTTGTTTTTCCATAACCTTAGACACAATTACAGCCCAAGCCAGTGAACAGTTTTACACCAAACTTGGCAGAAAGCTAGATCTTGGTCCAGAAATAGTGCGTTTTGTGATTTGGTGCAAAGCCATTCAAGAGTTTCTGAGTTATTAGAGCTCAAAACTTTGTATATTTGAAGCTGTGGAGGATATCTCATGGCACCTAGCACCTTTTCCGAGCCTCAATAGGCCCCGGGACTTAAGGGCCAAATGTCAATTATTGTGGGGGGGTTGAATGACCCCACTCTTTGGGCCCCTTAAAACATCAGGCACCCAATCCCCCATGGCCAGCTCACCCACGTGTCCTAGGGTGCCTACACCACACAGTAATTTCCCTGCCTACAAGAGCACGGGTAGGGAAACAGAAGTCTGCTCCTACTCTGCGGGAGCTATAAAAATTTTCCAGCTGGGTGGGAGCACACTTTGCTTTCCACGCCCCTGCTTCTGCCGGTAGGGAGACACACATTGCTCCCTCCAGGATGCAACAATCAAAAACAGCTGCTTCCTCGAGGTAGGAGAAATGTTGGCTCCCTAGGGATTCGGGGAGTCTGCTTGAACTGCCGGGGTCCTGGAGCTATCCCCACACCCTCAAAAAGTAGTTTGTGGGTACCTCAAGTGGCCAGCAAGGCACCCACCTATGGCCAAGGGGATGGGATCCCGGGAGCCCAAGGAGGCTTGAGGAGGTAGGCTAGGCACTCCCTTTCCTTTCATTTAAAAAATAGGCCCTGGGGGATAGAATTCCCAGACCCCAAGGAGGCTAAGTGAGGGGGTGGTGCACCCCACCCCACTTCATCTATAAAATAGGATTGGGGAGGGGGCTGCGTATGCCCCCCCAATAGTGTTATAATCAAATGGTTTCCAGGGTGGGCACCGGGACACCAAAATGAAATATAAATGTGTGGCAGAAGCCACTCATTTAAAATTTACTCTTCCAGCATGGAGCACCCCATAATGTCCTGCCATTACTTTTTTTTGCTTATTAACTTTTTAAGTGTGGTGGTGCCCTTAGAATAGGGAGGGAAACCACCAAGCATTTTTTTATGTTTTTGAATAAGAATTATTAATGAACATTCTATAAGTTTAAATTATTGGTGTTATATTTTAGTGTTTTAGAAGGCCTAGGGTTGGCTGCTCAGAGGCCAGACCCTGCAGCTCTCCCTGTTCAGAGGCAAGGTCTTGCACCAGTCCCCCGTCATGTGCTGCCAAAGGCTGTGCGCAGCAGGGGTTGGCTGACCTGGGGGAGTGTTTGGATGCAGGGCTTAAATGTAGGGCCTGGCTGATAATATCATTGCAGCATTTGTAATTAAATTATTGATGACAAACCTGTGCATGGTAGGGGTTACTTGTGATAATTATAACTGGAACTGGTCCGGCAGTAACAAGTGATCTGATTAGATGGTCATAGCTCTTCAGACAGTGCAGTGACAGCCTTTTCAGGACTCGAGGACTCGGTCCCCAGCCCCTGAATTGTTTTAGGAAAAATCCCATAAGGGGGGAAACTGATTACACCCTGTGAGAAAACAGGGCTGATTGCAGAGGCCCTCTAACTTTTTGCCCCCATTTTCCCCTTTTTGCTGGTGTTTTCCTGACTCTGATGGTGCCCTGGGTACTGCTAACCAGTCCCAGGGCCTGTGCTCTGTGTAAAATGGATTTGCAAATTAGGCTAATTATAATTGGCTAAGTTAACCTACCTATAAGTCCCTAGTATATGGTAGGGCATGTAGGTTTAGGGACCACAGCACAGGTAGTGCACCCATAGGTGCACTGATGAGGTGCCAAGTGTCATTTTAAAGGCAGGCCTGCCTTGCTGGCTGCTTTTAAATTAAAGTTATATGCAAATTCGACTTTGGAATTAAAAGTAGTTCCAAAGTCTTAAACTACCTTATTTTTACATATAAGTCACCCCTAAGGTTAGGTGTGCCCTATGTGCCCCTAGGGCTGGGTGCCATGTAACTATAAGCAGGGACTTTATAAAAATAGTTATATAAGCCATGGTGAGGTAAAAACAGCCAAATTCGTTTTTCCCTCATTGTAGTAAATGGCCTTCATAGGATAGAATGGGGAGACTTTATTTTAATTTTTAAAGTCTCCTTAAATGATGCATACCAATAATTTGGTATCAAATTAATTGTTGTAATAAATCCCACAACTTCCAGTTGTTGGATTTAATATAACTTGTTCAGGTAAAGAGTTTTAAACTTTACCTGAAAAGTTGCCAATTTCAGCCCTGCATTGTTTTTGCTGCTGTGATCTGATTGGCCAGCCTTTAGCAGCTTGGCCAAGCTGCCTTGATGAGGTGTGAAGTGGTCTGGCTTCACATAAAGGAATGTGCCTGTGGGAAGGAATCTCCCCTCAGCAGATGGTGAGGCAGGAAGGGGGAGGGCTGCCAAACTGGTCTTCAAAGGCAGAGAAGGACATTTGGAGCAACCAGCAACACCCCCACATCCTGCAACCCCAGACAACAAGGTGCCCTCTTGAGTAGATTAGGAGAGGGCAGGAGAGGGGTGTGTTTATGATTTTTAGCCACACCAGTGGGTGGGCTCAGCCAGATGTAACCTCCAAAAATCTGATTCAGCCATGATGGATTTTTAGAGAATTTTGCCTCCTGGAAGTGATTTTTGCCACAAATCACAGGAAGTGGTCACCACAGGGGGAAGGACCCTGCACCTGATTGGAGAACCAGGATCCCCCTGCTTTTCACCCAGGAGCTAGGATAAAACTGGCAGACCTGCACCCACACCTCAGATCCCCATCAGATTCCAACAAGGAAGAACCAAAGGAGAAGAAGGACTGCCCTGCTGGACACCTGGCCTGCACCTGGAACGTGCACTCAGAAGGACTGCACCAGCTGCACACTTGGGCTTCACCACAAGAAGGACTTTGCCTGGCTTCAACTGGTTCAAGGAGGGACTCCCTGTTTGCTACAGGTGAAAATTTGCTATCCAGAGTCCCCTGCACCAACTCCTGAAGAAAGCGACAAGCTGACCACTGTCCAGTGGCCAAAAAGGAGTTTGTACCAGGTGCTTTCTGGGAGTTGTAGTCCGCACCCCCCAAGGACCATCTCAGAACTTCTGGACCCTTGGGGTGAGCTGTGGACCCCAAATCAACCTTAAAAGGACATCTGGGAGAAGCCCCAGAAGTTTGGAGAAGTTTGGACAACTTTTGTAAAAAAGCTCCATAGAGGGACCGACCCGCCGTGGCAACTCTAGCCGGCTTGCCTCAACCGCGACCCGGCCTGATTTGCTGGTTTGTCCCAGTAAAGAAAATCTCAGAAAAAGAGACTAAGGTGGTCATTACAACCCTGGCGGACGGTGTTAAAGATGTGGTAATAGCGCAAACAGTCAGACGGACAAAAAAAGGGAATTATGACCCTGGTGGAAACCGCCAACAAAGACAGCCACTTTAACACACCGCCCGCCACAGCGGTACAGACAAGCAGCGCGGCGTCACCGCCAACAGACAGGCGGGAGACAATGTACCGCCCACAGTATCACAACAGGCCAATCCGCCACCTTTTCCGGGGCGGATTCAATGTGGATAAAAACACGGCGGAAACAGCTTTTGCTATGGGAAAATGTTCACCTTCTACACATCCCAAGAGGAACGACGACTCCATGGAGCCGGAACTCCAAATACTACCTGCCCTTGTCTTTCTGCTCCTTCACGACCAACAGTGACGTAGGCGCAGAAGATACCGGTGAGTACTGCACCTACGACACGGGGGTGGGGGGAGGCAAAAGTTAGGGGGACACCCACCAAACACCCCCACCCCCAACCCCACCCTCGCATAGTACAACATACACACCAATGCAGTCACAAAAAGAACAGTAACAACTCACAATCCCCCGGAAGAATGCAAAGACAATGAGAATTTCGGGCAAACATTTTAATGTGCCTTTATACATGTCATACAAAAATATACAAATATATGTATTCCAAAATTACTCATATTTACATAAATAATCCGAGAAGTATTGCAGATATGTACACAACAATGTCCGTGCACAAACAGTCCAAAAATGCATGGGTGAGGCCCACAATAGATACCTGACCAAAATCCGAGAGAACACTGCCGGGGCATCAGATAGAAACACTACAGGCACCTCAGGGGGAAGGGAAAGGGGGGCACCTCAGCCAGATGAATGCAAAGCCAGATCCATGATGGGGCTCCATGCCCATGGATGTATCCTGGGGAGTGCAAATCCACAGTCTCTCAAATCTCTACAGTGGGTGGCTTGCCCACTGTACCATCCTGGGGAGTGCAAAGCCACAGTCTCTCAAGTCTCTACAGTTGGTGGCTTGCCCACTGTACCATCATGGGGAGTGCAAAGCCACAGTCTCTCAAGTCTCTACAGTGGGTGGCTTGCCCACTGTTCAGTCCTGGGGAGTGCAAAGCCACAGTCTCTCAAGTCTCTACAGTGGGTGGCTCGCCCACTGTACCATCCTGGGGAGTGCAAAGCCACAGTCTCTCAAGTCTCTACAGTGGGTGGCTTGCCCACTGTTCAATCCTGGGGAGTGCAAAGCCACAGTCTCTCAAGTCTCTACAGTGGGTGGCTTGCCCACTGTACCATCCTGGGGAGTGCAAAGCCACAGTCTCTCAAGTCTCTACAGTGGGTGGCTTGCCCACTGTTCAATCCTGGGGAGTGCAAAGCCACAGTCTCTCAAGTCTCTACAGTGGGTGGCTTGCCCACTGTTCAATCCTGGGGAGTGCAAAGCCACAGTCTCTCATGTCTCTACAGTGGGTGGCTTGCCAACTGTACCATCCTGGGGAGTGCAAAGCCACAGTCTCTCAAGTCGATGCAGGTCCATACTGGTACTGGGGGGTGACTGGTGCCCAGACTGGATGAGTCTCCCCGTGAAAGGTAGTGTCCTGTCACTGTCCCAGCTGCACATGGGATAAGGATGCCTGATGTGGTGGGCCATTCATTCCTACCCGGTGCTTTGCCCTGTTCAGCTGTGCTTTGCCATGGCGGTCTTTGCCCTGTTCAGCGGTGCTTTGACATGGCGGTCTTTGCCTTGTTCAGCGGTGCTTTGCCATGGCGTTTCTGGACTGTTCAGCGGTGCTTTGACTTGGCGGTCTTTGCCCTGTTGAGCGGTGCTTTGCTATGGCGGTCTTTGCCCTGTTCAGTGGTGCTTTGACATGGCGGTCTTTGCCCTGTTCAGCGGTGCTTTGCCATGGCGGTTCTGGACTGCTCAGCGGTGCTTTGACATGGCGGTCTTTGCCCTGTTCAGCAGTGCTTTGCCATGGCGGTCTTTCCCCTGTTCAGCGGTGCTTTGACATGGCGGTCTTTGCCCTGTTCAGCGGTGCTTTGCCATGGCGGTTCTGGACTGTTCAGCGGTGCTTTGACATGGCGGTCTTTGCCCTGTTCAGCGGTGCTTTGACATGGCGGTTCTGATACGGACATTGGTGTGTGGCATGACGATCTCCACACTGGACATTGGTGTGTGGCATGATGATCTCCATACTGGACATTGGTGTGTGGCATGACGATTTCCACACTGGACATTGGTGTGTGGCATGATGAACTCCACACTGGACATTGGTGTGTGGCATGACGAACTCCACATTGGACATTGGTGTGTGGCATGACGATCTCCATACTGGACATTGATGTGTGGCATGACGTTCCATCATTGCCCAGTGGGGCTGTGGCATCCTGGCCCCGCCTGGGCTGTGTCTTGTGCGGTGGTCTCAGGACCAGTGACGATACTTGGGCCCTCCTGGGCTGTGTCTTGTGCGGTGGTCTCAGGACCAGTGACAATACTTGGGCCCTCCTGGGCTGTGTCTTGTGCGGTGGTCTCTGGACCAGTGACGATACTTGGGCCCTCCTGGGCTGTGTCTTGTGCGGTGGTCTCTGGACCAATGACGATACTTGGGCCCTCCTGGGCACTGACTCTGGCGGTGGTCTCTGGACCAGTTATGATACTTGGGCCCTCCTGGGCACTGACTCTGGCGGTGGTCTCTGGACGAGTTATGATACTTGGGCCCTCCTGGGCACTGACTCTGGCGGTGGGCTCTGGACCAGTGAAGACGGTGCTGGCGGTTGTGTCTGGACCGCCGGAAATGATGGCGCACTTCTCTGCCGTGACACTCACAACAGGCTGGGCAGACTTCCTCGGGACATTCCCCACCTTTTTTGGAGTTACAGCTGACTCACCAATCGCCTTCGATCCCATTTCACTTGTTGTCCCACCAGGAGTCTTGACATGGTCCCGTCGTCCACTCTCCAATTTCTGAGCCTTTACAGGGGGTGGGCTGCCAGTGCCTTGGCTCTGGGTCCTACTGCCTGCCCTGGTGGACGGTGCACTCCAAAAACCTGGAACACGCACCACTGGTACTGGTGGCTTGTTGGCTGAGGTGCTACGACGGGACCGATGAATTGGAGGGGGGGTGGGGGCAAAAAGGTCAATTTGACAGAGGGACAGTTTCTGACGAACACTGGGATGGGTAGCTGGAGAGGGTCTGGGAGTGGCGGAAGAGGAGGTGTTGTAGGAGGTGTCACTTTAGCTGTTTTGGGTGTAGGTGCAGCTACTGGAGGTTGTCGCGAGGTGGATGGATGTTGGGTGAGTGATTGCCAGCGTTTGGGTACTTTGGGAGGGGGCGTCACAGACACACTGGGAGAGGACACAGGGGACGTGTAAATGGCAGTGGAGGTGGTGAGTGCAGGGGAGCGGCTTGTGGTGCTGGGTGTCCTGGTGAGAGTCCTAGTGCCTGTAGATGTGGTGCATGCAGGTGTGTGTGTAGACGAGACTGGGAGGGAGGAGGGAGAAGAGGAGGAGGGGGACACAGTGGAGACAGTGGATGTTGCTGTGTCTGTATGGGTGTGATGCTAGTGTGAATGCCTGTGGGATGTGTGGTGCCTATGTTTGCCTGAGCTACTTTTGTGTGTTGACTTGTGTGCATGCTGGTCTGTAGGTGTACTTGGGATGGGCTGGGGACAATTGCTGCCATCAGTGCTAAGGCCAGAGATTGCAGGGTTCGCTGAAGGACAGCCTGACCAGAATGAATGCCCTCCAGGAATGCATTACCGTGTTGCAACGCCCTTTCTACACCCTGGATGGCATTCACAATGGTAGACTGCCCAACAGTGAGTGACCTGAGGTCAATGGCCTCCTCACTGAGGGCAGCAGGGGTGACTGGGGCAGGGCCTGAGGTGCCTGGGGCGAAGGTGATGCCCACCCTCCTGGGTGAGCGGGCACGGGGCGAAGGCTGAGGGGCTGCTGGGAGGGCGGTGCTGGTAGGGGGGGTGGCGGCTGTACCTGTAGAAGTGGGGTGCACAGATGGTGCCGCCACCACAGGGGTGCTCACATCGGTGGATGAGTCTGTGTCGCTGGTTGGTGATCCGGTGGCTGACGTGAAGCTCCCCTCGCCCTCCGTCCCACTGGTGTATTCAGAGTCTGTGGTGTGGCCCTCCATGGCCATGTGGGATGCAGCTCCCTCGTGCTCCGGTGCCACTGTACCTCCGCCTGTTGATGCTGATGTACAAAAGGACAGGGAGAGCAGGAAAAGGGGGGGAGACAGAAGAAAGAGAATTTTAGTGCATGGCATACCGCTACCGTTGGCGGACAAGACAGACGCAGCAGCCCCATGCACAACGCCGCGCTCCTGCCCTCTGCACATGCAATTTCTGGGATATGGCCTACATGGCATTGGTGGAAATCTGCGCACATGGATGCCACAGGGGCAACTATGCCTCAACTTGATAATTTACAGAGGTGGGGTAGAGTGCCACATGGCCTACATTACGGAGGGGCCTTGCCTACCTAACTTGCCCTGGCCTAGGGACACCCAGAGCCCACCTCCCCCACCCAGACACCTCCACTGCACGCAAAGTCCGCAGAATGAGGTTGTACTCACCCCCTTGTGTCTGCTGTGATGTCCTTAAGCGCCCATCCAACTCCGGGTAGGCCACCGCCAGGATCGGAACATCAGGGGGGTCATGGTATGACGGGCACCCCTCCAACGTTGGGAGGCCATCCCCAGCTGAGCCTCCGCCGTCTTCTTGCTGCAGCGGCGAATGTCCTCCCATCTCTTACGGCAGTGGGTGCCCTGTCTCTGGTGGGCCCCCAGGGTCCGGACCTCCTTGGCGATGGCACGCCAAATGTCCCTCTTCTGGTAGGCGCTGACCTACATGACATGCACAAGGAAAGAGGAACAGTCATTACCTACTGCACCATCAATGTGAGTGGCCCCCTCCCTACTCTGACCATGTGGCCCATTTATTCCCATGCTTTACTGTAGTATGACTTCTGCCCCCTTCCCTCTTCCACCCAGCCCTGTCCACCCAGGCCTAGCCCCTGCAACGTGCTACCTGTGTACTAACCTGTTGGTCTGGAGGACCGTAGAGTAGCATGTACTGGGGGAAGACCCCATCCACAAGTTTCTCCAACTCTTGTGCAGTGAAGGCAGGGGCCCTTTCCCCAGACGCAGCAGCCATTGTCGCTTTCAGACCGAGGTCACAGCAGCACTAGCAGTGTAGGTCCTCTCCTGTCGAAGGTCAGGTATCTAGTGATTGAACAGATAGAAAATGGTGGTGACGTCCGCGGCGGTGACGTCCGCGGCGGGGCGCATCATCACCGCCGGCGCACCTGTTCATTGGCTCCTGGGACCCATAGGGTCCAATGTTAACCAATGCAGCATTGAGCCGCGGTCTACGACCGCCTACCGTGACCGTGTGCAACGCCAGCACTGTTACCCCACAATCCCATTGTCCCAGTTTAGAGGTCGGGCAGCCGCCATTTCAGGGGCCCACATGGATTCATTTTCAACTGCGTCACACATACTGAGGCCTACACTCAACACACATGTAGGAAGGGTTTTGTGTCTGCTGTAGTCTTGTGTGTAACTGTGTGTACATACCTGGATGAATAGTGACTGGTTCTTCGCTGTTGTCCTTCTTAGGCACCGTCAGCTGGGACATATGAGAAGATGGCGGAATCCTCCAGTGTACCGACCGCTCGTGGACCTGTTGACAATGGAAGAGAGACATTTAATCGTGACCTACCGGTTTGACCGTGCTACAATCCAGGAACTATGTACCCAGTCGGAGCCAGTCCTGATGTCACCAATCCGCCATCCGACTAGAATCCCCCCTGACGTGCAGGTGCTGTCAGTGCTCCATTTCCTTGCAAGTGGGTCATTTCAAACAACAGTGGCCATGGCATCAGGGATGTCCCAGCCTATGTTTTCCAACGTGTTGTCCAGAGTGTTGTCTGCCCAGCTGAAACACGTAAGGAGATACATCATATTCCCTCAGGTGGAGGATTTGCCTACAGTGAAAGGTGACTTCCATGCCCTTGGACATATCCCCAACGTCATAGATGCCATTGATGGGACCCATGTAGCTCTGGCCCCCCCCCGCAGGACTGAACAGGTGTACAGGAACAGGAAGAGTTATCATTCAATGAATGTCCAGATGGTCTGTTTGGCAGACCAGTACATCTCGCAGGTAAATGCTATGTTCCCTGGCTCAGTGCATGACGCCTACATCCTGCAGAATAGCAGCATTCCTGATATGATGGGTGAACTCCAGAGGCACCGTGTATGGCTATTGGGGGACTCTGGTTACCCCAACCTTTCCTGGCTATTGACCCCAGTGAGGAATCCCAGGACCAGGGCAGAGGAACGCTACAATGAGGCCCATGGGCGGACTAGGAGGGTGATCGAACGCACCTTCTGCCTCCTGAAGGCCAGGTTCCGGTGCCTCCATATGACAGGTGGGTCCCTATTCTACTCACCGAAGAAGGTGTGCGACATCATCATCGCCTGCTCCATGCTCCATAACTTGGCATTGCGACGCCAGGTGCCTTTTCTGCAGGAGGATGATCCAGATGACGGTGTTGTGGCAGCTGTGGAGTCTGTGGAGCCTGTCGACAGTGATGAGGATGAAGCTGAGGAAGATGAAAACGTCAACAGGGAGTCAGTCATACAGCAATATTTCCAGTGATACACAGGTGAGAACATTTTCATTTTTACCATTACATTAACTTTCACACATCTACCTCTATCCTGTACCTACATTTCACTCACTATTTGTTAATTGAGTTGTACCCTTCCATTTCAGTTTCACAAGTGTGGTAACCTACGTGTCAACTGTTTGCATCCTTGAAGGGCTTGTGATGTATGACATAGGTATGTTAGCCTTCCAATGGGTAACCCATTATGAAACTGTAATTGATAATACAGATTTACAAATCATAGACTGACTCCATTTGTTTTTAGTGTTTCAAGGGTGTTTATTTAAGTGCTCAAAAAATGAAGGGGGGTTGTAAACTGGTGATGGGTGATGGTGGAGGAATGTCCATGGCAGAGTCCAGTCTATTAGTCTCACAGGTACATTACACATCTGGGCATTGGAAGTGGAGCTAGGTCAGTTCCGAATTGGACAGGGTAACAAAGTGGGACAGTGGGGGGACAATCAGGGTGGTCTTATTTCCTGCGGGTTCTTGCCATCTTGCTCTGTCCTGTTCCTGGATCTCAGGGCCCGCTTGCGTGGTGGTTGTCTGTCTGCAGGGGATGGGGTGCTGGTGTGTTGGTCCTGTGGCGGGGCATCCTGTCCACTAGCGCCGGCAGAGGTGGTGGGCATTTCATCGTTCTGGCTAGTGTCAGGGGCCCCTTGGAGTGCCACAGTGTCCCTCAAGGTCTTTTGAATGTCCGTCAGTACCCCTACGATGGTGCCCAGGGCGGTGCCGATGGTCCTGAGCTCCTTCCTGAACCCCAAATATTGTTCCTCCTGCAGACGCAGGGTCTCCTGCAACTTGTCCAGGACCGTGGCCATCGTCTCCTGGGAGTGGTGGTATGCTCCCATGATGGAGGAGAGGGCCTCGTTGAGAGTTGGTTCCCTTGGCCTGTCCTCCCTCTGTCGCACAGCAGCCCTCCCAGTTCCCCTGTGTTCCTGTGCCTCCGTCCCCTGGACCGTGTGCCCACTACCACTGCCCCCAGGTCCCTTTTGTTGTTGGGGTGGTGGGTTCGCCTGGGTGCCCTGTAGTGGTGGACACACCGCTGATTGACCTGTCCTGGGTAGGGAGGTTTGGGCCCGCTGGGTGGGTGCTGTGCTGGTGTTACCAGAGGGTGTAAGCTCGGTGTTGGGCTGTGGCTGGGCAAGGGGAACCGACTGTCCTGAGGCCCACGATGGTCCGGCCTGGTCCTCAAGATCCAGTGGGGCAGAGCTGCTGTCGTCACTGTGGGCCTCTTCTGGGGGTGGAGTGGTGTTGTCTGGACCCTCTGGTGTGGTGACGTTCCTTCGGGTTCCTGCGGGGATATAAGTACATGATTATTGCATGTGTGTGTTTCATGGAGTGCAATGGTTGGGTGTTTGTGAACCCCAGTGCAGGCATTCCTGTGTGGGGGCTTGTGTGCTGATGGTTGAGGGGGGTGTTGTGGGTCTGTGCAGTGGGCATGCTTTGGTGATGGGTGTCCATGCTTAGTTATGTCATGCAGGTCTTGGGGTTGGGATGGGTGGTTGGTGTCATGGGTAGATAGGTGAGGATTTGGGGTGATAGGGGAGGGTGTGATGGTAGGGGTGTGTGATATCATGCAGGTAGGGTGGGTGGCATGATGGTTAAGATTAGACTTACCAGTGTCCGTTCCTCCAACGGCTCCTCCGAGGCCCTCAGGATGCAAGATGGACAAGACTTGCTCCTCCCATGTTGTTAGTTGTGGGGGAGGAGGTGGGGGTCCGCCGCCAGTCCGCTGTACCGCGATGTGGTGCCTGGATACCGTGGAACGCACCTTCCCCCGTAAGTCGTTCCACCTCTTCTTGATGTCCTCCCTATTTCTTGGGTGCTGTCCCACAGCGTTGACCCTGTCCACTATTCTTTGCCATAGCTCCATCTTCCTGGCTATGGATGTGTGCTGTACCTGTGAGCCAAATAGCTGTGGCTCTACCTGGATGATTTCCTCCACCATGACCCTGAGCTGCTCATCGGAGAAGCGGGGGTGTCTTTGGCGTGACATGGGGTGGTGTAGGTGATGTGTATGTGTTGATGAGTGTGGTGAGTGTAGTGGTATGTGGTGTTTTGTGCTTGGATGTTGCGTGGATGATGGTGTTGTGTGCCTCTGTGTGATGGGGTTGTCTGTTCTGTGCTGTCTCTCTGGCCTTCTCTCTGAATTTTTGGTAGTAGGGGTTTGTGGGTGATGTGTGTGTGTGTTTTATATAGTATTCTGTTTGTGGGAGTGGTGTGTGTATGTGTGTCAGGTGTGTGTATTTCAAATTGTCCAATGTGGCGGTGTTTTGGAGATGTGTGTGTATTTTGAGTGCGGCGGTGTGTACCGCCAATGGAATACCACGGTTGAAAGACCGCCGCGTGGATTCGTGGGTCGTAATGGCATGGGCGTGTTTCTGTTGGTGTGGAGGTGGAGGATGTGTTTCCAGCAGTTTCTCGCTGACCTTTGGTGTGGTGGTATTGTGTGGGTGTCTGAATTTCGGCGGATTCCTTGATGTGTGTCATAATAGCTGTGGCGGTCTGCCGCGGCTGTGTATTGGCGGTCTTCTGCACGGCGGTAAGCGCCTTATACCGCCAATGTTGTAATGACCCCCTAAGTGTGAAGGTCAAATTTTAACCAAGGCCTCCCGCGACCTGTAGCCGAGCAGGGCTCCATCGTGGTCGGCCTGAAACTTTGACTTTGCCCCGGTCGAGGTGCAACCAGATGACCCGATTGGCGCTTTTTGTTTCTAGGCGCTAAAAAAATAATTCTTTAAATGAATCTATTTTTATAAATCGGTTTTGGATTTTTAAACTGTTTCCTGTGTTTTATTTAATTACTGTTTTGTGATATTTGAATGCTTTACACTCTGTCTCCTAAGTTAAGCCTTGACGCTCGTTGCCAAGCTACCAAGGGTTGCGCTGGGGTTAATTTACTGAGACCTCACTGGACCTTAGTAGAGGTTAGTTGCCTATTGCTAAGTGTAGGTACCTACCTTCCCTTACTAATAAACCATTTTCCAACACACCCTGATCCCAAGGGCTATGATGGAGGTATCCCTTTTTCAATAAAAAGTAAAAAACAAAAAAAGTACCCATTACCTGGTACCCACCTTGAAACCCTATGATGCTGCGGGGCCAGCTTATTGATACCGTTGTACTGCAAATATACATATTTAAAAAAAACAAGAGTGAGCTCCTGTTCTCTTCATGTGGTTTTCAGGTAGGTAGACAACACAACTTCTGCCTTTTCTAATTCCCAAATAATTGTAAATTCTTCAAGGTTTGATATGAGAAGAACAGCTTGAGCTCTGGATCTTCACTCAATGAAGAATGCATCCTCCTGTGATGATTTTCCCCTTTAATTTCTCTAGAAATTGTAAGGAGCAAAATCAACAAAGAGCGACAGATATGTTTTCCTCAAATTTCAGTGCCATGTACTTAATGCGGAGAAATAGAAGGAAATGTTTATCAAACAAAGATAGATTTCCTTCATTTAATTAAGAGGAATTACCCTTGTTTGGTGTAGATTTAACTCTGTGTCTCTTTGTCTCATTTTCTAATTCATATGAGGATTAATTTAGTCTCAGATTTCTGGAAAAAGAAGCAACAAAAATACATATGCACAGAATCTCTAGAGGCATTGTAGCAAAGTACCATCTTTCTTGGCATGTTACCCCCATTTTACCTGTATGTCAATATGTTTTTGCCTGTATCACTGGGATCCTGCTGGTCAGGACCCCAGTGCTCATAGTTTATGGCCTAATGTGTGTGTCTGTATAGTGCTTGACTGTGTCACTGAGGCTCTGCTAACCAGAACCTCAGTGCATATGCTCTCTCTGCTTTTAAATTTGTCAAGTAGGCTAGTGACTTCATTTACAATTTCCATTGGCACCCTGGACCCCCCTTATAAGTCCCTAATATATGGTACCTAGGTACCCAGGTCATTGGGGTTCCAGGAGATCCTTATGGGCTGCAGCATTTCTTTTACCACCTATAAGGAGCTCAGACAAACCCTTTCACAGGCCTGCCATTGCAGCCTGCGTGAAATAGTGCACACACTATTTCACAGCCATTTGCACAGCACTTAAGTAACTTCTAAGTCACCTATATGTCTAACCTTCACTTGCTGAAGGTTAGGTGCAAAGTTACTAAGTGTGAGGGCACCCTTGCACTAGAAAAGGTGCCCCCACATAGTTCAGGGCCAATTCCCAGGACTTTGTGAGTGCTGGGACGCCATTACACACGTGCACTATATATAGGTCAATACCTATATGTGGCTTCACAATGGTAACTCTGAATATGGCCATGTAAGGTGTCTAAGATCATGGAATTGTCCTCCCATTCCAAATTTGGTATTGAGGAGACAATTCCATGCATCCTGGGGGCTCCATTATGGACCACCCATACTGCCAAACCAGCTCTCTGAGGCTTGCACTGCAGCTACAGCTGCTGCCACCTCACAGACAAATTTCTTCCCTCCTGGGGTCTGAGCAGCTCAGCCCCAGGAAGGCAGAACAAAGCATTTCCTTTGGGAGCAGGGTGTTACACCCTCTCCCTTTGGAAATAGGTGTTACAGGCTGGGGAGGGGTAGCCTCCCCCAGCCTCTGGAAATGCACTGAAGGGCACAGATAGTGCCCTCCTTGCCTAAGCCAGTCTACACCGGTTCAGGGACCCCTTGTCCCCTGCTCTGGCGTGATACTGGACAAAGGCAAGGGGAGTGACCACTCCTCTGTCCATCACCACCGTAGGGTGGTGCCCAGAGCTCCTCCAGTGTGTCCCAGACTTCAGCCATCTTGCTTTGCAAGGTGTGGGGGCACTCTGGAGGGCTCTGAGTGGCCAGTGCCAGCAGGTGATTTCAGAGACCCCTCCTTATAGGCCCTTACCTGATAAAGTAGCCAATCCCCCTCTCAGGGCTATTTAGGGTCTGCCCCGTGGGTTCTCTTCAGATTCTACTTGCAAGTTTCCAACAGGAATCCTCTGCTACTACTACTTCATCCTCTGACTTCGGATCAACCGCAGCCTACTCCAGGAACCACTGTAACAGCAACAAAGTATCCACAAGGGATACTTTTCTTCTGCAACTTCAGCCAGCAACTGCAACAGTTTCCATGGTGTGCACGCTCTGAGGACTCCCTGTCTCCACCCTGATTCAGAAGGACCGAAGAAATCTCCCGTGGGGTGACGGAGTCACTCCCCTGCTCACGCAGGCACCTTCTAAGTTGATGACAGTTTCTCTTGGACTCCTCAAACTGAGACAAGCGTGCTCCTTGGAACACAGAGGGTGGACCCCATCGACACTGACTGTCCTGAGGTCCTGTTGTTGCAATTTGGAGGCATTAAGACCTTGCCTTCCCCCACAACGACAGGACCCCTGTGCACTGCATCTTCTTCACCTCCTGAGGTCTCTGTGCACTATTTGCAAAATTCCTTCGTGCACAGCCTGGCCCAGGTCCCCAGCACTCTATCCTGTGACGCTCAACTTGCTGAGTTGTTCTCCAGCAGCGTGGGACCTTCCTGTGTAGTGCTGCATCAACTGCATTTTCCACCTCCTTTGTCCCCACGTCCTGGGACTCCTGTTGGTGCTATCTGGTGCTCTGAGTACTCTCTGAAGTGCCGAGAGCCCCCTCTTCCTCCTCACACAGAGTTGAGGCCACAAGGTCCCTCCTGGGTCCAGATAGTGCATAGTTGACGCAAAACACAACTTTGCCAGAACCATGCCTTGTTGGAGGAATCCAGTGTCAAAACTCACCTGCATCCAACTTCACAACGTGGGACATCCTTTGCATGATGCAGGAACCCGCTGGCATCTTCCTAGGGTGCAGTTCTGCAGTCTTCTTTTGCACCCTCTTCTGGGTTGGCAGGGGCTCCTGGAACTTCTTTCGACTTCTGGACTTGGTCTCCTTCTTTTGCAGGTCTTCAGGGCCAGGAATCCAATGTTTGTTGTTTGGAGACTTGGTTGGTTCTTGCAATAATTCCAATCACGAGGTGTAGTGTGTCCTAAGGAAACTTGTAGTACTTTGCTCCTGCTTTTCTGGGCTCTGGGGTGGGGTAATGTACTTACCTTTACTGTATTCTTACTCTCCCAGTAATTCTGCACACACTACACTTGTCTAGGAGGTAATTCGTGATTTGCATTCCACTTTCTTACTACTACTATAGTTTGTGTTGCCCCTAGACCTATTTTGTCCCATTGCATTCTACAGCATTTCCTATTGTTTGCACTATCCTATGACTAATACTCATCTTATTTTGGTGCCTAGTGTATATATTGTGTATAATACTTACCTCCAGAAGGAGTATTGCCTTTAAGATATTTTTGGTACTGTGTCACCCAAATAAACTACCTTTATTTTTGGTAACACTGAATATTGTCTTTACTTGTGTATAAGTACGGTGTAACTATAAGTGGTATTGCATGAGCTTTGCATGTCTCCTAGTACAGCCGGAGCTGCTCTGCTATAGCTACCTCTACCAGCCTAAGCTGCTAGAACACTACTACATTTCACTAATAATGGATAACTGGACCTTGTTTAAGGTGTAAGTACCCACGGTACCCACCACAAACCAGGCCAGCCTCCAACAGGCATTACCGTATGGGTGTAGGAAAGTACCATCTTTCTTGGCATGTTACCCCAATTTTACAGGTATGTCAGTATGTTTTTGCCTGTCTCACTGGGATCCTGCTAGCCAGGTACCCAGGCATTGGGGGTTCCAGGAGATCCATATGGTCTGCAGCATTTCTTTTGCCACCCATAGGGAGCTCAGACAAACCCTTGAACAGGACTGCCACAGCAGCCTGCGTGAAATACCGCACACGTTATTTCACAGCCATTTTCACTGCACTTAAGTAACTTATAAGTCACCTATATGTCACTTGCTGAAGGTTAGGTGCAAAGTTACTAAGTGTGAGGGCACACTTGCACTAGCAAAGGTGCCCCCACATAGTTCAGGGCCATTTCCCCGGACTTTGTGAGTGCAGGGACACCATTACACGCGTAACTCCGAATATGGCCATGTAACATGTCTAAGATCATGGAATTGTCCCCACATTCCAAATCTGGTATTGGGGAGCCAATTGCATGCATCCTGGGTGCTCCACTATGGACCCCCAGTACTGCCAAACCAGCTCTCTGAGGCTTGCACTCCAGCTACAGCTGCTGCCACCTCACAGACAGGGTTCTGCCCTCCTGGGGTCTGGGCAGCCCAGTCCCAGGAAGACAGAACAAAGGTTTTCCTCTGAGAGCACAGTGTTAAACCATCTCCCTTTGGAAATAGGTGTTACAGGCTGGGGAGGGGTAGCCTCCCCAAGCTTCTGGAAATTCTTTGAAGGGCACAGATGGTGCCCTCCTTGCATAAGCCAGTCTACACCAGTTTAGGGAACCCCAATCCCTGCTATGGCATGGAACTGGACAAAGGAAAGGGGAGTGACCACTCCCCTGTCCATCACCACCCATGGGGTGGTGCCCAGAGATCCTCCAGTGTGTATTAGACCTCTGCCATCTTGTTTTCAGAGGTGTGGGGGCACTCTGGAGGCCTCTGAGCGGCCAGTTCCCGCAGATGACGTCAAAAACCCCCTCCTGATAGTTGCATACCTGACTAGGTAGCCAATCCTCCTCTGAGGGCTATTTCGAGTCTCTCCTGTGGGCTTCTCATCAGATTACGACTTGCAAGAATCCAGCAGGACTCCTCTGCAGTTCTCTCTTTGACTTCTGCCAAGGATCGACCGCTGACTGCTCCAGGACGCCTGCAAAACTGTAACAAAGTAGCCATAAGACTACCAGTGACACTGTAGTGCCTAATCCTGCCGGCTTTCTCAACTGTTTCCTGGTGATGCATGCTCTGGGTGCTGCCCACCCTGAGGAAAACACCCTAGACAGGGAACTCAGAAAGCTGAGTTTAGAAGAGTACAGACTGAGGCTAAAGCAGCAACAGCCTTCAATAGGGAATACTTAGATGTAGAGAGAGAAAAACAGAAGTTGGGTTTAGTTCCCCATGGTGGCAGCAACAGCAGCAATCTTGATAATCATCCTGTGAGAGAAACAGATTCAAGAAATCTGCACAAGATTGTTGTCCCCCCTTACAAGGAGGGGCATTAATAAGTGGTTTTCTGCACTTGAGAGGGCCTGTATGATACAGTTGGTCCCTCAAAGGCAGTGGGCTGCTACATTGTGGCTATCTTTCACTGGCAAAGGTAAGGACAGACTCCTTACTGTCAGGGAGAGTGATGGCAACAATTACAAAGTTTTGAAAGATGCACTCTTAGATGGATTTGGCTTAACCACTGAACAATACAGGATAAAGTTCAGAGATACCAGAAAAGAGTCTTCTCAAAACTGAACAGACTTTGTAGACTGCTCAGTGAAGGCCTTGGAGGGATGGTTACACGGCAGTAAGGTGACTGATTATAAAAGCCTATATAATCGTATTTTGAGAGAGCATATCCTGAATAATTGTGTGTCAGACTTGTTGCATCAATACTTGGTAGACTCAGATCTGACCTCTCCCCAAGAATTGGGAAAGAAGGCAGACAAATTGGTCAGAACAGTGGTAAGCAGAAAAGCTAATACAGGGGGTGACAAGGATGGAAAGAAGAAGGATGGTAAGTCTCATGACAAGGGTGGGGACAAAGACAAAAAGAATTCTGAGTTTTGATCAGGCCCACAAAAATCCTCTGGGGAGGTGGGTCCAAATTCTCTTCTCACAATCAAAAGAAACCATGGTGTTATTTATGTAAAAGTAAAGGCCATTGGGCAAGTGATCCCACTTGCCCAAAGAAAAACACCAAGGCTACCACCACCACAACCCCTACTGTGTCCACTAGTGCCCCCAGTAATAGCATTGGTGGTGGGAAGAACACTACAAATAGCCAGACAAAGGGTGTAGCTGAGCTCACCATTGGTAATGTAGTGGGGGTTGGTCTAGTTAGGGAGACTACAGAGGCTGTTTTAGTCTCTGATGATTGTATTGGTTTTGCCACCTTAGTTGCTTGTCCCCTTTAATATGGGTAAGTACAAGCAACTACCCCTAATAAATGGTGTTGAGGTTGAGGCCCGCAGGGACATAGGAGCCAGTGTCACCATGGTGATAGAGAAACTGGTTGCCCCTGAACAACACCTACTTGGTCAGAAGTACCAAGTGACTGATGCTCATAACAACACTCTTCGCCACCCCATTGCTGTTGTGAATGTCAACGGGGTGGGGGGGTTACTGGCCTAAAGAAAGATGTGGTAGCCACTGATTTACCTATAGACTGTTTACTAGGAAATGATTTGGAAACATCGGCTTGGGCTGAATTGGAGTTGGAGGCTCATGCAGCAATGCTGGGTATTCCAGGGCATATATTTGCTCTCACAAGGACTCAGGCCCAGAAGCAAAGAAGACAGGGAAACTTGGATCCTGGAAAAATGGACCAAGTGCTACCAAAAGGTAGGGGTAGAAAGGGTGAATCCTTGCCCACTATCCCTCCCTCTCAAGAAGATTCCCCTTTTAAGGAAGAGGAATCCTCTCCCTGTGCAGAACCTACACCAGAGGAGCTGGCAGCTGACACTGCTGAGCTTTTGGGTGCAGGGGGGCCTTCTAGGGAAGAGCTGAGTATGGCACAGCAGACCTCTCCCACACTAGAGGGTCTAAGACAGCAAGCTATCAAACAGGAAAATGGCGATGTCACTGATACCCACAAAGTCTATTGGGAAGACAACCTTCTCTATACTGAGGCAAGGGACCCTTAACCTGGAGCTGCCGGGAGATTGGTCATCCCTTTACAGTACAGAGAGTTTCTTCTGACTTTGGCTCATGACATTCCTGTGGCTGGGCATTCGGGCCAAAGTAAAACATGGGACAGACTTGTTCCACTGTTTCACTGGCCTCATAGGTCAGAGGACACAAAGGAGTTCTGTCGCTTCTGTGTAACCTGCCAAGCCAGTGGCAAGACTGGTGGCACACCTAAGGCCCCCTTAATTCCACTTCCAGTGGTTGGGGTGCCCTTTGAGAGGGTAGAGGTTGACACTGTTGGCCCCCTTGACCCTCCAACAGCTTCAGGAAACAGATTTATCCTAGAAGTAGTGGACCATGCCACTATGTATCCTGAAGCCATACCCTTAAGGACCACTACAGCTCCTGCAGTTGCAAAAGCCCTCCTGGGAATCTTTTCCATAATGGGTTTCCCTAAGGAAGTGGTATCAGATAGAGATAGTAACTTCTTGTCTGCATATCTCAAAGCAATGTGGAAGGAGTGTGGTGTTACCTAAAAGTTCACAACTCCCTATCATCCACAAACAAATGGCTTGGATAAGAGATTTAACAAAACTCTCAAAGGCATGATCATGGGACTCCCTGAAAAACTCAGGAGGAGATGGGATGTCCTGTTGCCATGCCTCCTTTTTGCTTATAGGGGAGGTACCCCAGAAAGGAGGAGGCTACAGCCCCTTTGAAATCCTCTTTCAACACCCTGTAAGAGGTCCCCTTGCTCTTAGGAAGGAGGGTTCGGAACAACCTTTAACATCTCCCAAACAAGACATTGTGGACTATGTGCTTGGCCTCAGATCAAGGATGGCTGAGTACATGAAAAAGGCCACTAAAAACCTAGAGGCCAGCCAAGAGCTCCAAAAACGAATGGCATGACCAGAAGCCTGTCCTGACACAGTACCAACCAGGACAGAAGGTGTGGGTATTGGAGCGTGCGGCACCAAGAACACTCCAGGACAAATGGAGTCGACCCCATCTAATTGTGGAAAAGAAAGGTGAGGTCACCTATTTGGGGGACCTGGGCACTGCCAGAAGCCCCCTTAGGGTGCTTCATGTCAATCGCCTTAAACCTTACTATGACAGGGGTGAATTAACCCTGCTTATGGCCACAGATGAAGGGCAGGAAGAAGAGAGTGACACTCTCCCTGACCTCTTCTCCACCACTGAAGCTGATGTCTTAGTGGAGAGAGTTGTGCTAACAGATTGCCTTACTGCAGAGCAGAAGGACAACTGCATAAATCTCCTTGGACAATTCTCTGAACTCTTCTCACTTGTTCCAGGAACAACTACCTGGTGTGAGCACACAATTGACACTGGAGACAGTTTACCTGTCTAAAGTAAAAGTTATAGACAGCCTGACCATGTCAGAGACTGTATCAAACAAGAGGTACAGAAAATGTTAGACCTTGGAGTGACTGAACGCTCTGAAAGCTCCTGGGCCAGCCCAGTTGTGTTGGCCCCAAACCACATACTAAAGAAGGAAAGAAAGAATTGCCGTTTTGTGTGACTTTAGGGGTCTCAATCAAGTAACAAAAACTGATGCTCACCCTATACACAGGGCAGATGAGCTGATAGATACACTGGCTTCTGCACTTTTGATTTAACTGCAGGGTATTGGCAGATTAAGTTATCAGAAGATGCAAAACCAAAGACAGCATTTTCAACCACTTGGGGGCATTATCAGCTCACAGTTATGCCCTTTGGATTGAAAAATGCACCTGCCACTTTTCAGAGGTTGGTGAATACAGTCCTCCAAGGATTGGAAGCCTGTAGTACAGCATGTCAAGATGACATATCTGTCTTTAGCTCCACCTGGGATGATCACCTGGCCCACCTGTGGAAAGTTTTGGAGGCCCTGCAAAAGGCAGGCCTCACTATCAAGGCCTCAAAGTGCCAGATAGGGCAGGGGAAAGTGTTTTATCTGGGCCACCTGGTAGGTATGGAACAGATTGCACCACTGCAGGGGAAGATCCAAACCATTATGGAATGGACCCCCCCCCCCCCACTACAACTCTGACCCAAGTGAGAGCCTTCCTAGGCCTTACTGGGTACTACAGGAGGTTCATCAAGAATTATGGCACTATAGCTGCCCCTCTTAATGACCTCACATCAAAGAAGATGCTTAAAAAGGTATTATGGACAGCTAGTTGTCAAAAGGCTTTTGATGAGCTCAAACAGGCCATGTGCCCTGCACCTGTCCTCAAAAGCCCTTGTTACTCCAAAAAATTCATAGTATAACCTGATGCTTCTGAATTAGGGGTGGGGGCAGTTCTATCACAGCTAAACACAGAGGGCCAGGATCGGCCTGTTGCTTTCATTAGCAGGAGGTTGACCCCTAGAGAAAAGCGTTGGTCTGCCATAGAGTGGGAGGCCTTTGCTGTGGTCTGGGCCTTGAAAAAGTTGAGACCATATCTCTTTGGGACTCACTTTATTGTTCAAACAGACCACACACCTCTATTATGGCTTAAACAAATGAAAGGTGAAAACCCTAAATTGTTGAGGTGGTCCATCTCCCTACAGGGAATGGACTATACAGTGGAACATAGAACTGGGAGTACCCACTCCAATGCAGATGGACTCTCCAGACATTTCCAATTAGACAATGAAGACTCATCTGGGCAAGGTTAGCCTTATTGTCCCTCATTTCGGGGGGGGGGTAGGAAAGTACCATATTTCTTGGCATGTTACCCCCAATTTTACATGTATGTCAGTATGTATTTGCCTGTCTCACTGGGACCCTGCTAGCCAGGACCCCAGTGCTCATAGTTTGTGGCCTAAATGTGTATGCCCGTGTAGTGCCTCTCTCTGCCTTTAAATTTGTCCCTATAGGCTAGTGACTACATTTACCAATTCAAATTGGCATACTGGACCCCCCTTATAAGTCTTTAGTATATGGTACCTAGGTACCCAGGGCATTGGGGTTTCAGGAGATCCATATGTTCTGCAGCATTTCTTTTGCCACCCATAGGGAGCTCAGACAAACCCTTACACAGGACTGCCACTGCAGCTTGAGTGAAATAACACACACATTATTTCACAGCCATTTTTACTGCACTTAAGTAACTTATAAGTCACCTATATGTCTAACCTTCACTTGCTGAAGGTTAGTTGCAAAGTTACTAAGTGTGAGGGACCCCCAGTACTGCCAAACCAGCTATCAGAGGCTTGCACTGCAGCTACAGCTGCTGCCACCTCACAGATAGGTTCTGCTCTCCTGGGGTCTGGGCAGCCAAGTCCCAGGAAGGCAGAACAAAGCATTTCCCCTGAGAGCAGGGTGTTACACCCTCTCCCTTTGGAAATAGATGTTATAGACTGGGGAGGGGTAGCCTCCCCCAGCCTCTGGAAATCCTTTGAAGGGCACAGATGGTGCCCTCCTTGCATAAGCCAATTTAAATCGGTTTGGGGAACACCAGTCCCTGCTCTTGCACAAAACTGGACAAAAGAAAGGGGAGTGACCACTCCCCTATCCATCACAACCCCAGGGGTGGTGGTCAGAGCTCCTCCAGTGTGTCTCAGACCTCTGCCATCTTGTTTTCAGAGGTGTGAGGGCACTCTGGAGGCCTCTGAGTGGCCAGTGCCCGCAGGTGATGTCAGAGACCCCTCCTGATAGGTGCATACCTGACTAGGTAGCCAATCCTCCTCTGAGGGCTATTTAGGGTCTCTCCTGTGGGCTTCTCATCAGATTACGACTTGCAAGAATCCAGCAGGACTCCTCTGCAGTTCTCTCTTCGACTTCTGCCAAGGATCGACCCCTGACTGCTCCAGGACGCCTGCAAAACTGCAACAAAGTAGCCAGAAGACTACCAGTGACATTGTAGTGTCTAATCCTGCCCGCTTTCTCAACTGTTTCCTGGTGGTGCATGCTCTGGGGGCTGCCTGCCTTCACTCTGCACTGGAAGCCACAAAGAAATCTCCTGTTGGTCGACGGAAGCTTCCCCCTGCTTCAGCAGGCACCAAACTTCAGCTTCACTGGAACTCTGGGTCCCCTCTCATCCTGATGAGTGTGGCCCCTGGAACACAGGTTGTGGACCCATGTGACCCACACTGTCCAGAGGTCCAACTGTCTGAATTTGGAGGAGTAAGTCCTTGCCTCCCCTCCCCAGACAGTAATCCTATGCACCATGTGATCTGCAGCTACAAGGGCTTCTGTGCACATTTCCAAGACATACTGCATGCACGGCTGAGCCTAGGTCCCCAGCACTTTGTCCTGCGATGTTCAGCTCCCTGAGTTGACCTCCGGTGTCATGGGACCTCTCTTTGCAGTTTTGAGACAACCGCCATGTTCAGTCTTCTTGAACCCGTGTTCAAGGACTCCTGCGGGGGCTTACCGCCTTTCAGTGGGCTCTCTACGTTGCTGAGGGCCCGTCTCCTCACCTGAGTGGTGACATGCTGGTCCTTCCTGGGCCCAGGCAGCACCCGTTTTCTTCAACTGCGACTCTTGCAGGTAGCAAGGCTTGTTTGTGGTATTTTGCCAAGGAATCAACTCTGCATTCTCCAGTATGCCGTGGGACATCTTCTGCACAAAGCAGAACTTCCTATCTCCTTTCGTTGGTGCAAACCAGCATCTTCTTCCAACCGGAGGCAGTCATTTTGCACCTTCATCCGGGGTTTAGTGGGCTCCTGCCCCCCTAGACACATTAGCAACTCTTGGATTTGGTCCCCTTCCTTTACAGGTCTTCAGGTCCAGGAATCAATCTTCAGTGCTTTGCAGTCTGTTGTGGTCCTTGCAAAATCCTGTATCACAACTTTAGTGTGTTTTGGGGGAAATAGTAGTATTTTACTCCTGCTTTCCTGGGTCCTGGGGTGGAGTCTCCTTTACACCGTTGGTGTTTTCTCACACTCCCATAAACTCTCTACACTCTACACTTGCCTAGGGGTTTGCATTCTACTTACCTAGTATATGGTTTGTGTTGCCCCTATGCCTATTGCATCCTAGTGTGTTTTACAGTGTTTGCACAACATTCTGACTGTTTTACTTACCTGATTTGGTTAGTTGTGTTTATTTTGTGTATGTTACTCACTTCCTAAGGGGGTATATCCTCTGAGATATTTTTGGCACATTGTCACTAAAATAAAGTACCTTTATTTTTAGTAACTATGAGTATTGTCTTTCTTATGATATAGTACCTATATGATATAAGTGGTATTGCATGAGCTTTGGATGTCTCCTAGTTCAGCCTTGGCTGCTCTGCTATAGCTACCTCTATCAGCCTAAGCTGCTAGAACACTACTACACTCTACTAATCAGAGATAACTGGACCTGGTATATGGTGTAATTACCATTGGTACCAACCACAAGCCAGGCCAGCCTCCTACTATGGGCATTCACACAGCTGTACAGTAGAATATGCACTAGATATTCACCTGTTGATGTATTACTTACCAATCAACCATAAAGAGAACTCTAGTTGTGCAGACATTTGCTGCAAACTGTGGACTCCTCCTGGATCATTGTCCAATTAAGTTTTCATTCTGGCACTGACGCTCAATTCACAGAAATAAAACCTGAAGGGGAATCACTCATGATTATGAACCTAACAGGTGCAACAGTTGAAGCTCAACTTCTTTAAATGTCAGAATGATCCTAAATCCTTGTGTTTGACCAATACAAAGCTAAGTGTGTTCTATCAATGCTCCCACGTTGAAAATGATGTGAACACAGGGCAGGGGGTGGGTCAGGGGCAACGACAGAGGGCACTGGCAGCACAGGGGCAGTGAGAGCACATTGGACCAAGGAGGGAAGGGTCAGGAGCACACACATGGAGAACAGGTGGAGAAGACAGGGCAGCAACAGAGGGCAGTGGCAGTACAGGAGCAGAGACAGCACATCGGACTCAGGACTAGGGAAGAAAGGGGAGGCCCACACAAACAGAAAAGAGTGGGGCACGCTGGAGGGATGGGACAGAGGCAGCATCACAGGGCAATGGTAGCACATTGGTAGCATAGGGAGGGTGGCAGAACCACTGACCAGACAGAGAGGCAGCAGAGGCATGCACACTGTGAACGAGGGGCTCCACAACACTCACTCTCTCTTACACACACATACATGCATGCACTAACACATACTGCAAAGCCACACCCAGAAGATACACATGCACACATGCAAACACACACACAAACATACACTTTCACTGCAAAGACGTAGACACACTCTGAGCATGCATGCACATTTATGCACCTTTCATATACACAGATGTATTCAGTCATATACCAATCCCTCTTATACTAGCATACGCCTACAAGCACACACTGCAGATGCACACAAACCAATCAGACACATTAATCAGACACACAACCTGCACAGACACTGCGCAGACACAAACACACAGTACACATTTAATCACTGTGCCTGCCCCAATTTATGTAGGTTTGTTTCAGTTAAAAAGTGTTATTAGTGTTTTATGAACAGCGCAGAGAAACTAATGATAGTAGCCAAAGTGCATCACTAAGTGAAATAGAAATATACGCACAAACCATATCATGATAAGCAGAAATCTTAAAAAGAGTGTCAATTAATAATTGCAACCAAAGTTAAATAATGATAAGTCCTATATATTGAAGAACATTTTTAAGGGCATAATGACATTTGTCACATTTTTTATAATATTACCAAACATGAAACTAATAAGGAATACAAATAACTGCTAAGAATCATATATACGAGCGTGACAAAAATGTTATGAAAAGAGAAAAGGTAAAGAAGGGATACAAGAACAAAGAAGTCAAGCACAATCGAAAATTACTTAATTCATTATCAATGAATAACAATGCTACTACATATACATATAAATGGCCAGATGTGGAATATATTACAAAACCCAGACAAGCAATGAATAAAGAGAGTAATGTATAGTTATATTAAATGTTGAGGGATAGAATGAACGTCCTGCCGGGTTTTCAGAGTAAGTGTTGAAGGATGCCATTCGAGAGGATGTCATTTATATGGAAGCTCAGGTCGTACCCGGATTCCTTATGAAAACCAAATTTGAAGTAATAACCAGATGAAGTGGGATTGTATCCAGTTGTACCCAGTCGCGGGCTGTCCACTGCTGTATTTCACTTTGAGGAAGCTCCAGTTCTTAGTCAATGGCAATGAGGTGGTTACATATTTACAGAAATAAATAATCTAAGAATAACATTGATGAATAATTTCAAGTGTTCATCGTGATGAGGTAATGTGACATCAGCTTTAAGAAAACCTAATGTGGAAATTGTGACCATGAGAGAATTGAATGAACAGCAATGGAATACTATCTTCAGGTGAGCAATGGAGGAGCACCATCTGCTGCACTTGATAAGGCAAACTCAATCAGGATTCACCGGAAGCTGAATGAGCCTGTGCAAGTGGTGGCTGAACATTTTTGATCTGCATCTTTGCACAATGTCTGTCACACAGTGGAGTGTGATGATCTTCATTTGTTAGCTAGAGTCACAGAGGGATGAATAAACTGTATACTATACCATAATAACGAAGGAGGTGAGCTGAATGTCAAGTCGTATTGAAGAGTTGTAATTTAAGCGAGAGCTCAGCTAGTGAAATATAATATATTCAAGAATATTAATAGAATGTGAAATAAAAACAAATATCTTCACATAACTACTTTAAGACACAGAACAAAATTGTGCGTCAAGACAGAATCATCTAACGTTTTGTTGCATTTAGACACAGTATATCTGGACAAGAGTTTATAGCAAGTAAATTTGCTCAGGTCTGGACTTTGTAATCGTCTAGCATACAAAGTGTAATTCCTCTTAACCTGTGTAATGAAGGCACACTTTACTGTTGGATTAATGTTATGTTTCTGAGGGCACACACAATACGCACTTAGATGAGACACAACGTTCACCTCTGTACGTTAGGAACATTCCTCTAGTGGTAAACCAGGAAGCTGAAGACCTCAAAACATTGGTGTCTTCATGTATAAAGTGCTCCTTATGAATTCGCCCCTTGGTGGTCGGATGATGATGGAATCTCTGTGTGTGTGCCCTTCTGTAGATTTTAATAAAGGCATATAGATTGATAGGTTTCCCTTATTAAGAATGGGGGAAATGTGTGCTCAGGTGAAGGAGCAGAAAGTCTTCTTCATAATAGGCGTAAGGTGTAGGTACTGTGAAATAGGACTGTACCAAGGGGTTAGGTTGTTAAAAGCATGTATTAGAGCTTCTGGGTACTCAAAGTTCAAATGGATTTCACTTGGCATAGACGGTATTCCAAATATTAATGCAACGATTGTTCAGTGTGTAGGATGTATAATGTATTTCCCGGATGACAATGCAGGTAAATGGAATATGGCTGAAGATTGAGAGGCGTTTTAATGTGTTCTCAAAGAAAGGCATTAACGAGAGGGAAAATCAAAATGAGTAAGAATGACATTCCTAGAGAATGGCAAATATTTTTTAATAGTGACAAAGATATTTCAGTCCATGTATTATTACCACCTCTATCACCATCTAAAGGAACTAAGCTGGGGTTTTTTCATCAGAGCTTCAGAACTTTATGCACCAACAGTAAATCATTTTACAAACACTTCTTAGGCATGCAAACAACTTATCAAGCAAATTGTGTACTTCAAGTGGGACAAGGAATGTTACTAAAGCCTTTGAAGTTGTAAAATGCTTAATCTGTGTTGCAGGACCTCTTAAAATTACAATTAAATTCTGAAAAGGTGAGTGACTTAGCAAGCAAGTCATAAGGGAGTAGTAAGTCTATTACCTCTTAGGATTATCATAGGGAAATGTGCTAGGCTATGGATCATGGTCTGTAACAGAAACAGAAGAGAGGTATCCTGTGGCAGTGTGTGTCAATTATTTCAGCCAATTGCTATGAGGAACTGAATTTGTTATGAGTGACCATAAGCAACACAAACATGAGTGAACACAAAAGAAATGTTGAGAGGATCAGGGATAATGGGTAGGGTGTTGCTCAAGCTACATGAATTTTGTGAATCAAAATATATCTCTGATGAGATACCTTGCTCTATAGCCATTTTAGCTATAGTTTTATACACATTATTATAGCAAACTAGGCCTGCCACTGTGCACTTTAACCTAGATATGTTTTATTCATATTATTTTAACAATAGCCACATTTGCGGTCTTGTTTTATTTTCTCTATCTAGCTGTTCTTCGCCTAGGACAGCACTGCATTCTTCAACAAGACATTTCTTTCACTCTTGCTTTTCTCAAGGCTGCAGTAAGATAGGTTGCCGGTAAAAGTGGTACGCTTTGTCTCTAATGTTCACAGAAATATACACACTCTTACTTGGGGATCCTTTCTTTGAACATCAGCTGTTTTATTATAAAAACACTACCTTGACCCATGTATGTTAGAGGGAGATTCCAGCCAGATGACCACAACTGTATGCTGATTGCTGAGGCCTCTCTGCAGCTTCTTATGTAGACTACAGGCCTCTTGCTCAGGTATGAGAGATGATGTCTTCCCAGGGGGAACCTGAAAGGCAGAATTAGAGCTTAACATGTGTGCTGTAACATAGTCTAGGTAGGAACTATTCTTAAAAACATTAGTAACAACATGGTAGCATCATTTTTGTGTTTTACTCTCCTAGTCTCAATTTTAATCCTGTCATGCTCCATCATCCTAGTTATTGCAATACATGCTTTATTATCTAAGATGCAGTTACTTCAATAAAACCTTATTGAGCTATACTCTGCCTCTCATTGTCTTTGCATATGTGAGACTCACGTAACTGAGAAAACAGATGAGGTCTGAGTGACCACGATTTCCCTGAGGAGTCAATTGTGTCATACGCTCGGTTACCCAATCATCCCTGCTCTTGGGTGGAGATGAGGCACTGCTAGTTATCCGGAACAAAACCCGGATTAGACCGACAGGTGTCACCTCCTGGTGTGGGATCAGACTCAGAACCCCGCAATACAAGTGATCCTGCTGCCTGAATCCAGTAGTCTCATTAGGATAATGAGAACCTACGAGACAATCTTGAGGATAAGTAATTGTGATGCATGTTTTTATTATGCATGCCAGTTCAGAATGATTAAAACAAGAGAAGTGAATGGGATAGACCCACAGTGGCAGTAGTGAAAGGGAAGTGCAAAAGTCACAGAAAAGGAGGGAAGTGTGTATTGAATTGCCCTGGGAAAATACTATTGTGGTTTTGGAGGAAATCCTTTCCTTCGTCTGCTTTGACAACCAGATTAATAACATTAGATCACTAATACATTTATGGATTTTTTTAAATAAGAAGATAGTAAAGGATTATTGCTCATGGCCAGGAATTGAACTGTTTGTGGAAAAATATAATGAGGGACTATGAGACATGTAAGTCGTAAGATAAATTTTGAAGAAACTTATTTCACCATTGGGTCTAGTGTTCTGTCCAGAAACGCCTGGGAAAAAGGTAACCTTTGAAACAGTGGTTCTTATTGACGTATATAGTGGGGTGAGTGTGTGTTAGTGATGAACCTTAGTTAATTGCTAACACGGTAGATCATATTAACCTTGTGGTACACTTTTTTGAAGGACACTTTTTAGTAGAGAGGGGTACCAAAATGCCCAGAGAGGGACAATAACATTCAGTTCACATTGGAAGCAATGAAGGGGTGAATGCTGAGTAATGCAGTGGATCGTAAATTTACCTTATTGTGCCTTGTGGAGATTAATGGTCTGAAAAACCATAAACACTTTGATACAATTGACTCTGAGAGGGAGGAAGTCTAGAAAGGATGAAGGAAGCGAGACTGTGATGCATATTATCATTCAAAAAATAGCATAACTGTGTGCTTATTATCGTTTTGGCTCATCAGAGCCAGAATAATGAATGCCAAACTTATGACTTATGAAGTATATCAATATTTGACACATGTATCACTGTGGCCATCTAATTATTTCATATATCAAGGATACGGATGTCTGTATAGTCGTAATAAGGTGCAACTAGAATCACTCATAGTTTTTTAAACAAATGTTAAGGGATCCTATCTGAGGGAAGTTCTTCAGTGGCTATTAATGACTGCAGTGTCGCTGAGTTACTTTAAAAAAAACGATCCTTTATATAAAAATGCTTTTAATTACTTTTCCTATTGCAGAACTCTTCTCAGGGAGTTGTTTGTAGAATGGATAGAGTATTTTGAAGCATCTATGTTTGGAAGTTGCTAACATTGATCATTTCATTTTTGGGGGCCGTAGAGGTCAGTCTGAGTCAATGACCGCAATCAGAATTTCACTTTTTGAGGCAGAGTTGTAATTGATCCCAAAATTGACGTCTAGCTAAGTACTTTTGGCGTGATTGTGTTAGACAACATTTTCGGAACAGTGATGGAGATTGTGTAGCCGTAGATGTACTTCTGATTCATCAAATATTATACACGATTCATTCAATTTGTAATGTAGATCTGGTTCCCTGTTTTATTTCCCAGTAGGGATATGGGCCCGGATGTTTTGAGCACACATCTGGAATTGTATGTGATAATGCGCCGTTACCCTTAGTGGGAGAGACATGCAAATTCTAAATTGTAAGCATTATAATGAAGATCTTTGATGCATGCAGCATGATAGATTAACACTAACATCAGATACATGGTGTCCTACAGTTGTAGTCAGAAGGACTGCGGCAAGGCTTGCTTTATTGGGAATTAGCGTTGCACACAGCCACGTTACAGACATGTATTATTCACTATTTACCAGTTGGGGAATCTCTTCAAGATGTTTGCAAGGATCTTTAAAGTTCTTCTTTGAATTTGGATCAATGTTTTTGAACCACCGAGACTCCAAAGATAAGCATGCATTCAACGAATAGGCCTATGTGACCTATAGTAGAGGTTTAGCATAAGGTACAGTGATTTTCATATAGAACACAACGCAATAGTACATCTTTAAAGAGGAAACGATGCAGGGAGAGAGACAAGTGTTCTGAATGGGTGGGAAGAAAACCTTAAAATGGAAGGTGGCAGAAACGCAAGGTCCCTCTATATGCATGACTGGTGGCTGAATCGGGTGGAAGAGATTGAGGTTCATCCAGTATATCACTGGTGTGAACCAGAGCATAGCTGACACTTTCTTTTATATTTCTGGGGTCAACCAAGCATGCCTCATTACTAATACGATTGAACTAGGTAATAATATATTTTAATATAAAAAACGTCAAGGTTATTCAAATTGGTGTGTTTATAACAACGGTGACTAGTAATCGATATCCTATGAATAGATTAGTCCAAGCATTATAGTTATAACATCCACATTAGTCAATGGTTTACTGATGGTGGTTTCATGAAAATAGAATGTGAAGGCAGTTGTGATGTGGTATGTGGAGAAGTGCAAAGTATAACTGAGCCCTGCACGAGCTGCCACATTGTTAGGCATGTCTGAAGAAAGGAATTGTCTTCACTAGATGAAATTGAGGGACTTTCCGACCTTCTGAGAAGTGTCTTACAAAAGCACAGGTCCAACATGGATAAGAGTTAGGTGTGTCCAAGTTCACATATTCTACCCTCCTTACCCTATGGTACCACAGGTACTTTACTTATCAATGGATCAATGAAATAGCAGCCAGAATGCACGGAAGCAGGGCTATAAACCCCTATTAACCTTTCTATAGTTTGTACTTATTGATCAGCCACTAACCATTAAGCTTGAAAAAAGGAAGCTTTGGTTGATAAGGTTAGTATAAAAGGTTAACTATATAATGTAATCAATGGTCAAAAGGTATGCAGTCACTTCTACTGCTCCTGCTATTTTTGTGACTCCATACCCATAAAATGTTCCTATTTTAAAGTTCAAAATGTTCCCCTATTAGAACTGAAGCAACACAAAAGGATGATGGCTTGAATGCTAAACATTGTCAAACATTCACCCCCAGTCACAGATCTGGGTTAAATCCATTGTGTTTTTTTTGCCCAGTTTGGATCAGCCGTATGCAAATCAGTCCTGACCCTGCTTCCCATGGGAACAGTCCAGCCTGGACAGATCCTCCCTGGATGCAATCTAGCTTGAATCCAGTGGCACAGTAACCACCGGACCCACATCTGGGAATACCCTTTCCACTTAGGACAATTGTAGCAAAACAAAAAGATGATGGATGGAATGCTGAATATTGTCAAACATCACCCTCGTCACAGATCTGGGTTAAATCCAGTGTTTTTTTGCTCAACATGTCACCCAAGCTGGGACCGGTTTTGGGGTATCACCGCACATCAGCCAGGCTGGCTTGAATCCAGTAGCAGAGTGAGCATAGGACCCACATCAGGGCAAAGCAGTTTTCACTTCAGGTCTTTTGTTTTTTACTCCTCTGGCTTGATTGGAAGCATCTTCTTCTGAAATACAGGCTGTTTGAAGTTTGGGACTCCCAGGAAAAATTGTGGTGAATGTCAGTCCTCTTCAAGTGAGAACTACTTTCCTCTTGAAATATGCCAAATTCACCATCTCCATCTTCCTTTTAAAGGATGCCAGTTACTCTGATAACTGTAAAGACACCAAAGTATTGTTTAGACTGCAATTTGGCATACTAAAATATTCTCTTCTTCTGTTCCAGTTTTCACAGGAGTTTAAAAAAAAAATTCCTTGACGTTTGGACTGTTTAGCAGAGACATAGCCACAGAGGCCTAATCCTACACATTAGTACATACTTGTAGCCTAATCTGGAATGCACTAATGTTAGTCTGAAGCGATACATAGGAAGCTTATATGTAATTTAATTCAACATGGCACTGTGCACCACTGACTAGGTGAAGTAATAAATGTTGCAGTATAACAGACAAGCCATGAAAGATGAAGAGGACACCTTTCTTCCACTGAAACGTTGGTCATAGGTGCCCAATTTATTTAGATTTGTGGCACATTTCACACAATTGTTCTATGCACATATTGAGCTGTACATTGGGTCCCAAGCGGCACTAAAACATTTGTTCTTTTTAACCTTATTTAACTGCTCTACCTTTTTCTATTTGTAAATAAAGATCTATTCCTTTTAAAAAAAAAAACAGCTGTGGGTGGACATTACGTTTAGTGAGTGTAGTTACGTTTGTCATATAGCATCTGAGTTGCAAACTCTTTAACACTTCTGAGAGTCGAGTGTACAAAGAGTACATAGGAGCTACAATGGTTGTAATAGTGCTTGAGGCCGGTTGGTGCCAGTGGTAACCCACCTAACCGTCCACGGACACTGCTTAATAACCACCAACTTTCCTAGAACCTAGAGAAAAGGCTCTCTAAAAGATGCTTATAATGACAATATTGTAGCACTCCCCACATATTAGCTCGAAGTATGTATGACAACAAGAGTGCATTAGATTCTGCATGAACAACTGCTGAAAATGTGTTTATTAAACACTGAAAAGGCACATATCACTATGTTACAAATTGAAAAACACAAATTGCTTGACGGCTGTCCATTTATGATGTAGACCTTTGGAAAATCCATGTTTGAATACATTGTAAATGTATTACATTAAAAAGGGAGTTTTATGTTGTGAGAAAGTAATCTTACAATGTTCACAGGTAGACCTGCCGCCCTCCAAGCTAAAGTGCTGACAGCCAGCAGCGCGGCAGTGTACTATCTTGGCTATATGTACTCAGGTGCAGTCAGCACCATGGCCAGCAGCTGAGCCTATTACAAACACACAGTCTACGTGGTGGTCCCCATGCGGGGGTTAGCCAATAGTGGTCGACCGCCATGGTATGCATTCAGCTTAGCAACAGATAAATGCCCATTGGATGAATTAAAAAAACAGCACAGCTGACAATCATGGGCCCAGTGGACAATCCTAAAAAGTACACTATAAAACACACCCTTTCACAGACCATGATCCTTTGCATCTCCACTGCAAACAAGAGTTATTTCCTGACTAGAGAGATGAGGCACCCCTTTTTTTCAATATCCCTTAAACTTCTTTCACTCACTTTTCTCCATTTACTACCAACATCACTTTTCTTTTGTAAGAAACTCCGTCACCCACTATGTCATGTTCCAAAAATCCCTATTTTTCTGACAGTGCGTTGACAATCATGGTGGATGAAATCATAGGAGTCCAGCCACAATTGTTTGGAGCCGAAATCCAGCACACTCCTCTCAGTAGGAAAATATAAATGTGGCAAAGGATTGCTGAAAGAGCATATGCTGTAGGTACCATTCTGTGCACAAAAGAGGACATTAGGAAGAGGTGGAATGACCTGAGGGGCAATGTAGGTTTCCTGGCATCCAGGCAACAGATGGAGGCCAACAAGACCGGCGGTGGCCCTCCCAGTGCACCATTACAATTCTTTCCCTGGGAGGAGAAGGTCTTGGCCATCCTGCATCCTAAAGGCTTGACAGGAATACCTGAGTTTGACACGTTACAACACAAAAACACACAAAAATGCAATGTCCTGCATGCTTACAGTTAAACATTTGCCACTGTGTCATTCATTTACTTTACCAATATTCAATACCAAGAGTTTCTGAGATGTAAGACTGTCAATGTGTATTACTGGACCAAACATCACAGCTACCAAGGCCCGTCCCATGCCATAAGTTGGAATGGTGCCTGTAAGTGTTTCAATATCAGAAACTCATCCCAGATTTCATTGTACGTCTCAACATGTAAATTTATGCTCCAACCTATATGAAGTCTGGCAACAGATATGTAATACCCAACATTTGTCAAGTGTTGGAGAGTAGAGGGAGTGACCGGACTTAAAATCCCAGGAGGCCCTGTTTCTGAAACTCCAACCAACAAGCCCAGTATTCACTTGCCCAAATACACCTGTTTGTCAACTCACAAATTAAGTTTACTCAACTGGGAGGATTCCATTTGTCATGGGTGTGAAGTAGAGGGAGTGACCTGACTGCAAAGCCCAGGAGGCCCTGTTTCTGGAACTCCAACCAGCAGTACACATGTTTGTTAACTCACAAATTACGTTTACTCACCTTGGAGGATAACATTTGTCAAGTGTGAGAAGTAGAGGGAGTGACGTGACAGCAAATCCCAATAGCCCCTGTTTCTGTAACTCCAACTCCCAGCCCAGTGTTCACTTGCCCGTGTACACCTATTTGTGATCTCTCAAATTAAGTTTACTCACCTGGGAGGATACCATTTGCCTCATGTGTGACGTAAAGGCAGTGACCAGACTGCAAAACCCAGGAGGCCATGTGTCCGTAACTCCAACCACCAGTCCAGTGTTTACTTGCACAAATACACCTGTTTGTTAACTCTCAAATGAAGTTTACTCACCTGGGAATATACCATTTGTTAAGTGTGTGACATAGAGGGAGTGACCTGACTGCAAATCCCAATAGTCCCTTTTTCAGTAACTCCAACCACCAGTATACCAAATACACCTGGTTGTCGACTCTCAAATAAAGTGTATACACCTGGGAGTGAGCAATATACAGATCATGCTCAACTCAGAGACATGTCTGTCTACTTAGCTCCATCTTTACCTGATATCCCAAGATAAAACTATTGAGGACTCAAATTACACCTTACCAAGTGTGTACACCAAGTATTCCTAAGGCCTCAAGCTGCATCACTAAATTGGTAACAGCAGCAAACATGTTGACAAAGCACTGCACACATCAGGGCTGCAGTTATACATACAACAAGGCTGTGTGTTTGTCTGTATCTCACTTAACTGACCTCCAAATGATGAAATGCACCTGTTGGCTTCACTGTAGATAAGATGTAATTTTCGTTACCCCATTCGAAGAGCAACTGATCAGCATATCTAATGAGCTAATTGAGCCTAAAAGTTTAGGCAAGCTTCACATTTCATGTCAAATACTTCATTACCATGGTGAGATAGCATGTTAGACTCACCTACAACTTAAGAATGTCCAATGTCTCTACTTACTGTAACACAATAGCTTTGGATGTAGATGTCACACTACAACCAATAACAATGTACTCTCTTTCCCAAAAGGTCTAGCTGCCACAGCACCTGGGCAGACCTCACTCATTCCCACTCCCCCCCGGATGAACCCCTCAGTGGTGACAACACTGCTGGACTTGTGGATGTGGAGGACTGGCCTGGCATATCTGGGCAACCTGGTGAAATGGCAACAGTGAGTCTCACTGTGCCCACAACATCACCACCCAGCCGTATTGGTACAACATCACAGACAACATGTTCCCCCAACCTGTGTACCAGGACAGTTTTTACCATCTCGTGTACCCCAGTCGTGGATCCTGAGGTGCAACCCAGCATTCCTGACACTGAGGGTCCAGGACCGAGGAGGAGAGGACACCCGGTGGCAAGGGCACAGGCTTGTGGGGGTGGAGTATGTGGGATGGATGCTGTGGGCCAGTGGATTGAGGCCACTGTGGATGCTGTTGACCAGGATGCCATCAGCCACGTATTGTGGGTCTATCAGCTCTATCAGGAATTCCAAGGTGTCATGGGCCGGGTTTTAACTAAACTCCGGGAAAGGAAGCAGCTGCAGAGAAACACAATCCAAAAAATGGATGAACATGATACCTACTTGGGCATCCTAAAAGGGGTGCTAAGGGACATCCACACAACCCTGAGCAGGGCTTTCACACCAACATCCACCCCTTCCTGTTGGCCAACAGCCTCACAGCCAAGCACATCTGTGGCAGCCACAGGAAGGAGGCCTTGCCAGAGGCACAACCATGCTCATGCACCCCTGCCTCTGCAGCAGCTGATCCCCCCTTGCAAGCTGGTACGTCCACACAAGAATCCAGGAGGTGCACCCACTACTGCCAGCAAGAAACCTCTCACTTAATGTCCTTCTTTGTGTCACACATTGACTCTGTCGACCGATCCTGAGCCACATTCCAGTTCCAATGGGAGTAGTACTCTGGACTTTGTACTTCCAATGGTGTGGCATCTGTTCCAATGATTTCATTCACCATGACTGACCCCTACACTTTACAATTTTTGTTTCTTTATGTCGTACATTTATTCATAAATTCACCCATCACTAATTCATTGTCTGCTGTCTTGAATTTCATGTTTAGCAACGTGGATATGTAAGACCATTTGAACCATACGCTAAAGATACAAGATACTTGTGCAAGCAAGAATTTGTTGCATGTACACAGGTCCAGTTTAGGATTACAACCATCACACAACAACACATACATACAAGTGTCTTGTGTCAGAAGGTATGTAATTACATTGTTTAGCATATAGGCTGTCAATATGTCAGAAACACAGAAAATCAGACATTACCATATCATACTGTGTAGGCCCCAAAATCTACTGGTACAGACCCCCAGAACACTGTAGGAATGGACATATCAGACATCGTCCCTTTAAATAGAGAAAAATGGATATGGCTGATGTCATGAGCTGGAGACACACCCCCTAGGAAACCCACCTCATCAAATGCAACACCAAGACAGATACCAGTACAACTGGCCCTGATCACAGGGGCACTGCAATCTAGTAGTACTGCATCTGGTGGTATGACACAAACAATTGTCATTGATGTGCCACAGACACTTTGGACTACAATGATGAAACAAATAAGCAGCTACAAAAAGTTCAGACAAAAAGAGCGTTTAACCAATGTGAAGGGGAACTGACATGATTTTGGCCTACAACAACATTTTTAGTGACCACACAATGACACACATGATGAATCATGGCCACCACACAACAACAAACAAGTCCAAGGGCGTATTCTGCTCTTCCATCCTTTTACTGTGCAAGCTGTCTTGACACAGGTCTTCTATCCCCAAAGTCTGTGAAATACATTCCCTGAAACAATCCATGCTCACTTTGTGTGTCCCAATAGCACAATGTCACAACTCTGAAATGGCCAAATGAAGATCTTATGGTGAAGGTACCTGAACAAAGAATAATTCAAGGAATATAATTATTAAAACATACATATGACACAAGTCACATAGCAAATGCCTGAAGAACAAAGCCCTTTAGAAAAATCTGACACAACCAAAGAAACATTATCAAAATGTGAATGTGTCAAAAGCTAGCTCATCAAACACCCTTTTGCAGATTTTACATGAGCATCAGTTCCCTATTTCCAAAATATACTCCACACTTCATCCCAACTTGCTCATTGTACAGCCAAAGTCATGACACACCATGATATACATACACTCATGAGAAGAAGCTGTTGATAAGATTTTGTCATAAGTCAGCTCCTTCCTCTTCACCACTCTCATCTTCATTTGGCATTTCAGGATTCTCACCTGGTGGCACCTCAGGCTCCCTCTCCTCTGGGATGTAAGGTATAATTCTCCACAGGGTGATGTTGTGGAGCATGCAGCACGTCCCAGTGATCTGACACACCTTCCCAGGTCAGTAGAGGAGGCTTCTCCCAGTCTTGTCCAGACTGCAACATCTGATTTTCATGAGCCCCAATGTCCACTCCACTGCCTGCCATGTTCTTCCACCTCATTGAAGCGGACTTTCTCTAGCGTAGTTGAATTCCTCAGTGGTGTCAACAACCAAGGATGGTTTGGATATGTTAAGTCTTCTGTTTTGGGATGAGACATAAATGTCACAATGAGTCGCTCACTTCCTTACTATAGCACCTTACATTGCACACACAAAATCAGGACAGATGTGACTTACCAACCAGCCAGGCCCTTTCTCGTTGCAGTTGTAACATCAGCTGGGGTATAGTGCTGTTCTGCATTACAAAGGAATCATGGGCTGAACGAGGGAACCATGCACAGACGTTTGAGATATAGAGATCTGACAAGCAGACAAGTTGCACGTTGATGGAATGGAAGAGCTTTGTGTTGTGATAGACTTGTTCATTGGCCTGTGGTGGCACCAAGGGAGCATGTGTGCCATCAATGGCTCCCACCACACGTGGAAGGCGACCAAAACCATAGAAATCAGCCTTCACATTGGCTAAATCATTACGTCTGGGGAGCATGATATAGCTGTCAATGTGTTTCACCATTGTTGATAGCACGAACTTAACACACCACTGAATATAGGTTGAAACATACCACCAGAAATGGCCACTATATATTGGAAGGACCCTGTCTCCAGGAAGTGTAATACTGCCATGAGTCTCAAAATGGGTGGTGTGCATGTTGGATTTGTGTTTGATCTGGCTCCAACAATTCAGATGGAACTGTTTGATTATGTCACATTCTTCCATGGTTTGAAGGTCTGGCAATGAACGGTACACTGGAGTTTCTCGCCTCCCCCCTCTCCCAGGGTACCTATTTGTGACATTCAATGAGTAGAACCATTAGTCACTGTTTCCAAACCAATATACATGATGAATGGGACCAAAATCATGTGACAAAGCATTACTGACTGGAAAAACATTGCACCAATTACAGATCAAAGCTGACTACTACTTAATGGCCAAATGTGTCCCCATGGTTGTCTACACATGTGTAAACAACATGGAATTGGGCATCACTTAACTACCTGCTCCTCATGTGTCCCTCGAAATTGAACAGTCTGTTCCAACTGCCAAAAATACCATCACTGCTGGTGGACAGTGCCCCGCCGAAATATGCCATCTGTGATCAGCAACATACTACACTGGTGATTGTACAGTAAAAACTACACAACAAGGCTGCTTTAGATTGGTTGTGATGATCAGATGCATATATTGATGTTGTGACATGTTAACAGGGCCAAATACTGTATTTACAACCTCCAAAATGACGGACGCCTGACCTAGTTAACTGGACATTAGGACCCGCCTGTGAATGCTGGCGGAAGTTGACCACACAGTTGGCATTTTCAACCGCAGCAGACATAGCCATAGTCTAACGTTGGTGACTGTAATGGTCACAGTCAACGTCTGTGCACACTGGTGGTGATGACCGTATACATGGCGTACATTTATGCTGCATTTTGCTAAATCACTCACTTGACTCCTGACACTGCTGCCATCAACAACTCCATCACTTCAGCTGCTGTGTTCCACCTCTGGAAGCAATCACGCAAGGCCAAGTAGGTGAACTACCTGCCTTCTCTCCTGAGGAGCTGGAGAGGCTCGTTGAGGAGGTCCTTCCCCTGCATGGTCAGCTGTATGGCTCACCAGAGGAGCAGTTAAGAGCCTCATAGGCACATTTGACTCTGTTCAACACCATCCTTTCCTTCCACATAGGCTACAATGTGCCTCTGAGTACCAGTGAGACTTTTTGGGTGCCTGTTGTCACATTTTCTGTTCCATCCATGGGATGAACTTGGTGATGGTAGTGGGAACAAGTTCTCTATGTATTTCACATTACCATTGTGTTGTGTGATAATCCCTATATCCTCCTTCTGTTGCCATCATATAGCTAGGCAAGGAGACTTTACAGCCGTACAATGACATATCTTTGTATACAATGTTTGTAAACGTAAAACAACATGTATGTGCATTACAGCACAAGCTGTATATGTATACGGTTTGAGCCATTTGAGGGTCTCGTTAGCAATGTATATACAGTAGTACCACAGATCACTCAGCCCACATCTGGCCTTGCCAACCTGTTGTATGAGAACCATGTTAAACATGCAGTGCCCTTCCGAGTGGCACACAACTCTAAACCCACATAGAGGATAGGCACAGGATGTCTTGCCATGCCTGGAAGTGATGGAAATGTGAGTGTCATGTAGATTCTGTGTGCTCAGGCTGCAGAGACCAGTGCCTTTCAAATGTTTCTCACAGTATGGGACATAGACAAGGCTGGGGTAGAGTTACTGTGGCAATGCAACTGTTGCACAGGCCCACACCCTGTAGACCTGCAGATCCTTGGATGTGGCCAAAATTAGTCTCCAGTGGCAAGGGTTGGCCTGAAGGCCGTTGAACATTGACTACATTAGTAAAGGCCCTGAGGTAACTCCCTGATCTACAACATATTTACGTTGAACCTCATTGTCAATGTGTGTCATTGACTTATGACAGGTCACTTACTCTCACTGTTCTGTTGTCACCTTTCCATAAGTGATATTTGTACAGTACAGGCGTATTTTACAAGTGACACACCTACAGTGCAGAAAGTTGGGTGATTTAGGGAAGGGCATGACATGTGACTCATTAGCTTGGTTACAACCAACCAACCAGACCAAACATTCCTTAGTATGTTGGATGCCATGTCTGTGGGATTGCCACTTATGGTAAAAGGTGTGTTCTGTGCTTCAAGTACATACCACACAAACTCTCCCTGAAGTGGTATGAGATTACATTTGGTAGCCCACATGTCCACACATGCACAGGAAAGAGACTTTCCTTGCCACCTATGGCAAACCTTTCATTATCACTTAAGTTGCAGGGTATAATCTGGACTATGGCAGTTGCCTGTAGGGACTGTATGCAGTGAGTCAATGTGGCTGGATATTAATGTATCTGTCCAGTCAGGCCCAAGGAGTCGACCCTTCAGAAAGTTACAATGGTGTGTTGTGTTTCATCGTGGCTCACATCGCAGTACATGTTGCTTGAGTTTGGGGTACGTGATGTCATTAGGCTAGCTTAGTCAGTGTAGGCCATGAGTAGGGTAGTGGGTTAATCTGCAGATGTTTCCAAAAGTGTGTATTCATGTCCCTGTAGTCATTAGCATGGGTACTTTACACTTGTGGTGTGTTGACACTTATAATACTTTTCTGCTTGGTGTTTCTGAAATGTCTGTGACACAACCAGTTGGCCAAAAAAAAAGGATCCTAATCGTTTGATTTGTCTGTTGCATCCATACAGGTCAACATCTACCAGAAGAAAGGAATTTGGAGAGCCATCACTTGAAAGTACAGACCATGGGGGTCCATAGCTGGCGAAGCGCCCACTGTCACAAGAGGTGGGAGGACCTGAGATGCTGAGCCCGGAAGATAACAGAGGTACAGCTTTCTTCCCAACATTAGTGGGGTGCACACCAGAGCTTGAACCCCTTGATGGCCCACATTGCATTGCCAAGTTGATGTGTTAAAGTCTGCCATCTCCCCCTGAAGATTGGAGATGGGCCATGTGTGACACACAATATGTAGGTATGGCAGTTGTTGCATACTGATGTATCTTACCTATTGGCACAGTGTAGAGTACACAACCAATTTTACCTCCAGGGCCAACACGTGGCTGAGTACAGTGATCAATCAGGTCATGTTGTTTGTTGTTGTGGGTGTCATTTGTCCCCAACAGTCCATTTGTCTTCAGTTTGTCAGCCCCAACAACATGCGACATGAGGTAATAGACTGCTGTACTCAGCCATATGTCTGTTCTAGGGAGTATCTTGGCATCTGTCTCCAAAAGCCACTTGTCTTCACTGTGTCACGAGTGTGGTGCCTTGCTATTGTCTTTTATGTGTAGATGGCCACAATACATGTAACAAAGCACATATTGCCCTTTGAGTGCAGTCACAGAGCAATGTGTTCCATTGGTAAGTAGTTTGATGTCCAGTGACATGATTTTGGTAACACCACTGTTGCCATCATTCCATGTGCCTAAATGTTAGCATGTGGACCTTTCACTTTTGACATATTTTCGCAGCTGTTTCATGCTTGGTCTACCTGTCTTCATGGAATGATGTTTGATTCCCTCACATGTGTGCATGCCATCAAGTGTTAGGAATTGGACATATGTGATGGTGCTACAGTACATGTGTGCCACACATACCCTCACCCAACACTCCATGTAATTTGGTGTGTACAATTGCAAAGCTCTGAAGAACATGACAGGTAAGACTACAGTTTATCATTAACAATGTGCATTTCCATACCATTGATGTATAATCATTTGTCGAAGTGCTTAGCACATGTTAAATGGTGAGGTTTCATTACCTAACTATGGGCATGCATCAGAGTGTGAAATGCAGGAATGTGGGAATCATATGTGGTTGTGTACCCTCATTCATCCAAGTGAATCTGTGTTTGCAAGACAAAAGGGGACAGTGATGTGCCTTTCCATTAGGCAACATGTTAAGGTCCTTTCACAGGTACTTGGGATTCCCCGAGCCTCGGCAACATTCAATTGACTATTGGCTTTTACTTATGCAATATGAGTAGGGTATACCCAGAGGTACCTATCAAGGAAGGTGATTTCCCTGGGGGTAGCTGACTAATTTTTGGTGTGGATATTTGTAGACAAATCTTCCAGACATTTTGGCCAAATTGTCTCCAGTGTACTTTTCTGTGCAAGATGTTTTATCTATCAGAGCAAAATTAGTACAACTTCCATGAGTTTATGTAGTCAATGAACATATTGTGAAGTTACCATTGGGGATTTTTTACAGTGTGACATGGGTGTATCTATGTCACTTTCTTCTGGCTACTGTACTTCTTACAACAATATGCCTGGATTATTTGGCCATCATCTCATCATGATGTGTTGTTGGGTAAATGAAGATTAGCTGGATGCATGACCTTGTGTGCGATCTGTACGACTGAACTTGCTGTTGGCATACTAGTTTGTGACAACAGGTTACTGAAGAATGCTACATAAGCCAAAACATTCAATGTGATGAGGTGTCTTACTTGCTCTATGGGTTTTGTGATTGCACAACTCCACTGATGCAATTGGAGTTGTCTGTTACTTTGATTGTCCTGTGGGCAACTGTTCACAGTTCATGTAGCATTCATGCATATAGTGTAGTAAATGTTGGAGCCACTTTGCTGTAGCTTGTGGCTGGGAGGGTACTGTACATTAAAAACAATGTTTGGGGATCAAAGCTGTTGTTCAACTGTGATCAGATACATATAGTGACCCTATTTGTCTTTGTAATTTCAGCAGCAGCACAGGCAAGCAGAGGAGACGTGGTGGAAACCAGCCGGGTAGCAGCTGTCCACGGTACCTCCAGTTACAAGACATTAGACACAGAGGTACCCAGTGGCCTAGAGGGTGAGGGAAGTGCCATGGACGACACAAGATCAATATCATCTTCGGATTCTTCCTCCAGTGGCCACTCACTAGTGGTGGTGGACTCATCAGGACTTGTACCTGTTCCAAACTTGTCTGGCACCTCCATCTCCACCCTCCCTGTTGCTCCCCACCCAGTTGGGTGTACCCACTCACCTTGGAGGGTTGGCATCTTCCTCATGCCAGGGACCTCAGCCACTGCCCCGCTACCCCTGATGCCCTGAGTGAGGAGACCATTGACCTCCTGAGGAGTATTTCTGTGAGTTAGACTGTCATTCTGAATGCCATGCAGGTGCAGGGCAGCCATCTCCAGTAGGTGATTGCATACCTGGAAGCCATTCATAGTGACATATTTGGCAAAAAGAGATCTCTTCAGGTTCTGGCCTCCTGCCTAACAGCTGAATTCCACCACCTACAATCCTACCACACCACCTACCTCTTTCCCATCCAATTTTCTCTGTCCCATACCTGTCTGAAACACACAATCACTTCCGCACACACCCACCTCAACACAGACAAGCAGCACACAAAAGCACACGCACCACAAGAGACACTGGCATGCAAGCACTCAACAATCATTCACACACACCACCACACCCAACATGCCCCCAGTTACCACCCCAACACCAACAGGCCCACATATCACACACACCATACCCCCCAGATACCACCCCAACACCCACAGACACCGCAACCTCACACACCATACCGCCAGACACCATTCTACCCTTGCAGACCCACAAACTACACACACACGACTCCCAGACACTACCCCGACACCCACACGCCACACACACACCTGTAGGAAAGTAGCCTCTTTCTAGCATGCTAACCCCCACTTTTGGCCTGTTTGTGAGTGTGTGTCAGTGTGTTTTTACTGTGTCACTTGGATCCTGCTAGCCAGGACCCCAGTGCTCATAGATAAAAACCTATATGTCAGTATGGTTTGCCTGTCTCACTGGGATCCTGCTAGCCAGGACCCCAGTGCTCACAGTTTGTGGCCTAATGTGTATGCCTGTGTAGTGCCTAACTGTGTCACTGACGCTCTGCTAACTAGAACCTCAGTGCTTATGCTCTCTCTGCTTTTAAATTTGTCACTGTTGGCCAGTGACTTCATTTACCAATTTCAATTGGCATACTGGACACCCTTTATAAGTTCCTAGTATATGGTACATAGGTACCCAGGGCATTGGGATTCCAGGAGATCCATATGGGCTGCAGCATTTCTTTTGCCACCCATAGGGAGCTCAAACAAACCCTTGCAGCCAGCATGAAATAGTGCACACACTATTTCACAGCCATTTTCACTGCACTTAAGTAACTGATAAGTCACCTATATATCTAACCTTCACTTGCTGAAGGTTAGGTGCAAAGTTACTAAGTGTGAGGGCACCTTTGCGCTAGCAAAGGTGCTCCCACATAATTCAGGGCCATTTCCCCGGACTTTGTGAGTGCCTGGACGCCATTACACTTGTGCCCTACATATAGGTGAATACTTATTTGTAGCTTCACAATGGTAACTCCGAATATGGCCATGTAACATGTCCAAGATCATGGAATTGTCCCCCCATTCCAAATTTGGTATTGGGGAGCCAATTCCATGCATCCTGGGGGCTCCACCATGGACCCCCAGTGCCAAACCATCTCTCTGAGGTTTGCACTGCTGCTACAGCTGCTGCCACCTCACAGACAGGGTTCTACCCTCTTGGGGTCTGGGCAGCCCAGGACGGCAGAACAAAGCATTTCCTCTGAGAGCAGGGTGTTACACCCTCTCCCTTTGGAAATAGGTACTACAGGCTGGGGAGGGGTAGCCTCCCCCAGCCTCTGGAAATGCTTTGAAGGGCACAGATGGTGCCCTCCTTGCATAAACCAGTCTACACCGGTTCAGGGACCCCTTCTCCCCTGCTGTGGCGGGAAACCCAACAAAGGAAAGGGGAGTGACCACTCCACTCTCCATCACCACCCCAGGGGTGGTGCCCAGAGCACCTCCAGTGTGTCCCAGACTTCAGCCATCTTGCTTTGCAAGGTGTGGGGGCACTCTGGAGAGCTCTGAGTGGCCAGTGCCAGTAGATGACGTCAGAGACCCCTCCTGATAGGTCCATTCCTGATAAGGTAGCCAATCCCCTTCTCAGGGCCATTTAGGGTCTCTCCTGTGGGTTCTCTTCAGATTCTGCTTGCAAGTTTCCTTCACAAATCCTCTGGAACAACTTCAGCATCCTCTGACCTTGGATAAACCGCAGCCTGCTCGAAAAAACGCTGTAACTGCAACAAAGTGTCTACAAGAGACACTTTTTCTCAGCAACCTCAGCTCCAAGTCAGCAACTGCAACAGTTTCCACGGTGTGCATGCTCTGGGGACTCCCTGTGTTTATCCTGCACCAGAAGGACCAAAGAAATCTCCCGTGGAGTGACGGAGTCAGTCCCCTGCTCCAAGCAGGCTCCTTCAAAGGTGATGACTGCTACCCTGGGACTCCTCTCACGGCAACGAGCGTGCTCCTAAGAACACAGAGGGTGGCCATCATTCACATAGACTGTCCTGAGGTCCTGCTGACACAATTTGGAGGAGGTAAGACCTTGCCTTCCCTGAGAACGATGGTACCCCTGTGTATTGTGTCCTCTTAGCCCCCAGAAGCCACTGTGCACTCTTTGAAAAATTCCTTTGTGCACATCCTTGCCCAGTTCCCATCACTCCATCCTGTGATGCTAAACTTGCTGAGTTGTTCTCCGGCGGGGTGGGACCTTCTTTTGTTGTGCTGCATCAACTGCATTTTGCACCTCCTTTGATCCCAGATCCCACAGCTTCTGGGGGTGCTGTCTGGCATCCTGAGGGCTCTCTAAAGTGACGAGTGCCCCCTCTTGCTTCTCACACAGAGCCAAGTCTCTCAGGTCCCTCCTGGGCCCATCCAGCACCATTTTGATGAAAAATGCACTTTTGTCGTAGCCAAGGCTTGTTGGTGCCTTCCAACATGAAATCTCATCTGCAACAATCTTCACGCCGTGGGACATCTTTTGCATCATACAGCAACCCACTGGCATATTCCTAGGGAGCATTTTTGCAGTCTTCTACTAACCTGGGACTCTTCTTTTGCACCCTCTTCTGGGTTGGCAGGGGCTCCTGTCCTTCCTGGAACTTCTTTCGACCTCAGGACTTGGTCCCCTACCTTTGCATGTCTTCAGGTCCAATAATCCAGCAGTTGTTCTTGGCAGACTTAGTTGGTTGCTGCAAAATCCCAAAAACGAGGTGCAGTGTGTCCTAAGGAAACCTGCAGTACTTTACTCCTGCTTTCCTAGGCTCTGGGGTGGGGTAATTTACTTACCTTTACTGTATTCTTACTCTCAGCAATTCTGCACACACTACACTTGTCCAGGGGGGAATTCGTCATTCACATTCCACTTTTTTAGTATATGGTTTGCGTTGCCCCTAGATTTTCTCTTCTATTGCACCCTGTAGGAAAGTACCATCTTGCCTGCCATGTTACACCCATTTTTACTTGCATGTATGTTTGTTTTTGCCTGTGTCACTGGGATCCTACTAGCCAGGACCCCAGTGCTCGTAAAGTGTGCCCTGTATGTGTTCCCTGTGTGGTTCCGAACTGTATCACTGAAGCTCTGCTAACCAGAACCTCAGTGTTTATGCTCTCTCTGCTTTTAAAATTGTCACTGCAGGCTAGTGACTAATTTTACCAATTCTCATTGGCACACTGGAACACTGTTATAATTCCCTAGTATATGGTACCTAGGTACTCAGGGTATTGGGGTTCCAGGAGATCCCTATGGGCTGCAGCATTTCTTTTGCCACCCATAGGGAGCTCAGACAATTCTTACACAGGACTGCCACTGCAGCCTGAGTGAAATAACGTTGAAGTTTCACAGCCATTTTACACTGCACTTAAGTAACTTATAAGTCACCTGTATGTCTAACCTTCACTTAGTGAAGGTTAGGTGCAAAGTTACTTGGGGGCATATTTATACTCTGTTTGCGCCGAATGTGCGTCAAACAATTTGACGCACATTCGGAGTAAACCGTGCACCATATTTAAACTTTGATTCCCGCGGACGTTAAAATTACTCTGTGTGAGTCATTTTTTGGATGAGGGAAACTGCCTTGCGTTAATGAAATGTAAGGTAGGCGTTCCCGCCCAAAAAATGACTTTAAGGCCTGTGCACCTTTTTTATACTCCTGCGTCATTTTGACGCACAGGAGAGGGCGGGCCTTAAAAAACGGCGCACAGCCTGATGTGCGCCGTTTTTTAACACCTGGTCAGGGCAGGCGTTAAGAGACCTGTGGGCTCACTTCCATGGTCTTTGACCATGGAAGGAGTCCAGAGGTGCCCTTCCTTGCCCCCAGGGACACCCCCTGCCACCCTCGCCCACCTCTGGAGGATACCCATGGATAGGGGGACCCATCCCAGGTAAGTACAGTTAAGTTGAGGGAAGTATTTTCTTTTTTTTAAGTGGCATGAGGGGCCTAATTTGGGCCCCCCTACATGCCACTGTGCCCAATGACCATGACCAAGTCCCCTGGGCATGGTCACTGGGCAAGGGGGCATGGCTCCTGTCTTTGCTAAGACAGGAGTCATTTCAATGGGGGTTGTGCGTCAAAAAATGGCGCAAGCCCAGTTTGAGGCATGATTTTTGCCTCAAACCTGACTTGCACCATTTTTTGACGCACAACCCCCATTTTCCCCTACACCGGCGCTGCCTGGTTTGAGTCATTTCTTTTTACTCAGACCAGTCCGCAGTGCCGGCTAATGTCATTCCTTAAATAAGGCACCCGCAAGGCGCGTAGGAATGGCATTAGCCGGCGGTAAACATTTTGACGCAAACCAACGCTGGCGCTGGTTTGCGTCAAAAAGTATAAATATGGGCCTTAGTGTGAGGGCACACTGGCACTAGCCAAGGTGCCCCCACATTGTTCAGGGCAATTTCCCCAGACTTAGTGAGTGCGGGGACACCATTACACCCGTGCACTACATATAGGTCAATACCTATATGTAGCGTCACAATGGTAACTCCGAACATGGCCATGTAACATGTCTAGGATCATGGAATTGTCACCCCAATACCATTCTGGTATTGGGGGGACAATTCCATGCATCCATGGGGCTCCAGCATAAAGCCCGGGTACTGCCAAACTAACTTTCTGGGGTTTTCTCTGCAGCTATCGCTGCTGCCAACGCTCAGACATATTTTTGCCCCCCTGGAGCCTTGGCAGCCCAGGAAGGCAGAACAAAGGACTCCCTCAGAGAGAGGGTGTTACACCCTCTCCCTTTGGAAAAAGGTGTTAAGGCAGGGGAGGAGTAGCCTCCCCCAGCCTCTGGAAATGCTTTTAAGGTCACAGATGGTGCCCTCCTTGCATAAGCCAGTCTACACCGCTTCAGGGATCCCCCAGCCCTGCTCTGGTAAGAAACTGGACAAAGGAAAGGGGAGTGACCACTCCCCTGACCAGCACCTCCCAGGGGAGGTGCCCAGAGCTCCTCCAGTGTGTCCCAGACCTCTGCCATCTTGGATGCAGAGGTGTGAGGGCACAATGGACACCTCTGAGTGGCCAGTGCCAGCAGGTGATGTCAGAGACCCCTCCTGATATGTGCTTACCTTTCTCAGTAGCCAATCCTCGTCTGAGGGCTATTACGGTCTCTCCTGTGGGTTTCTCTTCAGATAGCGAATGCAAGATGTCACCAGAGTTCCTCTGCACTTCTCTCTTCGACTTCTGCCAAGGATCGACCGCTGACTACTCCAGGATGCCTGCAAAACCGCAACAAAGTAGCAAGAAGGCTACCAGCAACATTTTACGACCTCATCCTGCCGGCTTTCTCAACTGTTTCCTCGTGGTGGATGCTCTGAGGGCTGTCTGCCTTCACCCTGCATTGGAAGCCAAGAAGAAATCTCCTGTGGGTCGACAGAATCTTCCCCCTGCCAACGCAGGCACCAACCTTCTGCATCACCGGTCCTCTGGGTCCCCGCTCATATTGATGAGCGTGGTCCCTGGAACACAGGAGCTGAATCCAAGTTTCCCCGACAGTCCAGTTGCCCTCCTGTCCAAATTTGGTGGAGGTAAGTCCTTGCCTCCCCATGCCAGACAGTAATCCTGTGTACTGCATGAACTGCAGCTGCTGGGGCTTCTGTGTACTTTTGCAAGACTTCCTTTATGCACAGCCTAGCCCAGGTCCCCAGCACTCCGTCCTGTGTTGCCCAGCTCGCTGAGTTGGACTCCGACTTCTTGGGACTCCCTTTTGTTGTGCTGAGATGACCGCCATTCTCAGATCTTCTGAACGCCTGTTCAGGTGTTTCTGCGGGTGCTGCCTGCTTCTCCATGGGCTCTTTCTGAGGCTGAGCACCCCCTCTATCTTCTCCTCCAGGGGGCGACCTCCTGGTCCTTCCTGAGCCTTGGCATCACCCAAAATCTTCAACTGTGACTCTTGCAGCTACCAAGGCTTGTTTGCATTATTTCTGCGTGGAAACAACTCTGAATCCTCCAGCACCCCATGGCACATCTTCTGACCAAATGAAAAGTTCCTGGCACCTTCCGTTGTTGCAGAATCTTTGGCTTCCTTCAGCTGAAGGCAGCCTTTTTGCACTTTCATCCGGGGTTTAGTGGGCTCTTGCCCCCCCTGGACACTTGCGTGACTCTTGGACTTGGTGCCCTTCCTTTACAGGTCCTCAGGTCCAGGAATCCATCTTCAGTGTTTTGCAGTCAGCTGTTGTATTTGCAGAGTCCCCTATCACGACTTTACTTTCGTGCTGGGGCAGTAGGGTAACTTTCTTCCTACTTTTCAGGGTCTTGGGGTGGGGTATCTTGGATACCCTTAGTGTTTTCTTACACTCCGAGCGACCCTCTACACACTACACTAGGCCTGGGGTCCATTTGTGGTTCGCATTCCACTTTTGGAGTGTATGGGTTGTGTTTCCCTGAGGCCTATTGTCTCCTATTGCATTCTATTATGTTCTACAATGTTTGCACTACTTTTCTAACTGTTTATTTACCTGATTTTGGTTTGTGTATATATTTTGTGTATATTACTTACCTCCTAAGGGAGTATATCCTCTGAGATATTTTTGGCATATTGTCACTAAAATAAAGTACCTTTATTTTTAGTAACTCTGAGTATTGTTTTTTTTTCAATGATGTCATTGGCGTTTAATCAAAATGTAAGCTCTATTAATAAACTGAAGCTTTTGTTGGGTACACATTTGTCCTATCACAAAATAAAATGATGAGTGTTGAAATGTTTCACTCACCCCCAGTCACAGATCTAGGTTTGATCCATCGTTATTTTGCTTGCCATTTCATCCCAGTTTGTACCCAGCCATATGCAAATCAGACTTGGCCCTGCTCCTCAAAGGAACAGTTCAGCCCGAACTGCCAACCCAGGTCCTCCTTGGACCAGAAACAAGCATTCTGGGACTGCTTTGTGTGTATCACCTCTCATCAGCCAGGTAGCTTGAATTCAGTGGCACAGTGAGCAAAGGGTCCACGTCTGGGAATACCCTAGCCACTTAGGACACACATAGCAACATCACAAAATAAAATGATGGACAGAGTGTTGAAACATTTCAAATACTCACCCCCCAGTCACAGATCTGGGTTTAATCCATTGTTATTTTGCTTGCCACATCACCCCAGTTTGGACCCAGCTTTATGTATATCAGTCTTGACCCTGCTCCTCATAGGAACAGTCCAGCCTGAACTGCCAAGCCAGGTCCTTCCTCGACCAGAAACAAGCATCCTCAGACTGATTTTGCGGTATCGACCCTCATCAGCCAGGCTAGTAAGAATCCAGTAGCACAGCGAGCAAGGAACCCACGTCTGGGCATACCCTAGCCACTTAGAGAGCACATAGCAACATCATAAAATAAAATGATGGATGGAGTTTTAAAACTTTTCAAACACTCACTACAGTCACAGATCTGGGTTTAATTCATTGTAGTTTTGCTCGCCATGTCACCCCAGTTTGGACCCAGCCATATGCAAATCAGTCTTGACCCTGCTCCCCATGGGAACAGTTCAGCCAAACTGCCAAGCCAGGTCCTCCCTGGACCAGAAAAAAGCATTGTGGGAGTGGTTTCGGGGTCCGGCCTGGCAGTTCAGGCTGGACTGTTTCCACTGGGAGCAGGGTCAAGACTGATTTGCACATGGCTGGGTTAAAACTAGAATGACGTGTTGGGTAATGAAACAATGGAGTAACTAATATCTGTGACTGGAGGTGAATATTTGCATTGTTCAGCATTCCGTCCATCATCTGTCCTTTTTGCTTTTACACATTCGTCCTGGCATTACTTTTCTAAATTTCGATTGTTCCTGAGTGACTTGTGATGGATGCCTATAGTCGTGTTTAAAACTATAACACAATGTGTTTGGGGGATGCTAGGAGCAGGCATCTCTGGCCTGTGCCAAAGGTGAGTAGGTCACCGGCTAGGCGGTCTACTTTGTAGACATGGAAAATGATAGTGACGTTCGAGTGTTCAGGGACGAGTGTGGGGGGGGTTCCCTTTACGGACTAGATGATCTCACATACATTATAGTGTCATGCTTCATCATTTGACCACCTAGCCCCACCAAGGTAAGATGATACCACCTGGGTGGACTCAATCTCGTTGTTAAATGAACTCTGAGGGAGTGCTGAAATTTTATCTTTCTGGATAAAACGGAGATCCAGTTGAAGAGAAAATAAATACTAAAATTACCTCACAAATCACCTATGTTATACAATACTTTAATGAAGGTGTTTGTTGGTAAGATTAAAAACAATCTGTGACAATCTTGAACGTAATGGTTCAAGGTGTCTAACAGAATTCTATGATCAACATGTTTCTGCCCTCTCCTATAGCCAAAAACTGGGTCTGGGGCATTCATCAGGGCCTAGGATCCCTACTGTATATGGGATTAGCCAACTATGCTAGATCATGAGCAAATGCATTAAAATGCAACAGGGCCCACCTGTTTGAAGTGTCTGGGGAAGGCCTAGAAGGGAGAACAAAGTGAATGAAATATCAAACCATGGTGTATATGGTGCATGCGAGAACTCACTCCACTTCACTGCACACTAAGGTGTAAAAACCATGCCGTGGGTCACGCAAAGGATCATGCAAAGCTATTTTACTAGGCTCATTGTAAAGCCTTCAATATGTATACTCAACGCAGGGTCTCTTACCCTGTGTTATAAAGGCTGTTTGCCCCCCTTGTAGTCATACTCTATGGAAGAACAAGGAATCAGGTCAGAGAAGGTTAGTGGAAGCAGAAGGTCGTTAAGAATAAGTAAAAGTCCTAATTATTTTCTGACTCATGCGAGCATACTCTAGCGTTTTACCGGATTCGAGAAACAGCTTGTAAGAAATACAATATAAAGAAGACATAAGGTTCCCCAGTCTGTAGTTGTAAAGTAAAGTTAAATTTATGAATAATGCAGCAGCCTCACTAGGGGTCATAGTTATGTGACGAGACAACATGTAAAGTGAGACAGACACAGACAAAACACTTTTTATCTGGTTGGGGGGTCTCTGGAGCCCCTGGAGGGGTGGACTTACTACTCCAAAAGCGGCATCTCTTGTGTCTACCCCATCCCAGCTGCTTGCTTGTGTGAGCTGGGATGCGGCACCCATAAGTAAGGCTCACGTCCTGAGGACGTCAGAGCCTCTGAATTTGTCGCTTGTCTCCCATATGTGAGGGACACGCCAGAAGGGTGTCTCCCACGTGCCAGGGCTCTTGGGAAGTGTAATCCCAGAGCCCCGGGTCTTCTGGAAACCATTGCGATATGCCCGCGAGTGAGAGGCGTGTAAGTCAGGTGTCTCTCTTTCTCCAGGGCTCATGGGAGATGTAGTCCCAGAGCCCTGGGCATCCAAGACGGTGCACAGGGGAAGAGTGAGTTTTCCCTATGTGTACTTGTTACCAGCTCTGGAGGGGGCCGGGTTGGGAAGGGGGAGGAGGGTTTATGGGGGAGTAGAGGGAAAGGAAAAAGAAGCAAAAGAATAATAATAATAAAAAAGAAATGTAAATTAATAATAATAATAATAAAAAAATGATAACAAAGAAAGAAGAAAGGGAAGAAAAAATAGGGGCAGGAGAGGGAAAGGTGATAAAAAATGATAAAAAAGAAAGAAGAAAGGGACGAAATAATAGGGGGAGGAGAAAGGGGAGGGGGAGAAATAAGATATCTAGAATGAAAAGAGAGAACACAAAGGGGCAGGGGTTGGTGGGGAAAGGGAGAGGTGGGGTGGAAGAGAAATCCAGAGGGAGATGAAGTGGAGGGTGGGGAGGGAACACACTAACACGGGAGGAGAAGAGAGGTAAGTAAATGCACTAGGGAAAGGGGGTTGGGGGTTTTTGAGGTTCTCTAGGCTGGTTGGTTGGTTGTATTAAGTTGACCATTGGATGTTTGTGTGTAGTCTCCAGACCCATCTCTGTTCGCAGTGTAGGAGTTTTTGTTTCATATTTGTTGTTGTTTAGTTTAGTTTGTCTATGACAACCCATTCCATATTGTCAGGGGGATGGGGGTTCTTTATGTAATGGTCTGTGAGTTTGGTCGCGTCCCGTCGACACCTGATAGTACTTCTGTGTTCATATATACGTGTGCCAACTCTACTTGTAGTCATGCCAATGTATTTGAGCTGAGATGGGCATCTGATCATATAAATCACATTCTTGCTGTTACAATTAGAGAGTGATCTTAATTCCCAGGGTGTTTGTATACCTAGTTCCAATTTAGTAGTCTTTTTCGTAAATTGACAAACGCTGCAGTTGCCGCAGGGGTGATGTCCAGTAGAGGGTGGCATGTGCCAAAGGGTAGTTTGTTTGTTTGTAAGTGTCCTAACAGGAGGACATGCATGGACAATCATGTCACGCATACTTTTTGCTCTTTTGGTTGCATTTAGCGGACGGTCGAAGGGTAACCCTCAAGATGTCACAATTTTCCAGTCCTCTTTTATTATCATTTGTTCCTTGATTGAAAGCGGTTACGCAGATTAAGTTATCTTCTTTCTTGGTACGTTGGGACGTTGGAGCAGCTGGTCCCTGTGACTATAGCGGGCTCTTTGTTCTGCTCTTTTGATGAGGTAAGCAGGGTATCCTTTTGCACGAAGTTTGGTTGTAAGCCTCCTTGCATGTTTAGCATAGTCTGAGATGTCGTAGCAATTGCATCGTAAGCGGAGGAATTGGCCTACTGGTAGATTTTCCCTCAGAGAACGTGGTTGAAAACTCTGGAATTAGAGGAGATTGTCCAGATCCGTGGATTTGTAGAAGACTTCAGTCTTCAAAAAGCGATTTATTTTCGTATATAAGAAGATCTAGCAAAGGTAGTTCTGTGCCACCTATGGTTGTGGTGAATCTCAAATAGGGATTCAGAGCATTTAGCCAATCAACGAATGTTGACGCTTCATCTCTTGTTCCGATCCAAATCAGAAGGACATCATCAACACTTCCATAGTGTAATATGTTTTTGGAATGGGTTGTTTTCGTGCAAGACATATTGGGGGTCATTCTGACCCTGGCGGTCATTGACCGCCAGGGTCAACGACCGCGGGAGCACCGCCAACAGGCTGGCGGTGCTCCCAAGGGCATTCTGACCGCGGCGGTATGGCCGCGGTCAGAAAGGGAAAACCGGCGGTGTCCCGCCGGTTTTCCGCTGCCCTGAGGAATCCTCCATGGCGGCGCAGCTTGCTTCGCCGCCATGGGGATTCCGACCCCCTCACCGCCATCCTGTTCCTGGCGGTTTTGACCGCCAGGAACAGGATGGCGGTGAGGGGTGTCGTGGGGCCCCCGTAAGAGGGCCCCAAAAAGATTTTCAGTGTCTGCCATGGGTTTCCCGCTGGGCTGGCGGGCGGCCTTCTGGCGGTCGCTCGCCAGCCCAGTGGGAAACACAGAATAACCGCGGCGGTCTTCTGACTGCGTAGCGGTATTCCGTTGGGGGAACTTTGGTGGGCGGCCTCCGCCGCCCGTCAAAGTTGGAATCACCCCCATTGGCTCTCATTATGAGACCAGTGGTTAATCCCACTTACCGCCACTCTGACTGCCGCCAACATACCGCTGCTGCGGTGGACATCCGTTCACCATATTATGACACACACTCACCAATCCGTCACTATTGAGCCACCACACAAATCCGCCACACCAAAGGTCAGTGATAAACTGGCGGTATCCAAACCTACACCGTTACACCAACAGAACCACGCCCATCACATTATGTTCCATGAATCACCACGGCGGACATTCAATGGTGGTAAACCATTTGCGGTACATACTGTAGCAGTCAAAATACACACACACATACAAAACACCACATTGGAAAATTCAAACAACACACAACTGACACCCATACACATACAACACCCACACCACTATAAAACACACACCCACGTTGCCCACAAACCTTTATGAATACAAACCATTGGCACGAGACAGACACCACGACCACAGACAAGAGACACACACCATCATCACCAATACACCTCCCTATGGGGGAAGGTATGTTTCATTGCAGCAAGACACCAACTTGCTGTACAGAGGACTGGCAGTGGACCCCTACCTCCTCCCCCACAACTAACAACATGAGAGGAGCAAGTCTTGGCAATCATGCATCCTGAGGGCCTGGCAGGAGTAGCAGGAGGACTGGACTCTCTATCACTATCACCCCCCTACCTACATGCCATCACATACCCCACCCTCACCCTCACTCCCATCACTCCACCACTTCCCACACACCCCACCATCACATCTCACTCATCCCAATGCCAAGCCCTGAGTGCCATACCAATGCATGGACACCACTCACAGACCTGCATGGACACCTAAGCATGCACACAAGAGAGAACTATACATCCCATCATACACCAACAAACACAAATGAAAGCTGCCAGGGCAAATACAACCAAAGAGGGCAACCCACTGAAGCACAATATGTCACACACAGAAACAATAACACTGCATTTACATCCCCACAGGTACCCCAGCCAAGGTCAGCGGCGAAGAAGTGCCAGCACTATCCAGTCTCCCCACAGAAGAGGCCCACAGTGATGACGGCAACTCTGGTTGCCTGGATCTGGATGACCAACCTGGCCCATCAGGGAACTCTGGATAGTCGGGTCCCAGGCACAGTCACACACCACCACAGTGTCTCCCCCTCAGGAAACACCACCATAGCACCCACCCAGCGTACCCATACCTCTGTCCCCAGGACACGTCAATCAGCAGTATGTCCACCTTTACAGATACCCCCAGGGCACACCTCGCCCCCAAGACAATCAGGGACCTGCGATCAGTGGCAGTGGGCACACAGTTCAGGGGACAGAGTCACAGGACAACAGGGACACTGGGAGGAGTGCTGTACACCGGGGGGTGGATAGGCCCAGGGGACCGACTCTCCAGGAGGTACTCACCGAGGTCCTGGGAACATACCAACATTCCCAGGATACGCTGGGCCAGATTCTGGCCAACGTGCAGGAGAACAGGTAGCTGCAGGAGGGACAGTACCGTGGGATCAGGGAGGACTTGCAGGCCATTAACACCATCCTAGTCTCCATAGCAGGGGTGCTGGCTCACATGACCAACATTATGAGGGAGGCAGTCTTACAACAGTGGGCCCCTGCCACAAGCCAGACATCTGAACTACCTTCCACCTCCGCTGCCGCTAGTGGACATGAGGCCAAGCCACAGGACTCACAGGCCACCAGAACTCCTCCTACTGCAGAAGGTGAACCACCCCGCAAACGTTTCCTGCGATCCAGACAGAAGCCAGAGACACTTGCCAAGACCTCCACCAGGAAATGAGACTCTCCTGACTGTCACCCTTTTGTCCCACTCAGTCACCATGTCCACCTTGAACTGCCGTTGCTCCCCTTCCTATGTCCCCTGTGCTACAAACAGATTGGAACAATACCCTGTACGTACCTCCATCATCACCCCATCCCATTGCACTTGCCCCCTATATGTCAAGGCTTCAATAAACACCCTTTGAAAAAAAAGCCATTTGGAGTATGTCATGTATATCAAATATGTATTATTTGAAACAGGTACAAACATTGCAAATGAACTGTACATAGAATGAGCATAGATTAATGACCTATAGCTGGCTGTTGTGATTTCACAAGGAGAATATGTCAAGTCACCAACATCTGCAAAATGAATTGCCAGAAGGAACAGTAAGTGGGCATAGAAGTGGGAAATATCAGCATGCCATTGCCACACTGAGTAGCTCAGGGATCTACCTGTTAGATGGAGGCACAGGAACCTGGCCTTCAGGAGGCCAAAGGTTCTCTCAATAATCCTTCTGGTTTGCCCATGTGCCTCATTATAATGTTCTTCTGCCCTTGTCCTGGCATTTCTCACAGGGGTCAGCAGCCATGCTAGGTTTGGGTAACCAGAGTCACCTGCAAATATTGAGGGACAACACTTAGCCACACACTGTCCTATATGGCCCTCACCATACCCACATACCAACATATACTGGGTGGGAACCAGGGCTCACCTATTAGCCACAATCTGTGCCTCTGTAGTTGGCCTATCACATTTGGAATGCTGCTATTCCTTAGGACAAAGTCATCATTCACCGACCCAGGATACTTAGCATTGACGTTGGAGATGTACTGGTCTGCCAAGAACATTCATGGAGAGGAAACTCTTACGATTCCTGACCACCTGTTCATTCTGGTGGGGAGGGGACATATGCAATATGTGTACCATCAGTCGCCCCAATTATGTTGGGGATATGTCACCTTGTATAAAACTCGGCCCTCACTGTGGCTAAATCCTCAACATGGGGGAAAACAATGTAGCTGCACATGTGTTTTATCAGGGCAGACAATAATCTTGTCAGCACAATTGAAAACATTGGCTGTGACATTCCTGCTGTCAAGCCCACTGTCACTTGGAAAAAAACAGTTGCCAGGAAATGGAGTACGGATAGCCCTTGCACAAGAGAGGGGATCCCAACTGGGTGAAGGATAACTGATATCATGTCAGGTCTCCAACTGGGCACACAGCTCTGTGACTGTGGCACTGTCAAGTTTATAGGTGAGGATAATGTGCCTGTTTTCCAGTGTTGCCAAGTCCACCAGGGGACTGTACACGGGGTTATGTCTCCAGCTCCTATTCATCCGCAGTGGTAGGTATCTAAGGGATAAAAGAGTGAGGAGGCATTCACAACCTGAGCATTGGAGCCACAACAGTAGTTTTCAATCAGCAAACATGTAGTGGGTCAGTGTGAATTGTCCAGTATGTGCCTATTTCTTTTGTGACGCAGCATGAATCCATAGGGCTGCCCCCCCCTGAAATGGCATCCACCTGTCCTGTGTGGAGGGAGAGGTGGAAGTGAGGGAATTCTGCTGAAGTTGTGCGCTGTTGCAGGAGGCAGTCGGAAACCACCGTGCAACTCCTCATTGGTTAATATTGGCCCCTATGGGGTACAGTGGCCAATGGTGATCTACGCCAGTGGTGAGGGTATGCACTACCGCAGACGTGACTGGCATTTTCTATCATATTCCTCACTTGCTTCCTGAACTTCCATAGGATATGCCCTACACTGCACGTGCTTCTGTGACCTGTGTCTGGAACCTACCATGGCCCGTGTGACCTGGGAAAAGGCCCCAGACTTCACTTTCGAGGATTTAGAGAGACTGGTGGATGGTGTCCCAGTATGGACTGCTCTATGGGCCTCCAGACCAACAGGTGAGTACACTGTGGGAACGATGCATGTGGCATGAATGCATGGTGTTGTGTGTATGAAGGCCTTGATGTAAGGGATGGTGGATGTCTTCTTTGCGGTGTTCATGTGGTGTGCTGGGCTATGTGTGTGCCAATGGTAATGGAAACGGGTATGGTGGGCCATATGTGTAACAGGCTGGACTGTTTGTATAATGGTGTTTTCCTGTGTGTATTGCCTATGCAGGTCAGCACCCATCAAAAGAAGAGTATATGGCTTGCCATCGCCAAGGAGGTGTGGACCCTGGGGGTCTATGGCAGGTGGAGCACCCACTGACGGAAACGGTGGGTGGACCTGAGACACTGGGCAAGGAAGATGGCAGAGGCCCACCTGGGGATGGCCTCCCAACGAGGAAGGGGTGCCCGTCGAACCCTGACCCCTCTGATGGCCCGTATACTGGTGGTGGCCTATCCAGAGCTAGATGGGCACCTGAGGGCATTACCAGGGGGTGAGTACAGTGGCTATCATTACAACGTACGGCTGGTGGGGTGGTATCTGGGTGGGGAATATGTGTCACTGGGTGCCCCTAGGCCAGGCCTGACATAGTCTAGGTCCTCTGGTGGCCAGGGTTCTGAAGGGATAATCCTGTCTACCTAGCCTGTAAGCATCTACTACTGGTCAGGGCTGCATGGGTCCCAGGTATGCTGCATTTGGCCTTGGTGGCTAGCAGTATCAGTGGTGGTGCAATGTATAGTGCATTTGCCTGTTCCCTGTTTGTGAGGGTGCTGTGTACACCAACGGTGGTGTTGGTGCAGCCATTGACCCAGTGTATCATTTGTCTCTCCCCCCCTTTCTTGTTTTGTCATCCTGTCCTTATGTGCATTAGCATCATCTGGTGGAGGAGCAGAGGCACTGGCGATGGAGGGAGCTGCATTCCACAGGACCCAGGAGGCAGAGTCCACCGACGCTGAGGGCACCAGTGGGACGGAGGGCGAGGGGAGCACCACGGCAGACACTGGAGGGGACAATACAGACACAGGCACCTCCTCCGATGGAAGCTCCCTGGTGGTGTTGGATACTTCTGTGACAACCCTCACTACAGGTACAGCCACCACCCCCGTACCAGCACCGCCCTCCCAGCAGCCTCTCATCAAGTTGCCCATGCCCGCTCACCCAGGAGGGTGGGGATCTCCTTCGCCCCAGTCACCTCAGGCCCTGCCCCAGTTAGCCCTGCTGCCCTGAGTGAGGAGGCTATTGATCTCCTGAGATGCATCTCTGTAGGGCAGTAAACCATTGTGAATGCCATCCAGGGGCTGGCAGCCCAGATGCAATAATCTAATGCATTCCTGGAGGGCATTCACACTGGATTGGCGGCCCAACAGAGATCGATCCAGGCTCTGGCCTCCTCTCTGATGGCAGCTATTGTCCCTATTTCTACCATCCCCCCTCCAACTTCCTCTACCACAACCCATCGCAAGCACACAGCCAGATGAGCATGCACACAGGACAGCACCCAAGAGTGTCACAAGCAGACATAAGCACCACACTTCATCCCACAAGCACTCATGCAAACAACATACAATTGCAGACACTACAACATCCACTGCCTCCACTGTCTATCCTTCCTCCCCTCCACCACCTCCCTCCCAGCCACGTCCACACTCACATCTGCATGCACTACATCATCATCCACTAACAGCATCATCACCACACCAAGCAGAACACACACCTCACTGGCAGACACCTCCACAACATCAATGCACACGTCCCCTGTGTCCTCTCCAACTGTGTCTGTCCCTCCTCCTAAAGTACACAAATGCAAGCACTCAGACACCCATCATCTGTCCACCTCACAGAAGCATACAACCCATGCCCCTGCGCCCAAATCTAGCAGACAGACACCTCCAACAACCACTCCCTCATCCTCCACTCCCATTCCTTCTCCCTCTTCCCACCCCAATGTCCCTAAGAAACTTTTCCTAGCCACCATTGACCTCTTCCCTATCCCTCCCCCATCCTGCACATATGCCCAGGTTATCACGAACCCAGACAAGCACCTCAGCCACACAGTCCATGGTCCCAGTTCCATCCGCACCTACTCGTGGTGGAAAGGATCCCAGGCCACATATGCTGAAAGGGACGGAGACTGCACCCGCAGGCAAGAAGGGAAAGGAGCCAGCACTAGCAGCCAAGAAGGGCAAGGAGCCTGCCCGAGCAGGCAAGCAAGACAAGGAGCATGCACCAGCAGCTGTCACCGAGCCCCCACTACCAAGCATGGTTGTGCATCCATCCGAGGGTGCAGGGGATGTGCAGGGGCCTCCCACCACCACCACCACCAGCACCACCACAGTGCATCCATCTGAGGGTGCAGGGGATGTGGAGGAGCCTCTCACCACCAGCACCACCACAGTTCATCCATCTGAGGGTGCAGGGGCTGCTGTGCGGGCTGTTCCCTCCAGAACTAGTGAGCAAGACACCTACTCGAGAGACTGTGGCCTTGCACTCCCCAGGACCAAGCAAAGGGTATGTTGCCCCCTCCAGAACCAGTGGGCAGTCACCCACTGGAGAGACTGTGGCCTTGCACTCCCCAGGACCAAGCACAGGCATGTTGCCCTCTTCAGAACCAGTGTGCAAGTCACCCACTTGAATGACTGTGGCCTATCACTCCCCAGGACCAAGCACAGGGCATGTTGCCCCCTCCAGAACCAGTGGGCAAGTCACCCACTTGAGAGACTGTGGCCTTGCACTCCCCAGAACCAAGCACAGGGCATGTTGCCCCTCCAGAACCAGTGGTATTGTTTCCGTATCTGGCTGAGGTGCCCTCCCCTCTCCCTGAGGAGCCTGCCTATTTACTAACTGATGCCCCTAAACTGTTCTCTCTGTGTTGGTGCAGGTGACAAGTGGGGCCTTGGACTTTGCCCTGTGGCCCACGCGAAATGAAGACTGGGCAGTGTCCCTTTTTCTGTACATTTGTAGATATCTGTAAAATTGGTTAAGTTATTTTTATACTGTGTTGATATTATTACACTCACTTTAGTAAATACCTTTTGTCCTTGCATTATTCAGCCGATTTAGGGGGATTTACTTGTTTTCTTGTCCATCTGGTTGTGTGTATAGGGTGTGTGTATGGGGTGTGTGTGGTGCATGTGTGTGTCACTCTCTTCCCCCCCTCCCTTCTGTGCTAGGCGGCTATACTCACCGTCATCGTCTTCGCTGGCGTTGGTGTTCGTGGTGGAGCAGAACGTAGAATATCATTGGAAAAACATGCCATTCTGGTTCCATGGTGGCGTGGTTGTTCCCTGTGCCTCCCATGGTGAGTCCTTTCACTTCTGTGATCTGTTGTGGTACTGTCACTGAAAAGGTGGTGGATTGCAGGGTCTTCATATGGTGGGCAGAACATTGACTTCCTCCTGGCTGTAGGCGTCTACTGCTGTGGTGGCTGTTGTTTCCACCCTGGCGGTCGTTGTGATACATCGGCTGTCTTTCGGAGATCTTTCTGCCATGGTCATAATTTGGCGATAATTACCGCCGGACTGTTAGCGGTTTTACCGCCACTTTATCACCGACCATCAGGGTCGTAATGAGGGCCTTGTTCTTTTAAATGTTGCTTACATTTAATATTGTGCAACACCTTAATTCTCCATTGATGATTTTGTATATCTTTACTATGGTTTTGAGACTCACCTATGTAACTTTGGCTTTGAGTCTGTAACAAAGCCTTTTGAAACTTTAATTTGGACTCTGAGGTTTAATGTGTGACTACTGAGTTGTACTGTAATTGATTTCAATAATCTGGTAAACTATCTCTTCACCCATCGGAACAGAGAAGAAATGATCTGTCAGCCCCTGGATGAAAAGAGAGGGTCCCAGGCTCCATCAGATGGAAGTAAACGAAGATGGTTCTGTTTTCGAATTAAGGAGAACCGGAAATAGGTTATAGAATACTTAGGGGCATATTTACAATGCCTAGCGTCATCTTGCGCCACATTAACGTCATTTTTTTAACATTAATGTGGCCCAACAATGCGGAAATCCCCGCACCGTATTTACAGGGTAGTGCAATGCATGCATTGTGCCACTCTGTAACCCTTGTGATACATTATGCCTGCGCCAGGTATAATGTATGCCATGGGGGCGTTTCCCCATCAGGGGAGCCGGAAAAATGGCGTAAGGAAATCTATGAGATATTATTGCGCTATTTTTTACGGTACATTTAATGTCAGTCAAAGAGCAGGCATTAAAAGTGGGCAAGGGGGCTTCCGTTCTTTAGAATGGGGCCCTATGTGCTCTGCAGGAGTAGCGCCAATATTTTGGTGCTACTCTTGCAGAGTACATCAATAGCTTCATGAGAAATTATGCTGTTGCCCCCTACCCTGTGCCATGGTGCGCTGTATTTTAAGTACGACACACACATGGTGGTGGTAGGGAGGTGCTAAGGGGAGCTGGGAAAGTGGAGCTGCACTCTGTGCAATGCCACTTTCCATAAATCTGCCCCTTAGTACCAAGAGCCCAAACCTTAGTGTCCATGTCCAGAGTTGGAGAATTAGAGATGTTACGGAGGATCAGAAGAGAGTTGTACTGGCAGCGAAAGAATGAGTATTAATAGGTTTGCGAAATGCAGAGGTTTGCATTTAGCTTGCAGTGACTGTGAGAGTGGATGGTGTTCTGCTGGAGAGGTTTCCATGTTGTGTGAGAGTGGTGATTTATAGAGACGTTGAAATGGTTATCAGGTCCGACGTGACCTAATATCCCTGGATAGTTTAAAAGGTGTAGAACACACTGTTCATATTGTCTGGTGAGTGGTTCTGTTTGTTGCGAGATGTCAACAGCACAGCTAAAATAGGGACTTACTTTGAGTCAGTGTGAGACAAATGGGTATAATGTATCAATGTGAAGAGAGAAACTCTACTGATTTTAGATGTTCATCCTGCAGGTTGAGGCCTCATCAGAAGTGATTGTAAACTTTCTTGTGTGATTGAAAGTGTTTATTGTTTGGCGAAGCAGCCAAAGGTTATTGTACTGTATTTTGTATGTGTGTGATATTTTGAATTAGATGTGTGTCAGGATTGTAAAGGAAGGGGAACTGCTGCAAGGAATGAGATCTACATCACAGTGTGCCACACTGGAATAGGTTAGTTGATGTGATATTGGTTTGCTATTGGTGGGCAACGTCCTAAGGTGCCACGCTGCGATTGGTGGCTGTGTCGAAGCAAAGGCTTGTGGATATGACATTATTTCTAATTGAATTTGAATATTGTGAAAAGTTTGAAACATAAAATGGTTTAATGTTATAAGAGATATGTTTAGAGGAGATGTTCATATTCTCAGTAGGGAGGGAGAAGTGGTGCCTGCAGAAGGTACTTCAGGACATGATATGGTGTTAAATGTTGGTCTCCATACATGTGTTTGGCTTGGTCAGTGGTACAAGATCACAGAAAAGGATGGTCCATTGAGATTCTCACAATTTGGCACATTTAACTTGAGAATTATTGAAAATTTGAAGAGCGTGTTATATGAAATGAAGCACATCCTAGACCCGCACAATGTGATGTACTTAATGCTCAGGAACCTGCTGCTGAGAAGAGAGAAAAAGAAAAAAATTAGGGCAGAGTGAAGAAAGCTATGCGTACCTATGCAGATGCTAGATGGGATGCTGAGAGGAGAAGGTGGAGGACTGACATGTAAAAGTAGTTAGATTGTGTCCAGCTTTGACATTAGATGTGGTTTAGGGAGAAGGGGAAAGAAAAATGACTCGGAAATCGAAAGAGAGAAAACAAAAAGAATGTGATGATATGAGTAGAGACAGCAATGAAGGCTCTGGAGATAGTCTTTTGGATGTATTACTTTCAGAACGTCCACCTCCATATAATGAAGTTAGGGATGGAAGTGGAAATCAGATTGTTAGTGGTAGTGGTTCGACTAACCTTAGGACTGCTCCAACTGAGATGACCCCTAGTCCTGTGGGCGTTACTGCCACTAGTGTACTCTGTTAGTTAAGAAGTGAGAGAATGCGCCCCAGTTGATCCTACAGTGAGTGCTGCTACAGTGCGTGCTGCTATGGTGAGTGTTGCTGATGCCCTTGCAGTCTCAGTTACATAGTTCCTATGTATAAAACAGAAGGTTCTGCGAGAGATGCATTCAATTTGACTGTACTCAACAATGCTGAAAGGCAGAGCTACTGTCCCTTTAGTTCCAACACACAATAGTACTCCATGTGAATCGAGTGCAGATACGACTTTGAATATGTCAAGATGCACCTTGATAGGTACATATCAGAAGATCCCCACACATAATACTTTTGCATGGGAACCACCTTCGAATTTGGGGAATGGTACTCAGGGAAGTGATTCCACACCTAAAATTCCTGTGGTGACATGATCCATTTGTGCAAAGGAGATAGATGATTGGGTACAATTCTTTAATGGAAACACCCCATCCAAGGAGAGTACTAGTTCAGAAGTGGGTCAGGGAACACCGGCTCACCATCACCACGAGACAGGACTTCAAGAAATCTTGGACTTGGAACAGCTACAGACCTATCTAGAAAATGAGCTAGCATTATTGTGTAGAGATATTACTAAGTGAGGGGGCCAAATTCATCATAACGTGGCAGAATTGGCTCAAAAATATAAGGTAGACTTAAATAAAACCAAGGCTTTGCAAAGGAACTATTGAGTGTGCCTTAGTAAAAAAGACATTGCTAACATGAGAACTCCAAGATTAAAAAATCATATTAAAGCACTCGTACAGAACATTAGGAAATGGAATGAATTAGATAAGTGGGAGACCAAATGGGGAAAAAGAAAGCAGTGAAGAAACCTTTGGGTAAACTGCCACCAATAGGAGCAGAAGAGGGTCTTATGACCTTTCCATTGAGAGAAGTGCCTGGTGGAGGTTATGTTTATGTGCCGTGGAGTCCAAGTGATCTTGCATCATTTACCAATGATTTCCCAAGGTTGCGAGAGAAGGCAGTGGAATGGTATCGACAGGCTGAAAGGTTTGTGAAAATTTCACCTGTTGTGTTGTGGATTGATTTAAATACTTTGGGGGGTCATTACAACCCCGGCGGTCGGCGGTAATGTGGAGGAAAGTACTGCCAACAGGCTGGCGGTACTTTCCTCCATATTATGACATTGGCGGTTTGGCTGAAGCTTACCGCCAATGTCATAATGAGGGCCTTTGTTTGACATTGCAGTTCCAAGTGACTTGTGGACTGCGTGCAAAATAGCTGTTCGATAGTCTGATACAGAACCGACTAGGATTGTGGTGACTAAGGGTCCTTCACCATTAGTGATGAAGAAACATCAGGAGTTCATGACATTCCTAATCGGGAAGGTGCTTCCTCAAGATGTTGATTGGGTCAAAATTGGTAGCTCAACTCAAGAAGGAGTTGTTCCATGCTTACTATGAAAGGCTATTACAAGCATTCGAACAATGTAGTGGTGTGGAGACTTTAAAGGCAAGGGATATGGGACATTTTGTGTTTACGTTTGTGACAGGATTGTGGCCAGAGATAAGTCTAATGATTCAGCACAATGTAATCTGTTGGCAGAATAAATCCATTGACAAGATTTTGAGTCATGCTAAATATTGCCATTATGAAATAGAAATGGAGCAGAAAACGTTGAAGGAAAAGTTGATGCTTTCCCAAATGAAAGCTGCTGAAAGAACTATCCAGATACCCATGTCCGTAAACAATGCTGGTACAATGCAACATGTCTATCAAGAGCCACAGAATCCAATGCAAGGTAGAGGTCGAGGAATCCCAGTATACCCTAGTACACAAATTGATGTAAATAGTCTAAAAAGATCAACTCCTTGGCTCCTCTGTAATAAGCTGAGACATTGGAAGCGGGAATATCATTTAAATCCAGCCTTCTCAGAATAACAATCCTGCCCAGATGCAGGGTGTCCAAAGACCCAGGAGCCAAGATTTGTTTGTGCCCCAAGCTCCGGTGATGCAAGTACCCCAAACCTGGATGCCACAGCAGAATGCTGTTAGATCGCACCAGAATATAAATCAGGGCATGAGAATGAATGTGAAAGGGGTACAGGATAATAATCTGTTTCAACTGTTTCCTTTGTTTGATACAGGTGAAAGAAATGGCTCTGATCAGTCAGCCAGAGGGTGCCTGAGAATGGAGGAATACTGCATACTTGGCATAGACTTAGAGTAGACCAGAGCAGACCATTTGTAGCTAGTGAAATGATTGGCCGTCCTGTGCCATTTTTGGTTGACACTGGTGGTACCCACTTTACTCTGAGAACAGGAAAAGCACCAAACATACCCCTCTCAGGAAAAACAGTCCAAGTTGTCGGTGTGGAAAATAAACAAATGACAACTCAAGAAACTGCCGGAGTCATAGTAAAAATAGGATCTTTGGAAGACAAGCACAAGTTTATAATATGTGATCACAGTCCAGTGAGGAACAGAACTTCATACCAAAGATGCGGATGCTGTCTTTAAGTTGATGAAAAGTGAAATGCATTGCACCTTACTGACTTTGTTAACAGTTGCCAGTTGGCCTCCAGATTTTAGAGAAATAGTTAGACTTGGAGTGTGGGATTTTTCAGGAAAGGATAGTGGCTGATAAAAGGTGTCGAACCTGTCTAGATTACTGTTAAACCAAATGCTGAATTTCCAAAATCCCCACTGTATAGCTTGACCCCCAAAATGATTGCTGGAATGACTCCTGTGATTGAATCCATGATACAGCAGGGACTTCTGAAGGAGATCATGGGAAGTCTTTATAACTCTCCCATCATGGGTCCTCAGAAACCAAATGGAAAATTTAGAATTGTACAGAACCTCAGAAAAATAAACAATATTGTTGTCCCTTGTTGCCCTGTGGTACTGAATCCAGCTGTAATATTGTTTCTGCTTCCATGTAAGGCTGAGTGGTTCACTGTCATTGATTTGTGTCAAGACTTCTTTTCAAACCGTAGCATAAGGATAGTCAATTCCTCTTCGTATTCTGGCTCAGAAACAGGGTTTTGGCATGGTGCCGAGTTCCACAGGGGAATACTGATTCATCATTGATTTTCAATCACATCTTAAAGAAAAATCTGGAATCCCTGGTCATGCCAGGCAATTTGGTCCTGATTCAGTATATCAATGACCTCATGGTGGCAAAGCTTGTAAATAGGATAGCATTACATTACAAACCACCTGGCTGAGAATGGACATAAAGGGGGTCATTACAACATTGGCGGTAAAAGGCGCTTACCGCCTTGCAGAAGACCGCCAATACACCGCCGCCGCGGAACTCCGCCACAGCTATTATGACGCACATCTCGGAATCCGCCGAAATTCAGACACCCACACAAGTCCGCCACACCAAAGGTCAGTGTTAAAGTGGCGATAACAAAACCTCCACCACCTTGCCAACAGAAACACGCCCATGCTATTACGACCCACGAATCCACACGGCGGTCTTTCAACCGCGGTATTCCATTGGCGGTACACACCGCCGTGCTCAAAATACACACACATCTCCAAAACACCGCCACATTGGACAATTCAAAATACACACACCTGATACACATACAAACACCACTCCCACACACACCCAACACAATATAAAACACACACCCACATCACCCACAAACACCTACGACCAAAAATTATTCACGAAGGACAGAGAGACAGCACAGAATAGACAATCCCACCACACAGAGGCACACAACACCATCACCCACACAACATCCACGCACAAAACACCACACACCACTACACATCACCACACACATCAACACTGACACCGCCCCACACATCACACACACCACCCCATGTCACGCCAAAGACACCCCCGCTTTTCCGAGGAGGAGCTCTGGGTCATGGTGGAAGAAATCCTACGGGTAGAGCCACAGCTATTTGTCTCACAGGCGCAGCACACATCCATAGCCAGGAAGATGGAGCTATGGTGCAGAATAGTCGACAGGGTCAACGCTGTGGGACAGCATCCAAGAAATCTGGAGGACATCAGGAAGAGGTGGAACGACCTACGGGGGAAGGTGCGTTCAGTGGTCTCCAGGCACAACATCGTGGTTCAGCGTACTGGCCCACAACTAACAACATGGGAGGAGCAAGTCTTGACCATCATGCATCCAGAGGGCCTCGGAGGAGTCAGTGGAGGAATGGACACTGGTAAGTCAAATCTTAACTATCAGATCCCCCACCCTACCTGCATGCTATCACACACCCCCACCCTCACACCCTCCCCTATCACTCCAACTCCTCACTAATGTACTAATAACACAAACCACCCATCCCAACACCAAGCCCTGCATGACACAACTAAGCATGGACACCCATCACTAAAGCATGCCCACTGCACATACACAGAAAACCCCCCCAACCATCATCACACACGCCCCCACACAGGAATGCTTGCACTGGGGTACACGCACACCCACCCATTGCACACCATGACACACACACATGCAATAATCATGCTCTTATGCCCCTGCAGGATCATGAAGGACCGTCACCACACCGGAGGGTCCAGACAACTCCACTCCACCCACAGAAGAGGCCCACAGTGACAATAGCAGCTCTGCCCTACTGGATCCTGATGACCAGCCCGGACCATCGTGGGCCTCGGGACAGTCGGTTCCCCTTGCACAGGCACAGCCCAACACTGACCTTCCACCCTCTGGTAACACCAGCACAGCACCCACCCAGTGGCCCCAAACCTACGTACCCAGGACAGGTCAATCAGCTGTGTGTCCACCACTACAGGGAACCAGGATAACCCACCACCCCAACAACAACAGAGACCTGGGGGCAGTGGTAGTGGGCACACAGTCCAGGGCACGGAGGCACAGGAACACAGGGGAACTGGGAGGGCTGCTGTGCGACAGGGGGCGGATAGGCCAAGGGAACCCACTCTCCACAAGGCCCTCTCCTCCATCATGGGAGCATACCACCACTCCCAGGAGACGATGGCAATGGTCCTGGTCAAGTTTCAGAAGACCCAGCGCCTGCAGGAGGACCAGTATTTGGGGTTCAGGGAGGAGATCAGGACCATCAGCTCCGCCTTGGGCACCATCGTAGGGGTGCTGAAGGACATACAGCAGACCTTGAGGGACACCGTGGTACTCCAAGGGGCCCCTGACACTAGCATGGACGATGAACTGCCCACCACCTCCGCCGGCGCTATAGGACAGGATGCCCCGCCACAGGACCACCACATCAGCACCCCACCCCCTGCAGACGGAGAACCACCACGCAAGCGGTCCCTGAGATCCAGGAACAGGACAGAGCAAGATTGCAAGACCCCCGCCAGGAAATGAGACCACCCTGATTGTCATCCCACTGTCCCACTTTGTTACCCTGTCCATACTTTAACTGCCCCAGCTCCACTTCCTATGCCCATATGGGCAGTGCACCTGTGAGACTAATAGACTGGACTCTGCCATGGACATTCCTCCACCATCACCCATCACCATTTTACAACCCCCCTCCATTTTTGAGCACTTAAATAAACACCCTTGAACCACAAAGCAATCTGGAGTCAGTCTATGATTTGGTAAAATGTATTATCAATGACAGTGTCAAAATGCGTTTCTAGTTGTAAAGGCAACATACCTATGTCACACAACACAAGTCCTTGAAGGATGCATGCAGATGACACACGTTGGTAAGCACACCTGTGAAACCGTAACGGAAAGGTACAACTCAGTTACCAAATAATCCTATGAAATTACACACAGGATAGAGGAAGACGTGTGACAGTGAATGTAATGGTAAAAATGAAAATGTTCTCACCTGTGTGTCACTGGAAATATTGCTGTATGACTGACTCCCTGTTGTCGTTGTCTTCTTCCTCAGCTTTCTCCTCATCACTGTCCACAGTCTCCATAGGCTCCACAGCTGCCACAACACCATCATCTGGACCATCTTCCTGCAGAAAAGGCATCTGGCGTCGCAATGCAAGATTGTGAAACATCGAGCAGGCGATGATGATCTGGCACACCTTCTTCGGTACGTAGAATATGGAACCAACTGCCATATGGAGGCACCTGAACCTGGCCTTCAGGAGCCCGAAGGTGCGTTCGATCAACCTCCTAGTCCACCCATGGGCCTCATTGTAGCGTTCTTCTGCCCTGGTCCTGGGATTCCTCACTGGGGTCAATAGCCAGGACAGGTTGGGGTAACCAGAGTCTCCCAATAACCACACACGGTGCCTCTGGAGTTGACCCATAATATCAGGGATGCTGCTATTCCGCAGGATGTAGGCGTCATGCACTGAGCCAGGAATCATGGAATTTACCTGAGAGATGTACTGGTCTGACAAACATACCATCTATACATTCATCGAATGATAACTCTTCCGGTTCCTGTACACCTGTTCACTCCTGTGGGGGGGGGACCAGAGCTACATGTGTCCCATCAATAGCACCTATGATGTTGGGGATATGTCCAAAGGGCATAGAAGTCACCTTTCACTGTAGCCAAATCTTCCACCTCAGGGAAAATGATATATCTCCTTACGTGTTTCAGTAACACTCTGGACAGCACGTTGGATAACATAGGCTGGGACATCCCTGATGCCATGGCCACTGTCATCTGAAAAGACCCACTTGCAAGGAAATGGAGCACTGACAGCACCTGCACGTCAGGGGGGATTCCAGTGGGATGGCGGATTGGTGACATCAGGTCTGGCTCCAACTGGGTACATAGTTCCTGGATAGTGGCACGGTCAAACCTGTAGGTGACGATTAAATGTCACTCCTCCATTGTGAACAGGTCCACCAGCGGTCCGTACACCGGAGGATTCCGCCATCTTCTCAATTGTGCCAAATGACGGTGCCTAGGAAGGAGAACAGCGACCACAGAGTCAACTTTTTTCCAGTTATGTACCCACAGTCACACAGAACACGACACCAAACACAAAACCCTTCCTGTATGTGTGTTGAGTGTAGGCCTAGCTATGTGTGACGCAGAAGTAAATGAAGCCATGTGGGCCCCTCAAATGGCGGCTGCCTGACCTCTAAACTGGGACAATGGGATTGTGGGGTAACTGCGCTGCCGTTGCACACCGTCGGGGTAGGCGGTCGTAGACCGCGGCGCAATGCTGCATTGGTTAACATTGGACCCTATGGGTCCCAGGAGCCAATGAACAAGTGCGCCGGTGGTGATGCAACGCACCACTGCGGACGTCATCACCGCCATTTTCTATCTGTTCAATCACTAGATACCTGATCTTCGACAGGAGAGGATCTACACTGCAAGTGCTGCTGTGACCTTGGTCTGGAAGCGACAATGGCTGCTGCGTCTGGGGAAAGGGCCCCTGCCTTCACTGCTCAGGAGTTGGAGAAACTAGTAGATGGGGTCCTCCCCCAGTACACGCTACTCTACGGTCCTCCAGACCAACAGGTTAGTACACAGGTAGCACGTTGTATGGGCTAGGCCTGGGTGGAGAGGGTTGGTTGTGAGAGGGAAGGGGGCAGAGTTCAGGGAACATTAATGCATGTGAATGAATGAGCCACATGGCTAGGGTACGGAGGGGGGGCACTCACATCGACGGTGCAGTTGGTAATGACTTCTCTTCTTCCCTTGTGCATGGCATGTAGGTCAGCGCCCACCAGATGAAGGACATTTGGCGTGCCATCGCCAAGGATGTCCGGACCCTGGGGGTCCACCAGAGATGGGGCACCCACTGCCGCAAAAGTTGGGTGGACATTCGCCGCTGGAGCAAGAAGACTGCAGAGGCTCAGCTGGGGATGGCCTCCCAACGTGGGAGGGGTGCCTGTTGCACCATGACCCCCCTGATGTTCCGGATCCTGGTGGTGGCCTACCCTGAGTTGGATGGACGCTTGAGGGCATCACAGCAGACACAAGGGGGTGAGTACAACCTAATTCTGGGTACTTGGCGCGCAGTTGAGGGGCTGGCTGAGGGAGGAGGGCTGTGGGTGTACCTAGGCCAGGCAGAAATACGTAGGCTAGGCCCCTCCGTAATGCAGGCCATGTGGCACTCCACCCCACTGCAGTAGAGTGCCAAGTACAGGTATACAGGCCCCTGTGGCATCCATGTGTGCAGATGTCCACCATAGCCATGTAGGCCAGTTCCCAGAAATTGCATCTGTAGAGGCCAGGAGCACGGTGTAGTGCAGGGGGCTGCTGTGTCTGTATTGTCCACCAACGGTAGCGGTATGCCATGCACTCAACCTGTCTTTCTTCTATCTCCCCCCCCCTTTTTGTGCTCTCCCTGTTCTTTTGTGCATCAGCATCATCAGGCGGAGGTACAGTGGCACCGGAGCACGAGGGAGCTGCATCCCACATGGCCATGGAGGGCCACACCACGGACTCAGAATGCACCAGTGGGACGGAGGGGGTGGGGAGCTTCACGTCGGCCACCGGATCACCAACCAGCGACACGGACTCGTCCGCCGATGGGAGGTCCCTTGTGGTGGCGGCACCATCTGCGCCCCCGACTTCTACAGGTACAGCCGCAACCTCCCCTAACAGCACTGCCCTCCCGGCAGCCCCTCAGCGTTCACCCCGTGCCCGCTCACCCAGGAGGGAGGGCATCACCTTCGCCCCAGGCACCTCAGGCCCTGCCCCAGTCACCCCTGCTGCCCTCAGTGAGGAGGCCATTTACCTCCTCAGGTCACTCACTGTTGGGCAGTCTACCATTGTGAATGCCATCCAGGGTGTAGAAAGGGAGTTGCAACACGGTAATGCATTCCTGGAGGGTATTTATTCTGGTCAGGCTGCCCTTCAGCAAACCCTGCAACCTCTGGCCTCAGAACTGATGGCAGCCATTGTCCCTGTGTCTAGCCACCCCCTCCAACCTCCTCCACCCAGACCCAATCCCCTGTACCCCAGCCCATCCCAAGCACACCATCAGACCAGCATGCACACCCCTCAACACACAAAAGTAGCTCAGGCAAACATAGACACCACACATCCAACAGGCACTCACACAAGCATCACACATATACAGACACAGCAACATCCACTGCCTTCACTGTGTCCCCCTCCTCATCGTCTCCCTCCCAGTGTCATCTACACTCTCACCTGCATGCACTACATCTACAGGCACCAGGACTCGCACCAGAACACCCAGCACCACACCCGCTCACCTGCAATCACCACCTCCACTCCCATTTACACGTCCCCTGTGTCCTCTCCCAGTGTGTCTGTGACGCCCCCTCCCAAAGTACACAAACGCGGGCACCCACACACCCAACATCCATCCACCTCACAACAGCCTCCAGTACCTGCACCTGCACCCAAAACACCTAAAGTGACACCTCCGACAACCACCTCCTCTTCCTCCACTCCCAGACCCCCTCCAGCTACCTATCCCAGTGTTCGTCAGAAACTGTCCCTCTGCAAAGGTGACCTTTTTGCCCCCACCCCTCCAATTCATCAGTCCTGTTGTAGCGCCTCAGCCAAAAAACCTCCAGTACCAGTGGTGCGTGTTCAAGGTGTGTGGAGTGCACGGGCCACCAGGGCAGGCAGTGTGACACGGAGCCAAGGCACTGCCAGTCCACCCCCTGTAAAGGCTCTGAAGTTGAAAAGTGGTCGACGGGACAGTTTGAAGACTCCTGGAGGCAAAACAACTCACAGGGGCCCCAGGGGGATTGCAGAGTCAGCTGTGACTCCTCCAAAGGTGGGGAAGGGCCAGAAGAAGTCTGCACAGCCTGGTGTGAGCATCACGGCGGAGAAGGGTGGCATCCTTCCCGGCAGCCGGGACACCACCGCCAGCACCGTCGTCACTGGTCAGGAGACCACCGCCACGGTCAGTGCCCAGGAGGGCCCAAGTATCATCACTGGTCAGGAGACCACCGCCACCGCCTGAGTCATTGCCCAGGAGGGCCCAAGTATCGTCACTGGTCAGGAGACCACCGCCACCGCCGGAGTCATTGCCCAGGAGGGCCCAAATATCGTCACTGGTCAGGAGACCACAGCCACCGCAGGAGTCATTGCCCAGGAGGGCCCAAGTATTGTCACTGGTCAGGAGACCACCGCCGGAGTCATTGCCCAGGAGGGCCCAAGTATCGTCACTGGTCAGGAGACCACCGCCAGAGTCATTGCCCAGGAGGGCCCCGGCAGCCACATCCCGCAGGGCAATGAGGGACCGTCATGCCACACACCAATGCCCAGTCCAGAGAATGTCATGCCACACACCAATGCCCAGTCCAGAGAACATCATGCCACACACCAATGCCCAGTCCAGAGACCGCCATGGCAAAGCACTGCTGAACAGTCCAGAACCGCCATGGCAAAGCACCGCTGAACAATCCAGAACCGCCATGGCAAAGCACCGCTGAACAGGGCATGCACCGCTGAACAGGGCAAGCACCGCTGAAGAAGGAAAAGACTCCCACATCAAGCATCGTTATCCCATGTGCAGCTGGGATAGTGACGGGACAGGAACTGTCACGGGGAGACTAATCCAGTCTGGGCACCAGTCCCCCTCCAGAACCAGTGGAGAGATCCATCCACTACCTCTGTCCTTAACAGGATGAAGCACTCTGTGCACCAGTCCCCCTCCAGAACCAGTGGAGGCTGTTATCTACTTGAGAGGCTGTGGCTTTGCACTCCCCAGGATGGTCCAGTGGGCAAACCACCCACTGTAGAGACTTGAGAGACTGTGGCTTTGCACTCCCCAGGATGGTCCAGTGGGCAACCCTCCCACTGGAGAGACTTGTGAGACTGTGGCTTTGCACTCCCCAGGATGGTCCAGTGGGCAACCCACCCACTGTAGAGACTTGAGAGACTGTGGCTTTGCACTCCCCAGGATGGTCCAGTGGGCAACCCACCCACTGGGGAGACTTGTGAGACTGTTGCTTTGCACTCCCCAGGATATGGCTGTGGGCAACCCACCCACTTTAGAGACTTGTGAGACTGTGGCTTTGCACTCCCCAGGATATGGCAGTGGGCAACCCACCCACTGTAGAGGCTTGTGAGACTGTGGCTTTGCACTCCCCAGGATACATCAATGGGCATGGAGCCCCGTTTTGGATGTGGCGTGGTGCTGTAATCCGGCTGAGGTGCCCCCCCTTCCCTTCGCCCTGAGGTGCCTGTTGTATTTCTCTCTGATGCCCAGGCAGTGTTCTCTCCGTTTGTGGACAGGTATCTTGTGTGGGCCTCGCCCATGCATTTTTGGACTAGTGGTGCACGGACATTGATATGTGCATATTTGCACTATTTGTCATAATGTATATACTTTTGAATGATTTTATAATATATCTGTATATATTTGAAACATGTATATTGATACATTACAATGTTTGAACTGATTTCGTTTTGTCTTTGCATTCTTCCGGGGGGTTGTGGGTTGTTACTGTGATGTTTGTATATGCATTGGTGTGTGTGTTGTAATATGCGAGGGTAGTGGTGGGGGTGGGGGTGTTGCGTGTGTGTCCCCCTGACTTTTGCCTCCCCCTCCCCTATGTCGTAGGTGCAGTACTCACCGTTATCTTCGCTGGCGCCGGCGTTGGTCTTCGTAGATGAGTAGGAATACAAGGGCCAGTAGGATTTGTAATTCTGGCTCCATAGTGTCCTCCTTCCTCGTGGGATGTGTTCAGGTGAGCGTTTTCCCATTGCAGAAACTGTTTCCGCTGTGTTTTTATCCACGGTGCATCCGCCTGCTTGTCTGTACCGCCGTGGCGGGCGGTGTGTTAAAGTGGCTGTCTTTGTTGGCAGTTTCCGCCAGGGTCATGATTCCCTTTTTTTGTCCGCCGGCCTGTTTGCGGTATTACCGCACCTTTAACACCGTCCGTCAGGGTTGTAATGACCCCCAAAGTATCCCCAGGAAAGTTGCAATATTGTCAAATGCAAGTTCAATACCTTAGACACATTGAGAAAGGGGTGAGAAAGGTGTCACAAGAGAGGATTTCAGCAATACTGAACATGGTTCCGCCAACTACACAGAGAAAAGTCAAGATGTTTTTGGGAATGGTGGGTTACTGTCAGTAGTGGATACCCAACTTTTCCTTGGTGGCTAAGCTTTTACAGAGGCTGACACACAAGGATGTGTCTGATCTGGTACCATGGAACCACGTTTGTCTTGTCACATTTCTAGAGCTGAAAGAATGTCTCTGTCGTGCCCCGGCTCTAGGGATGCATGATTATAACAAATCTTTTGCACTTTTTTGCAGTGAGAGGGAGGGTTGTGCTCTCTCAGTGCTGACTCAAAATGCATGAAAATGCTAAGAGACCTGTTGCGTATTTTTCCACCATATTAGATCCTATTGCTTCTGCATTGCCTAGATGTTTAAAATCAGTAGCTGCTGTAGCACTAGCATAGAGAGGTGCAAAAGTATTGTTATGGGACACCAACTAACTGTGAATTTCTTTCCTGTCACTGATAGGGGTCTCCCCCGCCCCCACCCCCTCCCTAGAGTCCTTCCCCACCCTCCCCCTTCCACTCCAGACCCCCACGACATACACGCACATTCACGCACCAACATACACATGCATACACACACACTAATACCCACATTCACCCACACATGCATATATCCATTCACCCACACACTGACACCCACTGACATACATACAAGCACACATGCATTCACACAACACAACATACATGCACACTCACACCCATTCATGCTCACATGCATTCCACACACCACACACCTGCATGCACGCACACAGACACATACGCACACACATACACACAACACCCCCCAACCCCTCCCCTGTCGGAGCACCCAACTTACCTACTTGCAGGGGGTCCGCCGGCAGGAGACAGGATGTGGCGCTGCTGCAAGCGGCTGCGTCCACCAGCAGAACACTGCCAGGCGGTATCATGGATCATGATACGCTCTGTGGTGGGCTACTGCCGTGGCGCAGCTGCTGGCAGCAACACTGCCTTGCCACCGTCCGCCACCATGGCCATAGCTGGAATTTCGCCAGCCTTTTGTCAGAATTCGGGTACGGTCATAATATGGCAGACAGTAGGTAGCCGCGATGACGGTGTTTTGGCGGCCTTCGCTGTAGCGGTAGGCAGTCATTACCACCATTGACATAATGAGGGCCTTATTCTTTTGAAAATTCATATCTTGACATGTGTATGTTGGATTTTTGTCATTTTGGTCTTGTTTGATTTAGACAAATATTGCATATTTTTCTAAACTAGTGTGGTGTCCATTTTGTAGTGTTTTCACTGTATTACTCTGTGTGTTGGTACAAATACTGTACACATTGCTTCTGGGATAAGCCTTCGTGTTCATGTCAAGTTATCAAGGGGGTGAGTGGGGTTTAACTAAGTGAGTTTCTGCTTTGCCCTGACTACAGTGAGGTTCCTTGCTTGGACAGGGTATAACCTGACTGCCAACCAAAGACCCCATTTCTAACATTGTTAATCAGCGGTGAGGATTGGACTTGTATTTGTACTTAACATACAGTGATTAAGTGTACACTACTGTTTTCAGTGCAGACTATTACGTGACCACATACTACTTATTTTAACTTTTTCTCTTTTTGGACTTTTTTTCCTGCTTCCATCTTTTTGGTGATCTTTTTGTTGATTTTTGAACTTCTCATTGGGAACTTCTCTTTCTTCCTTGGAACTATGCACTTTTGACTTGCCATCATGTCTCAATCTGGAGATGCACCAGCTGGAGCTGTGTTTGAGTTAGGGAAACTGGAAAGTTACACAGTTTCTGCAATTGAAGCAGTTCCATAAGGATCTTGCCCATCTGATTAGGAGTTCCACCAGGAAGGAGGAGCTGCAAAAGACACTGAGGGCCTGGGTGACAGCCAAGGAGGCTAGGGGGCACACAGGGAAGGAGGAAGAGGAGGAGGAAACCTGCGGAGGTGGGTTCCAGCAAATGTTATGCATGTGACTAGGTGGGTCATGTGAGGGGGGACTCCAAATGTCCCAAGTGGACACTGTCACCTGCTGGTGCTCAGTCACAGGGTTTGGCCAGTGTAGCGCTTGGGGAGGAGTTGGTTGCAGGTGGGTGGGTGCCAGCTGAGAAGACCCCTGTCTCACTAGGGGACAGTGAGATGGTCCAGATAACCTTTGTGCCTGAAAACAGTAAGAAGTACAGGCAGTGGGTAACCATCAATAGACACAGCGTGGAGCCTCTGAGAGACACAGGAGCCAGTGTGATTACTGTAAGAAGTCACCTGGTGTCTGAAGAGCAGATAGATCCCCATGTGCTTCACCAAGTAGTTGCCTTAGACAACTCAGAGCACCTGTGCAGAGTGAAGCAGATTCCCTTTGAATAAGCCTTCCTCCTCGCTCCAAGCTACCAAGCGGGTGAGTGGGGGTTAATCAGGTATGTTTCTCCTTTGCCCTGACTAGAGTGAGGGTCCTTGCTTGGACAGGGGTAACATGACTGCCAACCAAAGACCCCGTTTCTAACAGTTGACAACAGCTGAAACTTGGGATGAGGTGAAAAGGCTACTAGAGGAAGTGTCTGAAGAGGAACTGCAAGGATGAGTCAGGGCAGGTTGTGTTAAAAAAGATGATGACATTTGGGTTGCAATGGATGGAAGACCAATATTGCCAAATAGCCTGTTACCTCCTATGGCTTGACATTTTCGTGGTCTTGCTCATATTGGTAGGGATGCTATAGTAAGATTATTCAGACAGCCTTGGTGCAATCCTAAATTCAGATTGATGGCTGAAGCATTGTGTCACCAATGTGATGTGTGCCAACAGAATAATGTTTGAAAGTGAACCACAGTTGCATCGAATCACATAGAAAGGTCAGGACAACATTTTAACAGGTTTCAGATGGATTTCATTGATGTGCCTTTGTGCAACAGATTGAGGTATGTTTTGGTTATTGTATGTATCTTTTCCCATTGGGTTGAGGTGTACCACTCTAGTTGAAATGATAATCTTACTGTAACTGTAACCAAAGCCTTTTGAAACTTTAATTTGGCCTATGAGGTTTAATGTGTGACTATTGAGTTGCACTGTAATTGATTTAAATAATCTGGTAAACTATCTCTTCACCCCTCAGAACAGAGAAGAAAAGATCCATCGGACTCCAGATAAAAAGATGGGGCTCCAGGCTCCATCACCATCATCAATGCATCTATCCTTATTTCTGTCAATCCACAGACCCATTGCTCTTGTGTGCCTTCTTGTGTGTTGTCTGACTGTATCTGTTTTGGGCATTAGGCCTGCGTGATTTTATTTTCTTGCACGGAAATGTAAAAAAATGCAGAGAACTGCATTTTTTCCATGTGCAAAATTCGCTGATATGTGATTTAGAATGTTTTGTACCATGGAAGGCCGCCGCCACAATTCATCAAAACTGGCAGATTTTACATATTTCGCGTTTCACCAGAATTTGGTACTCATAGTCACCATCGTCTCTTCATGGTCACTATCGCCATGTTCAGAAAGGATTGCATAAGTACTCGAACACATTTTTTACTACAAGCACCTTAAATATCTTGAAATTATAAAGTCTGAAAACAAAGGTATCATGATTAGTTTGAGTTTAAAATACACGCATGTTTTCTCATATTATCAAGACCACATAATGTATTCTCCTCAAATCTATACTGAAAATATTTGTTCTAAATTTGCTACAATATGATGACTTGCTCTGGCAGAGCTGATTGTCTCATTTCCGAAAACAATTAGAATTCTTTTCATTTGTACTGCATCTTTATTGTTTTTTTGGCATGATTAACACTAACTTTCCTAAATGGCATCCAAGAGAACAGCTGGGTAGAAAGTAAATATGTCCCAAGGGTGTTGTAAGAATTTAAAGGGTACAGAAATGTTTGACGTCAGAGAACTAGAGCTGTTTTTGGCTCGTAGGGGATAAATGAACATTAAGCAAGAGCTGACAAACTGCAACAAACAAAAATAGTTTTTTTTTCGTTTTGGAAACATCAAACAGTCTGAGAAAAGAAAAACTCAGCCCCGTTAAATATTTAAATGAATTCTGTCATGCCCACCGAATAATATAATATGCTTTTTAATCTTAACTGTGGTACTTCAGCACTGTTCAAGCTTTGTACTGCTGACCTGCAGGTTTCATAATTGACAGGAAAAAGATCGTGGCATAGCAGGTGTGCCAGGGTCCTAAAGTAATTAAGGAAAATGGTCACAGGTTCACAGTCTGGCAAGTAAAATACAGCACTGGTGTATTGTAGTCCATGGAGAAGGCTGTGGGCCCCAGGCCCTGCTGCCTGTACTCGTGCTGCTCTATTATGTGCTATGCCCCCTATGTCGGGGGTGAGAGAGGTAGGATCCACTTAAGGGCTGGTCACGACAGAGTTTCAAAAATTGGGTGCAAATTGCAAACCCACCAGTTTGGGTTCTTGAATTGTCCTTGACTAGACATCTTTCAGGCTTTTCTCTCGAATCTAAAAGAGGATGTGTGTTTACAGGGGCACATCTCCCCACTCAAACATCTTCATTCCCTAGTAGAGGTGATCTCTAATATGGCACTGGCTCATGCCAACTTTTTTGTTTGGGGAGGCTTTAATCTCTGGGCAGAAGGCGAATTTTCCCCCTCTGGGAAAGAATTCTGGAATGTATGTGAAATTGCTGGACTTCATTAGCTTGTCTGTAGCCCCATCCACCAAGGGGGCGCACTTTTGACCTTATCTTTGCTAATGGGAGTTTAAGCTCAGAAAACAAGATACTGCCTCTCTGTTGGACTGATCGTAAACTCATTGCATTTGACCTATTCCTGCAGAACTTACTCCGCTTTGACAAGGTCTCCTAACATCAGCACTATCTCTAGAGCCTGGCACAAACTTGCTAAATTATCTCAAGGTCCAATCTTTGATCTTGGGAGTGTGTATTACTTCAAGAATTCTGTTGAGATTAATTGTATTGTCTCAACAATGTAATCGTTCCTGGGGGCGTGGCCAAGATGGCGGCCGAGAAGGACATGTAAAACACAGCTCCTTTTCGGGCCCAAGGAAATATCCTGCCAGACATCGACGTCGCCCCAGCGTCGACGGGGCACTTAGAGAACGTCCCTGTGTTATCCGCAGCCGGAATCTGGCACGAGGAGCTGTCGGACTGGACGGACGGGCGGAGGGGCGGCCCATGGAGCCATCGGCCCTTCGTTGATCGGCCTGCGACTCCCTGAAGGGAGAAACACGCAAGCGACTTCCTAATTGTGCAGCTTGCTGGAGGAGCAGTGGATAATCTGGGACCCGGCATGGTAGGGGACCCGAGGTGAGTGCCGCAATAAAGCCAGCCCACACAAGAGCACACCAGGGCGCGTGGCTGGCAAACAGAGATCTATAACGGACATGGAGTAAGGACCCATGGAGCCGAGGCTCTACTACAGGACTAAGCTAATATACACGCCGCCCCCTGGCCTTCTGCACTGAAGCCCCTGCTCATTTGGGATACTGCTACCTGATAGGGGTGCCGTGGGAACAGGTTACTCTGGGATCTGAAAATTGTGGCCCTGCAAATCAACGGCTGCATCACCGCATGGTGCATCTCCTTCATTGGGGATCCTGAGGGGGCACAGGGCTCTGCTAATGGCCAATGGTGCGACAGTGGCCCCCACTACATCCTCCGCCTTGTGTGAGGGTTTGGGCCCCAGCGTGCGGACTGGGGTGTGCCGCTAGCGACTGCGGGATCATCGTGGCCTGGGAGTGTGAATCTGGGCTGCTGTGGAGAGGGGCTCACCCCCCCCCCCCTTTTTTCGCCCTCTTTTTCTTTGGGGCCTGTATGATAAGTCATCCATATATTCGCACTGAATAGAGACACGGTAGATGACATAACCTATGAGAAGCGTCTTACCCGGAGCAATTGGCTTGCACGAATAGAATGATGGGGAAAACAAAATCCGCCAAGTCACTATCGCAGTGCTAGACAGCGACACCTTCTGAGGTGTCGCTGGGAGCGTTCAGTCTGCAAACCTACTCTCCATGCCCATTCGGGACTATTTGAAAGGGTATTGCAGGCTACCATGGACACTATCATGGACACTAAGCAGTGACTTGAAACCAGAATTTACACTGTCTCTCAGGATCTTAAGCTGCTCTGAGCCAATCACCGCAGGCTGGCAGACAGGGTGACAGAGACAGAGACAGGTTTGCAAGCCATATACCCTGCTGTATTAGACCTTCAAAAGCATGTGCAAAAACTGGATCTGGAAGTGAAGGAGCTCCAGCGCCTGCGCGGGGGATGCTGAGGGTAGATCCTGCCGCAATAATGTAAGGTTCATAGGATTCCTGGAAAAAATAGAGGGCCACATCGCTGAACTATTCCTGGAGAATTGGCTCATAGCGGAGGTGTAATACCTAAGTTCTGTTCAGTGGAGTGGGCACACCAGGCAAGTTACTGGCCCCCGGACTGCCATCTTGTCCACTCATAGTTACGCTTTCTTAATAACAGGGACCGAGATATGATTCTACAACACTCTCCTGTCACAACGGCCCAGAGCGCTGCAAAGGTGCCTCAATAACGGCTTACCCAGACTTTACGGTGGAGGTGCAGTGCCAAGATACTCTTATGTGAAGATCAAGCAGTGCTTCAGAGAGCACAACATTAAATATGCCTTGATGTTTCCGGCCAAACTTCGGGTGATCACGGACGACCGCACTCGTATCTTCTCCACAGCTGCTGATGCCTGGACGTGGATGCATGCAAAGGGCATCGCCCGAACAGCGGAGGGGGACGGTGAGGCGGAGGAATGGATCACATCAGCAGCTCGTCAGAAGCCTCAGAGGTGCTTGAAGGCACAACCCACGAGAATGCAGGCAGCTGCAGAACGAGCAAAAGTAATAAAAGATACGCTGATTCACACCCAGAACTCCTTTACCCGCTCCAAAGTAATATGATGATGCGCATGGACTCGGGCTCAGGCAGCACTGATTTGACGGTCACAGACGTGCTTAGGGGCCTGGATGTCTCTCCCCAGGCGGCGAATAACCTCTGATACACAGGAGTATGCGAACCCAGGTATATGAAAATCTGGGGTAAGATATCTACTGCTGCCGCTGTGGTCGGGGGTATACTGTGGACAATGCAGGATTAGGGATCTGCACAACAGCAGTGGATGGTGGGTCCCGTTGGTCAAGACCTGCAAGAAATGACTTAATGCTTAGCCAGCCTTGAATAGAGTGTTTCTTATGTCACATTGATAAATGCTCTCTATCACAGATGTGGCTGCGGATGGCGTTGTGATGGCTACCAGTCATCCTTGTTTTGGGGCCAAACATAGCTTCCCCATGACAGTTACCACATCCTGCTGGTTGGTTTCCACATGGACAGCCCTCATGTGTGATTGTTCTAGATATGTTATACTGTTATTGTTAGGGATGGTCACAGGTGTGCCCTTTGGCCACTAGAAATGGGGGTTTATGAGTATGATGGTGGGGTGGGGGGATGTTTTCAGTATGTTTTGGTGGGTCGCACCGCATTTCAGTGTAATGGTCAAGCAGATATATTCTCTAATCTTACAGGCACCCAACACTATTGGGATCGGGCACATGACATGACACATGACACAGTACTATTGTTTTGCACCATGGGTTCACGTAAATCGCAAACTTTTCAAGATAATAATATTCTAACATGGAACGTTCATGGGATGGCCATGCCTGCCAAACGACATCGTATTTACAATTTCCTTAAACGACAGAGGGTACACTTTGCACTACTGCAAGAAACGCACCTACTGGATAATGATTTACAGTCACTGAAAAAATGTTTGAGGGTCAAATATACGGCACTTCTTCCTCTGCATATGCACGAGCTTGTATTGATATGGGTGGCGCCTGGGGTACCTTTTGTGCACAGTAGACAGAGAGCGGACACAGGGGGCAGACATGTTGTGTTGGAAGGTCAGCTGGATGGTAAACCGATCACTATAGTGGGGGTGTACGCTCCCAACTGTGCACAGGGAGATTTCTTCCAGACCATCACTCCTGCACTGCTGTCAGATACCATGGCACCCACTATCTGTGGAGGGGATTTTAATTGTGTCCCCAATGTGTTACTGGCCACTTGTCCCTGCCTGCAGAGGGAGCAAATAGTAGGCGGAATTCCAACATCTTGACGGAATGGGCCACGGACAATGGGATACACAATATGTGGCGTATGGGTCACGTGCAACATAGAGATTATTCATTCTACTTCCCGGTGCACAACATACACACCAGGATAGATTTGATCTGGGGAACCCTGGCAGTGTGTGCTATGATAACTTACTCAAATTATCTTGCAAGGACGATCTCTGATCACTCTCCACTACTGCTAACTATCAGATGGGGAGGAACACGCACCACTATACCCACCTGGTGCTTACAGAGTGAGGCGCTGCTGGACGCCCCATTCAGAGAAGAACTGGCCACCTGTATTAAACAGTATTGGGAGCTGAACACTGAATCCACCACTTGGAGGGCCACAGAATGGGATGCACACAAGGTCGTGGTGAGGGTCACTGTCCATCGGCCTCATGGGGAGCGTGTCACTCCCTGCATTAAGAGGTAGTTACTCTAGAAAAGGAGGTACACGTGCTGGAAATAGCAGTTGCGTAGCGCAGGGCTCCCTTTACACTCCTCCGTGATAAAGACAGGTATATAGAGAAGCGGATCAAAGACTCCACTGAAACGACTACAATTACCACCTAATGCGCCTGCATGAGGAGGGCAATCGTTCAGGGCAGCTCTTGGCGTGGTTGCTCCGATAGGAGCGGCAACATACCCCTGTAGGGGCCATCCGCTTGGTGAATGGGACAATGATTTTCACACAGGAGCCCATTAGCGACGCCTTCAGGGATTACTATATGGAACTAAATCAGGGGTGAGAGATATCCGATAATCAGAAGCTAGGGCTCTTTTTGTCTGAGACGCCGCTTGAAAAATAATCGGCAAGTAACAAGGTGGCACTTGATGAGCCCTTAGGGATGGAGGAACTTATTGTGGCAATAGCACAAGTAGCCTGAAGCAAAACCCCAGGCACAGATGGTCTGCTGATCGAATATTACCCTACTTACTTGCAACACTTATCCCGCCACTTGCTGTCTGTGTATGAGGAAGCACAGACTCATGGCATGCTTCTGGTGTCTCAACGGGAGGCGCTGATTGTTGTACTCACTAAACCTGATTGGGATCCCACAGATGTGAGGTCTTATAGACCATTGTCCCTTCCCAATTTAGACTGTAAGATCTTGGGTAAAGTACTGGCAAATAGACTTGCCCCTGCTATACACACCCTAATACATGAAGATCAAAATGGCTTTATTCCCACCCGTAATACGTTCCTGAATATACGTAGGCTGCTCGGCATCATTAGCGATACGCCGGCCGATGCTTATGACAACGTGGCTGTCTCTTTAGAAATAGAGAAGGCATTTGATACCCCAGGTTGGGACTTTTTGTTTGCTACACTGCGCCGTATGGGTTTCGGCCGGGCCTTTGTGGAGTGGGTGCAGACACTATGCGCTAATCCTACCACTAGGGTGAAGACAGGAGGAGTGATATCTGATAGTTTCCCCATCGGGAGCGGGACTAGGCAGGGATGCCCATTGTCGCCCCTGATGTTCACCATTGCAATGGAACCTCTGGCCTCCCGACTACGAATGAGGGCTGAGCAATGGGAGCTATACAGGATGGGGAGACATCACATCATCTCGCTTTGTGAGGATGATGCTCTGATTTATTTGGCAAATGTGGGGTCCACCTTGCCCGCAGCGATGGCATTGTTGGATGTATATGGAGAGATATCAGGCTTAAGGGTCAACTGGTCCAAATCCTGCTTGTTCCCATTGGTTGAACCCTCCACAGAGGTGGGCGAGGCGCTCCTCCCGAACAGACTGAAATGGTGCTTTGATACTTTTAAGTACCTTGGCATACGAATATACCGCAGGATGGACAACCTAAGGGACATTAACCTGGCCCGCACACTTTGTTCCATGAGTGGCTCGCTCTCATTTTGGTGCTCGCTACCTCTTTCCCCATTGGGCAGGGTGGCTATAGCGAACATGTTAATCCTGCCAAGGCTCCTATACTATTTCGGGGCCTTGCTCATAGCGGTCCCTAGGAGCTTCTTCCGTGAACTCAATAGTATGTTGCTAGCACTAATTTAGGGGCAGGATAGACACTGGGTCGCACTGACTACTCTGCAGCGTCCGCTAAAACTGGCAGGGCGCGGCTGCACAATTGCAGTGACCACTGCGCTGGTTGAGGGAGCCTGACTCACTTGAAGCCATATGGGTACATGCACAGATAGATGACACTCCCCTCTACACATGGTTATCTGAGCATGCACCACGGAGTGGCGGTGACAATCCGCTGTTGGCAGCAGCACATAATAGCTGGCGTAGATACATACAGGGTGGAAATTCTGAACCCCCCATACTCACCCCTTATCCCATTGGGTCCAATACCAGGAGGCACAACGTTATTCTGCACTCACTCCACGACCTCATAGACAGAAGCAGGGATGGACATGGTGGGAGACTGTTTCGACAATGGCACACTAATGTCTTTCGAGGCAATTATGGATCTTGCCTCTTTGGGATGGGACACTTTCTTACATACCATGCTCTTTGCCACTTGATTACGACAACCTGGGCTCATGGAGATTGGGAGCTGCGGACCTCCCCTGCCCTGCATGCTCTGCTTGTGGACAATGGGTCAAAGAAGGTCATCACTAATTTATACAGAGCACTGACTAGTGTGACCATTACACAGCACGAGGCAGCCCTCCAGAGATGGAACCTGGCTCTACCGACTCCCCTATCTCTTATGAAGTGGACTGAGGCCCTCCAACAAGTGCAGAGAGTGTCCTGAAACCCCAGATTTAGATACACACAATTTAATTATGTCCATCAGACGTACCTGTCTCCACGTCCTATCCAACGAATGTATCCAACGGCGACTCCAACATGTCCCCGCTGTGGGCTTCATGCAGCTAGCTTTTAGCACATGGTATGGGAGTGTGCCCCATTGCAGAGGGCCTGGCTGAACATTTTAGCAGATATCACGGATATCACTGGACATGCATTTGCACCCACACTGGAGTCTTGTCTTTTAGACATATGCCCTAGAGCTAAGCAGCATAAACATATTCATAAATTTGCTGATCTAGCATTTATTATGTACAAGCGAATGATTGCTATGGGGTGGAAGGCCTCTCGACCTCCGGAATTGGCTAGCTGGCGTGCCATGACATTGAAAGGGGAACGTGTGGAAATATGAGTCCTGCGAGCCCTGCGGGACAGGGGGCAGGCATTTACAGGATATGACACTTGGGAAACATTGGTGGCCAAATGGAGGCCAAGAATGATGAACGTCTGCCGTGATTCCTTAAAAGGTATATGGAGGGTTAATACAGGTATTAGCTTTTCTATGTTCGCTGTATTGAACCAACTGCTTCATGCAGCTAGCTTTTATCACATGGTATGGGAGTGTGCCCCATTACAGAGGGTCTGGCTGAACATTTTAGCAGATATCACAGATATCACTGGACATGCATTTGCACCCACACCGGAGTCTTATCTTTTAGACATACGCCCTAGAGCTAAGCAGCATAAACATATTCATAAATTTGCTGATCTAGCATTTATTGTGTACAAGCGGATGATTGCTATGGGGTGGAAGGCCTCTCGACCTCTGGAATTGGCTAGCTGGTGTGCCATGACATTGAAAGGGGCACGTGTGGAAATATGGGTCCTGCAAACCCTGTGGGACAGGGGGCAGGCATTTACAGGATATGACACTTGGGAAACATTGGTGGCCAAAATGGAGGCCAAGAATGATGAACGTCCGCCGTGATTCCTTAAAAGGTATATTGAGGGTCAATACAGGTATTAGCTTTTCTATGTTTGCTGTATCGAACCAACGACATACAGTTTCCAAATTAAATACCCATTACTCGTGGAGTTTTGCCGGTGATGGAATGCCGTAATTGCTAGACTATCACCTAATAACATGCTCTCGGGAATATCATAAGCAATAGTAATCTATCGGGCATATCTGGAGCTAGAAAGGAGGACAGGGGTACACACATGAGGGTTGTAGTGCTCTTATATTAGATTTGCATTGTACTAATGGACATGATGACGGCAAAATTGGAGAATGTGTATTACAGTCATTGTAACAGAATTTCTACTGTATGACCTTGTTGTAAGGAAGAGATATTATTCCATGCTAATGTTGCTTAGAACCAAATGATTGACCTAATGCCTGCTCAAGACACCAAATTACTGGAATGTGGTTTGACTTTTTCAGTTGTGATATTGTGACCTAATATATACTGAAATTAATAAAACAGATTAAAAAACAAACAAAAAAACAATGCAATGGTTGCTTGGTTGGATACAATTATCCCCCTTTCTTATGAAAAACCACAGCCCCAACCTTCCACTCCATGGTATAATGACATTTTGAGAATGATTAAACTTACATGCCTTACAATTAGAAAGGAAATGGCGTCGCTCTTATGCTAGTCAGGACAAGCAAACACTGAAAACTGCTATTAATAATTATAAAAAGTAGATTAGGAAGGCTAAATTTGACCTTTTTTTAACAATTCTATTTTAGGCGCACAAAATAGCGCCAAAAAGGTATTTGAAATTGTCCAAGATATGTTGAACCCCCATTGTCTGAAACATGGCAAAGACCTTTGCAAGAACTATGTGAAAATGTGGCAACCTTTTTTGAAAGTAAGATATCCAAAATGTTGGCAGATATTGTAGAGCCATCTGACAAAGAGCACTTGTCATCATCTACAGAAGATATCTTTCTGGCTGAGGCCATTCAATGTGACCCAGTTGGATCACAGTACCCATAGGATCGGGAAGTGATACTTAACTGTCAGATTGGTAGTTCTGAATCAATCTCTGAGGAGAATTTCCTTAAGATTGTCATGATCACTATGTCTGGATCTCTGTTAGACCCACTTCCAGTTTGGCAATGGAAAAGATGGGCAGATGAACTTTTGCCACCACTGAGGTCCCTGTTTCAATCAACCTTTGACCTCAGGGATGTTACTCGAGCCTGGAAAAAGGCTATTGTAAACACCTCTTCTGAAAAAGCCATCAGCTGATCCAGTGGAGCCGAGCAATTTTAGGCCCATCTCGCTCCTTCCCTGGAACAATATATTAGTAAGATCCTGGCACAATATTTAGAAGTGCATGCCTAATTAGAGGAAGAGCAATTTGGTTTTAGGCCTGGTCATGGCTCTTGGACAATCTAAGTGTGCACATGGGACGATCTACGCAGAGAGCAGATGATAATCAGGCTGTGGTCTTACTTCTTCTTGATCTGTCAGTGGCTTTTGATATGGTCAACCACAACAATCTTTTGATCAGGCTGTTTGGAGTGGGTGTTTGTGGTACTGCGTTAAATTGGATACTATCCTATTCACAAGCTAGCTGCCAAGTAGTGGCCATACCCCATTTTCGTTCTGAGTTTACAGGTATCAAACATACGGTACCGCAGGGGTAGCCCGATTTTGTTCAATGAGGATTTCAAGCCATTGATTTCTTTAATAAATAAAAAAGTGTAATATTTCTGTGAATAATTAGGCCAATGATACTCATTGATCTTGTCCCCTCATCAGTATGATTCAATTACTTTTGTTCAGAACTGTATGACCGATATTATAGATGGATGAAAATGAATTCTCTAAAACAAAATGGGGGCAAAATTGAATATCTCTGTTGTTCCCCGGCTAAGATACCAACCCTCACTACCTTCGAATTTCTGTCCACTTCCAACTGTAGCGGAATTGTGTGCGCCTGAAGCAGTCTGCAGTGTTGGTGTAACTTTTGATGCTCATCTAACACTTGAAAAACTTGTAAAGAAAGATGCCAGTGTCTGCTTTGCTCTGCTGTGGGTGCAAAGAAAACTGTTCTTGCTACATCTGCCAAATCGTTAATTGTACAAAGTACCATACTCAGCAGGCTGGACTATTGTAATGCCATCCTGCTGGGAGCCTCTGATTTCCTGATGAGGCAACTTCAAAGAGTCCAATTGGCTGCTGCAAAGTTGTCACAAATAGGTCTTGAGGATAATCCACGTCCGATGCTCCTAGAGAACTCCACTGGCTTCTGGTCGAACAGAGAATTTTGTTTAAATCAATGTGTATAGTCTTCAGAACTCTGTAAAGGAATGGTCCAGTTGTGCTCTAGCATAGACTGAAAAGTCCAGAGGAAAGCTCTGCACTGAGCATCTACTAACCTTGAACAGGTATCTCGGTTACAGCGGCCCACATTTGGAATGCGCTCCCAATGGCCCTGAGAGGGCATACTGTTCTTACTTCTGCAGGAATTCCTTTATGAGTTTCTGGCAGGCATAAGTGAAGTAAATGTGGTCATAAACTTATGTTTATGACCAGATTTACTTTTTTGTGTAGACCCCATGGCCCATATAAATTAATACAGGAGGATATAATCACTATTGTTCTTTTACATCTTTTTTTGTCCTCTAACTGTTTTATGTATACGTTTCTCAATGAGCTATACCCCAGGGAAATCATTAAATAATTATTGTCATTGATTTAACTAATTCAGGTTCCCAGCATTGGTTGGTGTTTTGTGACTGTTTGTACTTTTCGAACAAGCACATACTTTTCATTTAAGAGAAATGACTAATATTTTCTTGGGATATCATGCCAGCACCCTAAATAAAATTAATGGTAGTATCTAAGTACTATATTTATCTTTGTTGTAATATAATTATTACTATGGAATTTTAATCATGTCAAATATCGTGTTGACATCCGGGATAAGGTCATGCAACAACACATCCTGGAAAACTCAGGGTCAAAGGACACATGTCATCACTTCTTATGAAGTTATTGTTGGAGTGTGACTTTTATACTCAATGTTAACTTGAAAAGCTGGCAATGTAATGTCTAATGAAACCGCATAAATGTAATACTAATGCACGCATTTGAAATGTGCCCACGGGGGTGTGGCCACCAATGTATACGATGACTAATGAAACTGACTAATAATGAATTAATGATGTACTCATGTATGATTTTGTATTAGCACTAAGAGTTATGTATTAAGGTTTTGCTAAATTACTCACTAGGCCTTAGTTAGCATGGGTCTGGGCCTAGCTGCCTGGTCTCATATTAACTGTGTTTTCTAACGTGCAATGTGCTGCTTTCCTTAAGGACACAACGCTGTACTTTTCCAGAAGCTAGAGATGTGTGTGTAGCCGTATTAAATTCTTTCTCATGGGATCCGACTTGCTCAAGGAGACATTCTTGCCGAAAGCAACAGTGTAATTCGCAACAGGTGCAAGGTCGCCTAAACTAGGAGAAGACAATGGAACTACTGACTGGAGCGACAAGTGTAACTTTTCTTACCTGACATTCTACCCGTTGAAGACGTCAATCACAGGAGCCAAAAAACTGCATTAGAACTGTCTTAGGTGAAAATTCTAGTAAGGTGTGTGACGGATTATCGGACAGAGACAATGATGCACCAAATATTGCCCAATGGGAAGTTAGAGACTTGTTCGACAATTTTAATATAACGGCGTGACACAAGGAGAAATCAGCCATTACTGGACATTCCACCAACCCATTACTTTGCCATCCCTTGCCTTTCTGAGAGATTTTGGGGGTCATTACAACATTGGTAGTAAAAGGCGCTTACCGCCGTGCAGAAGACCGCCAATACACCGCTGCGGCGGCGGCATTCCGCCACAGCTATTATGACACACATCTTGGAATCCGCCGAAATTCAGACACCCACACAAGACCACCACACCAAAGGTCAGTGATAAACTGGCGGAAACAAATCCTCCACGGCAACAGAAACACGCCCATGCTATTACGACCCACGAATCCACGCTGCGGTCTTTCAACCGCGGTATACCATTGGCGGTACACACCGCCGCGCTCAAAATACACACACATCTCCAAAACACAGCCACATTGGACAATTCCAAATACACACACCTGACACACATACAAACAACACACCCACACACCCAATACAATATAAAACACACACCCACATCACCCACAAACCCCTACGACCAAGCATTCGAGACGAAGGCGACAGAGAGAGAGCACAGAATAGACAACCCCACTACACAGAGGTACACAACACCATCACCCACACAACATCCACGCACAAAACACCACTACACTCACCACAACCATCACCACATACACCACCCCACACATCACCCACACCACCCCATGTCCCGCCAAAGACACCCCCGCTTCTCCGAGGAGGAGCTCAGGGTCATGGTGGAGGAAATCGTCTGGGTAGAGCCACAGCTATTTGGCTCACAGGTACAGCACACATCCATAGCCAGGAAGATGGAGTTATGGTGCAGAATAGTGGACAGGGTGAACGCCGTGGGACAGCACCCAAGAAACAGGGAGGACATCAGGAAGAGGTGGAACGACCTACGGGGGAAGGTGCGTTCAACGGTCTCGGCGGACCCCCACCTCCCCCCCACAACTAACAACATGGGAGGAGCAAGTCTTGACCATCTTGCATCCTGAGGGCATCGCAGGAGTCGGTGGAGGATGGGACACTGGTAAGTAAATTCTTAACTATCATATCCCCCACCCTACCTACATGCTATCACACCCCCTCCCCCACCCCTCCCCTATCACTACAACTCCTCACTAATGTACTAATATCACAAACCACCCATCCCAACACCAAACCCTGCATGACACAACTAAGCATGGACACCCCTCACTAAAGCATGCCCACTGCACATACCAAGTACACCCCCCCAACCATCACCACACAACCCCACACACAGGAATTCTTGCACTGGGGTACACAAACACCCACCCATTGTACACCATTACACACACACATGCAATAATCTAGCTCTTATGCCCCTGCAGGAACCCGAAGGACCGTCATCACACCAGAGGGTCCAGACAACACCACTCCACCCCCAGAAGAGGCCCACAGTGACGAGAGCAGCTCTGCTCTACTGGATCCTGATGACCAGCCCGGACCATCGTGGGCCTCTGGACAGTCGGTTCCCCTTGCACAGGCACAGCCCAACACCGACCTTCCACCCTCTGGTAACACCAGCACAGCACCCACCCAGCGGGCCCAAACCTCCCTACCAAGGACAGGTCAATCAGCGGTGTGTCCACCACTACAGGGAACCCAGGCTAACCCACCACCCCAACAACAACAGGGACCTGGGGGCAGTGGTAGTGGGCACATGGTCCAGGGGATGGAGGCACAGGAACACAGGGGAAGTGGGAGGGCTGCTGTGCGACAGGGGGCGGACAGGCCAAGGGAACCCACTCTCCACGAGGCCCTCTCCTCCATCATGGGAGCATACCACCTCTCCCAGGAGACGATGGCGACGGTCCTGGACAATTTGCAGGAGACCCTGCGCCTGCAGGACGAACTGTATTTGGGGTTCAGGAAGGAGCTCAGGACCATCAGCTCCGCCCTGGGCACCATCGTAGGGGTGCTGAAGGACATACAGCAGACCTTGAGGGACACCGTGGCACTCCAAGAGGCCCCTGACACTAGCAAGGTCGATGAAATGCCCACCACCTCCGCCGGCGCTAGTGGACAGGACGCCCCGCCACAGGACCAACACACCAGCACCCCACCCCCTGCAGACGGACAACCACCACGCAAGCGGTCCCTGAGATCCAGGAACAGGACAGAGCAAGATGACAAGACCCCCTCCAGGAAATTACACCACCCTGTTTGTCCTCCCACTGTCCCACTTTGTTACCCTGTCCATACTTAAACTGTCCCAGCTCCACTTCCTATGCCCAGATGGGCAGTGCACCTGTGAGACTAATAGACTGGACTCTGCCATGGACATTCCTCCGCCATCACCCATCCTCATTTTACAACCCCCTCCCATTTCTGAGCACTTCAATAAACACCCTTGAAACACAAAACAATCTGGAGTCAGTCTGTGATTTAGTAAAAATGTATTATCAATGACAGTGACATAATGGGTTTACCATTGTAAAGCTAACATACCTATGTCACACATCACAAGCCCTTGAAGGATGCAAGCAGTTGACACGTAGGTAACCACACCTGTGAAACCGTAATGGAAGGGTACAACTCAGTTACTAAATAGTGATTTAAATCGAGAAACAGGATAGAGGTAGACGTGTGAAAGTTAATGTAATGCTAAAAATGAAAATGTTCTCACCTGTGTGTCACTGGAAATATTGCTGTATGACTGACTCCCTGTTGTCGTTGTCTTCTTCCTCAGCTTCATCCTCATCACTGTCCACAGGCTCCACAGACTCCACAGCTGCTACAACACCGTCATCTTTGATCATCCTCCTGCAGAAAAGGCACCTGGCGTCGCAAAGCCAAATTATGGAGCATGGAGCAGGCGATGATGATGTTGCACACCTTCTTCGGTGAGTAGAATAGGGATCCACCTGTCATATGGAGGCACCTGAACCTGGCCTTTAGGAGGCCAAAGGTGCGTTCGATCACCCTCCTAGTCCGGCAATGGGCCTCACTGGAGCGTTCCTCTGCCCTGGTGCTGGGATTCCTCACTGGGGTCAATAGCCAGGACAGGTTGGGGTAACCAGAGTCCCCCAATAGCCATACACGGTGCCTCTGGAGTTGACCCATCATATCAGGGATGCTGCTATTCCACAAGATGTAGGCGTCATGCACTGAGCCAAGGAACATAGCATTTACCTGCGAGATGTACTGGTCTGCCAAACAGACCATCTGTACATTCATGGAATAATAACTCTTCCGGTTCCTGTACACCTGTTCACTCCTGTGGGGGGGGACCAGAGCTACATGGGTCCCATCAATAGCACCTATGATGTTGGGGATATGTCCAAGGGCATAGAAGTCACCTTTCACTGTAGGCAAATCCTCCACCTCAGGGAAAATGATGTATCTCCTTACGTGTTTCAGCAGGGCAGACAACACTCTGGACAACACGTTGGAAAACATAGGCTGGGACATCCCTGATGCCATGGCCACTGTTGTCTGAAAAGAGCCACTTGCAAGGAAATGGAGCACTGACAGCACCTGCACGTCAGGGGGGATTCCAGTCGGATGGCGGATTGGTGACATCAGGTCTGGCTCCAACTGGGTACATAGTTCCTGGATTGTGGCACGGTCAAACCGGTAGTTTACGATGACATGTCTCTCTTCCATTGCCAACAGGTCCACCAGCGGTCGGTACACCGGAGGATTCCGCCATCTTCTCATATGTCCCAGCTGACGGTGCCTACGAAGGACAACAGCGAACAACCAGTCATTAATCCTCCAGGTATGTACCCACAGTTACACACATTAGACTACACCACTCACAAAACCCTTCCTGTATGTGTGTTGAGTGTAGGCCTAGCTATGTGTGGCGCAGTAGTAAATGAAGCCATGTGGGCCCCTAAAATGGCGGCTGCCTGACCTCTAAAGTGGGACAATGGGATTGTGGGGCAACTGCGCTGGCGTTGCACACCGTCGCGGTAGGCGGTCGTAGACCGCGGCACAATGCTGCATTGGTTAACATTGGACCCTATGGGTCCCAGGAGCCAATGAACAGGTGCGCTGGCGGTGATGATGCGCACCGCAGCGGACGTCACTGCCGCGGACGTCACCGCCTTTTTCTATCTGTTCAATCACTAGATACCTGACCTTCGACAGGAGAGGACCTACACTGCAAGTGCTGCTGTGACCTCGGTCTGGAAGTGACGATGGCTGCTGCATCTGGGGAAAGGGCCCCTGCCTTCACTGCACAGGAGTTGGAGAAACTGGTAGACGGGGTCCTCCCCCAGTACACGCTACTCTACGGTCCTCCAGACCAACAGGTTAGTACACAGGGAGCACGTTGTATGGGCTAGGCCTGGCTGGAGAGGGCTGATTGGAAGAGGGAAGGGGGCAGAGTTCATAGAACATTAATGCATGTGAATGAATGGGCCAAATGGCCAGAGTAGGGAGGGGGCCACTCACAACAACGGTGCAGTAGGTAATGACTGTTCCTCTTCCCTTGTGCATGTCATGTAGGTCAGCGCCCACCAGAAGAGGGACATCTGGCGAGCCATCGCCAAGGAGGTCCGGACCATGGGGGCCCACCAGAGACGGGGCACCCACTGCCGTAAGAGATGGGAGGACATTTGCCGCTGCAGCAAGAAGATGGCAGAGGCTCAGCTGGGGATGGCCTCCCAACGTGGGAAGGGTGCCCGTCGCACCATGACCCCCCTGATGTTCCGGATCCTGGCGGTGGCCTACCCAGAGTTGGATGGGCGCTTGAGGGCATCACAGCAGACACAAGGGGGTGAGTACACTCTCATTCTACGGACTTTGCGTGCATTGGAGGTGTCTGGGTGGGGGAGGTGGGCTGTGGGTGTCCCTTGGCCAGGGCGAGTTAGGTAGGCAAGGCCCCTCCGTAATGTAGGCCATGTGGCACTCTACCCCACCTCAGCAGAGTGCCAAGTCGAGGTATAGTTGCCCCTGTGGCATCCATGTGCGCAGATGTCCACCATTGCCATATAGCCCATATCCCAGAAATTGCATGTGCAGAGGGCAGGAGCACGGCGTAAAGCAGGGGGCTGTTGCATTTGTCTTGTCCGCCAACTGTAGCGGTATGCCATGCACTAAAACTCACTTTCTTCTGTCTCCCCCCCTTTTTCGGCCCTCCCTGTCATTTTGTACATCAGCATCAACAGGCGGAGGTACAGTGGCACCGGAGCACGAGGGTGCTGCATCCCACATGACCATGGAGGGCCACACCACGAACTCTGAATGCACCAGTGGGACGGAGGGCGAGGGGAGCTTCACGTCGGCCACCGGATCACCAAGCAGCGACACGGACTCGTTCGACGATGTGGGCTCCCTTGTGGTGGCGGCACCATCTGTGCCCCCCACCTCTACAGGTACAGCCGCCACCTCCCCTACCAGCCCTGCCCTCCCAGCAGCCCCTCAGCGTTCGCCCCGTGCCCTCTCACCCAGGAGGGTGGGCATCAACTTCGCCCCAGGCACCTCAGGCCCTGCCCCAGTCACCCCTGCTGCCCTCAGTGAGGAGGCCATTGACCTCCTCAGGTCACTCACTGTTGGGCAGCCTACCATCCAGGGTGTAGAACGAGAGTTGCAACACAGTAATGCATTCCTGGAGGGCATTCATTCTGGTCAGGCTGTCCTTCAGCGAACCCTGCAATCTCTGGCCTCAGCACTGATGGCAGCCATTGTTCCTGTGTCTAGCCTCCCCCCTCAAACTTCCTCCACCCAGACCCAATCTCCTGTACCCCAGCCCATCCCAAGCACACCTACAGACCAGCATGCACACAAGTCAACACACACAAGTAGCTCAAGCAAACATAGGCACCACACACACCACAGGCACTCACGCAAGCCTCACCCACATACAGACACAGCAACATCCACTGCCTCCACTGTGTCCCCCTCCTCGTCTTCTCCCTCCTCCCTCCCAGTCTCGGCTACACACACACCTGCATGCACCAAATCTACAGGCACCATGAATCGCACCAGGACACCCAGCACCACAAGCCGCTCACCTGCACTCACCACCTCCACTGCCATTTACACGTCCCCTGTGTCCTCTCCCAGTGTGTCTGTGACATCCCCTCCCAAAGTACACAAACGCCGGCAATCACTCACACAACATCCATTCACCTCACGACAGCCTCCAGTACCTACACCTGCACCCAAAACAGCTAAAGTGACACCTCCGACAACCACCTCCTCTTCCTCCACTCCCAGACCCCCTCCAGCTACCCATCCCAGTGTTCGTCAGAAACTGTCCCTCTGTAAAGTTGACCTTTTTGCCCCCACCCACCCTGCAATTCATCACTCCCGTCATAGCGCCTCAGCCAAAAGCCTCCAATACCAGTGGTGCCTGTTCAAGGTTTGTGGAGTGCACCGTCCACCAGGGCAGGCAGTAGGACCCGGAGCCAAGGCACTGGCAGCCCACCCCCTGTGAAGGCTCTAAAATTGGAGAGTGGACGACGGGACCGTGTTAAGTCTCCTGGTGGGAAAACAACTGACATGGGTTCCAAGGGGATTGGAGAGTCAGCTGTGACTCCACCAAAGGTGGGGAAGGGCCAGAGGAAGTCTGCCCAGCCTGTTGTGAGTGTCACGGCGGAGAAGTGCGCCATCATTCCCGGCGGTCGAGACACAACCGCCAGCACCGTCGTCACTGGTCCAGAGACCACCGCCAGAGTGACAGCCCAGGAGGGCCCAAGTATCGTCACTGGTCAGGAGACCACCGCCACTGCCGGAGTCATTGCCCAGGAGGGCACAAGTATCGTCACTGGTCCAGAGACCACCGCCAGAGTCACAGCCCAGGAGGGCCCAAGTATCGTTACTGGTCCAGAGACCACCGCCAGAGTCACAGCCCAGGAGGGCCCAAGTATCGTCACTGATCAGGAGACCACCACCGGAGTCATTGCCCAGGAGGGCACAAGTATCATCACTGGTCCAGAGACCACCGCCAGAGTCACAGCCCAGGAGGGCCCAAGTATTGTCACTGGTCCAGAGACCACCGCCAGAGTCACAGCCCAGGAGGGCCCAAGTATCGTCACTGGTCAGTAGACCACCGCCACCGCTGGAGACATTGCCCAGGAGGGCACAAGTATTGTCACTGGTCCAGAGATCACCGCCAGAGTCACAGCCCAGGAGGGCACAAGTATCGTCACTGGTCAGGAGACCACCGCCACCGCCGGAGTCACAGCCCAGGAGGGCCCAAGTATCGTCACTGGTCAGGAGACCACCGCCACCGCCGGAGTCTTTGCCCAGGAGGGCACAAGTATCACCACTGGTCCAGAGACCACCGCCAGAGTCACAGCCCAGGAGGGCACAAGTATCCTCACTGGTCCAGAGACCACCGCCGGAGTCAGTGCCCAGGAGGGCACAAGTATCGTCACTGGTCAGGAGACCACCGCCGGAGTCAGTGCCCTGGAGGGCCCCGGCTGGCACAGCCCAGCTGAGCAATGAAGAAACATCATGCCACACACCAATGTCCTGTGTAGAGAACGTCATGCCACACACCAATGTCCAGTGTAGAAGACGTCATGCCACACACCAATGTCCAGTGTAGAGAACGTCATGCCACACACCAATGTCCTCATCAGAACCGCCATGTCAAAGCACTGCTGAACAGTCCTGAACCGCCATGTCAAAGCACCGCTGAACAGGGCAAAGACCGCCATGGCAAAGCACCGCTGAACAGTCCTGAACCGCCATGTCAAAGCACCGCTGAACAGGGCAAAGACCGCCATGGCAAAGCACCGCTGAACAGTCCTAAACCGCCATGTCAAAGCACCGCTGAACAGGGCAAAGACCGCCATGGCAAAGCACCGCTGAACAGTCCTGAACCGCCATGGCAAAGCACCACTGAACAGGGCAAAGACCGCCATGGCAAAGCACCGCTGAACAGTCCTGAACCGCCATGTCAAAGCACCGCTGAACGGGGCAAAGAACGCCATGGCAAAGCACCGCTGAACAGGGCAAGCAACGGGTAGGAATGAATGGACCGCCACATCAGGCATCCTTATCCCATGTGCAGCTGGGACAGTGACAGGACACGACCTTTCACGGGGAGACTCATCCAGTCTGGGCACCAGTCCCCCCCCAGTACCAGTAGAGACCTGCATCAGCTTGAGAGACTGTGGCTTTGTACTCCCCAGGATGGCACAGTGGGCAAACCACCCACTGTATAGACTTGAGAGACTGTGGCTTTGCACTCCCCAGGATGGCACAGTGGGCAAACCACCCACTGTATAGACTTGAGAGACTGTGGCTTTGTACTCCCCAGGATGGCACAGTGGACAAACCACCCACTGTATAGACTTGAGAGACTGTGGCTTTGCACTCCCCAGGATGGCACAGTGGGCAAACCACCCACTGTATAGACTTGAGAGACTGTGGCTTTGCACTCCCCAGGATGGCACAGTGGGCAAACCACCCACTGTATAGACTTGAGAGACTGTGGCTTTGCACTCCCCAGGATGGCACAGTGGGCAAACCACCCACTGTATAGACTTGAGAGACTGTGGCTTTGCACTCCCCAGGATGGCACAGTGGGCAAGCCACCCACTTTAGAGACTTGAGAGACCGTGGCTTTGCACTCCCCAGGATGGCATAAATGGGCATGGAGCCCCGTCGTGGATCTGGCTTTGCACTCCTCCGGCTGAGGTGCCCACCCTTCCCTTCCCCCTGAGGTGCCTGTAGTATTTCTATCTGATGCCCCAGCAGTGTTCTCTGCGATTGTGGTCAGGTATCGTTTGTGGGCCTCGCCCATGCATTTTTGGACTGATGGTGCACGGACATTATTATGTACATATCTGCACTACTTCTCGTATTGTATATTATTATGACTGATTTTCAAATATATATCTGTATATTTTTGTATGACAAGTATATTGGCACATTACATTGTTTGAACGATTTTCGCTTTGTGTTTTCATTCTTCCGGGGGGATTGTGGGTTGTTACTGTGATTTTTTGTGAATGCATTGGTGTGTATGTTGTAATATGCGAGGGTGGGGGTGGGGGTGTTAGGTGGGTGTCCCCCTAACTTTTGCCTCCCCCATGTCGTAGGTGCAGTACTCACTGTTGTCTTCGGCGCCTACGTAACTGTTGGTCATAGAGGAGCAGAAACACAAGGACAGGGAGTATTTGGAGTTCCGGCTCCATGGTGTCCTCCTTCCTCGTGGGATATGTTCAGGTGAGCGTTTTCCCATAGCAAAAGCTGTTTCCGGTGTGTTTTTATCCACGGTGAATCCGCCCCGGAAAAGGTGGCGGATTGGCGGGTTGTAATACTGTGGGTGGTACATTGTCTCCCGCCTGTCTGTTGGCGGTGACCGCCGCGCTGCTTGTCTGTACCGCTGTGGCGGGCGGTGTGTTAAAGTGCCTGTCTTTGTTGGCGGTTTCCGCCAGGGTCATAATTCCCTTTTTTTGTCCCCCGGCCTGTTTGCGGTATTTCCGCAGCTTTAACACCGTCCGCCAGGGTTGTAATGACCACCTTTGTCTTTTACATAAACCATCCTCACCTTATCCCTTTGCCTGATTGCATTTCTCCTCCTTATGAGGGAAGAGCCTTTTGCTATACCTTGCTGAGTCTTACCTGTTCTATCCTGGCTGATGGCGTATTGACTGAGGTCCTGAGGACAAAGACTGACCTTGCCTGCTGCCCCATTTGGATGGGTAACTATCTAATGAATTGTAGTTGTCTGTTTGCCTTTTCTTTCTAGGTACCAACTGCTCTTTTGATAGAGACCATAGTTAGATGTTTTCCAAATTCATATTGCTAAATTGTTTTGCATGAAGCCCAACATGCTGATGCTAATTAGAGGTTAGTTAAGGAGTTCACTAATATTGGGTGCAAATAGACAAATGACTGAATCTTTGCTTTGTTGAATAATGTACTAATGATCCTCTGCTAAAGCTGATTCATGTTGACGTCGTGTTTTGTTCTAATGTTCATGATCTATGCTTTGATAAAGTCTTATTCGAGTTGCCATACCTTAGTTTTGTTGATGTGCTTACTGATATTGAGACTAATAAATATGCTAGTAAATTGTAACAAATAGGGAATAAATATCCTAAAACTTACTAGATTTGTGTGGTTATTCATGGCTGAAAGGTCATGGTGTGCTCGGTTCTTATTAAAAGGTTTTGATTAGTTTAATTGATTAGTTATTGTAAATATTGAGTAGGTTATTGATCTATTGATTGAAATGCTAAACAGATATCTCGTCTTGGGAAGTCCCCAAACCTGGTCAAAAGATTCATTTGCCTAAAAAGAGACCCCTTGTAAGTAAATTATCTAGGTCTGGACGCGTTATCAGTTCTGGTAGCAAAGGACGGTTTCGGCCCTTTGGGGCGAGGGACCATTGTTTGAAAATCGTTTTTGAGGTAATGCAAATTGGAGAGATGATGTGCCCCTAAATCCTAAATGACTTTCCCAGAATCTCAGAGCTTATCGAAGTGAGAAGGGTATGTTCTTGGCGTGCTAGTGATAGTGTGAGTGACGTAGGGTTTGCACTTGCACAGCTTATGCATACCGCAGGAGAATTGTGAGGTTTGTGAGAATTTAGGCCAAGTAATGTTTTAATAGGAGTGCGCGTACTCCGGAGTATGAGAGTAGGGAAGTCGGCGAACTTCATGTGAGTGTGGCGCTTTGTGCTCAAAAATTGTCCATGTGGTTGTTGGTGATGTACGGGCCCTGCGTGGTCTAATACTCCAGAGTATATTGATGGTTTGTGTTGTAATTTGCGTGGTTTAACAGGTCAATCGGGCATGGTTGACAAGTTGAGTTTGAGTCATAGTGAGTGAATGAAAACTTCGATGGAATTTTGGTAAGTTCTAATGTGCACTAGGACAAACCATTGACAAGTTGAGAGTAGAATTTACAGGTCAAATTTTGCTTGCGAATGTCGGATCTGAGAAGGAGAGAGTAGCGGCTGAGGCTAAGAGCAAAATTTGTGTAAAGTTCTGAAGCTATTGTGTTACCCTTCCTGTAGTAAACCAGCAAATTTGAGTTTTGTTAGCGCTCGCAATATATTGCATTAGTTTTGTGCGAATCGAGAGTGAGGAAGACAAGCCGCAAGACTTTGTCAGCCGCAGTGTGTGTGAGAGTGACTTCATTGGAGCCGCGCTGGTATAGGTCAGTTAGTAAGAGGGGTTACGCACGGATTGGCAGCCGTCTGTGAGAGGCAATTGGTTGAAAAGGTAGGCGAAGAGAGTTCTGGGAATTAAAGTCACTTCCTGATTCAATTGTAAACAAAATAAAAGATACAAAAATGAAGTTTTTCAAGGCTCTGAGGAGCGCTTTGAGGGGAGATGTGTATATTACCGCGAGTGAGGGGGAATCTACACTGCCAGAAGATACTCCGGCTTATGCTGTAATGGAGGAGAGGGGAGTCGTGCCATGTCTTTGGCTAAAGCAATGGTGCAAATTAACAGAGAAAGATGGGTGTTTGGCGTTTCCGGAGCACGGATCGTTCAATATAATAATTTTGGAGAATTTGCAGAAGGCATTGAATGAGCAGAATCCACCCCCAGCACAGTTTGAGGCATTAGCAATTTGGGAATTGATGTCCATACGTCAGTGGCAATAGAAATTTGAGAGGCGAATGAGGAAAGCAGAAAAGACACTAGCGGAAGCTAGGTGGGATAGTGAACACAGAATGTGGAGAAGGGAGATAATAGATAGAGTTAGGATGTTTCCGGCAATAACTCAAAAAGCTGGAACGCAAGGAAGAAAAGCCACTTGTAAGATGGATAAAGGGTCTAGCAAAATAAAAGACTAAGAAGTCCTGGGCAGAGGCAGACGACTCAGATGATGATGAGTTCCTTAATCAGTTGCTACATGATCAACCATCACCATATGCCTTAGATGATCATAGACTAAGTACTAGTGCAGGTCCTGTAAATTCAACACAAAATCAAAATCAGGGAACAACAAATACAACACAGGTGAATACTGTTGCAACACCAGCTCCATTTCAGAATAATGTCAGTGTGTCTACTGCTCCAGAGATGCAGACACAGTTGCAGTCACCACCCGTTCAGAGGCTCTATCCTGATATCCCAATATTGGAGACTACTACGAACTTGATGGTGTCGTCAGATCCAGCATATATGAGACCAAAATTAGTTCAAATTGAGCCAACTCCACATTTACTGCCTCAGGCACAGCAACAGATGGTTCCAAATTATACCTCAGTCACGGGACCGCAGTTAGCCACAGCACCTGTAATGAATCAGAATATGGGAGCAAATGCTCCACAGGGTTTGGGAAGCAGGCAGTCGCCAGGCGCCATATCCTTACCGATTACAGTTGGTCCACCAGTACCGTTGTATGAACAGGCAAAGTCTATTGTATGCAATCAGGGAGTAATGACCCAAGAGGTGACAAGAGGAGGGTTCATAGGAAGCCCTCAAGGGGTGACTCTAGTGGAACAGACAATAGACAGATCTAGATCATTTTTAGACTTCAGGCCCATAGGGGTTCCTCCAGATACCATGAGACACTAAGGTCTGGGACTGCTGACTCCGCAGATCTCAAGTGCAAATGTACTGCAGACACAGATGATGTAGGCTGGTAATATCTTGTTGCAAGGCTTAACAGCGCAACAACTGAATGAATGGTTGGATAAGTTAAATTCACCACAGACTACTCCTGCGACAGCAGAGCGGTCCGAAAGAGATGAATACCTGAATTTTGTGAGGTTGGGCATGGAAGCAGCTGAGCTAGTTGAGGGAAGCATGGGAGTGAACAGACTAGAGACGTTAACTGAAGCAGAGTTGAGGTATCTATTCCCAAAGATAACCAGAGAAGTGAGCAAAGTGCACCAGAGGTTGGCAAATCTGGCAGATAAATACGCCATAGACTTAGATAATACTAAACACCTGAAGAGGAGTTACAAGTTACACTTTGAGCCTAAAGATTTTGATCACATGAGGTCAACTGGGATGAAGGCACACCTTAAAGAAATACTGCAGAGTGCACACGTTTAGGGAGCCTTAGAGAAGTGGGAAGGCAAATGGGCCAAGAAAAGAGATAAAAGGAAGAGTGACTGCTCGGAGCAGCAGCAGGCGAAATCAGTACCTGATACCGGTACAATAAACATTTTACCAATGAGAGAGACAGCTGGAGGGGTTCTTGTTCACGTACCATGGTCCAGAGGTGACATTCTGTCATTCACAAATGACTTTCCCAGGCTGAGGGAAAAGCCAATAGAGTGGTACCAGCAGACAGATAGGTTTGTGAAGCTTGCAAAGTGTCTTTGGGAAGACATGAACACCCTGTTTGAGATTATAGTTCCAACTGATTTGTGGATTGAATGCAAGAGAAGTGTTGATTGGCAGACAGCCGAACCTGCAAGGGACAGGGCTACAGGAGCACAGTCTCCTGACGTAATGAGGTACTATTATAAAGTGATTGAGTTTTTGAAGCAGAAGGTGTTGCCGCAAAATATTGATTGGCAAAAGATTGATCGAGCGGCACAGGAAGCCAAAGAGTCGACACATGCCTTCAATGAGAGGTTGTTGAAAGCGTTCAAACACTACAGTGGTACAGAGGTTATAGAGGAGAAGGACATGAATCACCTTGTGTTCAGGTTTGCTGAAGGGCTGACACCAGAGATTAGTCAGATGATTAAGAATCATTTGATCTGTTGGCTAGCAAAGCTGATTGATGATGTGTTGCAGTATGCGAAATACTGAAGTGACAAAATTGAGTTGAAACAGAGAAAGTTGAAGGAAAAGGTGATGGTAATGCAAATTAAGGCAGCGCAAGCAGGGATGCAGGGAAATGCTCTACAGCAGATGGTGCAACAGCTGCAAGGAAACGGGATGTTTCAGACGCTAGTGAGAGGCAGAGGTCGAGGAGGTTTTGTGAACTGTGGTCCAGACATGAATACCATAGTGGTTCAAAATGATGCGCAGGGGATGAAGAAGGTGTTATCTTGTCACGCTTGTGGGGGCGTCGGACACTGGAAGCAGGAGTGACCAATGATGGTGCAGGAGGGTGTTGTTCAACAAAGCAAAGATGTCAATGTATTCCAAAATGTTAAAGGACCAAGAATGAGGGGTCAAAATCCGAACTTTCAGAATAACATGGTTCAGATACAGGGTCTCCAACCCATGCAACAAGTGCAAATGCCACGTGCACAACCAGTGCAGATGCAGCAAGTGCAACAGCAGATTCCTGTGGTACCTAGACAGCAAATGCAGTTGCCCTTAGCACCAATGGGACAGCAACAGGTGATGCTTCCTCAACAGGTCACAGGTCAAGGAATGAGTCAAAACAATGCAGTACAACAGTTCCCATTGTGTGGTGAGAATGGAATAAACAATGAATGGTCGGAGACAGTTCAGATGGCGAGGAGTGTAGACTTGCTGCGTCCCTAAAAGTAGATCAGAGAGGGCCCTATGTGCAAGGGAAGGTAATGGATCACAAAGTTTCATTCTTGGTTGAAACAGGAGCTACACGCTCTACAGTTAGAAGTGCAGAAGTTCAGAAATTGCCTCTTTCGGGACGTACCATAAACGTAGTAGGAGTGGCAAATCAGCTCCTGACTAACCTGATCACAGATCCGGTTCAGGTTGAGATTGGTACTTTTCAGGGATTGCACAGATTTGTGGTTTGTGACTCAAGTCCTGTGTCCCTACTGGGAAGAGACTTACTGTGCAATACGAGGTGTTCTATCACCTGTTCCAATGAAGGGATTGAGGTGCAGACAAACAGTGACGATGAAGGGGATGACGGTCAGATATCAGATCCTGAAACGAAGACGACAGATGAGGAGTATCCCCTGATAAGTTTCTTCCCAATGTTCATAGTGACTGATCTGCCAGCAGATTTGCAGGGGACAGTAAAGGAAAAGGTGTGGGATTTGACAGGAAAGGAAGTGGGACTGATAAAAGGAGTAGAAGCAGTTAAGGTCAGTGTAAAGCCAAATGCTGTGTTTCCCCAGGTACCGCAGTACCACATGGCGCAAGATGTCCTTATACAGGTAACACAGATAATTGCAGACTTTGTTAAGCAAGGGGTCCTGAAGGAAGTGATGAGCACTCCATGTAATTCACCTATAATGGGACTGAGAAAGCCTTGTGGGAAAGTTCGAATTGTGCAGGACTTGAGGAAAATCAATGACATAGTGGTGAAGTGTTGCCCAGTAGTGCTAAATCTAGCTGTGATCATGTTCCAGGTTCCATGTGATGCAGAATGGTTCTCAGTCATTGATTTGTCCCAAGCATTCTTTTCTGTGCCTTTTCATGAGGACAGCAATTTCTCTTCAGTTTCAAATTCTTGGACAAGGTTTACAGTTGGTGTTGAATTCCTCAAGGGTTTTCGGAATCACCTTCCATCCTAATCAGATATTGAAGAAAGATTTGGAGTCATTGGAATTGCCTTTTCAATCGACTCTAGTGCATTGATGACTTGTTCATTGCATCTAAAACAAGAGATGATTGCAAGTACGACACAATTGCCTTACTGAACCACTTGGGGAAGAATGGGCAATAAGTGTCCCCAAAGAAGCTGCAGTATTGTCAGAAAGAGGTGAAATACTTAGGTCATCTAATTGAGAAAGGGTCGAGGAAAATATCCAAGGAAAGAGTGCCCGCCATATTGCAGATGAGTCCCCCAATGACACAGAGAGATGTTAGGATGTTTCTGGGAATGATGGGCTACTGTCGTCAGTGGAACCCAAATTTCTCAATTATCTCCAAGCCATTAGTAAGACTGACGGTTAAGGAGGTTAGAGATGGGCCAGACGTCATAACTATGTCAGAGAAAGAGATAAGGGCGTTCATTGAGCTAAGGGAGTGTATATGTAGGGCTCCAGCTTTAGGTATGCCTGATTACATGAAGCCTTTTGTCCTCTTTTGTCATGAATGTGATGCATGTTCTTTGTCTGTCCTGACACTGGTCCATGGAGGTGCAAACCGACTAGTAGCATATTTTTCAGCTACTTTGGACCCAGTTGCAGCAGCTTTACCAGGTTGTCTGCATGCAGTTGCAGCAGTTGGTCAAAGCCTCACACAGTGTGAAGGCATAGTGATGGGACATCCTTTAACAGTCATGGTCCCACACTCATTTGATATTTTGCTAACCCGTACCAAAATCCAGCACATGACGAATGCAAGACTGACGAAATATGAAACGATCATTTTGGGGTCACCAAATGTAACTTTGAAAAGATGTACAGTGCTGAACCCGCCCACTTTGCTTCCAAATGAAAATACAGAGGTTGAAGATGCTGATGATATAGAACATGACTGTCTTGCAGTAACAGAAATGTGCACCAAACCGAGACCTAATATTAAAGATACCCAATTGGAAGAAAATGACCATATTATCTTTGCTGATGGCTCATGCTTGAGAGACTCAGTAGGAGTGCTGAGAGCCGGATATGCTTCGTGGCTTGAAAGAGTGTATTCTGCTCAAGTGGCTGAGTTGGTTGCTCTTACTAGAGCTTGCCATGCTGCTGCCCAGTTTAAAGTGACTATCTATACTGATAGCAGATACAGATTTGTAATTGTTCATGATTCCGGTCAGCTGTGGTCACAGAGGGGTTTCCTGACCTCTTCTGGCTCTCCAGTGAAAAATGGTGAAAGAATTAAGGAATTGTTGCACGCGATTCAGTTACCTCATGAAATTGCCGTGGTAAAACGCAGCGCTCATGTGAAATCACAAGACTTTGTTTCAATGGGAAATGGATATGAGGATCAAGTCGCAAGGTTTTGTGCATTGAACTGTATATCGTTCAAGGATCAGTGGGAATTGTTGCCTGAAACAGAAAATGAGACATGCACAGGTTACGACTTAAGGGTGGTTGACACGTTGGAGTAATTGAAATTGTTGCAGGGACGTGCCAGCAGAGATGAGAAACGCACTTGGCTAAAGATGCAATGTGTACAGAGACCAGATGATTTGTGGGTTTCAGATGAGGGGAAAATGGTTTTGCCAAATAGTCTTCTGTCACAGTTTGCAAGGTTTTACCATGGGCAAGCACATATTGGGAGAGATGCCATGATTAGGTTGTTTAAGGTTGATTGGTTTAACCCGAAGTTCAGACAAGCCGCAGAAGTGATTTGTCAAAGGTGCATCATCTGTCAACAGATGAATGCGGGGTAAGGGACAGTGGTGAATTTGAGCCAAATTGGGAGAGCAGGAGGTCCATTTAGCAGAATGCAATTGGACTTTATTGAGATGCCTGTGTGTGGGGGTCTGAGATACGTGTTGGTGATTGTGTGTATCTTTAGTCATTGGATTGAAGCTTACCCTACACGCAGAATGACAGTCTCACAGTAGCAAAGCCGCTGTTTAGGGAATTGATTCCACGTTTTGGGTTTCCGATCTCTTTAGAATCAGATAGGGAAAGTCACTTCAATAACGAGGCGGTTCAGCTCTTGTGTGCAGCATTGAACATTGAACAGAAATTGCATTGTAGTTACCGCCCTGAAGCATCAGGGTTAGTGGAGCAGATGAATGGTAACCTGAAGTCGAGAATGGCAAAGATCTGTGCAGCTACAAATTTGAAGTGGCCTGATGCGTTGCCCTTAGTGATAATGTCAATGAGAAACACACCCAACAAGAAAATATGACTGTCTCCTCATGAAATTCTCATGGGACGAGCTATGAGACTGCCCGCATTGCCTGCAAATGCTCTTGTGAATATCACGGATGATATGGTGTTGGACTACTGCAAGGGTCTGGCTGACGTGGTCCGCTCTTTCTCTCACCAGGTGGAAGCTACCACACTGCCACTGATAAATCATCCAGGTCACAATCTGAAAGCTGGTGGCTGGGTTGTCATCAAGAAACACGTGAGGAAGTCGTGTTTGGAGACACGTTGGAAGGGGCCATATCAAGTAATATTTACAACTACTACTGCTGTGAAGTGTGTGGGAATTCCAATCAGATCCATGCCAGTCACACGAAAAAGGTGACATGTTCAACTGATGAGGAAATTGAACTGTCGAAAATAACCGCTAAAGAAAAGGAAGTCTCAGGGCCGGAGAGTAATCAAAGGGGAACTGAGACAGAAGGAGAGCCGGTTGAGGACGGCTTGGTCACTCCAATAAGATACGAGACCCAGAGGGGTGACAGTGGGCCTATCTCAACTGAGGCGCCAGGAGGACTGACGCAGAGAGAGGTTCTCCCAGAAGCAGACGGATGTGGTATTGAAGTAGAGCCCCTGACAGACCCAGAAGGCGAAGGAGTTGAGGCGGAAGAGAGTCAAAGTGTCCAGACTCCTCCTGAGCAAATTGCAGGTCCATCAAGAGAAAACACCATAGAGTCAGAGGAGGGCGACGAGCGGCCACAAGGAAGATCAAAGACTAGAGAGACGCTGAAAGGAGATAAATGGCCTGAATCGCAAGTGACAAAAGGAAAAGTGGTTGTTGATGATGCAATAGAGGAAGAAGTTAATGCAACAAGGAAAGAAGATCTGAGTGAAGGAGAATTGCAGGGTGATCACAAGTTGAAAAGAAAGAGAGTAGCAAACAGAAGATACGCAGGTCCTGAATGGGCATAAGCAACGTCAGCTGAGTGGCAGCAAGAGTTCTTGGCATTCTGTTTTGACCGAGAAGTTCAAGGTCAGTACTATGGTACCTGAGTCTGGCCAGGGAAAGAGACTGTGCTAACGTGAAAATTGAGCTACGGAGAAACTGAGAAAAGAAACTGATAAATTACCGGATGTGACACTGTTATCCTGAATTGACTTTTAAAAACTGACTTTGACAAGCTGCTAACCGGAATTGACAAGGATACTGGGAGTGAATGTGGAAGCTGTAAAGAATTGCTGCAGAAAGACTTTCGCTTGCTTTAACTCGTTGAAAAAAAAAAGAAAAAAAAAGGCATTAACCATCCTCAGTTGGTTGTTGTTTGCACTTATAGCACTTTACTTTCAGATTCTTTACAGATCATGCCTAGCACTAGAGATGATAATAGGGGAAGTAGGCGTTGTAATTGTTTGGGTGTTGCTTTGGGCATTGTATGTGTGATATTCATTATAGTTCTGATTGTGGGAATGCCTTTGGTGGATAAGAGTGAGACTAACAATGCTACAACTCCTGAGACCGCCACACTAACATCTTGGGAGAGGTTCGAGCAGGACACGAGATATTTGCATGAGGGAACTAACTTAAAAGGGGAACTATCAACTAATGTTCTCTATCGCTTGCTGAGTGAGTATGTTGACACTACGGATGCAAAAGTTTGTTATGTGTGTACACAAATTCCTGTTTCAGTGCAAGAGGGAGTTACCTACCATAGTTTGCCTTTAACTTATGGAATAAGCTGTAGTTTGTTACTAACACGATTCTATAATCAAGAAGAGGTTAAGTACTTTTATTCTAACAATGATCTTGTGTTTTCTTATGTGCCTATTATAGAGGATTTGAATAGTGTAGCAAAATACTATAACATGAAACTAGTTAAGGGATTCTTTGAAGAGACATTAACAATTAGTACATCTTATGCACACCACAATAATCTGACATGTTTGCTAACACCTGTAGAGAAAAGCTTTCTAGATCACACGGAAGATAAAAGAAGGGCATTGAAGGGGAAGTTGGAGAAAGGATTGCAGCAGCAAGCTTTTGTAAATAGTGAGAGCTATAGTGCAATTAGGGAACAAGGGAAATTAGCTTTAGAAACACTACACGTAGGGAAGCTTTGCATAAGCGACCAAAGTCATTATATGATAATGTGTTTGATGGAACGAGTTAATGTAAGCATGTGTTTTTGTTTCAGAGTAAGTGGACGTTCATGTTAAATGTACATGATCCAGTGATCCCTGGGATCTATAATATATGTGGACTTAATGATTATTACCGTCTTCCAAAGGGGTGGTACGGGACATGTTATTTGGGGATAGTTTTCCCAAAGATATATCAGTTAGAGGACTTGAAAAAGTTTCTGAAATTGCCTGAATTACATCATACTAGACAAAGGAGAGAGACTGCTGCTGGTGTAGTAGGAGGCATATTTGGAGCAATTATTCCTTCAGTGATCTCCATAAAGATTTGAAAGTTGTCTACTATTGTGGATAACATGCTGACACATTTTACAGGAGCTATACTCCTGATAGATACTGAACTTGCTTCGGAAAGGGCAATGACTCCTCAAAACAAGGTTGATTTAGACATTCTTTTAGCGAAAAATGGCGGAGTTTGTAAAATGCTTAATGAGCGACATTGTTGTGCCTACATACCTGACAATAGTAATGAGATTAGAAGTATGCTTACTAACCTAACAAGAGATAGTGCAGATTTGAAGGAACTGAAAGAACCAGGTGTTTGGGAAAAGGTTGGAAAAGGACTTGCTAAAGTGGGAAGCTGGTTTAGTAATATTTGGCATGGGATATTGGCAAAAATAGTACAGGGAATATTGATTATTTTGGATTGTTTATTTGGACTATGGTTGTCATGCAAAATTAGTAAAATAATTAAATTGAAAAGGGCAAAAAATAATCAGAGGAGGGAAGAAAAGAAAAGGGAGAAATTGTTCAGAGTAAAACTAGACGCAACAAAAATGGGGGAAGAAATTGAGATGAGGGAATTCAGAAGATGAATAAATTGTGAAGGAAAGGTTTGTGTGATGACAAGATTCATCAGAGGAGGGATTGTTGGAGTGTGACTTTTATACTCAATGTTAACTTGAAAAGCTTGCAAAGTAATGTCTAATGAAACCGCATAAATGTAATACTAATGCCCGAATTTGAAATATGCCCATGGGGTGTGGCCACCAATGTATATGATGACTAATGAAACTGACTAATAATGAATTAATGATGTACTCATGTATGATTTTGTATTAGCACTAAGAGTTATGTATTAAGGTTTTGCTAAATTACTCACTAGGCCTAGTTAGCAAGGGTCTGGGCCTAGCTGCATGGTCTCTTATTAACTGTGTTTTCTAACATGCAATGTGCTGCTTTCCTGAAAGACACAACACTGTACTTTTCCAGAAGCTAGAGATGTGTGTGTAGCCGTAGTGAATTCTTTCTCATGGGATCCGACTTGCTCAAAGAGACATTCTTGCCGAATGCAACAGTGTAATTTGCAACAGGTACAAGGTCCCCTAAACTAGGAGAAGACAATGGAACTACTGACTTGAGCGACAAGTGTAACTTTTCTTACATGACATTCTACCCATTGAAGACGTCAATCACAGGAGCCAATAAACTGCATGAGAACTGTCTTAGGTGAAAATTCTAGTAAGGTATGTGACGGATTATTGGACAGAGATAATGATGCACCAAATATTGCCCAATGGGAAATTAGAGTCTTGTTTGACAATTTTAATATAATGGCGTGACGCAAGGAGAAATCAGCAATTACTGGACATTCCACCGACCCATTACTTTGACATCCCTTACCTTTCTGAGAGACTTTGGTGGTCATTACAACCCTGGCGGATGGTGTTAAAGCAGCGGTAAGACCGCCAACAGGCTGGCGGTAAAAAAATTGCAATTACAACCGTGGCGGACACCGCCAACAAAGACAGCCACTTTAACACTCCGACTGCCACAGCGGCACAAACAAACAGCTTGGCGGTTACCGCCAACAGACAGGCGGGAGACAATGTACCGCCCACACTTTTATGACAGGCCAATCCGCCACCTTTTCCGGGGCGGATTCACTGCGGATAAAATCATGCCGGAAACAGGAATTCCAAAGGGAAAACGCTCACCTCTACACACCCCACGAGGAACGAGGACACCATGGAACCGGAACTCCAAATTCTACCTGCGATAGTCTTCCTGCTCCTCTACCAGGAGCACGAATGCCGGCGGCGAAGACCACAGTGACTACTGCACCTACGACACAGGGGAGGGGGGAGGCAAAAAACAGGGACACACACACACAACACCCCCAGCCCTGCCCTCACCCACTACAACATACACACTAATACATGTTGATACATTACAGTTACACCCCCCAAGCCCCGGGAAGAATGCAAAAACAAAAGGAAATGAGTGTAACCATTGTAATATATTAAAATCCAGTACTCAAAAATATATATACACTATAAACAAATATATACACCAATAATACAAGTCCAGGTATTGCACCATTTATAGTCCGTGGACCACTGGGCCCAAAATGCATGGGCGAGGCCCACACTCGATACCCGATCAAAACAGAGAGAACACTGCAGGGGCATCAGATAGAAATACAACAGGCACCTCAGGGGGAAGGGAAGGGGGGCACCTCAGCCGGATGAGTGCACAACGCCAGATCCACGAGGGGGCTCAATGCCCACTGTTCAATCCTGGGGAGTGCAAAGCCACAGTCTCTCAAGTCTCTCCAATGGGTGGTTTGCCCACTACATTATCCTGGGGAGTGCAAAGCCACAGTCTCGCAAGTCTCTCCAGTGGGTGGTTTGCCCACTGCATTAGCCTGGGGATTGCAAAGCCGCAGTCTCACAAGTCTCTCCAGTGGGTGGTTTGCCCACTGCCATATCCTGGGGAGTGCAAAGCCACAGTCTCTCAAGTCTCTCCAGTGGGTGGTTTGCCCACTGCATTATCCTTGGGAGTGCAAAGCCACAGTCTCTCAAGTCTCTACAGTGGGTGGTTTGCCCACTGCCATATCCTGGGGAGTGCAAAGCCACAGTCTCTCAAGTGGATAACAGTCTCCACTGGTTCTGGAGGGGGACTGGTGCTCAGAATGCTTCATCCTGTGAAGGACAGAGGTAGTGGATGACTGTCTCCACTGGTTTTGGAGGGGGACTGGTGCCCAGAGTGCTTCATCCTGTGAAGGACAGAGGTAGTGGATGGATCTCCCCACTGGTTCCAGAGGGGGACTGGTGCCCAGAGTGCTTCATCCTGTGAAGGACAGAGGTAGTGGATGGATCTCTCCTCTGGTTCTGGAGGGGGGCTGGTGCCCAGAGTGCTTCATCCTGTGAAGGACAGAGGTAGTGGACAACAGTCTCCATTGGTTCTGGAGGGGGAATGGTGCCCAGAGTGCTTCATCCTGTGAAGGACAGAGGTAGTGGATGGATCTCTCCACTGGTTCTGGAGGGGGACTGGTGCCCAGAGTGCTTCATCCTGTGAAGGACAGAGGTAGTGGATGACAGTCTCCACTGGTTCTGGAGGGTGACTGGTGCCCAGAGTGCTTCATCCTGTGAAGGACAGAGATAGTGGATGGATCTCTCCACTGGTTCTGGAGGGGAACTGGTGCCCAGAGTGCATCACTCACCCCGTGACGGACCCACTTGCGTCAGTGCCCCTGCCGCTCATGGGCTAGCGGTGCTTGAGTGTGCGTTGCTTGTTCAGCGGTGCTTGATTTGGCGGTGCCCTGTTCAGCGGTGCTTGAGTTGGCAGTGCCCAGCCCAGCCCTGTGGTGCTTGAGTTGCTGGAGCCCGGCCCAGCGGTGCTTGATTTGGTGGTGCCCTGTTCAGCGGTGCTTGATTTGGTGGAGCACTGTTCAGCGCTGCTTGATTTGGCGGTGCCCTGTTCAGCGCTGCTTAACTTGGTGGTGCCCTGTTCAGCGGTGCTTGAGTTGGTGGTGCCCTGTTCAGCGGTGCTTGATTTGGCGGTGCCCTGTTCAGCGGTGCTTGAGTTGGCGGTGCCCTGTTCAGCTGTGCTTGAGTTGGCGGTGCCTGGCCCAGCGGTGCTTGTGCTGGCGGTCCTTCATGGCCCAGCGGTGCTTGTGCTGGCGGTACTTCATGGCCCAGCGGGGCTTGTGCTGGCGGTCCTTCATGGCCCAGCGGGGCTTGTGCTGGCGGTCCTTCATGGCCCAGTGGGGCTTGTGCTGGCGGTCCTTCATGGCCCAGCGGGGCTTATGCTGGCGGTGGCCTCCTGGGCAGCTGGGCTTGTGCTGGCGGTGGCCTCCTGGGCAGCTGGGCTGGGGCTGCCGGTGGTCTCCTGGGCTTCTGGGCTTCTGGGCTTGTGCTGGCGGTGGCCTCCTGGGCAGCTGGGCTGGGGCTGGCGCTGGCCTCCTGGGCAGCTGGGCTGGGGCTGGCGGTGGCCTCCTGGGCAGCTGGGGTGATGGCGGTCTTCTCCACCGTGCAGCTCTTCCCAGACTTGCCGGGTTTCTTGTGGCCCTTCCCCACCTTGGGAGGTGTAACAGCTGACTCCCCAATCCCACCGGGACCCATGGGAGCGGCTTTGGTGGCTGGAGTCTTCCCCCTCTCCCACCGGGCACTGGCCAACTTCTGATGCTTCACGGGGGGGACTGGCTGTGCTGTGGCTCCGTGCCACACTGGCTGTCCTGGTGGCCGGTGCACTCCACATACCTGTGACAACAGGCACCACTGGTCCCGTAGATGTTGTGGCTGAGGTGCTACTTCGGGACCTATGAGATGGACGGTGTGGGGGAGGTGTGGGAAAAAGGTCAAGGCTGGACAGGAAAATTATTTTGGACACACTGGGATGGGTAGCTGGAGGAGGTTTGGGAGTGGAGGAAGAGGTGGTGGTAGTAGGAGGTGTACGTTTGGTGACTTTGGGCGCAGGTGCATGCGCTGGAGGCTGTCGTGAGGTGGATGGCTGTTGGGTGGGTGTGTGCCTGCGTTTGTGTATCTTGGGAAGGGGCGTCACAGACACACTGGGAGAGGACACAGGGGACATGTGAATCGTAGTGGGGGTGGTGACTCCACGTGAGCGGGGTGTGCTGGTGGGTGTGCTGGTGAGGGAAGTATTGGCTGTAGAGGTCATGCATGCAGGTGTGAGTGTAGAAGAGACTGGGAGGGAGGAGGGAGATGACGAGGAGGAGGACACAGTGGAGGCAGTGGATGTTGGTGTGTCTGCATGTGTGTGTTGCTTGCGTGAGTGCCTGTGGGATGTGTGGTGCTCATGTTTGCCTGAGCTTCCCTTGTGTGTTGAGGTGTGTGCAGGCTGATCTGATGGTGTTCTTAGGATAGGCAGAGGTACAGGGGATTGGGTCTGGGTGGAGGAAGTTGGAGGGGGGAGGCTAGAGACGGGGACAATGGCTGCCATCATTGCTGAGGCCAGAGTTTGAAAAGCTCGGTGAAGGGCCACCTGACCAGAATGAATGCCCTCCAGGAATGCATTAGTTTGTTGCAACTGCCTTTCTACACCCTGGATGGTATTCAAAATGGTAGACTGCCCAACAGTGAGGGACCTGAGGAGGTCAATGGCCTCCTCACTGAAGGCAGCAGGGGCGACTGGGGCAGGGCCTGAGGTGCCTGGGGCAATGGTGATGCCCACCCTCCTTTGTGAGCGGGCACGGGGCAAAGGCTGAGGGGTTGCTGGGAGGGTGGTGCTGGTGGGGGGGGGGGTGGTTGCCGTACCTGTAGATGCAGGGGCACAGATGTTGCCGCCACCACAAGGGTGCTCCTATCAGAGGACGAGTCTGTGTCGCTAGTGTCAGCTCCTGTCCCCGCCGTGGTGCTCCCCTTGCCCTCCGTCCCACTGGTGAATTCCGAGTCCGTAGTCTCGCCCTCCAGGGCCATGTGGGATTCAGCTCCCTCGTGCTCCGGTGCCACTGCTCCTCAGCCTGATGATGCTAATGCACAAAAGAACAGGAAGACCAAAAAAAAGGGGGGGAGACAGAAGAAAGACATGTTGAGTGCATGGAGTACTGCTACCGTTGGCAGACAAGGCAGACACAGAGGCCCCCTGCACTACGCCGCACTCTTGGGCTCCACAGTGCAATTCCCGGGAAATGGCCTACAAGGCTATGGATGACATCTGTACACATAGATGACACAGGGGCATGAATAGTTGTACTTGGCACTCTACAGAGGTGGGGGGCCACAGGGCCATGCCTTATGGAGGGGCCTAGCCTACGAAACTCGCCCTGGCCTAGGGAAACCCACAGCCCTCCTCCCCCACCCAGACAACTCCACTGCGCGCAAAGTCCGCTGAATGAGAGTGTACTCACCCGCTTGTGTCTGCTGTGATACCCTCAAGCGCCCATCCAACTCCGGATAGGCCACCGCCAGGATCCTGAACATCAGGGGGGTCATGGTTCAACGGGCACCCCTCCCACGTTGGGAGGCCATCCCCAGCTGAGCCTCCGCCGTCTTCTTGCTCCAGCGGCGAATGTCCTCCCATCTTTTCCAGCAGTGGGTGCTCCGTCTGTGGTAGACCCCCAGGGTCCGGACGTCCTTGGCGATGGCACGCCAAATATCTTTCTCCTGGTGGGCGCTGACCTACATGAAATGTACAGGGGAAGAAGAGAAGTCATTACCAACTGCACCGTCAAAGTGAGTGGCCCCCATCCCTACCCTTGCCATGTGAAACATGCACTCACCGTCTTACATGCACGCAGAACTCTGCCCCCTTCCTTCTTACATCCAGCCCTCTCCACACAGGCATAGCCCATACAACATGCTCCCTGTGTGCTAACCTGTTTGTCTGGAGGACCGTAGAGTAGCGTGTACTGGGGGAGGACCCCATCAACGAGCTTCTCCAACTCCTCCAATGTGAAGGCAGGGGGCCTTTCCCCAGACGCACAAGCCATTGTCTCTTCCAGACTGAGGTCACAGCAGCACTTGCAGTGTAGGTCCTCTCCTGTCGAAGATCAGGTATTGAGTGATTGAAGTGATAGAAAATGGCGGTCACGTCCGCGGCGATGCGTACCATCACTGCCGGCGTACATCGTCATTGGCTCCTGGGACCCATAGGGTCCAATGTTAACCAATGCAGCATTGCACCGCGGTCTCCGACTGCCTACCGCGACGGTGTACAATGCCAACGCAGTTACCTCCCATCCCATTGTCCCACTTTAGAGGTCAGGCAGCCGCCATTTCAGGGGCCCACATGGCCTCATTTTCAACTGCGTCACACATACCTAGGCCTAGTCTCAACACACATACAGGCCACCTTTTGTGTATGATTGGTGTTCTGTGTAAACTGTGGCTACGTACCTCTGAGTTGTTTGACTCTGTGCTCGCTGTTGTCCTTCATAGGCACCGTCCGCTGGGACATGTGAGGAGATGGCGGCATCCTCCGGTGTACCGACCGTTGGTGGACCTGTCGACAATGGAGGAGCGACATTTGATAATCACCTACAGGTTTGACTGTGCCACAATCCAGGAACTGTGTACTCAGTTGGAGCCAGACCTGATGTCAGCAATCGCCATCCCACAGGAATCCCCCCTCAAGTGCAGGTGCTGTCAGTGCTCCATTTCCTTGCAAGTGGGTCATTTCAAACAACTGTGGCCATGGCATCAGGGATGTCCCAGCCTATGTTTTCCAACGTATTGTCCAGAGTGTTGTCTGCCCTTCTGAAACAAATGCAGAGCTACATCGTTTTCCCTCAGGTGGAGGATTTGCCTACAGTGAAAGGTGATTTCTATGCCGTGGGACATATCCCCAACATCATAGGTGCCATTGATGGGACACATGTGGCTTTGGTCCCCCCCCACAGGAGTGAACAGGTATACAGAAACCGGAAGAGTTATCATTCTATGAATGTACAGATGGTATGTTTGGCAGACCACTACATCTCCCATGTGAATGCCATGTTCCCTGGCTCAGTGCATGATGCCTACATCCAGCGGAATAGCAGCATCCCTTAAGTGATGGGTCAACTCCAGAGGCACCGTGTGCGGCTCTTAGGTGAGCCCCTGGAAGCAAGACAGTGGGAATGGTTGTCTGGGGTTATCCCTACAGGTTAGTGTGTGTCTAACAGTTGTCCCTCACCATTTGCAGGTGACTCTGGTTACCCCAACCTGTCATGGCTACTGACCCCAGTGAGGAATCCCAGGACCAGGGCAGAGGAACGCTACAATGAGGCCCATGGGCGAACTAGGAGGGTGATTGAGCGGTCCTTTGGCCTCCTGAAGGCCAGGTTCAGGTGCCTCCACATGACAGGTGGATCCCTATTCTACTCACCAAAGAAGGTGTGCCAGATCATCGTGGCCTGCTGTATGTTTCACAACTTGGCTTTGCGACGACAGGTGCCTTTTCTGCAGGAGGATGGTCCAGATGGCTGTGTTGTGGCAGCTGTGGAGCCCCTGGACAGTGATGAGGATGAAGCAGAGGAAGAAGACATGCAGAACAGGGACTCAGTGATCCAGCAATATTTCCAGTGAAACGCAGGTGAGAATACAATCATGCCTAATACATGTACTTTTACACTACTACCTCTATCCTGTCTGTCGTTTTCACACAGTGTATGGTCACTGAGTTGTCACTTTTCCTTATGGTTTCACAGATGTGGGTCCCACTATGTGTCATCTGCTTAAATTCCTCATGGACTAGAGCTGTGTGACATAGGTATGTTGACATTACTATTTCAAAAACATTTTGTCACTGTAATTGCAAATACACTATTTGGAAATCACAGACAGACTCCAGATCATTTTGTGCTTTAGGTGTATTTATTTAAATGCAAAATATTGGAGGGGGAAGTTAAATGGTGAGGGGTGATGGCGGAGGAGTGTCCATGGCAAAGTCCAGTCTATTGGTCTCACTGGTGCTTTGCCCATATTGGCATAGGAAGTGGAGCTGGGGCAGTTTAATTATGGACAGGGTGACAAAGTGGGTCAGTAGGATGACAATCTGGGTGGTCTAATTTCTTGGCGGGGTCTTGGCATCGTTCTCTGTCTTGTTCCTGGATCTCAGGGACCGTTTGCAGGGTGGTTCTCCATCTGCAGGGGGTGGGGTGCTGGTGTGGTGGTCCTGTGGCAGGGCGTCCTGTCCACTAGCGCCGGCGGAGGTGGTGGGCAGTTCATCGTCCATGCTAGTGTCAGGGGCACCTTGTAGTGCCACAGTGTCCCTCCTGGTGTTGAGTACTTCCTTCAGCACCCCTATGATGGTGCCCAGGGTGGAGCTGATGGTTCTGAGTTCCTCCCTGAAGCCCAAATACTATTCCTCCTGCATGCGCTGGGTCTCCTGAAACTTGGCCAGTACCGTTGCCATCTTCTCCTGGGAGTGGTGGTATGCTCCCATGATGGAGGAGAGGGCCTCGTGGAGACAGGGTTCCCTTGGCCTGTTGGTCCCCTGTCGAACAACAGCCCTCCCAGTTCCCCTGTGTTCCTGGGCCCCCGTCCCCTGGACCGTGTGCCCACTGCCACTGCCCCCAGGTCCCTGTTGTTGTTGGGGTGGTGGGGTATCCTGGGTTCCCTGTAGTGGTGGACACACAGCTGATTGACGTGTCCTGGGAACGGAGGTATGGGCACGCTGGGTGGGTGCTGTGCTGGTGTTTCCAGAGGGGGGAAGGTCTATGGTGGCCTGTGCCTGTGTGAGGGGAACCGACTGTCCTGAGGTCCCCGATGGTCCGGGCTGGTCATCTAGATCCAGTTAGACAGAGCTGCTGTCATCACTGTGGGCCTCTTCTGTGGGTGGAGTGGACATGTCTGGACCCTCCTGTCTGGTGACGTTGGGTAGGGGTCCTGCAGGGGTGGAAAGGCATGATTATTACATCTGCGTGTGCCATGGTGTGCAATGGGTGGGTGACCGTGTACCCCAGTGCTTGCATTCCTGTGTGAGACCTTGTGTGAGGATGGTTTAGGGGGTTGTATGGGTATGTGCAGTGGGCATGCTTTAGTGATGGGTGTCCATGCTTTCTTGTTGCATGCAGGGCTTGGTGTTGGGATGGGTGGTTTGTGATATTGGGACATTTGTGAGGAGTTGGGGTGCTGGGGGTGAGGGTGGGGGTATGTGATAGCATGCAGGTGGGGGGGGGTTGTAATAGTTAAGATTTGACTTACCAGAGTCCATTCCTCCACCTACTCCTGCAAGGCCCTCAGGATTCAGAATCTCCAAGACCTGCTCCTCCCATGTTGTTAGTTGTGGGGGAGGAGGTGGGGGTCCGCCGCCAGTCCGCTAAACCGCCAGGTGGTGTCTTGAGACCACAGAACACACCTTCCCCAGTAGGTCGTTCCATCTCTTCCTGATGTCCTCCCGATTTCTTGGGTGTTGTCCCACTGCGTTGACCCTGTCCACTATTCTTCGCCATAGCTCGATCTTCCTTGCAATTGAGGTGTGCTGCACCTGTGATCCGAATAGCTGTGGCTCTACCCGGACAATTTCTTCCACCATGACCCTGATCTCCTCCTCCGAGATCCTGGGGTGTCTTTGCCGTGCCATGGGGTGGTGTAGGTGATGTGTGGGGTGGAGTGTGTGGTGATAAGTGTGGTGATATGTAGTGGTGTGTTGTGTGAGGTGCGTGGAAGTTGTGTGGGTGATGGTGTTATGTACCTGTGGATGCTGTTGTACTTGCTGGTGGTGTCTCTCTCTGGCCTTCTTTCTGTATTTTTTGTCGTGGGGGTTTGTGGGCGATTTGGGTGTGTGTTTTATATTGTAATGGGTGTGTGGGAGTGCTGTGTGTATGTGTCTCAGGTGTGTGTATTTTGAATCGTCCAATGTGGCTGTGTTTTGTAAATGTGTGTGTATTTTGAGCGCGGCGGTGTGTACCACCAATGGAATACCGCGGGTGAAAGACCGCCGCGTGGATTTGTGTGTTGTGATAGTGTGGGCGTATTTCTGTTGGCATGACGGTGGAGGTTTTGGTATCGCCAGTTTATCACTGACCTTTGGTGTGGCGGACTTGTGTGGGTGTCTGAATTTTGGCGGATTCCGAGATGTGGGTCATAATAGCTGTGGCGGAATTCCGCGGCCGCGGTGGTGTGTTGGCGGCGGTATGCGGCTTTTACCGCCAATGTTGTAATGAGCGCCTTTGTCTTTTACTTAAACCATCCTCACCTTATCCCTTTGCCTGATTGCATTTCTCCTCCTTATGAGGGAAGAGCCTTTTGCTATACCTTGCTGAGTCTTACCTGTTCTATCCTGGCTGATGGCGTATCGACTGAGATCCTGAGGACGAAGACTGATCTTGCCTGCTACCCCATTTTGATGGGTAACTATCTAATGAATTGTAATTGTCTGTTTGCCTTTTCTTTCTAGGTACCAACTGCTCTTTTGATAGAGACCATAGTTAGATGTTTTCCAAATTGTTTTGCATGAAGCCCAACATGCTGATGCTAATTAGAGTTTAGTTAAGGAGTTCACTAATATTGGGTGCAAATAGACAAATGACTGAATCTTTGCTTTGTTGAATAATGTACTAATGATACTCTGCTAAAGTTGATTCATGTTGATGTCGTGTTTTGTTTTAATGTTCATGATCTATGCTTTGATAAAGTCTTATTCGGGTTGCCATATCGTAGTTTTGTTGATGTGCTTACTGATATTGAGACTAATAAATATGCTAGTAGACTGTAGCAAATAGGGAATAAATATCCTAAAACTTACTAGATTTGTGTGGTTATTCATGGCTGAAAGATCATGGTGTGTTCGGTTCTTATTAAAAGTTACTGATTAGTTTAATTGATTAGTTATTGTGAATATTGAGTAGGTTATTGATCTATTGATTGAAATGTTAAACAGATATCTCGTTCTGGGATGTCCCCAAACGTGGCCAAAAGATTCATTGGCCTAAAACGAGTCCCCTTGTAAGTAAATTATCAAGGTCTGGACGCGTTATCATTATTGAATTCAAAGTGTGTGCGATGTCACTCACCACAACTCTATATGAATTAGGTATATTGTATATTTTATGGCTATAGACTTTTCATTCCAGGGTCATAGCTATTAGCAGTGCAGCAGCACAGCTTGCCCTGCACGTATTTTAGTGGCTGGCCACACAGAATTTTTAAAACATCGAGATTGCCTGGGTGGGTGAGGTGCATAGGGAAAAGTGAATAAGGACAAAATAGGAAGTGAAAAGAAAGAGATGATAGAAAAGGAGGAAGTGAGTGATAGAATGGAGAGGAGTAACTGAGACAGACAGAATGGGAGAAGGGAATACCACGAGAGAAAGAGAAAGGAGGCAAGGACGAGCAGAAGAGGCAAGAAAAGAGGAAAAGAAAAGGGTGAGAAATATAGATATTCGGTAGAGAAAAGAGGAGATATGGACGAGAAAAAGACAGAAGACGGAAAGGAAAGGAAAAGAGAGAGGAAAGGATTAAAGAGGAGCAAATGGAAAAAAATGAGAGGAGAAAGGGATGGAGATGTAAAGGAGGAGGCGTAGAATGAGGAACTTAGATATCTGTAAGCAGGGGTGCAGGGATTATTAGTGCAGCAAGAACAGTGACACCAGGATCCATTGAAATGAGCAAACCATTGAATCCGATTTATGTCTGGTGGTTGGGGAGGCGATTGCCTCACTTGCATTAGTGCCTATGACACACGGGCTACGCCGCAGTTTTAATCACCAAACGCACCATACATATTAAAGTGCAAATAGATTCCTGTTTTACATGTTCTCAATAAATTTAGGCCCATATTTTTACTTTTAGACGCAAACCAGCGCCGGCGCTGGTTTGCGTCAAAAATGTTACAGCTAGCTAGCGCCATTCCTACGCACCATGAGGGCGCCTTATTTACGGAATGACATTAGCCGGCGCTGCGGACTTGTCAGAGTAAAAAAAATTACTCAAACCAGGCAGTGCCGGCGTAGGGGAAAATGGGGGTTGTGCGTCAAAAAATGGTGCAAGTCAGGTTTGAGGCAAAAATCATGCCTTAAACCGGATTTGTGCCATTTTTTGATGCACAACCCCCATTGAAATGACTCCTGTCTTAGCAAAGACAGGAGTCATGGCCTCTTGCCCAATGGCCATGCCCAGGTGACTTCTGTCCCCTGGGCATAGTCATTGGGCACAGTGGCATGTGAGGGGCCCAAATTAGGCCCCCCAGGCCACTTTGAAAAAATAAAAAATAAATACTTACCTCAACTTACCTGTACCTACCTGGGATGGGTCCTCTCATCCATGGGTGTCCTCCAGGGGTGGACAAGGGTGACAGGGGGTGTCCCTGGGGGCAGGGAAGGGCACCTCTGGACTCCTTTCATGGTCAGAGACCATGGAAGTGAGCCCACAGGTCCCTTAACGCCTGCCCTCACCCTGGCGTTAAAAAACAGCGCACATCAGGCTGTGCCCCGTTTTTTAAGGCCCGGGGGCAGAAATCACTAGACACCATGCAAATAATTTTTTTATACTTACACATTACACTCACACTTGGGCAAGGGGGGCAAAATATTTTTAGGCCTTTTCTGCCCCCCCGAGGAAGATCAGCTAATTAGACCTTTAGACACCTGGGATATGTGTATTTGTTTATTTTCTTTATGTTTTTATGCATGGGGAACGACCCCTTAAGCAAGGATCGCTCCCCTAGGGGGCAAATTGTATTTGAGGTCATTTCTGCCCGGCCTATTTTTGTTAGGCCAATCTGCCCCTAAGGGGGGCAGAAACTACTTGACACCAGGGATTAGTGTGTGTGTATGTGTGTGTTTTGTTTGTGGGGGCAGCCCCTTAGGCAAGAGTCACTCCCCATAGGGACACATTACTGTTGGTCATATCTGACCCACTTGGGGGCAGTTCAACCTATTTTTGGAAGGGCGTCTGCCCCCAAGGGGGGCTGAAAGCCCACCAGAGAGCAGGAAAGATTTTTTTCCAAAATAAGAGGGTGGGGGTATGACCATACCCCCACCCCAAATAAATAGGGCCAAAGTTGTTCTGCCCACCAGTGGTCAGATTGGGCAATTACCCCCGATCCTCAACCGGGCGGGGGGGGGCAAAAGTCTACTAGATGCCAGGGAATTAAAAAAAACAAAAATTTGTGGGGTGGTGGCTACCAACCAGTATTGGCCTAGATATGTCCCCCCTTCCAACTAAAGAGGGTAACAGTCTGTCAGCTCCCCCCCGCACACTAAAACAACTTATCCCACAGCAAGCAAGAGGACATTTGATTATTTTGATTTTGATTTTACATTTGGACCATGAGAGCTTGGTAACTCTCAAAATCGTCCCACTTGGAATGGTGAGGGCTGCACTTTTTTGACTTTGTGACACTGCATTGTACATAAATCCACAAGATCTAGACACATCTGAAAACTAAACATCTGGTGGATTCCAGGGTAGTGTGCTTCACATGCACCCCACATCATTTTCTTACCCACAATGCCTTGAAAACCTCCCACTTTGCTGGAAATCACACATTTTTCCCACATTTTTGTTGTGGAACCTTCTGGAATCTGCATGAATCCACAAAAGTCCTACCACCCAACATTGTCTCATCTATACCGATAAAAATTCTGCTGCACTTGTCAGCCTAAAAATGATTTTTTTTCAAACTGCCCTGTTGGACCCGCTTTAGTTCCCCCTCATTTTCAACATGTTTTTGGCTCTTCCCTGTCACAGGCACTTGGCCCACCTACACAAGTAAAGTATTATTTTTACAGGGAGACTGAGGGGAACGTTGGGTGGTATGACATTTGTCCCAGTGCAGTGATTCCACACAGAAATGTGGGTAAAAGGTGAATTTTTAGCTAAATTTGAGGTTTGCTGAGGATTCTGGGTAGGAAAACATGGGGGGATCCACACAAGTCACACCTCCCTGGACTCCCTCGGGAGTCTAGTTTTCAGAAATGTCTGGGTTTGGTAAGTTTCCCTAGATGGCTGCTGATCCCAGGACCAAAAACGCAGATGCCGCCCCCGCAAAAATAGGTCATTTTGTATTTGATCATTTTGATGTGTCCAGTGAGAGTTTTGGGGCATTTCCTGTCGCGAGCACTAAGCCTACCCACACAAGTGAGGTACCATTTTTATCAGGAGACTTGTGGGAATGCTGGGTGGAAGGAAATGTGTGGCTCCTCTCAGATTCCAGAACTTTCTGTCACCGAAATGTGAGGAAGAAGTGTTTTTTTTGGCCAAATATTGAGGTTTGCAAAGGATTTTGGGTAACAGAACCTGGTGAGAGCACCAAAAGTCACCCCATCTTGGATTCCCCTTGGTGTCTAGTTTTAAAAAATGCACAGGTTTAGTAGGTTTCCCTAGGTGCTGGATGAGCTAGAGGCCGAAATGCACAGCTAGGCACTTTGCAAAAAACAGGTCTGTTTTCTTTGGGAAAATGTGATGTGTCCACGTTGTGTTTTGGGGCTTTTCCTGTCACAGGCGCTAGGCCTACCCACACAAGTGAGGTACCATTTTTATCGGGAGACTTAGGGGAACGCTAAGTGGAAGGAAATTTGTGGCTCCTCTCTAATTCCAGAACTTTCTGTCACCGAAATATGAGGAAAAGGTGTTTTTTTGGCCAACTTTTGAGGTTTGCAAAGGATTCTTGGTAACAGAACCTGGTGAGAGCCCCACAAGTCACCTCATCTTAGATTCCCCTAGGTGTCTAGTTTTAAAAAATATGCAGGTTTGGTAGGTTTCCCTAGGTGCCAGCTAAGCTAGAGGTAAAAATCCACAGCTAGGCACTTTGCAAAAAACAGGTCTGTTTTGTTTGGGAAAATGTGATGTGTCCACATTGTATTTTGGGGCATGTCCTGTTGCGGGTGCTAGGCCTACCCACACAAGTGAGGTACCATTTTTATCAGAATACTTGGGGGAATGCTCGGTGGAAGAAAATTTGTGGCTACTCTCCGATTCCAGAACTTTCTGTCACCGAAATGTGAGGAAAAAGTGTTTTTTTTTTGGGCCAAATTTTGAGATTTGCAAAGGATTCTGCGTAACAGAACTTGGTGAGATCCCCACAAGTCACCCCATCTTGGATTGCCCTAGGTGTCTAGCTTTAAAAAATGTGCAGGTTTGCTAGTTTTCCCTGAGATAGAGGCCAAAATCTACAGCTAGGTACTTTGCAAAAAACACATCAGATTTCAATGTAAAAATGTGATGTGTCCATGCTGCGTTTCTTGTCGCGAGCATTAGGCCTACCCAAGCAAGTGAGGTAGCATTTTTATCAGGAGACATGGGAGAACACAGAATAGCCAAACAAGTGTTATTGTCCATTGTCTTTCTTTACATTTTTTCCTTCCAAATGTAAGACAGTGTGTAAAAAAGACGTCTATTTGAGAATGCCCTGTAATTCACATGCTAGTATGGGCACCCCGGAATTCAGAGATGTGCAAATAACAACTGCTTCTCAACACCTTATCTTGTGCCTATTTGGGAAATACAAAGATTTTCTTGATACCTATTTTTCACTCTTTATATTTCAGCAAATGAATTGCTCCATACCCGGTATAGAATGAAAACCCATTGCAAGGTGCAACTCATTTATTGGCTCTGGGTACCTAGGGCTCTTGATGAACCTACAAGTGCTATATATCCCTGCAACCAGAAGAGTCCAGCAGGCGGAACAGTATATTGATTTAAAAAAATCTGACAATGCAAGAAAAAGTTACAGAGTAAAACGTGGAGAAAAATGGCTGTTTTTTTTCACCTCAATTTCAATATTTGTTTATTTCAGCTGTTATGTTCTGTAGAAAACCCGTGTAGGATCTACACAAATTACCCCTTGCTGAATTCAGGAGTTTGTCTACTTTTCAGAAATGTTTAGCTTTGTGGGATCCAGCATTGGTTTCACACCAATTTCTGTCACTAACTGGAAGGAGGCTGAAAGCACAAAAAATAGTAAAAATGGGGTATGTCCCAGTAAAATCCAAAAATGTGTTGAAAAATTGGGTTTTCTGATACAAGTCTACCTTTTCCTGAAAGCGGGGAAGATGGTGATTTTAGCACCGCAAACCCTTTGTTGATGCAGTTTTAAGGGAAAAAAACCACAAGCCTTCTCCTGCAGCCCTTTTTTCACATTGTTTTGAAAAAAAATTTTTTTTGCTGTATTTTGGCTAATTTCTTGGTCTCCTTCAGGGGAACTGTAGGAGGCCGGCCTAGTTTGTTGTGGGTACTTTGGGTACTTACACCTGATACCAGGTCTAGTTATCCCTTATTAGTGAAGTATCAATGTTCTAGCAGCGTAGGCTGATAGAGGTAGCTATAGCAGAGCAGCTTAGGCTGAACTAGGAGACATGAAAAGCTCATACAATACCACTTATAGTTACACAGTAAAGACAATACTCAGTGTTACCAAAAATAAATGTATTTATTTGGGTGACACAGTACCAAAAATATCTTAGAGACAATACTCCTTCTGGAGGTAAGTATTATACACAATATATACACTAGACACCAAAATTAGACAAGTAAATAGTCATAGAACAATGCAAGCAGTAGGAAATACTATAGAATGCAATGGGAGAAAATAGGTCTAGGGGCAACACAAACCATATACTAAAAAAGTAGAATGTGAATCACGAATTCCCCCCTAGACAAGTGTAGTGTGTGCAGAATTGCTGAGACAGTAAGAATACAGTAAAGGTAAGTCAATTACCGCATCCCAGAGCCTAGAAAAGCAGGAGTAAAGTACTGCAAGTTTCCTTAGGACACAGTACACCTCGTTTTGGGTATTTTGCAGCAGCCAACCAAGTCTGCAAAGAACAACTGCTGGATTATTGGACCTGAAGACCTGCAAAGGAAGGGGACCAAGTCCGGAAATCGAAAGAAGTTGCAGGAAGGACAGGAGCCCCTGCCAACCCAGAAGAGGGAGCAAAAGAAGAGTCCCCAGTTAGTTGAAGACTGCGGTAATGCACCCTACGAAGATGCCAGCGGGTTCCTGAGTGATGCAAAAGATATCCCACAGCGTGACAATTGCTGCAGATGAGATTTCGTGTTGGAAGGGACCAACAAGCCTTGGCTCGTACGGCAAAAGTGTATTTTTCATCAAATTGGCGCTGGATGGACCCAGGAGGAACCTGAGGGCCTCAACTCTGTGTGAGGAGTGTGAGGAGCCACTAAGCACTTTAGAAAGTCCTCAGGTTGGCAGCCAGCACCCACGGAAGCTTCAGGATCTGGGTTCAAAGGAGGTGCAAAATGCAGTTGATGCAGCACAGCAAAAGAAGATCCCACGCCGCCGGAGAACAACTCAGCCAGTTGAGAGTCACACCGTGGAGTGCTGGGGACTTGGGCCAGGCTGTGCACGAAGGAATTTAGCAAAGAGTGCACAGAGGACTCAGGAAGTGAAGAAGACACAAAACACAGGGGTACCGTCGGTCTCAGGGAAGGCAAGGTCTTACCTCCCCCAAATTGCATCAGCAGGACCTCAGGACAGTCTATGTCGATGATGTCCACCCTCTGTGTCCTTAGGAGCACGCTTTTTGCCATGAGAGGAGTCCCAGGGTACCGGTTGTTGCCTTGAAAGGTGCCTGCTGGAGCAGAGGAGTGACTCCGTCACTCAACAGAAGATTTCTTCGGTCCTTCTGGTGCAGGATGAAGACAGGGAGTCCCCAGAGCATGCACGCCGTGGAAACTGGTGCAGTTGCTGACTTGGAGCTGAGGTTGCTGAATAAAAGTGTCTCTTGTAGACACTTTGTTGCAGTTACAGCGTTTCTTGGAAAGGCTGCGGTTGATCTGAGGTCAGAGGATGCTGAAGTTGTTGCAGAGGATTCCTGAAGGAATCTGAAGAGAATCCACAGGATAGAGCCTAAATAGCCCTGACAGGGGGATTGGCTACCTTATCAGGTATGGACCTATCAGGAGGGGTCTCTGATGTCACCTGCTGGCACTAGCCACTCAGAGGCCTCCAGAGTACCCCCACACCTTGCAAAGCAAGATGGCTGAAGTCTGGGACACACTGGAGGAGCTCTGGGCACCACCTCTGGGATGGTGATGTACAGGGGAGTGGTCACTCCCCTTTTTTTTGTCCAGTTTCCCACCAGAGCAGGGGAGAAGGGGTCCCTGAACCGGTGTAGACTGGTTTATGCAAGGAGGGCACCATCTGTGCCCTTCAAAGCATTCCCAGAGGCTGGGGGAGGCTACCCCTCCCCAGCCTGTAACACCTTTTTCCAAAGGGAGAGGGTGTAACACCCTGCTCTCAAAGGAAATGCTTTGTTCTGCCTTCCTGGGACTGGGCTGCCCAGACACCAGGAGGGCAGAACCCTGACTGTGAGGTGGCAGCAGCTGTAGCTGCAGTGCAAGCCTCAGAGAGCTGTTTTGGCAGTTCTGGGGGTCCATGGTGGAACCCAAGGATGCACGGACTTTGCTCCCCAATACCAGATTTGGAATGTGGGGACAATTCCATGATCTTAGACACGTTACATGGCCATATTCGGAGTTACCATTGTGAAGCTACATATAGGTATTGACCTATATGTAGTGCACGTGTGTAATGGCATCCCTGTACTCATAAAGTCCGGGGAAATGGCCCTGAACTATGTAGGGGCACCTTTTCTAGTGGAAGAGTGCCCTCACACTTAGTAACTTTTCACCTAACCTTCAGCTAGTGAAGGTTAGACATATAGGTGACTTATAAGTTACTTAAGTGCATTGGAAATGGCTGTGAAATAGTGTGTGAACTATTTCACGCAGGCTGCAGTGGCAGTTCTGTGTAAGGGTTTGTCTGAGCTCCCTATGGGTGGCAATAGAAATGCTGCAGCCCATATGGATCTCCTGGAACCCCAATGCCCTGAGTACGTAGGTACCATATACTAGGGACTTATAAGGGGGGTACAGTATACCAATTGAAATTGGTAAATGAAGTCACTAGCCTACAGTGACAAATCTAAAATCAGAGACAGCATAAGCACTGAGATTCTGATTAGCAGAGCCTCAATGACACAGTCAAGCACTATGCAGACACACACATTAGGCCCTAAACTATGAGCACTGGGGTCCTGACCAGCAGGATCCCAGGGAAACAGTCAAATTCATACTGACATACAGGTAAAAATGGGGGTAACAAGCCAAGAAAGATGGTACATTTTACTTACACAACCCCCCCCCGAAATGAGGGACAATAAGGCTAACCTTACCCAGATGAGTCTTCGTTGTCTCAGTGGAAATAATCGGAGAGTCCATCTACATTGGAGTGGGTAGTCCTAGGTCTATGTTCCACTGTAAAGTCCATACCTTGTAGGGGAATGGACCACCTCAACAATTTAGGGGTTTCACCTTTCATTTGTTTAAGCCATAATAGATGTTTGTGGTCTGTCTGAACAATGAAGTGAGCCTCAAACAAGTAGGGTCTCAGCTTCTTCAGTGCCCAGACCACAGCAAAGGCCTCCCTCTCTATGTCAGACCAACACTTTTCATTTGGGGTCAACCTCCTGCTAATGAAAGCAACAGGTTGATCCTGGCTCTCTGAGTTAAGTTGTGATAGTACAGCCCCCACCACTCATTCAGAAGCATCTGTTTGAACAATGAATTATTTGGAGTTGTTTGGGCTCTTCAAGACAGGTGCAGAGCACATTGCCTGCTTAAAAAGCATTCTGTCAGTTAGTTGTCCACAATTCATTTTTAGGCATTTTCTTGCTGGTGAGGTCATTAAGAGGGGCTGCAATGGAGCCATAGTTCCTAATGAACCTCCTGTAATACCCAGTGAGAGATGAGAAGGCTGTGACCTGGGTCTGAGTAGTAGGGGAAGCCCAGTCCATAATGGCCTGAATCTTCCCCTGTAGTGGTGCAATCTGTTCTCCACCTACCAGGTGGCCCAGAGAAACCACTTTCCCCTGCCCTATGTGGCACTTTGAAACCTTGATAGTTAGGCCTGCCTTTTGCAGAGCCTCCAAAATGTTCCAGAGGTGGACCAGGTGATCCTTTCAGGTGGAGCTAAATACAACAATATCATATAAATATGCTGCACTGAAAGCTTCCAAACATTGGAGGACTGTAATCACCAGCCTCTGAAAAGTGGCAAGTGCATTTTTTAAACCAAAGGGCATAACTGTGAAATGAAAATGCCCTCCTATGGTAGAAAATGCAGTTTTTGCTTTAGCATCTTTTGACACTTTGATCTGCCAATACCCTACAGTCAAATAAAAAGTGCTTAGATTCTTGGCAGATGCCAGTGTATCTATTAGCTCATCTGCCCTGGGTATAGGGTGAGCATCGGTTTTGGTTACTGTGTTGAGACCCCTATAGTCCACACAAAACCTAATTTTTCTCTTTCTTTCTTTCTTTCTTTCTTTCTTTGCTATGCGGTTTGGGGACAAGCACCACTGGGCTGGCCCAGGGTCTATCAGAAGGCTCAATTACTCCAAAGTCTATCATTTTCTGAACTTCTGCTTTTATGTAATCCCTGACATGGCTAGGTTGCCTGTAAATTTTACTTTTGACAGGTAAACTGTCTCCAGTGTCAATTGTATGTTCACACCAAGTAGTTGTACCAGGTGTGAGTGAGAAGAGTTCAGAAAACTGATCAAGGAGATTTTTACAGTCTTCCTTCTGCTCAGCAGAAAGGCAGTCTGCCAGAACCACCGCTTCTACTAAGCCATCAGCTTCAGTGTTGGAGAAGAGATCAGAGAAAGGGTCACTCTCTTCTTCCTGTCCCTCATCTCTAGCCATGTGCAGGGTTAAGTCTGCCCTGTGATAGTAAGGCTTTAGGCAGTTGACATGAAGCACCCTAAGGGGACTTCTGGCATTGCCCAGGTCCACCAGGTAGGTGGCCTCACCTTTCATTTCTACAATTAGATGGGGTCCACTCCATTTGTCCTGGAGTGCTCTTGGGGCCACAGGCTCAAATACCCACACCTTCTGTCCTGGGTGGTACTCTGTCAGGACAGCCTTCTGGTCAAACCATTGCTTTTGGAGCTCTTGCCTGAAGCTTTTTAGTGGTATTTTTCGTGTACTCAGCCATTCTGGGTCTCAGGCCATGCACATAGTCCACAATGTCTTGTTTTGAAGCTTTTAAAGGTTGTTCTTAAACCTCCTTAACAAGAGCAAGTGAACCCCTAACAGGGTGACCAAATAGGAGTTCGAAGGGGCTGTTACACACTCCTTTTTGGGGTACCTCCCTGTAGGCAAAAGGGAGGCATGCATTAGGACATCCCATCTCCTTATGAGTTTTTCAGAGAGTCCCATAATCATGCCTTTGACAGTTTTATTAAACCTCTCAACCAATTCATTAGTTTGTGGATGATAAGGGGTGGTGAACTTGTAGGTAACATCACACTCCTTCCACAATGCTTTTAGGTATGCAGACATGAAGTTACTACCTCTGTCTGACACCACTTCCTTAGGGAAGCCTACCCTGGAAAAGATTCCCAAGAGGGCTTTTGCCACTGCAGGAGCTGGATACCTTGTGGCATGGTCCACCACCACAAGGATGAATCTATTGCCAGAATCTGTTGGAGGGTCAAGGGGGCCAACAATATCAACCTCTACCCTTTCAAAGGGCACCCAACCACTGGAAGTGGGATCAAGGGGGCTTTTGGGGTGCCACCAGTCTCGTCACTGGCTTGGCAGGTGACACAGGAGTGACAAAACTCTTTTGTGTCTTCTGACATATGGGGCCAGTGAAAATGTGGAACAAGTCTGTCCCATGTTTTACTCTGGCCTAAATGTCCAGCTAAAGGGATGTCATGAGCCAGAGTTAGGAGGAATTCTGTGTTCTGAAGGGGGATGACCAATCTCCTGGTGGCACCAGGTTTAGGGTCCCTTGCTTCAGTATAGAGGAGATTATTCTCCCAGTAAACTCTGTGGGTGTCAGTGACATCACCATTTTGCTGCTTGCTAGCTTTCTGTCTGAGTCCCTCCAATGTGGGGCAGGTTTGCTGTGCCAAACTCAGCTCTTCCCTGGCAGGACCCCCTGCACCCAAAAGCTCAGCTGTATCAGCTTCCATCTCCTCTGGCGTAGGGTCTGCACAGGGAGAGAATTCCCCTTCCTCAAAAGGGGAATCATCTGTGGAGGGAGGGATAGTGGACAAGGGTTTGCCCTTCTGACCCCTGGTTTTTGGGAGCACTTGGTCAATTGTGCCAGGATCCAAGTTTCTCTGTCCTCTTTGCTTCTTGGCCTGAGCCCTGGTAAGAGCAAAGATATGCCCAGGAATGCCCAGCATTGCTGCATGGGCCTCCAACTCCAGTGCAGCCAAAGCTGAATTCTCCAAATCATTGCCTAGCAGACATTCTACAGGTAAATCAGTGGCTGGCTACCACAACTTTCTTTGGACCAGTAGCCCCCCCCCAGTTGAGATTCACAACAACCATGGGGTGGCTTACAGTGTTGCTATGGGCGTCTGTCATTTAGTACTGGTGACCAAGTAGGTGTTGCTCAGGGGCAACCAGTTTGTCCATCACCATTGTGACACTGGCACCTGTGTCCTGGAGGCCTCTACCTGAACACCATTAATCAAGGGTAGCTGCTTGTACTTACCCATATTAAGGGGACAAGCAACTAAAGTGGCTAGGTCAATGCCACCATCAAAGACTGAAACCGCCTCAGTGATCTTCCTAACTAGACCAACCGCAAATACATTACCAATGGTGAGCCCAGCTACACTCTTTGATTGGCTATTAGTAGTGCCTTTTCCTATCACCACTGCTATTACTAGGGGCACTAGTGGTTGCAGAAGGGGTTGAGGTGGTGGGAGGTTTGGTGTTTCTTTTTGGACAATGACTGTCAGTTTCCCAATGACCTTTGGCTCTAAACAAATAACGCCAAGGTTTCTTATCTTTGTGAGAAGAGGATTTGGACCCACCACCCCCAGAGGATTTCTGTGGGCCTGATGAAGACTCTGATGTTTTCTTATCTTTGTCCCCACCCTTGTCATGTAACTTACTATCCTTCTTCTTGCCATCCTTGTCACCCCCTGTATGAACTTTTCTGTTCACTCGTGTTCTGACCCATTTGTCTGCCTTCTTTCCCAATTCTTGGGGAGAGGTCAGATCTGAGTCCACAAAATACTGATGTAACAAGCCAGACACCCAATTATTCAAAATATGCTCTCTCAGAATCAAGCTATATAGGCTTTCATAGTCAGTCACCTTACTTCAATTTAACCAACCTTCTAGGGCCTTCATAGAACAGTCTACAAAGTATGTCCAGTCCTGTGATGACGCCTTTCTGGTGTCTCTGAACTTAAGTCTGTACTGTTCAGTGGTTAAGCCCAGACCATCCAAGAGTGCATTTTTCAGAATTTGATAGCTATATGCTTCATCCTCTCTGACAACAAGGAGTCTGTCTCTCCCCTTACCAGATTAGGATAACCAAAGGATAGCAACCCACTGTACATGAGGGATCCTATGAACTTCACAGGCCCTCTCAAGTGCAGCAAACCACTTGTAGATGTCATCACCATCCTTGTAAGGAGGGACAACTTTGTGCAGATTTCTAGAGACAAAAGAAGGTTCCCTAACATTTGAATTTTGAAAACTGCTGCTGCCACCATGGAGAACTAACCCTAAACCCTGCCTTTCCTTTTCCAAAGCCAGGTATTCCCTATCTTAGCTCAACTGTTGCTACATTAACTTGAGTCTGGCCTCCTCTAACCCCAGCATTTCTGAATACCCTATCTAGGGACTGGTCCTCAGGGTCTGATGTGTGGGATACCTCTGAAAAAGAGGTAAGATGGGAACGTGCAGAGGTAGATCTCTCTCTAACAGGGGCCACTCTAGTGTCCTGGCCTCTTGGGGTGAAGGGAGCCCTACTCTACTTGTGTGTGAACCCTTCCCACTACCAGTTGTACTAAGTGGCTTATTAACAGATAAATCTGTGGAAGTACCCTCCCCAGGATTGTCATTGTGCTCCTCTGAGCCTTCCTGGTTGGAATCATCTTCTACATCTTCCCTATCTGATCTGGACTGGTGCTGAGTCCCTGGTCATCTTGGAGGAGAAGATTTAAGAGGAACTCCTTATTGGGGATCTTCACACTCCCTGAACTTCTTTCAATACAGAGATCTCTCAAACTTGTAAAGTTTAGATTCTCATAAGTAGTCTTGACAACTCTAGGGGTAGCTTCTACAGAAGACATATTGAAAGAGAAAAAGTTTAGGAAAGTGAGTAAAACGTTAGTAGAATAACAGAGCTAACGATTTAGAGAAAAGAAGAAAACTTTTCAGAACTTTGTAAAAACCTTTGCAAAGTTTAAAGAACTTTTAGAAAGTTTGAAAATTACTTCTAGGTAAATATTATGTATGCGCTAAGTAATGGAGCAAGCTTTTCTTGTGAAAAGCACCAGTAACAAAGTGGTAAAACAATTGCAAGTACTTATCCCACCGCAGCACCACCAATGTAGGAGGCTGGCCTGGTTTGTAGTGGGTACCTTGGGTACTTACACCAGGTCCAGTTATCCCTTATTAGTGAAGTAGTAGTGTTCTAGCAGCTTAGGCTGATAGAAGTAGCTATAACAGAGCAGCTTAGGCTGAACTAGGAGACATGCAAAGCTCAAGCAATACCACTTATAGTTACACAGTACTTATACACAAGTAAAGACAATACTCAGTGTTAACAAAAATAAAGATAGTTTATTTGGGTGACACAGTACCAAAAATATCTTAGAGGCAATACTCCTTCTGGAGGTAAGTATTATACACAATATATACACTAGACACCAAACTAAGGTAAGTAATTAGACATAGGATAGTGCAAACAATAGGAAATGCTATAGAATGCAATGGGAAAAAATGGGTCTGGGGCAACACAAACCATATCCTAAGAAAGTGGAATGTGAATCACAAATTCCCTCTAGACAAGTGTAGTGTGTGCAGAATTGCTGGGAAAGTAATAATACAGGAAAGGTAAGTAAATTACCCCACCCCAGAGCCCAGAAAAGCAGGAGTAAAGTACTGCACGTTTCCTTAGGACACACTACTCCTCGTGACATGGATTACTGCAGTAACCAACCAACTCTGCAAACAACAACTGCTGGACTCCTGGACCTGAAGACCTGCAAAAGAAGGGGACCAAGTCCAGAAGTCAAAAGAAGTTCCATGAAGGACAGGAGCCCCTGCCAACCCAGAAGAGGGTGCAAAAGAAGAGTCCTCAGTTGGACGAAGACTGCACACACCCTAGGAAGATGCCAGCATGATGTAAAGGATGTCCCACAACGTGAAAATTGATGCAGATGTGATTTCATGTTGGAAGTCGCCAACAAGCCTTGGTTACGACAAACTTGCATTTTGCATCAAAATGGCGCTGGCTGAACCCAGGAGGGACCTGGGGGCCTCATCACTGTGTGAGGAGGAAGAGACGGCTCCCAGCACTTCAGAGAGCCTTCAGGATGCCAGGCAGCACCCACAGGAGTCCCAAGACACGGGGACAAGGGAGGTGAAAAACGCAGTTGGTGCAGCACTACAATGAAGGGTCCCACGCCGCCGGAGGTCAACTCAGCGAGTTGAGCATCACAGGATAGAGTACTGGGAACCTGGGCCAGGCTGTGCACAAAGGAATTTTGCAAATAGTGTACAGAGGCCTCAGGAGGTGAAGAAGACGCTGTGCTCAGGGGTACTGTCGCTCTCAGGGAAGGCGAGGTCTTACCTCCTCCAAATTGCATCAGCAGGACCTCAGGACAGTCTGTGTCAATGGGGTCCACACTCTGTGTTTCTAGGAGCATGCTTGTCACTGTGAGAGGAGTCCAGGAGTACCAGTCGTCAACTTGGAAGGTGCCTGTGTGAGTAGGGGAGTGACTCCATCACCCACACAGAGATTTCTTCAGTTCTTCTGGTATAGGATGAAGACAGGGAGTGCTCAGAGCGTGCACACCATGGAAACTGTTGCAGTTGCTGGCTGGAGCTGAAGTTGCAGAAGAAAAGTATCCCTTGTGGATACTTTGTTGCTGTTACAGCGGTTCCTGGAGCAGGCTGCGGTTGATCCGAGGTCAGTGGATAAAGTAGTAGTTGCAGAGGATTCCTGCTGGAAACTTGCAAGGAGAATCTGCAGAGAACCCACAGGAGAGACTCAAAATAGCCCTGACAGGGGGATTGGCTACCTTATCAAGTATGGACCTATCAGGAGGGGTTTCTAACGTCACCTGCTGGCACTGGCCACTCAGAGCCCGCCAGAGTGACCCCACACCTTGCAAAGCCAGATGGCTGAAGTCTGGGACAAACTGGAGAAGCTCTGGGCATCACCCTTAGGGGGGTGATGGACATGGGAGTGGTCACTCCCCTTTCCTTTGTCCAGTTTTGTGCCAGAGCAGGGGACAAGGGGTCCCTGAACCGGTGTAGAGTGGCTTTTGCAAGGAGGGCACCATCTGTGGCCTTCAAAGCATTTCCAGAGGCTGGGGGAGGCTACCCCTCCCCAGCCTGTGACACCTATTTCGAAAGGGAGAGGGTGTAATACCCTGCTCTCAGAGGAAATGCTTTGTTCTGCCTTCCTCTGACTGGACTGCTCAGACCCCAGGAGGGCAGATCCCTGTCTGTGAGGTGGCAGCAGCTATAGCTGCAGTGCAAGCCTCAGAGGGCTGGATTGGCAGTACTAGGGGTCCAAAGTGAAGCCCCCAGGATGCATGGAATTGGCTCCCCAATACCAGATTTGGAATGGGGGGACAATTCCATGATCTTAGACTCCTCACATGGCCATATTCGGAGTTAACATTGTGAAGCTACATATAGGTATTGACCTATATGTAGTGCACATGTGTAATGGTGTCTCCGCACTCACAGAGCCCAGGAAATGGCCCTGAACTATGTGGGGGCACCTTTGCTAGTGCACGGGTGCCTTCACACTAAGTAACTTTGCAACTAACCTTCAGAAAGTGAAGATTAGACATTTGGGTGACTTATAAGTTACTTAAGTGCAGTGAAAATGGCTGTGAAATAGTGTGTGCACTATTTTATGCAGACTGCAATGGCAGTTCTGTGGTTGGGTTTGTCTGAGCTCTTTGTGGGTGGCAAAATAAATGCTGCAGCTCCTAAGGTTCTCCTGGCACCCCAGTGACCTGGGTACCTAGGTACCATATACTAGGGACTTATGAGGAGGGTCCAGTGTGCCAATTGAAATTGGTAAATTAAGTCACCAGCCTACAGGGACAAATTTAAAAGCAGAGAGAGCATAAGCACTGAGCTTGATTAGGATTGAGGTTCTGATTAGCAGACCCTTATTGACACAGTCAAGCACTACACAAGCACACACATTAGGCCATAAACTATGAGCACTGGGGTCCTGACCAGCAGAATCCCAGTGGGACAGTCAAAAACATACTGACATACAGGTAAAAAATGGGTTAACTTGCCAAGAAAGATGGTACTTTCCCTCAGTGGCACAATCAGTGCTGCAGGCCCACTAGTAGCATTTAATCTGCAGGCCCTGGGCACATATAGTGCACTCTAGTAGGGACTTATAAGTACATTAAATAGTCCAGTTGGGTATGATCCAATGTTACCATGTTTAAAGGGAGAGAGCATATGCACTTTAGCACTGGTTAGCAGTGGTAAAGTGTGCAGTCTTAAAACCAGCAAAAACAGTATCTAAAAAGTGGAGGGAGGCAGGGAAAAAGTTAGGGGTGACCACCCTAAGGCTGTCAGGTCTAACAACCCCCTAGCCCCACAATATGCCTGCGTATGCAAGGTGGGCGTCCCCTCTTTACTGAGACTGCAAAAATGGTGCAGTGCAATCTGAGAGATTCCACTGCGCCATTTTTAGCAGCTTTTTTAAACACCTGCCCAGAGCAGGCGTTAAAAGGGGGCATACCATTGTTTTAAAAATGTTGGCACTAATCCTGTACAATACATGAATAGCGTCAAAACATTTGCCCCTACCCTGCATCCTAGTGCGCCGTATATTACGTATGGTGCACACATGGTGGTGGTATGGGGGCGTTAATGGGAGCAAGAGCAGGGGTACCACTATTCATAAATTCAGGTCCTTGTTTTTAAGAGTTTACAGCCACCTAAACTACCTGACCCCTCATGAGGATAGAAGGACAGGTTTTTAAAAAAATGGGCAGAAGGTTAATTTGGGACTTCTTGGTCATGACTGGGTTATAATTAAGACGGCCTCCAAATTGGATATTGGGCGCCCTACCCCCTCCATAATGCAGGCAATGACCATGGAACGTTGATCAGGGTAGCAGAACCTTTTAGCCCGTGTACAAGGGTAAGTTGCAACCTCCTGCAGGAAATTAATATTGGAAGCATAGATAGCTGTTCCAGTTGCAGGTTGATTTCATGAAACCTAACAGGAATAAACTCAAAATTGTCTGATCCAGAATGGGGTGAATATATAGTAAATCTTCATGTGTGTTTGTTTCAAGAAACTTGGGCCCAGGTTTAAGAGGGCCTACAGCCTCCTTGCACCATATTAGCATCATATTTTATGAGGCTAATGTGGCACAGCGAGGCCAAATTCGCCACATCAGATTTACAAAGTGGTGCAATGCATGCATTACACCACTTTGTAACCCCCTGCGCCACATTATGCCTGCACCAGGTGTAATGTATGCAAGGGGAGCGTTCCCTCGTTAGGGGGGCCGCAAAAATGGCTGAGTGGAATCTAAGAGGTTCCACTCCTCCATTTTTGCTGGCTATTTTTAATGCCTGCACAGAAAAGACACTAAAAGGGAGCAACCCATTTTTTACAATGGGCCCCTATGTACTTTGCAAGATTGGCCCCAACTAGCCCCATAGCTGGGGCGACTGATATTTCAGAGTCTTGAAGAGGTGTGGGAATTTTACCTATATATAAAAAGGGGAATAAAAGGGACCCAGCAAATTACAGGCTCATTAGATTAATTGATATAGTACATCAAATTTTTAGCAAGTAGGTTTTGGAGAAGGGGCAAGAGTGGATGTCCGAGAAACAGATTTTATCTCACCTTCAGGCAGGTTTTAGATCTAATATGAGAACAATTGATCAGGTCTTTCAGTTTTTGCTGATTATTTGGAAGTGGGTCCACATTAATAAAAGCCATATTTATATAGTGTTTATAGATCTCAAATAAGCTTTTGATTTAATTCCAAAATCCAAAAGCAAAGTTATGTATTACTCTTGGCATGTTGGGTAGGCTCAAAGGTTTCTTGGATCTAGTAATGAGTCTGCATGAGAGTAATTTTGCTAAAGTAAGATATCGAAAATGTGGGGAACTAACCAATGGCATTAATGTTTTTAGTGGGGTACTCCAAGGATGTCAGCTAGCCCCCTCATTGTTTACATTATATGTGAATGGGACTGTAAGCATGTTGGGTAACTGCAATAATGATTCCACTCAATTGGCAGGTCAATTATCCCCTGCTCTTCTTTTTGCAGACAACATGCTTCTGATGTCCATGACACCGATGGATCTGCAAAGTATTTTGAATGAATTCATCAAAGCATCTGAATTGTTGGGGATGGAAATAAGCAGTACGAAAACCAAAGTTATGGTCTTCAAACCCCATAAGTCCTTTAAAGGAGTAATTAAGTGTTGGGATGAAGTTCCTGAATAAGTTAAACAGTTTTGACTATTTGGGTGTTAGACTGACCAGTAGTCCATCCTGGACAGCCCAGAATTTCAAAAGCCAGATGTCTTTACAGCATGTGGAATCAGCAAACTCGAAGAAATTGAAACAATTTGCTAATCATCCAATAGCACCAGTTTTAGAAGTGTACCACAGTAAAGGTTTGGGTGCAGCCCTGTATGGAGCAGAACTCTGGGGGTTGGGAAAATGAGGGAGTTAGGAAGGACTGAAAATAAGTTTGCAAGAGTGATACCCTCTATGCCGCAGAGTATTCTGCTCATTCCAATGCGCCTTGATCTAGGGCTAAAGACCATTTCAGATATTGCTGCCCTAAAATCACGTAAATACTGGGTTAAGATTTAGACGGGGAAGTCAAAGATCCCTACTAAACAGGCGATTGATGAAGTAAGATACCTTGATAAGGATGCTATTAGTCCATGTTTGAGATTAAACTTGGGGGCATATATACAGTGCCCTAGCGCCACCTTGCCCCACATTAATGTCATTGTTTCTGATGTTAATGTGGCCCAACAAAGCTGAAATCCCTGCGCCTTATTTACAGGGTGGCTCAATGCATGCATTACGCCACACTGTAACCCTTTGCGCTACATTATGCCTGTGCCAGGCATAATGTATGCAAAGGGCGCGTTCCCCTGTTAGGGGATTCGGTAAAATGTCGTAAGGAAATCTATGAAACTTCCTTACACCATTTTTACAGCACTTTTAATGCCTGGCAAAGAGCAGGAGTTAAAAGGGGCCTTCCATTCTCTAGAATGGGGCCCTATGTACTCTGCAGGAGTAGCGCCAATAATTTGGCGCTACTCGTGCAGAGTACAACAAAAGCATCATAAAAAATGACGCTATTGCCGCCTACCCTGTGCCATAGTGCGCCGTATTTTAAATATAGCCCACACATGGTGGCGGTAGGAGGGTGCTGAGGGGCGCAGGGATAGTGGCGCTGCATTCAGTTCAGTTTCCATAAATCTGCCCCTTGGTCTAGAAGATTTCTGGAAGAATCCACAAAACATGGTCAGAGGTTGAGTAGCCATATCAAAAGGAAGGTACTGGGATTATGGTATGACACTGGCTTACACTTCCTTCCTATGGTCCCTTGATTAATTATTAATTATTTTCTTACCATCAAAAGTGAACTAGCATTTGAAATCTTTATTGATTCTATCAAACCAGTTCATACCCTGTAAATAGTACAAAAGCAAGTTGGAAAGCAAATTGGATATCCTGATCTGGTCCAGTATGATTCCCTTAAATCTCGGGAGCATTTCTTATTTTTTTGTCTAGCTTATAAAGAAATTGGGGGAAGAGGGATTGTTCGAGTATGTAAGCTGCTATTGAATACACACCCAATAAAGTCCATTCATATTTTTCAATCTGATAACGACAGAATGGCTTATGTTTGCACTTTCACGTTATTTGTTGTATGCATGGGAACTTTGCTCTATTTCACTTATTGCGAAATGAATATATGTTAGTTTTTATCTAGGCCTGGTGCTATTGTTAGTGGTTAGTTGAGTATTAAGCTGTATTTTAAAGTATGCTTGTTTATTTGTTGTGGTTTTTAATTGTTTTTAATTGCTTTTTAGAGATGTATTTATATTTGTATTGTATTAACTGTATTATTATTGTCTTAATGATGGAATAAATAAATAAACATACTTCTCCTCCTGATTCGAGATCAGGTCCGGTCTGGGCACAAAATAAGGTGAGGCTCTCTGAGGAAACCTCACGTCTGGTGGACAATCCTGTCTGACTTGTCATTCGAGTTGGATCTGCAATTCGTGTAGTGATTAACGGTCTCACAAGACAACCTGTTTTCTCTATTACAGAGTTGTTAAAATGTACTGATCTCTGCATACCAATTGGTGACATGGATGTGGATGGTCTATCGCAAATTGTTTGAACATTTAATGAATATACATTACTTACAGACATACCTGGAGCATACTAAGAAACAACTGGACCTTTAGTTACTGGAACTGTTAACACATCCGGACCAATATGATGTGTCTGATTCTGAAGGTTTGTCATTCCTACACTCTGTCCAGTTAAAACGGTACTAAAACTCTGTCCTGTTTGGGTTGGAGGTACATTTGGTATTGACTGACCTGGACTAAACATTTGCACAGGCTGATTTGGAATAAAATATGGCACAGGTGGATTCACATCAGGTGTTTGTACCTTCTGTTTCACATTAGCATTTGGCACAATCTGATTCACAAAAGGATTTGGCACAGACTGAACTGTATTAAAGCTCCGAACTGGGTGATTGATTTCAGGAATCTGTGTCACTGAAGTTGCTGGTGTACCTGTACTATCATATATTCGGGGTGTGCAACCGGAACAGTAAGCACATTCAGGTTTACATTTTGGGCAACTTTACTTATTGCTCCTATCTTAACTGAATGGTATGGAGACAGACAATTTAACAAGATCTGATTTATAAACTCATCTGAATCACTCTCATATGTAACTGTCTTTTTATGCTCGGTAGCTGTTGTTTGCTCTGCTTTTTCTGTCTTTTTCTTAGTCTTGAAGTTAGTGCCTTCTCCGTCTTCACTAGAAATAGTTGGATACAATCTAACTTTCCAAGTTTTCTGTTCTGCATCCCATCTTAACTCGGCAGGTGTCTTGATTACTTTTGGCATTCTGTTCTCAAATTTAGTTGTCATTTTCTGACATGCAATGAGTTCCCAAATACTAAGGGCTTGAAATTGTGCGGGTCTTGGAGATGGTTTCATCACATTAAGCACTCTTAAATTAAAAGTTTCCTGATGGGTAAATGCTAATGCACCTTCTTTTTCAGTAATCTTGCACCATTGTTCAAGCCTCAAACATGCATGAAAACCTTTTGTGAATGATACATAATGACCTGGAGTACCTCCAAGTGGAGTCTCTATACCCTCTCTAACTGGAATAAACACAACTCCTTTTAATGCATTTTTTAACACTTTAAATTACTTCATGTCACAATAACTTTTCGTTCGAATCAGAAACTAATTTCAACCCCACAATCCCACAGCACTGTCTACTAATACCAGTGCATCTTCACATCAACGATCTATACCAGTGCTGCATACTCACTTCTTTCAGCAATGCGGTTGCTTTACAATTGTCTCTCACACAATTGATCACACACACCTAATACAAAATACTGCAAGCAAAACCAACAACTGCACACTGCAGGATAGGAATTCAAATACTTCAAAGCTGTACAGAGATATGTTTTCTGACTATAGCTTTCACAAATACACGAGTGAAACTTGACCAGCAAACCTCACTTTGGTTCATGTAAATCCTGGACTGCAAGTTTCCTTTTTCCAAACACAGACCCCCTCTCACATACAACTCCAGTCCATGCCCAGTGCCACCCCAGTGTGCACATAAAAGAGAAAGCAAAATAAGGGTCTTACCTGGGTCCAGGACTCCAGGGTCCCCAGTGCCAGCAGACTGGCACTCTGCCTCCCACTGCCCCCTGCTCCCAGGCTGCTGGGGAAAGTGAAAAGAAGGATGCCTAGATTCTGCGTTGGTGCCAATGCAGCCCCTCAGCAGCAACTTGCAGCAGCTTCACGGCCACGCCCGACCACCACCTACGCCTTTGAGCCGAGTGCCCACTGCAGCCCAGTTATGGGCTACACAGTACAAGAGCATGGAAAAGTACAGATGCACACCGTTCTCATGACAAACCTGGGAAACCATGTTGAAGTTTCAAATTGGAGTCACATGATAAATTTCAATTAGATGTTACCCCTTCAACATCAGACGGACTGATGAACTGCCAAATCTTTTTGCCCTCTGAACTTTAATATGCCAATGACCAGCTGGATGTTGTTCAAAATCAGGAGAAGAAGAATCCCCAAAGAGAAGAAGCAGAACTCTTTTGCCCTGTATCCTGATTCTGCTGAGCCCCTTAGACTCTGAGAGGTATCTTCCTCTCTGCCTTTGCCCCTTTAAAATGTCTTGCTAAGACTTAGAGATATCACCCTAACACAAAGACGATGGCTTTTGAACGAGCTTCTGATATGCTGACACTTTCCCTTTTTATTTACTTTTTTACCAGTCTTGGTTAGTGACCTGCTGCCCAAGATTACCTTTTTCCAAATTCTTTTTTCCCCTTTTTGTCTTTTGCCACATGTGTTCCACCCCACACACATTATTCCCTGATTGGCCAATCTGTGGGGTATTCCCTTGTTAAACTAAGATACTGAACCTTGATAATTTGAATTACCTTAATGATTATTAAAACTGAGCAACGCTTGTTTTCTGTCCATCAGATCCTTTTTTTGATTTTCTGTATTGTCTTTGTTGAGTAACTAGTTCTCTTAATGTTAGTCCACCTGAACCTATTTCATCACCTTGGTCAACATTTGGTGACTCTGTATATTTATAATTTTGTTTTGAGAATTGTCTATATGACTTTGAGCATCAGTTTGTAATGAAACTATAGGTGGGCGGAGCTCACAGAGTTCTACTCCATGGAATTCTATGGAGTTGGGTAAAAATTCAGTGGAATTCTTTGGAGTTCTGCATGTGCCCTACCACCCTGGCACTGAATGCGACCTATCTCAGAAGCGCTAAGCAGGGTCTGGCCTTGTTAGATTGGGCTCATTCAGACCAGGATGCTGACACAGCCCACCGGCCTGGAGCCTGCTGCTCACAACCACACTTGCACATTTCCCTTCACCAACTGCCCTCCTTCACAAACTTGATTCGGAGGGACAAGCACACTCCTCGTCTTGCACCAGCCTTGCAACCACTTTGTCTGCACTTACACACAGCCCGAGACCACCCTTTCTTTAGGGCCCAGCACTAGCAGCAGCAAACCAGATCACCACCGGCCCAGCAGCCTGGTATTTTCATAAAGTGGCAAGTTTTGCTTGCCACTGGGTTCGAAGGTACTCTCGCAAGCCATACACATCTCTATCTGGTGAGGGCTGCTGGACTACCTCTCACCAGCTGATGCTTCCCCAGTCTCCAGCTCTCCCTGCTGGCCTCAGCACCATAACCCATAACACCACTTCACTCCCCAGGGACTCTGGGTAGACAGGTTCTTTTCAAATGGAGCTTGGACTGCAAGTTTCCTTTTTCCAAACACAGACCCCCTCTCACATGCAACTCCAGTCCATGCCCAGTGCCACCCCAGTGTGCACATAAAAGAGAAAGCAAAATAGGGGTCTTACCTGGGTCCAGGACTCCAGGGTCCCCAGTGCCAGCAGACTGGCACTCTGCCTCCCACTGCCCCCTGCTCCCAGGCTGCTGGGGAAAGTGAAAAGAAGGATGCCTAGATTCTGCGTTGGTGCCAATGCAGCCCCTCAGCAGCAACTTGCAGCAGCTTCACAGCCACGCCCGACCACCACCTACGCCTTTGAGCCGAGTGCGCACTGCAGCCCAGTTATGGGCTACACAGTACAAGAGCAGACTGTCTGCACTTGCTTTGTGTGGCCCATAACTGGGCTGCAGTGCACACACGGTGAGCTCCGCTGCCAGGGCTAGTGGAGTTTTAGGCCAGAACTCTGTGTTCCATGCCAAATAGGACCATTTAAGTATTGTGTTAGGGAGAAAGGATTGGTCCCATTCAGTTGTCCAGTCCAAATATTGCCCACCCCAAATTCTGTCCCATGGTTCGTTCTGAAGACTGATGAAGTTCCAGAATCATTCCTGTGAAAGACAGACGTGTGAGTATTAATAGGGTTTTGCACTAGCTTCGCTTTTGGCCTAAAGATCGTGGTAAAGTTTGATGTTGTGAAGTGTTTTGTGTAGTTGTCGTTCTCATTTGATTGTGGTACTTTTAGCTACAAAATGTCTGCGGTTGTTGCTGCTGTTGATGGGTCTGTTGTGGCCTAAGATCCGGGGATAACACACAAGTGTAGAAAACACTTTGTTAATTCATTGTCTGTAGTGAGGTGCTTATCATGAGACACCGTGGACAGTGCCAATAGTTTTCTTTGAATGAGCAGGGGTTTTAGTTGGTATTAAGTGAATCCTGAGTGCACATGGGGGATTTACATGAACCAGAGTGAGGTTTGCTGGTCAAGTTTCACTTGTGTATTTGTGAAAGCTATAGTCAGAAAACATATCTCTGTACAGCTTTGAAGTATTTGAATTCCTATCCTGCAGTGTGCAGTTGTTGGTTTTGCTTGCAGTATTTTGAAAAGAACCTGTCTACCCAGAGTCCCTGGGGAGTGAAGTGGTGTTATGGGTTATGGTGCTGAGGCCAGCAGGGAGAGCTGGAGACTGGGGAAGCATCAGCTGGTGAGAGGTAGTCCAGCAGCCCTCACCAGATAGAGATGTGTATGGCTTGCGAGAGTACCTTCGAACCCAGTGGCAAGCAAAACTTGCCACTTTATGAAAATACCAGGCTGCTGGGCCGGTGGTGATCTGGTTTGCTGCTGCTAGTGCTGGGCCCTAAAGAAAGTGTGGTCTCGGGCTGTGTGTAAGTGTAGACAAAGTGGTTGCAAGGCTGGTGCAAGACGAGGAGTGTGCTTGTCCCTCCGAATCAAGTTTGTGAAGGAGGGCAGTTGGTGAAGGGAAATGTGCAAGTGTGGTTGTGAGCAGCAGGCTCCAGGCCGGTGGGCTGTGTCAGCATCCTGGTCTGAATGAGCCCAATCTAACAAGGCCAGACCCTGCTTAGCGCTTCTGAGATAGGTCGCATTCAGTGCCAGGGTGGTAGGGCACATGCAGAACTCCAAAGAATTCCACTGAATTTTTACCCAACTCCATAGAATTCCATGGAGTAGAACTCTGTGAGCTCGGCCCACCTATAGTTTCATTACAAACTGATGCTCAAAGTCATATAGACAATTCTCAAAACAAAATTATAAATATACAGAGTCACCAAATGTTGACCAAGGTGATGAAATAGGTTCAGGTGGACTAACATTAAGAGAACTAGTTACTCAACAAAGACAATACAGAAAATCAAAAAAAGGATCTGATGGACAGAAAACAAGCGTTGCTCAGTTTTAATAATCATTAAGGTAATTCAAATTATCAAGGTTCAGTATCTTAGTTTAACAAGGGAATACCCCACAGATTGGCCAATCAGGGAATAATGTGTGTGGGGTGGAACACATGTGGCAAAAGACAAAAAGGGGAAAAAAGAATTTGGAAAAAGGTAATCTTGGGCAACAGGTCACTAACCAAGACTGGTAAAAAGTAAATAAAAAGGGAAAGTGTCAGCATATCAGAAGCTCGTTCAAAAGCCATCGTCTTTGTGTTAGGGTGATATCTCTAAGTCTTAGCAAGACATTTTAAAGGGGCAAAGGCAGAGAGGAAGATACCTCTCAGAGTCTAAGGGGCTCAGCAGAATCAGGATACAGGGCAAAAGAGTTCTGCTTCTTCTCTTTGGGGATTCTTCTTCTCCTGATTCTGAATAACATCCAGCTGGTCATTGGTATATTAAAGTTCAGAGGGCAAAAAGATTTGGCAGTTCATCAGTCCGCCTGATGTTGAAGGGGTAACATCTAATTGAAATTTATCATGTGACTCCAATTTGAAACTTCAACATGGTTTCCCAGGTTTGTCATGAGAACGGTGTGCATCTGTACTTTTCCATGCAAGATTGAAACAAATGTTTAGACTGCCAGTTCACAGTCCAGGATGCTCCATCCTCAAGGACATTTTCGCACATTCTCTATGTGTAGAACAATAGACATTTATTACCAAGCTATCCTTCTCATCGGAATGAAATCTGAAAGAAAAGTACACTTTAGCAAGATGACGACAATTTTTACACAATCTCAAATACAGGGCCTAACAGGCCTCACTTAGGCAAATACAAATGAATTACAACTGTACATTAATCATTCAAATAACACACATTTTAATGCTAAAACTATAATAATATAATTGGGTGAAGTAGAATTTCTTAAGAATGCGGAGGGTTGAAAGAGAGGGAAAGGAACTAGGGAAACAATCTGTTAGAGATTTTATTATGTTAAAGATGGGGGTGGGTCCTGAGCCCTACCTCCTAGTAATAAATGACCTGAGGGAAAGGACTCTTATTATTCAATTTCGTTTGGGGGTCATTAGGAATAATCTCTGCTAGGTCAGCATGGTGTAAAATCTATCAACCGTGTCCCTGTGATGGGGTGTCCCTGCAGACCTTGTCCCATTTTACATTATTCTGTGTTTTTTACGCACCTTTTAGAAGACGTTTTTTATTACCCCTGCTGAGGCCAAAGGGATTTGTGCAATTTCACCCTGAAAATGGCCTCAGATGCATTGGTATGGAGGGGTTTGGGATTGTTTTTGAGGGGAGCCATTACCTGGCGTAGTAAACTAGAGTTGTTTTAAAGGACGTTCTAGATTATGATTCTTGAAAATTATGTTTGATCTGTTTTAAAATTATGATTATGCTGATTTTACTGTTTTATTGATATTATGGTTATTTATTGTTGTTTATGTAACTTAAGGGTTGAATTATTTCATAACGAATAAAAAGCCTCTTGAACTATAAATTTAGTTTTAATAAAGCATTATTAGCGTTCATGTTACAGTAACTTTAAAACAAAATAAAGTTGTCAGTACATTTCCATTCGTGTTGAGCAGAACTGCATTTTTATATTTTTGCATACAAATTTAAAACACCTAACATCAAAAGTCTAATATCGTTTAAATGCAGGCTATTAGTTTAAACTCTAAAATATAACAATGACAAATTTATTCTTCAAGCGTAGTTTAATCTCAATACCACCTAGGTTTCAGTGATTAGTTTAAGGTAAATGCACACTAACATGGCTTCTCAGTGCATCACTTCACAATCAAACTATTAGTACTTTGTTTAACATAATGTAGGAACTGTCAGGTATAGATGATCACTATGACGTGAAGGACAGTAGTAACATTTCTGCTACATCAGAGGAGTACGCCTAAAAATCTGTTTCAGGTTCAGGTTTCCAAATGTACTCCTTGATAAGTCAGGTGAATTTTCTTATGGGAACCTATTTCCGCTCTGTAAAGTTCTGTGTGGTGTTCTCCATAGTGGAGAAGTCCAGTTGGGGGACAAGAATCCCCTCTGCACAAGTATTGTTTTTATTCTTTAAAGGGAAAATATTTTCCCTGTGGAGAAATCCCTTGCCATACATCCCATTAAATCTGGCGGTCATCAACTCCCCTGCCAACCGTGGAAGGTTAGTTTTGGCAGTCCTTTGCAGTGTAAATTCAGGACCCTTTCCAGGGTAGAAAGGGAAGAGAGAGTACGTTGTTAATGACCACAAAAATACGTTTGTGATCGTTTTCAAGCTTTTAAGGCAAACCACGGTTTGTAACACCCACTTCTCTTCCCCAAATGGGATATACAGCTGTGGAGATCTCTGCACGCTTGGCCATGATCTCCGTACCCGTAAAGGGGATTACACCTGTCAGGGATCCCTTTGTAAATTCCTGGCAGGTGTAAACATTACATTTATGACTGAAATTACCTTTGTAAATAGGCCGCATAGTGTTTTCTGTTACAGTTGTTCATCTGAAATGACGCAGCATTCTCTAATGTGTATGTGCATATGATTTCAATTTTATAAGGCATAACAGTGGGTGGGTGCAGTTCTTTATTTTGCAATTGAAGGTTCTAGAGCACAATAATAACATAAGAAGCACACAGCATAAGCTGTACAGGTGCATATTTTCTTTTATGTCCCGAGGAAGGTATAGCTGCACGATCACAACTGACCGAAATATATGCATAGTAATTGTATAATAAACCTTGTAGTACTGAATCCTGTCAGCAGACAGACAGTGTTCACTCCCCATTATTTTTTAAGTTGTAAAGCTTGTATTAGATTTTATCATCTTCTGAGCCATAAAAAGATATACGTCAATTGCAAATCATAGCAAAAATTAAACACAAGGGTAACATTAATGTGGGGGATCAAAAACAAAAACTCTACCAAGTTAAAGAGCACCATCAGCCGAACAATGCTCTAGGCAGCAACTTTAAATTCGAAAATAAGGGAAAGGTAAACAAACATCGGCAAAGCCAATAGTCCTGACATTAGTTAGAGAAAGTGTTTGTTAATTGGTAATGGTGTGTGTGTGTGTGTGGTGCCTCGAGCTGTTCTAGAAAGAACATATCTTAATGAAGTAATAGTTACAACAGTTGCAGTTATGTAACATGAGAGTAGAGGCACTTTACTGAACAGACTGCATTAGAATATGTAAGGCGTAGCTCACAGAAATGTTTTATGAAAAAAGTCAGAAAATTAAGTTTAAATTGTAGGTGATGAATCGAAAAAAAGTCCCTCCCCTCCCTCACTAATGTTAATAAATAGAATGTTATGTTCTTGGCGTCTGCACATATGGCTTGTGCCATGCCATTTTGTCATATGTATTTGTTGTCCAAAAACATATTTAATAAAAACCAGGATGTACGGGGTTACTTTCGTGAAATGATGTATAATCACATTGAAGCAGCCTCCTGACTATTACCAGAGTTGTTTCACTCTAAAAGTAATTTTAACATGCAATATTTGAGGCAAAAACGAGTTTTTCCACTTGCGAGTTTATCCTCACTGTGGTAATAACATGGAATTTTGCCTTTGCGGTTATTGGACCACATGCATTTTTCGGTGTATCGCCCTAAACCTATGTTATGTTGTTGATTTATGTTACTCGGTGTGTATGTCAACAATGTTCTTACAGAAATGAACTGCGGTCACTCCTATAGTATTTCAAAGTGTGTTGTGGAGATTGCGCCTCATCAGTACGTTTTGGCTACATGGTAACGTTGTTCACTATGAAAACATTCTGATCGGATGATTTTGTATGCCCAATGTCACACAAAGTGAATTAATAAAATGTGAAAAAAATACTCTCTTTGGTTACAAAGAAAAAAGCAGACTTATGGCCAAGTAGACCCTTTGCTTTAATTAACATTTTACCCTCTTACTGTACACAAAAGTTTAAGCATTTGTATTTGGAGGAGGCTGGCCTGGCTTATAGTGGGTACCTTGTGATACTTACACCTTGTGCCAGGTCCAGTTATCCTTTATTAGTAGATCAGAGGTGTTCTATCAGCTTAGGCTGATAGAGGTAGCTATAGCAGAGCAGCATAGGCTGAACTAGGAGACATGCAAAGCTCCTACTATACCACTTATATCATATAGCACTATATCACAAGAAAACACAATACTCAGTGTTACTAAAAATAAAAGTACTTTATTTTAGTGACAATATGCCAAAAGTATCTCAGAGGATATACTCCCTTAGGAGGTAAGTAATATACACCAAATATATACACACAAACCAAAATCAGGTAAGTAACAGTTAGAAAAGTAGTGCAAACAATGTAGAATCACAAAATAATGCAATACGGAGAAATAGGCCAACACAACCATATTCTCCAAAAGTGGAATGCGAACCACAAATGGACCCCAGGCCTAGTAGAGTGTTTAGAGGATCGCTGGGAGTGGAAGAAAACACTAAGGGTGTCCAAGATACCTCACCCCAAGACCCTGAAAAGTAGGAGTAAAGTTACCCTACTACCTCAGAAAGACAGTAAAGTTGAGATAGGGGATTCTGCAAGGACAACAACTAACTGCAAAACACTGAAGATAGATTCCTGGACCTGAGGATCTGTAAAGGAAGGGGACGAAGTCCAAGAGTCACACAAGGGTCCAGGGAGGGCAGAAGCCCACTAAACCCTGGATGAAGGTGCAAAGGGCTGCCTCTGGGTGGAAGAAGACAAAGATTCTGCTACAACGGGAGGTGCAAGGAACTTTTCCTTTGGTCAGAAGATGTCTCACGGCATGCTGGAGGATGCAGAGTTGTTTCCACGCAGAAAGACCGCAAACAAGCCTTGCTAGCTGCAAGAGTTGTTGTTAAGGATTTTGGGCACTGCCGGGGCCCAGGAAAGACCAGGAGGTCGCCCCTTGGAGGAGGAGACAGAGGGGGCATTCAGCAATACAGAGAGCCCATGCAGAAGCAGGCAGCACTCGCAGAAGTACCTGAACAGGCACTTAGAAGATCTGAGGACAATGGTCAACTCAGAGCAACAAAAGAGGGTCCCACAACATCGGAGTCCAACTCAGCGAGTTGGGCAATGCAGGACGGAGTGCTGGGGACCTGGGCTAGGTTGTGCACAAAGGAAGTCTTGCAAAAGTGCACAGAAACCCGAGCAGCTGCAGTTCACGCATTACACAGGATTATTGTCTGGCGTGGGGAGGCAAGGACTTACCTCCACCAAATTTGGACAGAAGGGCCACTTGACTGTTGAAGACACTTGGACCCAGCTCCTGTGTTCCAGGGATCACGCTCGTCAGGATGAGAGGGGACCTAGAGGACCGGTGATGCAGACGTTTGGTGCCTGCATTAGCAGGGGGAAGATTCCGTCGACCCACTGGAGATTTCTTCTTGGCTTCCAGTGCAGGGTGAAGGCGGACAACCCTCAGAGCATGCACCACCAGGAAACAGTTGAGAAAGGCGGCAGGATGAGGCGCTACAATGTTGCTGGTAGTCTTCTTGCTACTTTGTTGCACTTATGCAGGCATCCTGGAGCAGTCAGCGGTCGATCCTTGGCAGAAGTCAAAGAGGGAAGTGCAGAAGAACTCTGGTGAGCTCTCGCATTCATTATCTGGTGAGATACCCACAGGAGAGACCCTAAATAGCCCAGAGAGGAGTTTTGGCTAATGAGAAAGGTAAGCACCTATCAGGAGGGGTCTCTGATGTCACCTGCTGGCACTGGCCACTCGAGCTGTCAATTGTGCCCTCACAGCTCTGCATCCAAGATGGCAGAGGTCCTGGACACACTGGAGGAGCTCTGGGCACCTCCCCTGGGAGGTGCTGGTCAGGGAAGTGGTCATTCCCCTTTCCGTTGTCCAGTTTCGTGCCAGAGCAGGGCTGGGGGTATCCTTGAACCAGTGTAGACTGGCTTATGCAAGGAGGGCACAGATGTCAAAGCATTTCCAGAGGCCAGGAGAGTCTACTCCTCCCAGGCCCTTCACACCTATTTCCAAAGGGAGAGGGTGTAACACCGTCTCTCAGAGGAAATCCTTTGTTCTGCCTTCCTGGGAACAGGTTACCCAGTCCCCAGGGGGGCAGAACCCTGTCTGAGGGGTTGGCAGCAGCAGTAGCTGCAGTGGAGATCCCGGAAAGTTAGTTTGGCAGTACCCGGGCTCTATGCTGGAGACCCGGGGATGCATGGAATTGTCCCCCTAATACCAGAATGGTATTGGGGTGACAATTCCATGATCCTAGACATGTTATATGGCCATGTTTGGAGTTACCATTGTGACGCTACATATAGGTAGTGACCTATATGTAATGCACACGTGTACTGGTGTCCCAGCACTCACAAGTCTGGGGAATTTGCCCTGAACAATGTGGGGGGAACCTTGGCCAGTGCCAGGGTGCCCACTCACTAAGTAACTTTGCACCTAACCTTCACTAAGTGAGGGTTAGACATATAGGTGACTTATAAGTTGCTTAAGTGCAGTGTAAAATGGCTGTGAAATAACGTGGGCGTTATTTCACTCAGGCTGCAGTGGCAGTCCTGTGTAAGATTTGTCTGAGATCCCTATGGATGGCAAACGAAATGCTGCAGCCCATAGGGATCTCCGGGAACCCCAATACCCTGTGTACCTAAGTACCATTTACAAGGGAATTATAAGGGTGTTCTAGTGTGCCAATGAGAATTGGAAAAAATAGTCACTAGCCTGCAGTGACAATTTAAAAAGCAGAGAAAGCATAAACACTGAGGTACTGGTTAGCAGGGCATCAGTGGTACAGTTAGGCACCACACAGGGAACACATACAGGGCATACGTTATGAGCACTGGGGTCCTGACTAGCAGGATCCCAGTGACACATAGGCAAAAACAAACATACATACAGTAAAAATGGGGGTAACATGCCAGGCAAGATGGTACTTTCCTACAGTATTGTAGTGCGTTGCCCAGCTGATTAATTCAGCAAACTTTTTTTGGGTGCTCCAAATATCTAAGTAACTTAATCACACTAGGAACCCAGAGGGCCAGTCTCAAACTTAAGCTTCCATTCAAATGATGTAGTTCTGCTTATTCTGCTTGAGTGAGCTAATATCACCCTGTCACTCCAGAATTAACCATCCACAAGTAAAATACCACAACCAATTGTATTTCCATTGGTTTATTTATGAATCCTCAATTTACTAGCCTTTTCTGTGTCAACTGTATAGGATAGCTTCATTACTCTGCAGATCTTAGATTCCAAAGTCATCATCTTCATTAACTCTATATATAATTTTCATAGAATTCCATATCCCTTCATTTTGCATTATCTACATTCTTGATATCCTTTCACCATTAGCACTACCTACTGTTCCAACTTGTGACATTTGGGTACGCAAATGGATTCCAGTCTTTGCTGACACAAAGAGGCAGTTTCTTTAAAAGTGCCAAGTGCAAAGTCTTTCAATATGGTGGGAAGAGGGGGTCATATACTCTACCCTATGACAGAAAACAAATAGAAATTGTGAAGACAATAGCTTGTAACTCAGATTGTACTGTTTATATTTTAGAATACCCTGGTGAAAAATTATAAGGCAGACGCACTATATTTATTTGAAAAAGAGTCTTCTTGAACTTCTAAGAGGCATACACAAAGTAAATGACAATAATTGTTTGCAAAACACTTCAGCAAGCACCATATGGGAAAAGTGCTATCAAAGCCTTGATAGAACAAAAAGAGATTTAAGAAGAGGTAACTGTACACTTGCACTGTGAAGACTAAAATCACATATATTGTGGACTTAGGATGTAAACTACGTGAAGGACAGAACATGATATACAAACTGGTGGTACCTCTGTGATGGCGCATAAGTATCTGTCCATAGACGTTTGGGAGCTGTAGAAGTGATCAGTAAATATATATATATACATATCGAAGTTGGAAGTTACAAATATGTTTCTTCCTAAATGGCTGGGACAAGGTACAGAGGATTACTGACAAGGTATACACCCGACCATCACAAATTCCTGGTTTATGCCTCTTGTGCTTTTCACTGAGAAGTTCGAGGTTACAGCAGGACTGTGAAGGAAGGGGGCTAATCATGTGGAACCTGAGGCTACCTCAGCAACCGGTCTTGCCCAGGTAATGACTTCTGACTTCGAAAAAAGTAACTAAGTCCCTCCTTAAGGCAAGAAACAGTGGCAAAGTGGGCCAAGTGGTAAAGGGGTCTATAGGGGGTGCAGATTTCAAGTTCATTCTGCTGTGAGCTTTTGACCCCAAAACGTACAGCTTCAGCAGGACCCTGAAATTGGCAAATTCAATCTTGACTTTTAACTTAACCTTTTGAGGCCTCCATTGTTTTCTAGATACTCTTTTTGTCGTTTTTTTTTTATTCAAAATTCTTGATTCCCTTAACCAATTTTTGTAAGTTTATGTAACTTTACTAAGTACTGTAAGAAGTCTAGTAATTAGTTATGAAGGATATGAAGTTTTTCTCAAGCCCACATTTGCCATTTTACTGGAAACTAACTGCCCCATTGTAGCACTTGAGTCTCTCAGAGAAGCGAGTCAGAGCAGCCCAAGGCCCACTGAGCAGATGCTGTGTGGACTATTAACCCCAGCTCGCATGTATACAACAACAACACTCAAGTAATCATTAAATGGTCAGTGCTAAGGAAAAGTACTTTTATTACTCACAAGAACACACACACTACACATTGACCTACACATACGTACAGATAGGTAGCTGAAAATATCTTTATTGACACCCTCATAACACATTACATCCCTAGTGGTTCCTGAACCTGATAACCGAAATACCCCCCCACATATACTACATGCGGTATCACAATATAAGGGTGTGCCATTAGCAGTAGGCAAGCCTACTGGCTTTGTCAGGGTGTCACAACATTAATAAAGTCAGCAACGTGTTATAATTCACCAATACATCACTACTGAAGTCAGTGGAAACAGCACCAAGATGCAACATACACTATAAACCCTCAATCAAAGTCAATAGAGGAGCAATCAGCATTTACTATATTGTCAAACCTTGCACAGTCACTCATCACATTATCATTATTCATTATTGAATACCATGGGTTCTAGAACTATTCCTAACATTTACTATGTTGTCATTTTTCTTTAGAACCAACCAACAGAGATCCCAACAATCTTGGGTTCATGTACAAAACCACAGCCTTATTGATGAGGACCTCTCCTGTGCTCATAAATTATAATCCCCAGGAAGTCTTAGGGAAACTTTTGTGAGGTAACTTCTGGGGATCTGGTACATTCCTTGCAGGCCTCCACAACACATTTCCAAAAGAATGGTGGAGCCCCTGCACTTTGTGGGGCACTGCAAGGGCAGATATGCAAATTAAGCCTTGCCCAAGGGCCGATGGGGTGCTCCATTGTCCTGAGTGGTGAATATGAATGAGCTGCTTCTTTGCTCTACCAAAATGCTTTTGTTTTATGTTGAGGCCACGCACCACAGGTTTTTTTCAATCTGGGTGCCTGTGCCCCTCGGTACCCAGTCTAGCCATTTTCATGGGGGCAGCCACAGAGCCAGCTTCTGCATCCCCCTGTCTGCGTCTCGCATTGTGGATCCATTCTTTAGGGCCATGTGGAAGCCGGCTCCTTCTGTGCTTCCACCCACTCTCACTACAGGTGGGAGACTTGAACACCATGCGCCCCCTCCCTGAGACACAGGCATAGTGGGGAGTTGGAACACCTCATAGTATTCCTGTCACCTTTGGTGCTGGGGGATGGGGTCCGTGATGCCGAGGGTGAATCTGGAGAGAGGGCTCCATGTAGCCCCTTCTACCCCAGGTAAATTATTGCAGAATGTTGCAGCAACCCAGAAGGGAAATCCTGAAAAATCACTGCAAAGCTCTATACACTTTGGGCCTTATTTATACTTTTTGGTGCAAAACTGCACTAAGGCAGTTTTGCCCCAAAAATTTTTTGCACCGGCTTGCACCATTTTTTAGCACCAGCTGGGCACCATATTTATGGAATGGTGCAAGTCGGTGCAAAGGGTAGGCTAGCTTAAAAAAAAATGACGTTAGGCAGTTTTGAGTCAAAATAAATGATTCTGACCAGATTAGCATCATTTTTTGACGCTAAGGGGCAGATTTATACTCTGTTTGCACTGAATTAGCGTCATTTTTTTTTACTCTAATTCAGTGCAAAACTAACTCCATATTTATACTTTGGTGCTAGACCCGTCTAGCACCAAATTTATGGAGTTAAAGTAATTTTTTGGAAGTGGAAACCTACCTTGCCTTAATGAGATGCAAGGTAGGCGTTCCTGTGCAAAAAACATGACTCTATGGCCTTAACACCATATTTATACTCCCATGTAAAAATGGTGCAAGGGAGGGAGGAGGGGTAAAAAAATGGGGCAAAGCTTGTTTTGCCCCATTTTTTAAGACTTGGGTCAGGGCAGGTGTTAGGGGACCTGTGGCCCTATTTCCATGGTGGAACACCATGGAATAAGCCCAGGCGTGCCCTCCCTAGGCCCTAGGGGCACCCCCACCCACACTAGAGGGACTGCGAGGAGGGGGGACCCCATCCCAGGTAAGTACAGGTAAGTGCATTTTATTTTTAAAAGTGCCACAGGGGGCCCTGAAATGGGCCCCCATACATGGCACAGGGTGCAATGGCCATGTCCAGGGGACCCCTGTCCTCTGTGCTGGCCACTGGGGTGGTGGGCATGACTCCTGCCTTTTCTAAGGCAGGAGTCATGTGGCATGGTAGTATTAGCACCATAAAATGACGCTAATCTGGTTAGAGTCATTTTTATTAACTCTAACCTGCCTAAAGCCATTTTTTGGTGCTAAACCCTCTTCTTCTATACTGCCAGCCGCACCCGACTAAAGTAATTTTTTAAAACTCTAGCCTACCCTTTGCACCGGCTTGCACCATTCCATAAATATGGTGCCCGGCTGGTGCACAGAAATGGTGCAAGCCGGTGCTAAACATTTTGGTGCAAAACTGAGTTAGTGCAGTTTTGCAGCAAAAAGTATAAATAAGGGCCAATATTTTGTAAGTTTGCGCCACTTTTGTGTCATAAAATGACGTTAATGCGGTGCAAAAAAAGTTTAAATCAGGGCCTTGGTGCTAGATGTGTCTACCACCAAAGTATAAATACGGAGTTAGTTTTGCACCGAATTAGAGTAAACAAAAAATACACTAATTCGGTGCAAACAGAGTATAAATATGCCGCAGAGTATAAATATGCCCCTAAATATGGCGTTAAGGCCATAGAGTCATTTTTTGCACGGGAACGCCTACCTTGCATCTCATTAAGGCAAAGTAGGTCTCCACTTTCAAAAAATGACTTTAACTCCATAAATTTGGTGCTAGAAGGGTCTAGCACCAAAGTATAAATATGGAGTTAGTTTTGCACCGAATTAGAGTTAAAAAAAATGACACTAATTCGGTGCAAACAGAGTATAAATATGCCCCTAAATATGGCGTTAAGGCCATAGAGTCATTTTTTGCACGGGAACGCCTACCTTGCATCTCATTAAGGCAAAGTAGGTCTCCACTTTCAAAAAATGACTTTAACTCCATAAATTTGGTGCTAGAAGGGTCTAGCACCAAAGTATAAATATGGAGTTAGTTTTGCACCGAATTAGAGTTAAAAAAAATGACACTAATTCGGTGCAAACAGAGTATAAATATGCCCCTTTGTTCCCTGCTCAGTCCCCCCAGGGAACGGAGCTTCCATGATGCTATCATCAGTTCTGTAGGGCTGATATTAAAGACCTATAAAGGGGTGGTTTTTGTGGGAGCTTGGTATTAAGACTCCCTGCTCTAGTCCAGTCCTCTGCCTGAGCTCCTGGTGCTCTCTCCTGTTTGTGGGGCATCTTGCCAAGCTCCTTCACAGCCAAAAAGTAAAGCACCCTCTATGCTGCACTCCTCAGAACCATGCCTTTGGCCACAGTAAGAAATAGTTTTTTTGGTTGACCGAAGTGTGAGCCGTGGTCAAGCAGGAACTGCAGTCCTTGTCAGGGTAGGGCACAAGCAAACCCCAAATTAACTTGTGCTCACCCCCTGGTAGCTTAGCACAGAGCAGTCAGGATTGATGTAGAGACAATGTGTAAGGTATTTGTGCAAAACTTCAAACAATAACACAGTGAAAACACACCACAAAAGGAGCCAACAACAGAGATAGAACAATAGAGTCATTTTTAATAAATGAAACAAGACCTGAAATAACAAAAATCCAATTAATAAAAATGTTGAATTCAATATTTTAAAAAGAAAATAACACCAAAAGGCGTAAAGCACCAACTGTGGATAACTGGTCGCGCTGGACTGGAACAAAGTCACAAGTTCAGGCTGACCACGATTGAGGATGTGCAGGCTACAGGGATCCTGTTAGGCCTGCTGAACAAAGTACCTTCAATCCTGGTTTGCTAAGTGTTGTTTGGATTCACGTCGAAGGTACGTCACACAGCCGACGCAATGCGTTGGTTCCAAGATGCAGGGAGGCTGCGGTGAATGTCCTGTTGCATCAATAATCCTGTTGACGGAGCTTGTAATGAGAAGTTCAGAGTCTGCGATGCGAAGTACAGTTGGGTGATGCTTCACTTCAGAAGGGCTGCAATGCTGCGTCTGGCGTCATCGTTGAGGCTGCCATCAAAGGGAGATGTGAGAGTCTGTACCAGGTAAGTGTGTGCAGCGGTAGTTCCAAAGGTGAAGCAGGCGGTGATGCAAGAATTTGTGATGGAACCAATCCACGGAGTGGTGACGATGCATCAGTTCCACTGAATCCACAGGCTGACAGAGCACCTTAGACCCACTTCCAACCATCTTAAGACTGGGGCGGCACCACTTAGCAGGGCAAACTCCCAGATGGAAAAGTCCAAGTGCAGATGCAAGATTGTTGGAAGCATGTTATGTCCCTGAGACTTCCGATCAGAAAGGATGCAAGCCAATTAGCCCTTGGATTCACTCTGGGTTGTCGGTTCAAGAGGTGCAGGTCAAGTCCTTCTCACCCAGGCAAGAGGGCAACAGGCAGCAGGTCAGCTCAGCAAAGCAGGAGTCCAGCAGAGTGGCAATCCTTAAGCAGCACATCAGTCCTTCCTCCTGACAGAGTATTCACAGGTCCAGAAGCGTAATGAAGTGGTAGTGTCAGAGATCCATCTTTTATGCCTTCGTACCCTAGTTCTGGTAGGTGGGAGAAGCTTCTAAACATTGGCCTTGAAGTGCAAGGAATTCCTTGTCTCCCTGCCTTGGTTCCAAGCTTGCTGGAATAACAATGTAGGGTTGTTAGGCCCTCCGTGTGTGGACAAGGACACAGCCTATTCAGGTGCAATTGAGGCTGTGTCCAGCTCTGCCCTCCCATCCTTACTATGATGGCCCATCTAGTCACATATAACCTCCCATTATTTGTGGATGTCCAGGAGGAATACACAAACCCCAACTGCTTACTACACCCAGTCAATGTCAATGTTATTGTTTGGTTAATAAAAACCAATTGGTAAAAGAATAAAAGGGTAAAATAAAGTTTGAATTTGAAACTAGTTGATATGACAATATGACATTCCGCCAATAAAAAAGGGGTGGTTAGACTTTGTCAACCTAGTGCTGCACAAGTTGTGAGTGCAGTGAGGATTGTTACACGAGGGTGCGGCCACTGGGTGGGCCTTGACGAGTGTCTAAAGTGCTGTGTTCGGCAATCTACCCATGAGTCAAACGGATTAATTGGGTCTTGGAGTCAGGTAATTTATAGAGAAATAGTCTGTTAAGAATTTTTGTCAGTAATTGAAGGGGTTTGAGTTCTTTGTTGGAGGTCGCAGGAGGACCCTGAGTTCTTTCACATATTTGGTGCATCTAGCCAAGGATGTTGTGTCAATTTGGGAGAAGCAGAGTGAAGAGGCTGCCAGGAAAGTGCCCACCCCAAATGCTAGAAAAATAGGTTTCAGCATTGTTCTCTTTCTGGCATCTAGAGAGGGGCAGCAGCACATAAGGTGCAGCCATGATTCGTGTTTAAAGTCGCACCGCTTACAAGGCCTTCCGTGTCCTGCGCTGGCACAAGCAGAGGTAAAATCTATTATGGGTAGCCCAAGGAGTCTCATGCACAGGATGTCACTGCACACTGAGCTGTTGATTGAGTCAGCAAGGTAGGGTCTCCCAACCAGATATGAGGAGTTCAAAGGAAGTAGGATGTCCGAGGCATGTAAATACGCAATGTCTTACTGAAAAGAAATTAGATGCAGCTGCCGGTTGAGCACCTTTTTCCAGGTGAAAACAGGATGGAGATCATTGCAAGAGCTGAGTCTACGATATGCAACAATCCCAGGGCTTTTCTGGAGTTGTTTGGACCATGGATTCCCCGGTCCTTCAAAGGTGCCCTTCAGGCGAGCCTTTAGTGAATTACCAGATGCCTTCAGAACTCAGACATAGTATTTCAAAAGGTCAGCTTTGCAGGTTAAGCCTTGGTGACTCAAGCAGAGTTCTAGTTTGGGATCTACCCAAATATCTGGACAGGTGACACATGGGCTGAAGACTGAGCAAGTTATAACGTGGATGAGCAGGCGCCTGGACAGGCCTAATTCCCATAGCAGGGAGATGGCTGGCCTTGATAACTCTAAGCACTGGAGCACCTGATGGGCTTTTTAATCTTCTGTTAAGACAGGAGTGCCCATATGTGATAGCAGCAGCTTTCTTATTTAGGGAGGCTATGTGGGATAGGGGTTTAGCAGTGTCTGAGAACAGACTCCCAGGTAGTTGTATTTTGATGGCAATTTAATTGCTAGTGGGCCAAGACACCAGGAGAGCAACTTTTTGTTCCTTTGCCACCCAAAGATGATCACTTTGGTCTTGTCCTAGTTTACCGTTATATAATTTTTTATGTTTTTATTCGTACAGGGTGCTCAGTGCTGGCTTCATTCCGCTTCTAGCATGGTCAACTATGACAATATCGTAAAATGTGTACCGATGCCTGGCCTAAGCACAGAATAGCCAGGCAGCTGTTTGCCAGTGCATTGCCCAAGTTTGAAGTGTACAAATTAAAAAGTATGGGGGAAGAACGCAGCCTTGCTTCAAACTGGACTGGATGGGAGGATTTTAGAAAATAGTAAGTGGTCCAAAGTGGTTTGAGTAAAGCAAAATGATGGCACAAAGGAAGTTTGAAGGGATCCCCCACATTGTTAGCTGTCTAAATAATGTGGGGCAGTCCTCTTTGTCAAATGCAGCACTATAGCCGATGAAGCAGCAGGACAGTCGTAATTGCTTGCAAGAGGCTGCTTGCTGGCTAAGAACCACCAGTGAGACAAGGTTATCTATGGGTGAAGCTGCAGCACGGAACCCTGACAAAACCCTGACAAAATCTTGTTGTCTTGTACCTAGGCCTCTAGTTGTTTCAGAAGAAGGCGTGCTTTAGCCTCAAGGTCCAGTAGGGCAATCAACGGTAATTGGCTGGTTTTGTGGGGTCGCCTTTCTTGAACATATAGTAGAAAATGGATCACTTACATGTGTCTGGAATATTGGCACAGAGAAAGGTGCGGTTAAAGAGGGGGGAGAATAGATGCCCACTCCTCGGTGGCACATTTAAAGATCCATGCAGGAAGACCTAGAGCTCCCTCCTTTTTCAGTACCTTGATATTTTTGATGACCTGTCCCGAGGTTGTAGGGACCTGCTGCTGCCTTGTGGGATGTTTGGCACACCCTTGACTGTTCTTATTATCTGGTGCAGCTTTGTGACCATAGTACAGTGCAGTTAAAAAGTTTACCCAGTCCCCTTCAGAGACTCCATTGCTTCCGATCATGTTTGGAGATTTTAATTTGTTGATGAGAATACCAGAACTGAGCTAGACTTCTTTCCTGGAGCAGCTTGTGTATCTTTAGCCATTGCTTGTTTTCTAATACTTTTTTGGTTTCCCAAGATAACTTTGAGTGTTCTTTCCACAATTTGGTGATCACTTTAGCAGATTTAAGTGTCGGAATTGCCTTGTGACCCTGTAAGGAGGATCTTAGTATTCTTTGTGAACAGACAATGGCCTTATTATAATGCAAGTTGGGCACCCTATGGGGTTTACCACATGAATGTTGCATGCGGTCTACTCAGGGCTGCAGAGTAGCTGTTAAATCCCTGGTCAATCTACTCCACCTGGACCCAAGGGCCCCCTAGATGATATTAGGGTCCATAATCATTTTTGTAAGCCCGTTTGTCACAGCTGGGGCATCTGTCAGTCTACACTTCATCCTTCTGACTAGTTTAATTTTTTAAGCCTCTGTTGAGTACCCCACAGCTATGTGCCTGGCTACTAGAACACCTCTAAGGTTCACAGTTAGGATCAATGGATTGTGATGACTTTCACACCTGTTAGGGATCTCAAGGCTGAGGAGTTGGTTTGTTAATTGTTCCAACACCAATATATAATGAGTAGTTGAGATACCTTTGAACATGGGGAGGAACTGAACATTAGGAGCTTTGGCTTTAAGTGCTTGCTCAGCTGATGTTAGTTTAAAGGTATTTAGGAAATTGTTCATTATCCCTTGTTCTTTACCACGTCTCAAGCTGGTAAAGCAGTTTCCGAGACCCCTGATGTTAAAGTCCCCCAGCAGTGCAACTTCATAAGTGGCATATTTAAGCAAAACAGTTTCCAAGCATTTATGGAGGTTGATAGTTGCACTATGTTTCTGAACTTTCTGTGTGTTATGCTAACAGTTTATCATTGACTTTGTGTGGTGGAGTGTTAGCCCGTGGATTAGTGCCCCTTGCACAGCTGGGTGGGATTGAATCAGGGGTCTTACAGTGATCTTGGCTATTTGCTTAGTGAAAATTGAGAGACCTCCTGAAAGCCAGCCGAACAGGTTTGCACATGTTGCTGACTTGAAGAGCTCATAGTAGCCATGTAACGCTGTAGTGGTAATTGCCCATTTCTCTTGCAAGCAGATTATGTCACTACTATTCTAGAATGCCATCGCAGGTTTTTTTGTCAGTTTAGTCTTTAGACCAGCCACATTCCACAATGTAATTGTGAGCCGCGGCACAATGTGGGTTTCTGAAATAGGGGGCAGTCTGGGCCCGATAGGCTAGGGGTAGCCCTGTATGGGACTATAATTGGGATTTCCCCAATAGCTCCATCTGTCGTTGTTGTTATTTCTTGCCACATGGCATACGTTTCTTACATGATCATTTCTAATGAGTTTGTAGCTTTTGTTGCGATTGGGAGCCAGTAGTGAGTGGGACCCCTTGCCCCTCTGAGGACACTTTTGTATGGTGTGGGGGAGTTTGGGTGGCAGTAGCACGTATGGATATTTTGGTGCAGATAATTTTTGCAGTTCAATGCCCCAATTCTCAAAAATCCTAACTTCGTTCAAAATGGCATATATTGCATTGATGCTTCACCATGTAGTTATTGTGGTGTCTGAGGGTCTTCTTTCTGGAAAACTGGCAAATTTCACCAAGATCAAGTAGGCTGAAGTCAGGTGCTTCAGGGATGAGGTGTGTTGGAACAGGCTCATCAGATTGCTCCTGTTTAATGTGTCATGTGCACCCTTAGGGGTATAAAGTGGGATAAATGCCAGTTGAAGTGGGTCTATTGATCCTACCTGGTTAATTTCCTCCAGATCATTTAATTGGATCTGATGTTTTCTGGTTGTCACAAGGTAGAGCTCTGAGGAATCCGCCACTACAGGGGGCCAAACACTTTGAGACATTCTCCCTCCAGGTGCATGCTGTTTGCACCTGGTGGTACGTCTGGCTAACTGTCTTCCTGCCTTGCCACCAACTGCTGACAGTTTGGACTTGGGGTTGATTGGTGCTCGAGGGCTATGTAGCTCCGACATCGGCAGGGATACCACTAGTTTCCTGGGCCTGTTCAGGGATGTTGTTTGCCTCAGGGCACACTTTCTCTGCCTCAGAGTGCTAAGTCATAATATCCCATGGCCCATGGTCAGTCTAATACTGAAGATGCCTGAGTCACCTTCATCAGCAAGTGAGCCAAGGGATGATTCAGTGCAGTGCAAAATTGTGCTCCTGCTTGGCTCTCCCCATAGCGTTCTGGCAAAATACCTAGATCCTGGAACCCCCTGTTCCTGCTGCAGGGGCTTTGGCTGATTCACTACATTAGGCACTTGTCTGGCCACTGATTGTTTAGTTGTAGTTGTTGCTGGATGTAGTGGAGCTGCCTCTGTGCACTGGGATATCTGAACTGTAGCGGAAGAGGCTTTTTCTATTGTAGTGTCTAGTGCCTTGGCTGTTGTGCCGCTGCCTTACTGAACAAGGTTCTCGCCAACTCGGCTGTGTGTTCTGGTGGCTGTGGAGCCTTTCAACAGGGATCAGAAGATGTAGGGACCTCTACATGTTTTTGCCAAGAAGAAGGCTCATTTAACATGTTTTTGGAAACTTTTGGACCTGGCATTTTTGTAGAGTCATCCCCAAACTTTTTCTCTGACCAGTGTTTGTTGGCTTTAGGACTCTGGGTACTTTACCACTGCTAACCAGTGCTACTGTTCCTATGCTCTCTGTGTAAACTGTATTGGTGATTGGTTTATCCCTTATTGGCATATTTGATTTACTATAAGTCCCTAGTAAAGTGCACTTGAAGTACCCAGGGCCTGTAAATCAAATGCTACTAGTAGGCCTGAGCACTGATTGTGCCACCCACATGAGTAGCCCTGCAAACATGGCTCAGACTTGCCACTGCAGTGTCTGTGTGTTCAGTTTTAAAATGCCAATTTGACCTGGCTAGTGTACCCACTTACCAGGCCCATACTTTCCCTTTTTATACATGTAAGGAACCCTCTAATGTAGGCCCTAAGTAGCCCCAAAGGCAGGGTGCCATGTATGTTAAAGATGGGGCATGTACTGATGTGTTCTTCATGTCCTAACAGTGAAATACTGACAAATTTGGTTTTAACTGATGCGAGGACTATCACTCTCGTAGGCTAACATGGGGGCTGCCTTTAAATAAACTTAAAGGGCAGTTTCCCTTTGAGAGCAGATAGAGATGTAGAGTTTGGGGTCTCTGAACTCACAATTTAAAAATACATCTTTTAGTAAAGTTGTTTTTTAAATTATCTGTTTGGAAATGCCACTTTTAGCAAGTTGGCATTTTCTTGCTTAAACCATTTTGGGACTCTCCCTGCTTGTGTATTTCCTGTTTGAGTCAGACAGACAGGCTATTTGTGAATCCCCATCTAGACAGTGACATAAAGGGAGCTGGGGTATAGCCTGCATATCCTAATGAGCCATCTGGGCTAGAGTGGAGGGAGGAGGGGTCACTTACACCTGAATGGGCTGTGCCTGCCCTCACATAATGTAGTCTCCAACCCCCTGGTATGTGTCTGGGGCCAGGACTTGGCAAGGCAGGATCTTGTGAACAACAGAGACTTTCCTTTGACATTTGCCTACTTCAAAGGCAGAAAGGGGTATAAGTAGTGGGCCCAAAGCCCCAGATTTTTAGATTGCTTTTGGAACCAAAAGGAACCTCTTCCAAGGAGAAGAGCTAAAGAGCTGAGGAGAAATGCTGCCCCTCCCTATGGTTTGCTGAGATATCCTGCAGTTGCTGCTTTTGCCTGTGAAAGGGGACAAAGACTGGACTCTGTGGTATATTCCTGCTTGTGAAGAATCTCCAAGGGCTTGGACTGAGTTTGCCCCCTGTTTTGAAGTCTCATGGTCATCAAGTCTTCCTCTGCCAGCACCTGGACTCTCTGCTGAGGCTTCTGTCCTGCCAAGTGGAGCCCTATCAAGTCCCTGGGCCCTTGAAAGGTGTAGCCGTGCGTGGAAACTTTTGACACACCACCTACAACGTGGCTGAAAAACGATGCACCAAGTGCTTGTGGCTGAAATCGATGCCCCACCAGCCTCACGGCTGGAAATTCGATGCATTGTGACTGGAGTAATGATGCAACACCTGCTTGCGGCTGCTGATAACGGTGCAGACCCCATGCAGCGCCGTTTTCCAACACCGCGTGACTGGATTTCTCCCACATCGTCGCTGGACAACAAAGTCATCGTGACCCTGCACGGATCTGAGGTGCCCTGTTCAGAAATCGATGCAGAGCTCTCTTGCTGAGGAGAAAAACGACACATCGCCTACCCGACTGGAGAAGAAACGATGCACGGCCTCACTTGCAAGTAATGAATTGACTCATCGCTGACTCTTCTGATGCACGCTCACCCGCGTGGCTTTCTTTTTTATGCAAATCAGGTACTTTGTGTAACAACAATGTTTCCATTGTTTTCTAAGGAGTAAGAATCTTTTTGTCTTTAAAAAAATCATATCTTGACTTGTGTATGTTGGATTTTTGTTGTTCTGGTCGTGTTTGATTTAGATAAATATTGGGTTTTTTTCTAAACTCGTGTGGTGTCCATTTTGTAGTGTTTTCAGTGTGTTACTGTGTGCATTGGTACAAATACTTTACACATTGCCTTTGAGATAAGCCTGACTGCTTGTGCCAAGCTACCAAGGGGGTGAGCAGGAGTTGTCTTAGGAGTGTAACTCCCCTACCCTAACTAGACTGAGAGTCCTTTCTTGGACAGAGTGCAAACTGACTGCCAAGCAGAAACCCCATTTCTAACACTGGTGATCAGCTGTGAGGATAGAACTTGGATTTGTACTTGACATACAATGATTAAGTGCGCACTACTGTTTTCGGTGCAGACTAGTATGTGACCACATACTATTTTTTCCTTTTTGTTCTCTTTTGTGCTCCTGAAAGTATTGTGACTTTTTGGACTTTGGTTTTTGGTTGCAGTTGTGTGGCCTTTGCAGAATGGAAGTCAACTTCAGGTTCCTGGAGATCTATACACTAAGGGAGCTAAAGGTTTTCTGCAAGGAAAGGGGGCTGGCTGTGAAGAGAAGGTCCCAAATGTGGGTTCTTGAGACAGCCCTGTTTCAGTATGAGATGAAATGATGGGAAGCAACCATACCAGATGATTCTGAGGAGGAGGATTACTCTGATGAGGAGGGCAGTGGCTCTGAAAGGGAACCAGCGAGAGAGGGATGGCTTCTAGCTCAGTAGCAGTGGATGAGAGAGCTGGATGTAGAGCTCGAGAGAGCTGAGGCTGAGAGACCCTTCGCCAAGGAAGAAGAAATGTTTGTAGCTCATGAACTGAGCTGTTAAGAGCTGAAGTTGGAAGCCATGAGGGCTGAGTCCAGTTCACAAGGTGGCAGCAAAAGTTTTAAATCTGGTATGGAAGAAATGCACATGCCCAGACACGTTGTTCTCAACTTGAAGGAGTGGGTCTACATACACCAGTGGGATCAGGGGTGTGAGATAGGTTCAGTGGTGTTGAGGGTCCCTGGGGTGGATTGGCAAACTGGCATGGGGAGTCATATTCCTTCTGGTAGAAGGGACACTCTATTGGCTCTAGGTGAAAGTGACAGGGAGAGGGGTTCCCCCTGGTATAGGTCCTGGTTGCTGGGTAAGGAGACACCCCAGAAAAGTGTGGGTTGAGTGTCAGGGACAGTAAGACAGTGTCTCACCAGTCTCAGCTGGGTTATGTGGGTACCCTTTCAAGGCTGAGTCACTGGATGGTTGAGTGAAGGGTAGTTTGGTTAACTTATGTGAGGGGTTGTGTGATGTGATTGCTGGACAGCATATGTCAAGTCCTTGTTTTCCAGAGCTACACCAACACCAGGTGGAATGTGAGTTGTCCGACCCCAGGGAACTTTCACTGGAGGCAGACCTCTGGGTGAGTATCGGAGGGTCTGAAGAGGCATTTGGACATGCTCCTAAAAGGAGTTTCTTAGGTATTTTCCAACCAGTTGAGGTGGGGAAGGCTTTCAGTGTCCCAGGTAGGTCCCAGTGTAGAAGGATGGTTGAGGGATCCCATGTCCAGTCTCAGAGGAGAGGGAATGGGGTGGGCTGAGTCCCAGGATGCCCGAGATCCAGTCCCAGAGCCTGGAGGGTTCCATGAGTGAACACCAGGAGGGTGCCTAGCCTATATTGAAGGGCCATCCACTGAAGGGGACCCCATAGTGTCAGGAGAACTTGGGGGGTAGGTATCGCCAGCGTCCCACCAGTTATGGAGTCTGACAGTACCTTTCCTAGTGAGGGGATTTAGAAGTGCTGACAGAGGTTTAAGGGGGGGGGCCCCAATGGAGAATCTGGGGGGTCACGGATCAGCTCTGAGGTCAGAGCCCCCCAGGAATGACCTTGGTGATACCATTTCTGGATTGGGGGGCTCCAGCCTCTGCCAGATGGGCAGAGGTCAGGAGAACAGTGCCAGCCAGACTCTAGTGCAGTCCTTCGGGAAGGTGTTTCCCTTGTGGGGGAAGAAGTGCTCCCCAGGAAGTCCTGGATTGTCAGGCAGTGGTATATTCTGAGGGTACAGACCCTAGGCTGGAAGTTCAGGTGCAGGGGGTAAACTCTGATCTGATGGGAGGCGGTTAATCCAATACCCCCCCCCCCAGTGTGACTTCTCAGGGTACGTTCCATAATGGGGGGGGGGATGCAGAGCCCCAGAAGGTGGGGTAGAGAGAAGGAAGCCTCGCTCCTGACTCTGGTACAAACTGAGGGTACAGACCACAGGTTGGGAGACCAGTTGCAGGTTAACCTCCCTGCACTGGTGGGAGAATTGTGCAGGACTGCTTCTACAAGCACCATGACAATTCTGAACTCTGGGGGTGTCGCTCCTATGGGGGAAAGTACAGAGCCCCACAAGGAAGAACCAGCCTCAGACAACCATCCCTGACATGGTAGGAGGGAGAGTGGACAAAGGGTGACAGGCACCTGGGGCTACTGCCCCCCACTCTCCAAAGTCACAGTGGTTAGAAAGCCCTGAAAAGCCTTGCTCTCATCCCTGACTGCTGCCAGTGGCCACAGTGGTTTGCTGTCCTGGTGGACACAGTTGACCCTGGGGGGGCAGTAGTCACACCCCGGGGTGGAGTGGGCCCCACCACTGTGTTGGCCATGGTGGTACTGTCTGCCCACTGGAATACATCTGTGAGTAAATGAAGGTTAGGTGCTGCACTAATGATATCTGCAGGCGAGGAGATGCCCCCCAATGTGTTAGCTTAGTGGACCCTGAGAGTGTGAACAGAGGGATCCAACTGTGTTCAGGATGATGTGGAACTGAAACATGCCCCTGTGGTTGCGGGCCAGGGTCCATGTTCTATCGTCCCAGTCAGGGAAGTCCATCAAGTTATTGATTGGTCTCCCCTGATTTTAGGCTGGTGAGGGTCTGTGTTGGACCTGGTCCTTTGTTCAGGGTCATTCCCAAACTTTTTGCCTCCCTCCTCCTATTTTTTTGTGACCATTTTTTGTTGGTTTTAGGACTCTGGGCACTTTACCACTGCTAACCAGTGCTAAAGCGCATATGCTTTTTGTATAAACTGTATTGGTGATTGGTTTATCCATGATTGGCATATTTAATTTACTAGTAAGTCTCTATTAAAGTGTACTAGAGGTGACCAGGGCCTGTAAATCAAATGCTACTAGTAGGCCTGATGCACTGATTGTGCCACCCACATGAGTAGCCCTGTAAACATGGCTAAGACCTGCCACTGCAGTGTCTTTGTGTGTAGTTTAAACTGCCTATTCAACCTGGCAAGTGTACCCACTTGGCAGGCCCAAACCTTCCCTTTTTAAACATGTAAAGCACCACTACAGTAGGTCTTAGGTAATCCCATGGGCAGGGTGCAGTGTATTTTAAAGGAGGGAGATGCACTGATGTGTTTTACATGTCCTAACAGTGAAATATTGCCAAATTAGTTGTTCACTGTTGCAAGGCATATCTCTCTCATAGGCTAGCATGAGGCTTCCTTTAAATACCCTTAAAGTGCAGTTTCCTTTTGAGAGCAGATAGCGATCTGGAGTTTGGGGTCTCTGGGCTAATTTAAAAATACATCTTTTGGTAAATGTGTTTTTTAAATTGTCTGTTTGGAAATGCCACTTTTAGAAAGTGGGCATTTTCTTGCTTAAACCATTCCGTGACTCTCCCTGCTTGTGTATTTCCTGTCTGAGTCAGAGTGACAGTTGGGATGTATGTGAATCCCCTCTAGTCAGTGACACAAAGGGAGATGGGGTGTAGCCTGCATATCCTGATGAGCCATTTGGGCTAGAGTGGAGGGAGTAGTGGTCACTTACACCTGAATGGGCTGTGCCTGACCTCACCCAATGAAGTCTCCAACCCCCCGGTGTGTGTCTGAGGCCAGGCCTGGGCAAGGCAGGATCTTGTGAACAACAGAGATTTTCCTTAGACATTTGCCTACTTCAAAGGCAGAAAGAGGTATAAGTAGTGGACCCAAAACCTCAGATTTTTAGATTTGTTTCTAGAACCAAGCGGATCCTTTGCCAAGGAGAAGAGCTGAGGAGCTGAGGAGGAGTGCTGCCCCTGCCTGTGCTTTGGTGGGCTATCCTGCAGCTGCTGCTTCTTCCTGTGAAAGGGGACAAAGACTGGACTTTGTGGTATTTTCCTGCTTTAGAAGAATCTCCATGGGCTTGGACTGAGCTTGCCCCCTGTTTTTAAGTCTCAGGGCCATCAAAGACTTACTCTGCCAGCACCTGGACTCACTGCTGAGGCTCCTGCCCTGCCAGGTGGTGCCCTATCAAGTCCCTGGGCCCTTGAAAGGTGTAGCCGTGCGTTGAAACTTTTGACACACCATCTGCAATGTGGCTGAAAAACGATGTACCACGTTCTTTGTGGCTGAAATCGATGCCTCAACAGCATCACGGCTGGAAAATCGATGCATCGTGGCTGGAGAAATGATGCAACACCTGCTTGCCGCTGCTGATAACGGTGCAAACCCCATGCATCCTGCTGAGACTCCTGCCCTATCTGCCCAGTGGTGCCCTATCCAGTCCCTGGGCCCTTGAAAGGTGAAGGTGGTAGAATGGAAATCCACGCACATGAAACCGTGAGGGGAAGATTTTGATTAATCACCTGCAGCGCAGCTGAAAAGTGATGCGCCACTCACTTTGCGGCTGAAATCGACGTCCCACCTGCATCACAGCTAGGAAGTCAATGCATCATGGCTGGAGAAACGGTGCAACACCTACTTGCGGTTGCTGATAATGACGCAAACCCCAGGCAGCGCGGTTTTCCAACATTGTGTGACCGAATTTCTCAGGCATTGTCGCTGGGCATCAAAGTCATTGTGAACATGCCTGCATCCGAGGTGCTCTCCCTGAAATTGACACATTGCTCCCTTGTGGAGGAGAAAAATGACACATTGCCTAAGCGACTGGAGAAACAATGCATGGCACCACTTGCGAGTAAGACATTGACGCATCGCTGACCCTTCCAATGCATCCTTGCCGTGCAGATTTAATTTTAGTGCCAACCAGGTACTTTGTGTAGCAACAACGTTTCCATTGTTTTCAATGGATTCAGACTATTTTTACTTTCAAAATTCATATCTTGACTTGTCAATGTTGGATTTTTGTCATTCTGGTCTTGTTTGATTTAGATAAATATTGGCTATTTTTCTAAATGGGTGCGGTGACTATTTTGTAGTATTGTCACTGTGTTACTGTGTGTGTTGGTACAAATACTTTACACATGGCCTTTGAGGTAAGCCTGACTCCTTGTGCCCAGCTTCCATGGGAGTAAGCAGGGGTTGCCTTAGGAGTGTAACTCCCTTACCCTGACTAGAGTGAGGGTCCATGCTTGGACAGACTGCAAGCTGAATGTCAAGCAGAGACTCCATTTCTAACAGTAACGTTGGCTGCCCTTTTTACAGTTGCCCCTTTTAGGGCCCTGGCTGGGTGGACTCTGAGAAGATGTGATTAACTGGAGGTTCTTGTTGGCTGCTTAGCTTAAGGAACAAGGATCTTCTGTCAGCTCCTTTTGATGTCTAGATACTAAATTAAATGTCAGGTAGGCTTTGGGGGTGCTGACCCCTTGGCCCTCATGAAGGTTTATAATGGTTCTTGCAATCTGGATTCTCCATTTTATAAGGGGCAGTTTGATTGTTTTTTTTTTTGCCCTCCTTGAGAGGTTTGAGATATCTCCTATGAGCAGAGGCACTGGAGGTATTGGGTGTTGGACTTGTATGTCTGTGTTGCCCACTCCGGTGAGGGGGCTACGCACCGTGGGGCAAGAATTACTCTTAGACTGAGGAGTCTTATGAGGGGCTCACTGTGCAGTCCCAGAAAGGACAACAGATACCAGTTCTTTGTGGTTCCCAGTGATGACAGCAGTTCATTTTGTTGCAGGGGAATTACTCAAGGGAGATGAACTTGTTTTCTACAAAGGTCAAGTTGAGTTCTTGACACTGTCAACCAGAGACCAAAGTATTTCAGGCAGGGAACTTAACTTATTCATCAGAGGAGAACATGAGCTTGGGTTTTCCACCCCTGTTGGGCCTAAAAGGGACTGTAAGGAGGTTAATCTTCCGTCCATGTCCACTGAAGTTGAGGCAATAGATTGCAATAGGTCAATCTCAAATTCCATTTTTGGGCAGTGACACAGCAGGGCACTGGCCATTGTGTCTTGCTTGAAGCTGAAGGAAGATAAGGAGTCCTAAGAGAGGCTAGAGGGAACTGTAGAGGTGGAGCTGAAAGACTTATCAGTATGGTACAGTTGGTTCCAATGTTGGAGCCCTTTCTTAATAATGGGGTTTGGCCCATGATTCTCCAATTTGAGCTTCAATTTTGGATCCCAAGGTATCCAGGAAATGATCCAAAAGGTTTCCCAGTTCAAGGTCTGATATACTTTCCCTCCTGAGTGCTTTTATGAAAGAAGGAAAGGGTCTGGCCACCGGTATTTGTGGGGATTGCTCGAGCTCCAACAGTGGTGTCTGATATAGGGACGCCATTTCGCTGTTGTGAACTTCTGCTTTCACCATTACTATATGTGGGTGGACTGGTCTAGGGGGTGCTTCTCCAGCAGAGCCCTCATTGGATGAGATCCACTGGGCCAAAGAAGTAGTGTCTCCTGATTGGCCATCTCCAGGATAAGTCTGTTTCAGTGTGGCACCAGAGCAGATGGGCAGGTCCCTTCGCTGCTTTGGTTCTCCTCTTGTAGCCTCGGACAGACGTTTGATTTGTGAATATTTTGCAGTGTGTCTGACCCTCGGGGCAGGGCCCGAGCTCAACTGTGGCTTCTTGAGTTCTTCTGGAATGTGTGAGGCAGGTGAAGAAAAACCCACCTGCAGGACCTTGTGAAAATAATCTTTTATCTGCCCTTGTGTTGGTCCTAAGGAGGCGGGTTCTTCAGGCTAGCGCAGAACCTCTGTGCTGTGTTAATCTCTGGGATTGTGGATGTTGCTGGTGTTTTCAATATTAATGTATCATCTTGGCCTTGCACCTGTGCTTCTTGTTTTCCAAGTTTGTTAGGGAGACTGAGGGTGAGGTCGAACTCCTGAGACAGGGAGGCCAGAGGAGTAGGGGACTTGTCCAATGAAGACTCTGTAGGTTTTTTGTGGGGGAGAGCTTTCCTTTTGGGCATAGTGCCAAAGTTCATTAGAAGTTCTCTAAAAGCTCAAGCGCTGCAAATGAGGGAATGGCACAAGCATACTACACCAGTAATTAACTGCTGATGTAAAGATACTGATTATGTAAAGATAGTGCAGAATATGCAGCAGTGGTGCCTGTTACAGATACTGACTTAAAGTGCCCACTGGCAATCCTCCACAAGTCCCCTACAGAATTTGACCAATCTCCAAACTGCAACCCCCCCACACAGGAGGGAGATTCTATGCAGCTTATGTCTCTGGGGGAGGGCACAAGCACACAATTAGTTAGACACCTAATTGAGCACTTGGAGTAAGTGCGATTGTGATGCCCAGCTAATTTTGGTGAAATGCCATGTCAAATGCGATGTAAGGGCCCTGAAGTTCCTCCCACGACTTGAAAGAAAAAAAGTAATTGCCAGAACAGAGAGAGCAAAGATACGAGGCACATATATGCGGAAGGTTCTGGGCACTCAGGGGGTATTCCAGGGGTACTCAAGGGGCACTCACGGGGCCCACAGAGGGGGCTCCAAGACTCCAGGATTTCACAAGACTCCAAGGAGAAGGGCTAGAGGGGCGGCCAAGGCCGTAGCAGAGCAAGGCAGCCTTGACCAGGCAAGCCGCACTGGTCTAACACCAGACGCCTTTGCACAGTGCAGGTTATGATCAGCGTAGTGCCTCCTGCCCACCCCAACCGTCACCACCCAGCCACCCAACACCGTTACCTGCTGGCAACTCCAATTACTGCTCCATTTACTTATGCAGCACCAGCCAGCAGCCGTCAAGTTCTGCCTTAGGCCTGTCTCGCGGCTGGCCGACTATAAGCCCCCAGCACAATTCCCAGCAAACCAGCCCAACAAGCCTGCTGTTACCGCTACCATCTTATAAGGGAACGAGACAGGGTGGGGGGGGCAAGACAGCCATGGTCAGCCTGATGGGTGGTCGGTACGTACAGGCGTATGGGCATAGGGGCAGACGTGCCTCAAACACAGCACAGTTCATGAAGCACAGAACACTGAGCCGAGTATGGTAGAGCAGCCAGAGCTTCTCCTTCTTGTGACTAGCATAGAATGTGTTCCCCACAGCAACAGGAAGCCGCAGAAGTTTCACCCAGTCCTGTGACCAGAGACAGGCTGCAGGCAGCAAATGGCTAAGACAAGAATATGGCAACTTTCTAAAAGGGCCATTTTCAGAGTTGTGATGTAAAATCTCACTTCACCATAAGTTGGGATTTTATATTAGGAGAGATAACATGATCCAATTACCTCTTACCATTTGGAAATACACATATAAATTCTAATAAGGCAGCTCCAATGTTATCCTATGGCGAGATAAGCCTTTTAGTAGAGGAAAACAAACTTGAGAGTTTTTCACTATCAGGACATGTAAAACTTAAAAGTACATTTTCTGCCTTTTGAATACACTGCACCCTGCCCTCTGGGCTGTTCAGAGCCTACCCTAGGGGTGACATATCTATACAATTGGAAGGTTTGGGCATGGCAAAAGGTTTATTTTGCTAGGTTGAAGTCGCAGGTTGAAAATGCACACACAGGCTCTGCAATTGTAGACCTGAGACATGTTTAAAGGGCTACGTGAGTGGGTGGCACAATCAGTGCTGCAGACCCCTTGTAACTTTTTATTTACAAGTCCTAGGCACAGGTAATTACACTTTACTGGGTACTTATGAGTAAATTAAACGTGCCAGTTTGAGATAAGCCAATATTACCATGTTAAGAAGAGAGAGTACAAACACTTTAGCACTGGTTCGCATTGGTAAAGTATTCAGAGTCCTAATACTGGCAAAATTGAGGTCAGAAAAAGTAGAGGAGGCAGGAAAAAAGTCAGGGTAAGATCACTCTAAGGCTGACAGGTCTAAAAGTTGTGTTGCAGGACACCTGTTTATAAGTGGAGTCAGTGGTAACCTTTCTGATGGGGCTCACCCAGCAGTAGGACCAGCCCATTGAAGTCTAAGGGGCCCTTTCCAAGCCCCCCAGTAGAACCTTTTCCCCATTTGTTTCCTGAGGGGCATAAACTGACCATCACAAATGGCCATTGGGATACCAAACCCATTCATGGGAGTCAGCTGGAGTCAAAGTCCCTCAGTCTATTCTTGTAAGGGCATCAGGAGGCCTCTACTTCTAGCTCGACATTTTTTCGCGATCATCACTCCCACGTTCAGTGTCTCCTCATGAATTTATCTCTGTGCAGGAGTTTTTAAGTGGGGGGGTTGTTCCGGAAGCCAGGCATCCCTGGCCAATCCTATTGCACCCTAACTTCAATGTACCCATATTCCAAGCCTTCTGCACAAACGTTTGCGACATTTCACTGCAGAGAGTTCAAGTTGTCCATGGAAATAGCTTCCCTGAAAACCTTAGTAGTCCACAAACCTGATGGGAAACAGTGAGCCTTGCATGTTTTCAGTACTTGGTCACTGCGCTCGAGGAGGGCTAACCACCGGAAAAAGCATGACGTATGTGTGCCTTCCACTAATGAAAGCAAGCAAATTTTGAAAGGCAAGCCCACAAACCAATCAAAGACACTGACGTAACATGGACAGGGCTCCGAACCCTTTTTTGTCTACTAAAGCGTCTCACAAGCAAAATGCATGCACATGCACACGCGATGCAGGCTCAACCCTAAAAAGGATGCTGTCTGCTTTTTACAACAAGAGACCAAATTTGAAAAACTGAATCGTACTGGCATAAACACAATCCAATACTTTTTTTTAAGATGCTTCATGAATGCCGGACTGATGCCTGTTGTTGGACAGTCTACCATATTTCCACTTCCCTTCAAAACAGTCCTCGAGGTGCTGGAATTATCGTCATAGAGGAAAAGTCAAACTCATATTCTGACTTCCTTCCGGTCTGCAAGGCACGTTGCCTAATGTAGTTACCACACACCAAAAATGTAGCTGATAAAGGAAAATTTGCTCTTTTAGGATCAATCCAGCAAAAAACCCTAAAGTCCAAGAATATTGTAGTAAGGACCACACCAACTAAACACAATATCACCCATAAGGTTCTCCTGCTGTGTTATGTCTGGCCAAGCGAGCCCCAGTTCCAGCATGGCTAACGTGAAAAGGCCCAGTCCAGAATCGCAGGGAATATTACCCAAAGGAAGTGGTTCCGACACTATGGTCTGAGGACTACTGGGGGCCCACGAAGCCTACTCAAAGGGTCAGCAACTGTTTTACAAAATTAAATAGTATAAAAATTGGTACATTAAAATAAATAAAGTATACACAAAGAAGTCAAATTGAAAATTTGAAAACTTTTTCTCCATTTGGTAGTTAAACAAAATATTTAAACATTTGAGCATTTGTTTAGTGTATACTTGTTTCCGTATTTTTGTGTATTGTTTTGAGGTTCAAATTACAGAAGCACAGCTTCTAATAATCTCTTGGGGAGTGGGGGTAAGTAGGGGGACCGATTCCAATATTGAGTCTGTGGGGCAGGGTGTGCGGGGGGCATTGCACAGTAGTCAAAAATAGTAAAAAAAACAACAACAAAAACGCTGTTCTAGGGTACAAATACTCTAGCCAGAAGAGTGTGGGGAATGTGGAAGGTCCAAGGAATGGAGGTCCAGCAGGAACGTGTGCCCCACAGCCACATCTCCTTCGCCACACGTGAGCCTTAAATGCACAAATTGTAATAATTTGTTTGGAGGGATGTGGGGGTGACTGGGGACTCTGCAATTCCTTTCCCCTTTAGTCCTACTATTCTGTAACTGTCCTCTGTCTGAAAAGAAATCTAATTCATTCCATCGCATAGCATCAGGAGAGTGATATGCATCGCAGAGATGCCTGAATAATGTTTTTAAATACTTGCAAAATATAGGGATACAATAACTGCAAAAGGTCGAGAAAACAAACTGCTGGGCCTAAACAATATTAACCTCTCAGTCGCTTCGAAGTGTTGTATCATTAGTTACTTTTATAAAAGGGATGAGCTACATACCGAAGAGACGTATAACCATTTTAAAAAAAGAGCAACAAGTTAACACCCTAGTTTTTGTTGACGGTCCTACTAACAGGTGACTAAAATCACAAAGAAAATAAATTAAGAAGTGAGAGTTCTGCTGTTCTCTGGCTGTCGGTGAACAACTGCCCGAGAAGAAGAAGACGTGCAGAACTGCTGACGGCCAAGACTGACGAGTTAGAACAGCAGTGCCCATAAAACGTCCACAGAACCATGCATGTTTAGTTTCAGTGTCTAGTGCCCGCCTGCGGCAGAAACTGCTACGACTTCAAAGAGAAAAACAAAATGCAAAAAAAGAGCGCGATCGCACTGCTACAGTTCATTCGTAGTGAAACCTTTCGGCAAAAGTGAAATTATGTACATAACCGGAAAAAGTGCAATTAACTATGTAATTGGGTCAATGTCATGCAAAGCTCTGGACTTCTGTCAAGCGAGATCACCCTGTGAAAAAAATATAAAAAGTAGTCCACAAACCTGATGGGAAACAGCGAGCCTTGCATGTTTTCAGTACTTGGTCACTGAGCTCGAGGAGGGCTAACCATCGGAAAAGGCATGACGTATGTGGGCCATCCACTAATGAAAGCAAGCAGATTTTGAAAGGCAAGCCCACGAACCAATGAAAGACACGGACGTAACATGGAAGGGGCTCTAAGTTCTTTTCTAGCTACTAAAGCGTCTCACAAGCAAAATGCATGTGGAAGCGCATGTGACGCAGGCTCGACCCTAAAAATGACTCTAAACCGCCTAGAGTCATTTTCTGTTGCAAAACCATCCATACCATTTGACTTGTGTCTTGGAAAAGACAGTAGTCATGTCCACCACCCCAATTGCCAGCACAGGGTACCAGGGTCCCCTGGGCATGCCCATTGCACCCAGTGCCATGTAGGGGTGCCCATTTCAGGGCCCCCAATGGCACTTTGAAAAATATATATACTTACCTGTACTTACCTATACTTACTTGGAATGGGGTCCCCCATCCTCCGTTGTCCCTCTGGTGCCAGTGGGGGTGTCCCTGGGGCCTGGGAGGGCACCTGTGGACATATTAAATGGTATTCCCTCATGGAAATAGGCCCACAGGTCCCCTAATGCCTGCCCTGACCCAGGCGTTAAAAAATGGGGTAAAGCAAGCTTTGCACCATTTTTTGACCCCTCCTCCCTCACGTGATACCATTAGTGGGGGTGATTAATGATGCACATAGCTTCACTTCTAAAATCATTTTTGGACCCAAACTAGGCTTGAGCCGTCATCGCATCTACGCCTGGAAGGAGTAAATACAGAAGCCTCTTTATGTTTGCTCGTCCATGTAGGTCATTTAGCTGAAAGGTTGTGAGCACCAAGATTAGAACTGCTTGATTTCTACAAGGCTCATGCTATTCTGATAACTTCTTAACTAATGGGTTTTTCTTTGATGTCAGTAAGAAAATGGCATGGCTACGTAAAGATATGTATATTTACTCATGAGAAAGTCTGCTGGGCAAATACACTTGCTAGCTTTTTTCCAAAAAGGGAAACATTTTCCAAATGAAAAAAAAAAAACTTTTCACACCTATAACTATTTCTCTTCCTCTTTATGTCTTGGAAAGGAATTTACTCCTGTCCTCATCAGCCAGAGTGGGGAGGGTTAGAAAAGGAGTTTGGGGAAACCACAAAAGTATACTTTTGTGGGTGTGCACAAACCAGAGGGCAATCCAGCAATGGAACATGCACTGACAATTCACTACCAGCCCTCAAAAGTATAATAACTCAAACAAATAGCTTCATGCCATTAAACCCTTTTGACAGTGGAAAACCAACATCTCAGAACTCTAAAAGTGGTTTGGCTCTTGTGAACAAACACACACCCACACTCACGCATGCACGTGCACGCACACACACACACACACACACACACACAACATGACACACTTATAATTATGAGGACCAGCCATTGACCGTAATGGAATGTGTATTTACTATTCTAACTCCACGTGTGCTTTGATAGTAGGGAACGTTATAAAACTGCAAATTTAGGGGCTTATTTCTAAGTCACAAGCACCACTTAGAGCCACATTTGCATCATTTGTTTTATGCTAATGGCCTAACCGGACAAAATCCTCATGCCATATTTACAAAGTGGCATATTGCATGCATTGCACCACTTTGTAACCCTTTGCACCAGGCATAATGTATGCAAAGGGGCCTTTCCCAGTTAGAGGGGCCTAAAAAATGGTGTACTTGCGTCATTTTCTACTGCACTATTAATGCCTGTTCAGAGTGGGCGTTAAAAAGGGGCTTCCATTATTTATAATGGGCCCCTACGTACTCTGGAGGAGTAGCGCCAATATTTTGGCGCTACTCCAGCAGAGTACATCAAAAGCATCAATAGAAATTATGCTATATGCCCCTACCCTGCACCATAGTGCACTGTATCTTAGATACGGCGCACACATGGTGGCGGTAGGGGAACATTAAGTGGTGCATGGAAATAGGTGCTGCACTAGGTGCAGTGCCACTTTCCCTAAGTATGCCCCTTAGTTTTTAGATGCACTTGCTCTAAACTACCTAAACACACAACGGGGACCAGTACTCAAAACACACCGGTCCTCACAAGGATAGAGTTTGTCTGTTATTGACAGTGTTTACCCACGCTATGAGGACCAAACCGGTCCTCACATCATGGGCTATACATGCACACACACACGCGCACACACACACACACACGCACACACTCACACACACATATCATGTTGCTCATTAAGGGGCATATTTACAAGCCCCATGTGCCACTGGTGTGTCACTTTTTGTGATGCACCAGTGGTGCATAGTGCAGGCCCACATCTACAAGGCCATGCAAAGCCATCTTGCATAGCTTTTCATGGTATTGTAGATATGGTGTAAGGCAATGCAGCGCAAGTCACTGCATTGCCTTACACTGTGTCAGGGAGGCATAGCATGGGAGTTGGGGTGGGTGTTCCCTCACAACATCCATGGGTTTTGATGCATTCCCACATCTAAAAGAATCTGTAAACTTGGGACTGTGTTAAAAACCTTACACCGCCCCAGGGCAGGTGCAACAAGGAGAAATATCTTTATTTCTCCTCATTGTTTCCACTTTCTATGTGTGTTAAAGAATGCAGCACACATAGAAAGTGGAAAATGCCTCCCAGGATTGTTTTTGTGCAGCAAGGTGCCTCTTCATGTACAAAAAGAATCCTGCTGACAACCCAAACACAAGTGTACCTGCTTTGGGAATAGGCAGCAATATGTGCACCAGCACAGGGAAAAGGACATAAATGGCTTGTATCTTGATATGGTGCATTTCTGCCCTTCCCTTATGGTGCAGACCCTAAGTGCCTAACACAGGAGTTTGCTAAGGTGACAAACCTTCCTTGAAACACAAATAAGTGACAAAATGATCTGTAAACCTTTAAACTCTAGAGTTAAGGGTTAGAGAAAAAGAGTTCAGGAATGTAAAACAGGGTCTACTTCAGCACACAGGAGACAATTATAATCGTACTAATGTAACAAATGTGAAAGGGGGCTCTTCAACATTATTTTAACTGAGGCTTTCAAAATTGTGAATTTTTAGACATTTTGTAGCTTACATTTTGCAGCTGACAGGTCAGGTCAGGACAGGTCAGGACAGATCATTATAAGAATAGCACTTCCTGAATGAGTGGTTGACTTATGTTCTTTTTATGGCTTATTTTGTAAGCATGTACTGGTTTATTTTTATGGTTGGATGTCTTCTTTTGATTGACATTCTAATTTGTTGTGGGCTTTCCAGCCATCCCCTGTAGATCTTTCCAAGCCAACATCTGATTAAAAATGTTCAAGAATTTCAGGAATTCAAGTATGAATTAAATAAAGGGTCTTATTTGAAGTTTTGCTAAGAGGGAGCAGCGCATTAAAGTAGTGGTGCTGCTGTCCCTTCAAACTATATTTTTCCTTGTAGTGTTTAGTGTCAGGGGAAATGTCAGGTTTACACCAAAGGAAGCATGTACTGGCTCTGAGGCTATAAATCTCTGACCAGGTGGTCTGCCAAGGGTCTGCCATGTCACAAAGGTGCTTGCCCTGTCCTATTTAAGGTGGGAGGACTAGCACTGTTTTCCCTGCTTATGTACACCATAGAAATGCAGAATTACCACTACACACAATGAGAGAATCCATGCTCTTCGGGCCAATTGATTTTAGCGTAGACAAAATAAACCCCTGCTTTGGCAGCTTGTTCCCTCAGTCCAAAAAATGTTTGCTCTGTGGGTGCTTTAAACATGGGCCCCACAATCTTAAGTGTTGTTAAGGGAGCCAAAGTGACCTGTTATAGCATGGGGATTCTTGCCAGTCAGGTGTGGGTCTTCAAATAGATTGGACTCTCCACTGCCAGCAGGGCAGAGGTCAAGCCCTCTGCCTCTTAGATAGATCCACACACTTTGACCAGGGTACAAATGACCCTGAAAGTACACAAACATCTAGATATATGGAAAAAGGCACAATCGTCCAGAAAGGCAGTACACCTTCTACTCAGGAGTGCACCACTTTCTCTAGGATCGATTATTTGTTGACACTATGCATATACAGAAGGAGATTCAGGGAGGCTAGGGTGCTAGCGAGGGATATCTCTGACCACTCCCCAGTGTGGGTGAAACTTGCAGGATGGATTAGGGGTGGGGGGTCTTGGAGCTTTGGTACCTGAAGGACAGACAAATTAGGGACAGTCTACTACAGAGCAATACTTTGCAGACAGTGGGTACTCAGTTACTTCAGAGTCCAGCCTGTGGGAGGCATACAAGATGGTCGTGAGGAAACAAGCACTATTGCTAATTGCAAGGGATACAAATAAGAGGAGGCTGAGGTTGGACCATTTAGAATCAGAGGTGCTAGTCACTGAGAGCAGGGAGGGCAATTCAGCAGATGCCAGATTGGTTAATCAAATTATACTCAAGCAACAGGAATACAAGAAATAAGGCCAAGGAATATTTTATGTCCAACCAGTACTGGCTCTACATGGGAAATAGATCTGCAAGGCTTCTAGCCTGACTGGAACAAAGAGATTGTGCTCAGAACTGGGTGGTGGCGGTGGAAATGGAGACTGGCAAGGGAGCCACATGGATCCGAGACATAGCAGGGACATTTGCTGAGTTCTGTGTAGATTGTACACCTCCTCCCAGGTCTGATCATCAGCAGATGTTAAAATGTTTTTGGACGACATAGAACTCCGAGTGCTCTCGTCCAAGACAGACAGATTCTAGATGCTAACCTCTCAACAGTGGTGCTCGAACAGGCAATCAGGGGACATCAATCAGGCAAAGTGGCGGGTCCGAATAGTCTCTCCATTGAGCAATACAAAGGGTTGTTGAGGAAGGTGCGCCTCACCTGTTAAGCATACTTCAGGAGGCTAGGCAGTGGGGAGTCCTTATGTCTGACCAGCAACCATAGTGACGATTCTGAAGGAGGACAAACCACTGCATAAATGCAGCTCGTATCGGTCAGTCTCACTACTGGATGCTGAAGCTAAAATACTGGTACAGCTGCTATCTAACAGATTGAAACAGGTGGTGTTGGACTTGGTACACCTCAACCAGTCAGGGTTCATGCCCAAAAGGGGAACCATAATTAGTCTAAGAAGGCTCTTTTGCTGCATGGCCTTTGCAGAGCATACCTCAGAACCAAAGTTCATGCTTTCCCTTGATGCCAAAATAGCACTTGATTCCCTGGAATTACCCTTTATTTTCAGGGTCGTCAAATGAGGGTTGGTCCAGAATACTGAAAGTGCGTGCGTTTACTATACAGCCAACCTATGGCCTGGGTTATAGTAAATGGCGAGTACTCAGAAGCCGTTTATCTGCACAAGGTGACCAGACAGGATTGCACACCCTCGCCAATGCTCTTCTGCGGTGGCCTTGAAGCTGCTTGCATAATGGATCTGGAAAGATGGGCTGGTGCGAGGGCTGTGGTGGGATACATCTTTGGATGAAAGAATCTTGCTCAATGAGGATGCTGCGCTTCTTTATGCTGGACAGCCAGGCACTATGATCACAAGACTCTTACACATTTTTGGCTTATACTCGGGGTACGCCATTAACTGGGAGAAATCTCACATCTGCCTATCGTCTGAAGGCAATGGAGAGATTCCCAGAGATCTCCCACTTCAAACCACAACTGAGGGCTTTCGTTAAGGGGAATCTTTGTGGCAGGAAATGCAGGGCAATTCTTCAGAGATAATTTATATGGCCTCCTGGATGAGTTCGAAAATGATGTGAAATTTTGGATGACTCTACCCCTGTCACTTTTGGGAAGGGTGGCAATTTATAAAATGATCACATTGCCAAAAATTGGTTGATGTTCACCAAAATACTCCGTTCAGGGTACAAGGTTCCTGAGCAGATTGAAAGGCCACAACCCTGGGAATATGATCGGTATCTCCACTCTGGGTGAAGTCTGGGATACGCGAGAACTGAAGTCCCTGAAGGTGGTCCTGCTGGTGACTAGTTTGGCGCAAACTGAGGTGTTCCGCTACCTAAAAGCAAGACACTCATGGTGGCACACATCACTAGTGATGACATGCTCAAATAATCCTTATACCAGGAGGATAGAGTACTGTGGGAACCAGTGGCTAAGAAAGCGATCTACCTAATAATAGGAAAATAATGTCCAGAGCGGATGTCCAAACTAATGATTGCTTGGGAAAGAAATGTGGAAACACTGGAGGATGGGGAGTTGGAGGATGCGTTCCAGGCCCTAAGGGTGATAGTTATAAGGGCTGGGTTCTGTTTGGTGCAGCTGCGATTGCTGCACAGGGCAGACTACACCGCGGTGGTCCTCTATAACATGGGAATGGTGGACAACAATGAGTCCAGCAGGGGATGTGATGCAGCGGGAGATATCCTACATACTGTGTGGACTTGCAAGAGAATCCAGCCCCAGCCAACTTGGGTTGCGGTTAGGCAAGAACTCTAAAGAGCAACCGGGAAAAAATCAGAGAATACTGTCAAGACACTCTGGTGGTCATTACAACCCTGGCGGATGGTGTTAAAGCGGCGGTAATACTGCAAACAGGCCGGCGGAAAAAAAAGGAAATTATGACCGTGGCGGAAACCGCCAACATAGACAGCCACTTTATCACTCCGACAGCCACGGCGGTACAGACAAGCAGCATAGCGGTCTCCGCCAACAGATAGGCGGAAGACAAAGTACCGCCCACAGTATTACAACAGGCCAATCCGCCACCTTTTCCAGGGCGGATACACCGTGGATAAAAACACGGCGGAAACAGCCATTTCAATGGGAAAACGCTCACCTTAACACACTCCACAAGGAAGGAGGGCACCATGGATCTGGAACTCCAAATACTCCCTGCGCTTGTTTTCCTGCTCCTCTATGAACATCAGCAACGCCGGAGCCGAAGACAACAGTGAGTACTGCACCTGCGACATAGGGGAGGGGGGAAGGCAAAAGTCACGGACACACACACGCAACACCCCCATCCCCACCCTCACCAACTACAACACACACACCAATGCATTTCCAAACATCACAGTAACAACCCCCAATCCCCACGGAAGAATGCAAAGACAAAAGGAAATGAGTACAACCATTGTAATGTATCAAAATACATTAAGCTCATATATACATAAATATATACACATTCCAAATATATACATCACGATTATTAGTGCACGTATGCACATTTCAATGTCCATGGAGCACTGGGCCCAAAATGCATGGGCGTGGCCCACACATGATACCTGTCCTGAAACTGAGAGAACACTGCAGGGGCATCAGATCGAAATACAACAGGCACCTCAGGGGGAAGGGAAGGGGGGGCACCTCAGCCGGATGACAGCACCACGCCAGATCCATGACGGGGCTCCATGCCCATTGATGTATCCTGGGCAGTGCAAAGCAACAGTCTCTCAAGTCTCTACAGAGAGTGGGTTGGCCACTGCTTTATCCTGGGGAGTGCAAAGCCACAGTCTCACAAGTCACTCCAGGGGGTGGTTTGCCCACTGTTCAATCCTGGGGAGTGCAAAGCCACAGTTTCACAAGTCTTTTCAGTGGGTGGTTTGCCCACTGTACCATCCTGGGGAGTGCAAAGCCACAGTCTCTCAAGTGGATAACAAACTCCACTGGTTCTGGAGGAGACTGGTGCCCAAAGTGCTTCATCCTGTTAAGGACTGAGGTAGTGGATGCTGTACTCCACTGGTTCTGGAGGGGGATTGGTGCCCAGAGTGCTTCATCCTGTTAAGGACTGAGGTAGTGGATGCTGTTCTCCACTGGTTCTGGAGGGGGTCTGGTGCCCAGAGTGCATCACTCTCCCCGTGACGGTCCCAGTTCCGTCACTGCCCCTGCCGCACATGGGCTACCGGTGCTTGACTTGGCGGTGCTTGCCCTGTTCAGCGGTGCTTGCCCTGTTCAGCGGTGCTTTCCATGGCGGTCTTTGCCCTGTTCAGCGGTGCTTGCCCTGTTCAGCGGTGCTTGACTTTGCTGTCTCTGACCTGTGCAGCGGTGTGTGCCATGGCGGGCCCTCATTGCCCAGCGGGGCTGTGGCTGCCGGGGCCCTCCTGGCCACCTACTCTGGCGGTGGTCTCCGGACCAGTGATGATTGTGCTGCCCTCCTGGGCACTGACTCTGGCGGTGGTCTCCTGACCAGTGACGATTGTGCTGCCCTCCTGGGCACTGATTGTGCTGCCCTTCTGGTCACTGACTCTGGCGGTGGTCTCCTGATCAGTGACGATTGTGCTGCCCTCCTGGGCACTGACTCTGGCGGTGGTCTCCTGACCAGTGACGATTGTGCTGCCCTCCTGGGCACTGACTCTGGTGGTGGTCTCCTGACCAGTGACGATGGGGCTGGCGGTGGCGTCTTGGGCAGAGGGGAGGATGGCGGCCGTCTCCGCTGTGCTGCTCTTCCCAGACTTTGGAGACTTCTTCTGCCCCTTCACCACCTTGGGAGGAGTCACAGCTAACTCGACAATCCCCCCCGGGACCCTTGTGGGCGGCTTTGCCAGCAGGTGTCTTCCCCCTCTCCCGTCGGGCACTGTCTAACTTCTGGTGCTTCACAGGGGTGGACTGGCAGGGCTTTGGCTCTGTGTCACACTGGCTGCCCTGGTGGCCGGTGCACTCCACATACCTCTAACAGGCACCACTGGTACCGGAATCTTTTTGGCTGCGGTGCTACTACGGGACCTATGAATTGGAGGGGGGGTGATGGGACAGAGGTAAAGGTTGCTCAGGAAAAGTTTCTGACGAACACTGGGACGGGTAGATTGAGGGGGTCTGGGAGTGGAGGAAGAGGAAGTGGTTGTAGGAGGTGGAACTTTTGATGATTTGGGTGCAGGTGCATGTTCTGGAGGCTGTTGTGAGGTGGATGGATGTTGGATGTGTGTGTGCCCGCGTTTGTGTACTTTGGCAGGGGGCGTCACAGACACACTGGGAGAGGACACAGGGGACGTGTAAATGGTAGTCGGGGTGGTGAGTGCAGGTGAGCGGGGTGTGGTGCTGGGTGTTCTGGTGCGAGTCCTAGTGGCTGTAGTGGTAGTGCATGCAGGTGAGAGTGTAGACGACACTGGGAGGGAGGAGGGAGCCGACGAGGAGGGGGACACAGTGGAGGCAGTGGATGTTGCTGTGTCTGTATGTGGGTGATGCTTGTGTGATTGCCTGTGGGATGTGTGGTGCCTATGTTTGCCTTAGCTGCCCTTGTGTGATGACGTGTGTGTAGGCTGGTCTGATGGTGTGTTTGGGATAGGCAGAGGTACAGGGGATTGGGTCTGGGTGGAGGAAGTTGGAGGGGGGAGGCTAGACACAGTGACAATGGCTGCCATCAGTGCTGAGGCCAGAGATTGCAGGGTTCGATGATGGGCAGCCTGACCAGAATGAATGCCCCCCAGGAATGCATTAGTGTGTTGCAACTCCCTTTCGACACCCTGGATGGCATTCACAATGGTAGACTGCCCAACAGTGAGTGACCTGAGGAAGTCAATGGCCTCCTCACTGAGGGCAGCAGGGGTGACAGGGGCAGGGGCTGAGGTGCCTGGGGCAAAGGTGATGCCCACCCTCCTGGATGAGCAGGCAAGGTGCGAAGGCTGAGGGGCTGCTGGGAGGGCAGAGCTGGAAGGGGGGGTGGCGGCTGTACCTCTAGAAGTGGGGGGCACAGATGGTGCCGCCACCACAAGGGAGCTCCCATCGGAGGACGAGTCCGTGTCGCTGTTTGCAGATCTGGTGACCGCCGTGAAGCTCCCCTCGCCCTCCGTCCAACTGGTGTATTCCGAGTCCATGGTGTGGCCCCCCATGGCCATGTGGGACGCAGCCCCCTCCTGCTCCGGTGCCCCTGTACCTCCGCCTGATAATGCTGATGCACAAAAGAACAGGGAGAGCACAAAAAGGGGTGGGGAAACAGAAGAAAGAGTGCATGGCTTACCGTTACCGTTGGCGGACAATACAGACACAGCAGCCCCCTGCACTACGCCGTGCTCTTGGCCTCTACAGATGCAGTTCCTGGGATTTGGCCTACATGGCTATGAGTTTCATCTGCTCACATAGATGACACAGGGGCATGTATACCTGTACTTGGCACTCTACAGAGGTGGGGTGGAGTGGCACATGGCCTACATTACGGAGGGGCCTAGCCTACGGAACTCGCCCTGGCCTAGGGAAACCCACAGCCCTCCTCCCCCACCCAGACCCCTCCACTGCGCGCAAAGTCATGATAATGTGAGTGCACTCACCCCCTTGTGTCTGCTGTGATGCCCTCATGCGCCCATCCAACTCAGGGTAGGCCTCCGCCAGGATCCGGAACATCAGAGGGGTCATGGTGCGACGGGCACCCCTCCCACATTGGGAAGCCATCCCCAGCTGAGCCTCCGCCGTCTTCTTGCTCCAGAGGCGAATGTCCACCCATCTTTTACGGCAGTGGGTGCTCCGTCTCTGGTGGACCCCCAGGGTCCGGACGTCCTTGGCGATGGCACGCCAAATATCCTTTTTCTGGTGGGCGCTGACCTACATGACATGTACAGGGGAAGAAGAGACCGTCGTAGTGAGTGGCCCACATCCCTACCTTTGCCATGTGGCACATGCATTCACACTCCTTCATGCTCGCATACCTCTGTCCCCTTCCTACTTACATCCAGCCCTCTCCACCCAGGCATAGCCCATACAACTTGCACCCTATGTACTCACCTGTTGGTCTGGAGGACCGTAGAGTAGCGTGTACTGGGGGAGGACCCCGTCCACAAGCTTCTCCACCTCCTGTGCAGTGAAGGCAGGGGCCCTTTCCCCAGACGCACGTGCCATTGTGTCTTCCAGACGGAGGTCACAGCAGCACTTGCAGTGTAGGTCCTCTCCTGTCGAAGATCAGGTATCGAGTGATTGAACAGATAGAAAATGGCAGTCACGTCCGCGGTGGTGAAGTGCCCGGTGGTGCGTATCATCACCGCCGGCACACTTCGTCATTGGCTTCTAGGACCCATAGGGTCCAATGTTAACCAATGCAGCATTGCACCGTGGTCTACGACCGCCTACCGCGACGGTGTACAACACCAGCGCACTTACCTCACATCCCATTGTCCCACTTTGGAGGTCAGGCATCCGCCATTTCAGGGGCCCCCATGGCTTCATTTACAACTGCGTCACACATACCTAGGCCTGGACTCAACACACATACAGGAAGAGTTTTGTATTTTGTGTTGTGTTCTGTGTAGCTGTGGGTACATACCTCAGAAATGGTTGACTCTGTGGTCGCTGTTGTCTTTCCTAGGCACCGTCAGCTGGGACATGTGAGGAGATGGTGGAATCCTCCGGTGTACCGACCGCTGGTGGACCTGTTGACAATGGAGGAGTGACATTTAATCATCACCTACAGGTTTGACCGTGCCACAATCCAGGAACTGTGTACCCAGTTGGAGCCAGACCTGATGTCACCAATCCGCCATCCCACAGGAATCCCCCCTCAAGTGCAGGTGCTATCAGTGCTACATTTCCTAGCAAGTGGGTCATTTCAAACAACAGTGGCAATGGCATCAGGGATGTCCCAGCCTATGTTTTCCAACGTGTTGTCCAGAGTGTTGTCTGCCCTGCTGAAACACGTGAGGAGCTACATCGTTTTCCCTCAGGTGGAGGATTTGGCTACAGTTAAAGGTGACTTCTATGCCCTGGGACATATCCCTAACATCGTAGGTGCCATTGATGGGACCCATGTGGCTTTGGTCTCCCCCCACAGGAGTGTACAGGTGTACAGGAACCGGAAGAGTTATCATTCGATGAATGTACAGATGGTATGTTTGGCAGACCAGTACATCTCCCAGGTAATGCTATGTACCCTGGCTCTGTGCATGACGCCTACATCCTGCGGAATAGCAGCATCCCTTATGTGATGGGTAAACTCCAGAGGCACCGTGTGAGGCACCGTGTGTGGCTATTAGGGGACTCTGGTTACCCCAACCTGTCATGGCTATTGACCGCAGTGAGGAATCCCAGGACCAAGGCAGAGGAACGCTACAATGAGGCCCATGGGCGGACAAGGAGGGTGATCTAACGCACCTTCAGCCTCCTGAAGGCCAGGTTCAGGTGCCTCCATATGACAGGTGGTTTCCTATTCTACTCACCAAGGAAGGTGTGCCAGATCATCATCGCCTGTTCTATGCTTCACAATCTTGCTTTGCGACGCCAGGTGCCTTTTCTGCAGGAGGATGGTCCAGATGACCGTGTTGTGCCAGCTGTGGAACCTGTGGACAGTGATGAGGAGGAAGCAGAGGAAGAAGACATTGATAACAGGGACTCTGTCATACAGCAATATTTCCAGTGACACACAGGTGAGAACAAATGTTTTACTATTACATTTACTTTCACACTTCTACCTCTCCTGTCTGTCAATTTGAAGCACTATTTGCTAACTGAGTAGTACATTTCCATGAAAGTTTCACAGGTGTGGCTACCAATGTGTGTCATCTGCTTGCATCCTTCATGGGCTTGTGATGTGTGACATAGGTATGTTGACATTACATTTTCAAACGGATTTTGTCATTGTCATAGATAATACACATTTTCAAAATAACTGACTGACTCCAGATTGTTTTGTGGTTCAAGGGTGTTTATTGAAGTGCTAATTATTGGAGGGGGTGGCAAAATGGTGATGGGTGATGGTGGAGGAATGTCCATGGCAGAGTCCAGTCTATTAGTCTCACAGGTGCACTGCTCATATGGGCATAGGAAGTGGAGCTGGGACAGTTCCAATCTGGACAGGGAAACAAAGTGGGACAGTGGGATGAAAATCAGGGTGGTCTCATTTCCTGGAAAGGGGTTTTTCCATCTTGCTCTGTCCTGTTCCTGGATCTCAGTGACCGCTTGCGGGATGGTTGTCCGTCTGCAGGGGGTGGGGTGCTGGTGTGGTGGTCCTGTGGTGGGGCGTCCTATCCACTAGCGCCGGCGGAGGTGGTGGGTAGTTCATCCTCCAGGCTAGTGTCAGGGGCCCCTTGGAGTGCCACGGTGTCCCTCATGGTCTTCTGTATGTCCTTCAGCACCCCTACAATGGTGCCCAGGGTGGAGCTGATGGTTCTGAGTTCCTCCCCTGAACCCCAAATACTGTTCGTCCTGCATGCGCTGGGTCTCCTGAAACTTGGCCAGGACCATAGCAATCGTCTCCTGGGAGTGGTGGTATGCTCCCATGATGGAGGAGAGGTCCTCGTGGAGAGTGGGTTCCCTTAGCCTGTCCGCCCCCTGTCGCAAAGCAGCCCTCCCAGTTCCCCTGTGGTCCTGTGCCTCCGTCCCCTGGACCGTGTGCCCACTACCACTGCCCCCAGGTCCCTTTTGTTGTTGGGGTGGTGGGTTATCCTGGGTTCCCTGTAGTGGTGGACACACAGCTGATTGACGGGGACGGAGGTATGGGCCCGCTGGGTGGGTGCTGTGCCTGTGTGAGGGGAATCGACTGTCCCGAGGCCCACGAGGGTCCGGGCTGGTCATCTGGATCCAGTTGGCCAGAGCTGCAGTCATCACTGTGGGCCTCTTCTGTGGGTGGGGTAGAGATGTCTGGACCCTCCTGTCTGGTGACGTTGGGTAGTGGTCCTGCAGGGGTATAAAAGCATGATTATTGCATCTGTGTGTGTCATGGTGTGCAATGGGTGGGTGAGCGTGTACCCCAGTGCTAGCATTCCTGTGTGGTGGCTTGTGTGATGATGGTTAGGGGTTGTTATGGATAAGTGCAGTGGGCATGCTTTAGTGATGGGTATCCATGCTTTGTTGTGTCATGCAGGGCTTGGTGTTGGGATGTGTTGTTTGTGTTATTAGTACATTAGTGAGGAGTTGGAGTGATAGGGGAGGGGGTGAGGGTGGGGGTGTGTGATAGCATGCAGGTAGGGTGGGGATATGATAGTTAAGATTTGACTTACCAGTGTGAATTCCTCCACCGACTCCTCCGAGGCCTTCTGGATGCATAATGGTCAAGACCTGCTCCTCCTATGTTGTTAGTTGTGGGGGAGGAGGTGGGGGTACGCCGCCAGTCTGCTGAATCGCAATGTTGTGCCTGGAGACCACTGAACGCACCTTCCCCCATAGGTCGTTCCACCTCTTCCTGATGTCGTTTCTTGGGTGCTGTCCCACTGCGTTGACCCTGTCAACTGGCCTTCGCCATAGCTCCATCTTCCTAGCTATAGAGGTGTGCTGCACCTGTGATCCAAATAGCTGTGGCTCTACCTGTGCGATTTCCTCCACCATAACCCTGAGCTCCTCCTCCCAAAACCTGGGGTGTCTTTGGCGTGCCATGGGGCGGTGGAGGTGATGTGTGTGGGGTGTATGTGGTGATGAGTGTGGTGATGTGTAGTGGTGTGTGGTGTTTTGTGCGTGGATGTTGTGTGGGTGATGATGTTGTGTGCCTCTGTGTGGTGGGGTTGTCTATTGCTGTGCTCTCTCTCTGTCGCCTTCGTCTCTGATTTTGGGTCATAGGGGTTTGTGGGTGATGTGGGTGTGTGTCCTATATGTAGAGCACGCGTGTAATGGTGTCCCCGCACTCACAAAGTCCAGGCAATTGGCCCTGAACTATGTGGGGGCACCTTTGCTAGTGCAAGGGTGCCCTCACACTTAGTAACTTTCACCTAACCTTCAGGAAGTGAAGGCTAGGCATATATGTGACTTATAAGTTACTTAAGTGCAGTGAAAATGGCTGTTAAATAACATGTGTGTTATTTCACTCAGGCTGCTGTGGCAGTCCTGTTTAAGATTTGTCTGAGCTCCCTATGGGTGGCAAAATAAATTCTGCAGCCCATAGGGATCTCCTGGAACCCCAATACCCTGGGTACCTAGATACCATATACTAGGGAATTATAAGGGTGTTCCAGTGTGCCAATTAGAAATGGTGAAAATGGTCACTAGCCTATAGTGACAAGTTTAAAGGCAGAGAGAGCATAAGCACTGAGGTTCTGGTTAGTATAGCCTCAGTGACACAGTTAGTCACTACACAGGTACACACATTCAGGCCACTAACTATGAGCACTGGGGTCCTGGCTAGCAGGATCCCAGTGAGACTGGCAAAAACAAACTTACATACATGTGAAAATGGGGGTAACATGCCAGGCAAGATGATACTTTCCTACAACCTCTGAGTGGCCGGTGCCATCAGGTGACGTCAGAGACCCCTCCTGATAGGTGCACACCTAGGTAGGTAGCCAATCCCCATTTCAGTGCTATTTAGGGCCTCTCCTCTGGGTCTTTCCTCAGATTCAGCTTGAAAGACTCCTCCAGGAGTCCTCTGCATCCTCTGCTTCAGCTTCTGACCTTCAGAGCAACCGCAGACTGCTCCAGGAACCGTTGTAACTGCAACAAAGTATCCAGGATGACTCCTGTGACCTGCAACTTCAGCTCCAGCTCCAGCCAGCATTTGCAACAGTTTCCAAGGCATGCATGCTCTGAGGACTGCCTGTCTTGCACCAGAAGAATCGAAAGAATCTCCTGTGGAGTGATGGAGTCAGTTCCCTGCTTCTGCTGGCACCCTTCTGCTACGATGACCGGTACTCTGGGACTCCTCTCCTGATGATGAGAATGCTCCCTGGAACACAAGCGGTGGACAGAAATGACCCAGTCTGTCCTAAGGTCCAGCTGTCCAAATTTGGTGGAGGTAAGAGCTTGCCTCCCCATGGTGCGACAGTACCCCTGTGCGCCGCGTCATCTCCAGCTCCTTGGGCTTCTGTGCACTTCTTCCAAGAATCCTTCATGCACAGTGTAGCCAAGATCCTCAGCACTCCATCCTGCGATGCACAACTCACTGAGTTATTCTCCAGCGGCGTGGGACCTTCCTTTGTTGTACTGCGACGACCGCTCTTTGCACCTTCTTTGTCCCCATATCCTGGGTCTCCTGTGGGTGCTGCCTAGTCTTCTGTGGGCTCTCTACAGTGCGGAGCACCCCTTCTGTCTCTTCAGTCTGAATTGAGACCCCCAGGTCCCTCCTAGGTCCAGGCAGTGCCACTTTGAAGCAAACCACAAACTTGCATGAACCAAGGCTTGTTGGCGGAATCCAGTGACGCAAACAGCCTGCACCCAACAACTCGACGTGGGACATCTCCTGCACCATGCAGGAACCCGCAGCCATCTTCTTTGGTGCTCTTCTGTACTCTTCTTCCTACCAGAGAATCCACTTTTGCACCATCTTCTGGGTTGGCAGGGGCTCCTGTCTTTCCTGGAATCTTCTGCGACTTCTGGACTTGGTCTCCTCTCTTCACAGATCTTTAGGTCCAGGAATCCACTGGTTGTTGATTGCAGTCTTGCTTGGTTCTTTCAAAACCTCTTATCACAACGTAGTGTGTCCTGAGGAACCTTGCAGTAATTTACTCCTACTTTCGTGGGTTCTGGGGTGGGGTACATTGCTTACCTTTGGTGTTTTCTTACACTACCAGCGTCCCGCTACACACTGCACTTGCCTAGGGGGGAAATCGTGTTTTGCATTCCACTTTCTTAGTATATGGTTTTTGTTGCCCCTAGGCCTATTGCATCCTATTGTATTTTCTACTATTTGCACTATTCTATGACTGTTTACTTTCCTGATTTTGGTTACTGGTGTATATGATGTGTATAATACTTACCTCCAGAAGGCGTATTGTCTCTATGACATTTTTGGTCTTGTGTCACTAAATTAAAGTACCTTTATTTTTGGCAACACTGAGTATTGTCTTTTATTGTGTACAAGTACTGTGCAACTATAGTGGTATTGCAGGAGCTTTGCATGTCTCCTAGTTCAGCCTAAGCTGCTCTGCTACAGCTACCTCTAGACAGCCTAAACTGCTAGAACACTGCACACAGTTCACTAATAAGGAATAACTGGACCTGGTATAAGGTGTAAGTACCTTATGTACTCACTACAAACCAGGCCAGCCTCCTACATTGGTGGTGCAGCAGTGGAACAAATACTTGTAATTGCTTTACCACTTTGTTACTAATGCTTTTCACAGGAAAAGTGTACTCCAATACTTAAAGCTATATACAATTGTACGTAGCAGTCATTTTTCACTTTCTAATAGGTTCTTTAAAACTTTCTAAAAGTTTTGAAAAGTTTTTGAAAAGTTTTCCTTTTCTCAAAAAAGTTAGGGCAAATAGTTTGCTAACTTCTTACTCCTCTCCCTAACCTCTTTCTTTCACTATGTCTGTTGTAGAGGCTACCCCCAGGGTTGTAAAGACAACTTATGAAAGCTTGAATTTCAAAGGTCTGATGGATCTCTGCTTAGAAAGAAGTTTAGGGATTGGGAAGAACCCCAACAAGGAATTTCTCTTGAATCTCCTCCTGCACGATGACTAGGAACATCCTACTGGTCAAGTACAGTCAAAGGGGGAGGTAGAGGAAGATTCCATCCAGGTCGATTCAGGAGACCATTCTGAAGATCCAGGGGAGGGTCCTTCCACAGATCTTCCCTTAAAGAAGCCTCCTAGTGTAGATGGTAGTGGGAAGGGATCACACACAAGTAGGGCACCCTTCACACTTAGAGGCCAGGTCACTAAAGTTACTCAAGTTAGGGAAAGGACTTCCTCTGCTAATTCCCATGTCACTTCTTTCTCACAGGTGTCACACACATCCAACCCTGAGGATCAGTCCATAGATAGGAAAAGCTGAGGTTGGAGGAGGCCAGACTGAGGATACAGCAGCAACAGTTGACCTTAGAAAGGGAGTCCCTGGCTGTGGACAGGAAAAGGCAGGGGTTGGTGTTAGTTCCCCATGGTGGCAGCAGCAGTAGTTTCAGGAATCCCAGTGTTAGAGAACATACATTTGATTACAGAAACCTGTAAAAGGTTGTCACCCCTTACAAGGATGGGGATGACATTTACAAGTGGTTTGTTGCATTTGAGAGGGCCTGTAAAGTTCAGAGGGTCCCTCAAGCACAGTGGGCTTCTATCCCGTGGTTGTCTTTCACTGGCAAGGGGAGAGACAGGCTCCTTACTGTCATGGAAGATGATTCAGACAACTACCATCTTCTGAAAAGTGCACTCTTGGATGGATTAGGCTTATCCACTAAACAATATAGAATCAAGTTCAGAGAGACCAGAAAAGAGTCTTCACAGTATTGGATAGACTTTGTAGACTGTTCATTGAAAGCCTTAGAAGGTTGGTTAAATGGCAGTAATGTGACTGACTATGAAAGCTTATATAATCTGATTTTGTGAGAGCATATTCTTAACCATTGTGTGTCTGATTTGTTACACCAATATCTTGTGGACTCAGGTCTGACCTCTTACCAAGAATTGGGAAAGAAGGCAGACAAATGGGTTAGAACAAGGGTGAACAGAAAAGCTCATGCAGGGGTGACAAGGACAGCAAAAAGAAAGATGCTGAAAAATCTCAGGAGAAGGCTGGGGATAAAAGTAAGCACAGAGATCCTTCTTCAGGTCCAAAACACTCCTCTGTGGGTGGGGATGAATCATCTTCCTCTTCTTCTCACTCTGAGCACAATAAAAAACCCTGGTGCAATGTGTGCAGAGGTACAGGCCATAGCCAGGGGATAAGTCCTGCCCAGGTAAAGCCCCTGAGCCTACCACCACTAATACATCAAGTTCTAGTGCCCCTAGCAGTAGTGGTAATAGTGGTGGGACTACTGGCAATAGTCAACCAAAGGATGTAGTTGGGTTCACTTTTGGGTCCATCATAGAAACTGGGGTAGACAGTCCCAAGACAGTTTCTGTCATACCTGGTGACATTGGCCTTGCCACCGTGGCTGCTTGTCCCCTTAACATTGACAAGTACAAGCAGTCAATTGTAATAAATGGTGTTGCAGCCCAGGCCTACAGGAACACATGTGCCAGTATCACTTTGGTGACTGAAAACTTGAGTTACCTGCACAACACCTCCATGGACAGAAGTACCAGGTTACTGATGTCAACAATTCCATTCAGTCTCTCCCCTTAGCAGTAGTGCAACTTAGTTGGGGTGGAGTTACTGGCCCAAAGCAGGTGGTGGTATCACCTAGCTTACCTGTAGACTGTCTCTTAGGTAATGACCTAGAGGCCTCATGTTGTGCTGAGGTAGAGTTTAGGACCCATGCATCCATGCTGGGTTTCCCTGAGGAATTGCTTCCTCTCATTTCAGGTGAAATGAAAAAGCAAGGAGAGAAAAAAGCCTGAAATCTCAGGCTCTCTCTCGAACAATAGGTACAAAGGGTATCAAAGTATACCCTCCCTGCCCTACCACTAAGGATACCATTCCTGTGGTGGAAAAGATTTCTTCTGGGGTGGAACCTGTACCAAGGGATCCCTCACCTACCACAGCTGGACTTGCAGAGTTAAACATACCCCTCTGTGGAACTGCTAAACCAGATGTGCAAAATTGCACTGTTTTAGTAAATTTGGAGCAACCCTCCAGCCCTCCCAGAGACACTTTAGTGCAGCAGCCCTGCACTACCTCCAAACACTTAGGACAGCAGCCCAGTCCTAGTTTGGAGTTTATAGGACAGCAGCCCTGCCCTGCTCCCACACAAGAGAAACAGCATCCCTGTTCTCTCTTCCAGCAATATAGACAAACTTTTTGCCAAGCTATGGCTTTACTAAGACAGCATCCCTGTCTGGCATTCTCTTCCTTAGGACAGCAATCCTGCCTTGACACAGGTCCAGTGGATCAATCCCACTGCCCAATTTTAAAACGTACAAATAGAGAATTTACACTTGCACTGTGGTTTAGGTAAAGATCTCCAAACAGGGTGGGTTACATCCCCACAGGGAAGTAACCATACAGTGGATGGTAAAGGGAGTAACCGCTCTTGCAGATCTACTCTCCACTTATCACCACTTAGACAATAAAGTCTCAACTGGCCAAGGTTACCCTTATTGTCCTTCATTATTGGGGGGGGGGGGTTATGTAAGAAAGTAGCCTCTTTCTAGCATGGCTACCCCCACTTTTGGCCTGTTTGTGAGTGGTTGTCAGTGTGTTTTTACTGTCTCATTGGGATCCTACTAGCCAGGACCCCAGTGCTCATAGTTTGTGGCCTAATATGTGTGTTGTCAGTATGCCTAACCATGTCACTGAAGTTCTGCTAACCAGAACTCCAGTGCTTATGCTCTCTCTGCTTACAAATTAGTCACTATAGTTTGGCGACTTCATATTCCAATTCCAATTGACACACTGGACCCACCGCTTATAAGTCCCTAGTAGATAGTACCTAGGTACCCAGGGCATTGGGGTTCCAGGAGATCCTTATGGGTTTCAGCATTTCTTTTGCCACCCATAAGGAGCTCAGACAATCCTTTCTTCAGGACTGCCCCTGCAGCCTCGATGACATAGTACACACACCATTTCACAGCCAGTTTCACTTCACTTAAGTAACTTATAAGTCACCTATATGTCTAACCTTCATTTACTGAAGGCTAGGTGCAAAGTTACTAAGTGTGAGGGCACCCTTGTACTAGCAAAGGTGCCCCCACACTGTCCAGGGCCAATTCCCCGGACTTCATGAATGCAGAGATAAAATTACACGCGTGCACTACATATTTGTCAATACATATATGTAGGTTCACAGTGGTAGCTCTGAATATGGCCATGTAAGGTGTATAAGATAATGGAATTGTCCCCCATTCCAAATCTGGTAGTGGGGGGGCAATCCCATGCATCCTGGATGCTCCACCATGGAACCCCAGTACTGCCAAACAAGCTCTCTGAGCTTTCCACTGTAGCCCCAGCTGCTGACACCTCACAGACAGGTTCCTGCCCTCCTGGGGACTGAGCAGCTCAATCCCAGGAAGGCAGAACAATGCATTTCCTTTGGGAGGAGGGTGTTACACCCTCTCCCTTTGGAAATAGGTGTTACAGGCTTGGGCGGGGTAGCCTCCCAGAGCCTCTGGAAATGCTTTGAAGGGCATATATGGTGCCCTCCTTGACTAAGCCAGTCCACACCTGTTCAGGGACCCCTAGTCCCTGCTCTGGCGTGAAACTGGACAAAGGAAAGGGGAGTGACCACTCCCTTATCCATCACCACCTCAGGGGTGGTGCCCAGAGCTCCACCAGTGTGTCCCTGGCATTAGCCATCTTTGAATCCGAGGTGTGGGGACACTCTGGAGACATCTGAGTGGCCAGTGCCAGCAGGTGACATCAGAGACCCCTCGTGATAGGTGCATACCTGGGTAAGTAGCTAATCCCTCTCTCAGGGCTATTTAAGGTGTCTCTTCAGGGTGTTTCCTCAGATTCAGCTTGCAAGACTCCTCCGGGAATCCTCTGCATCCTCTGCTTCAGCTTTTGACCTTCAGATCAACTGCAGACTGCTCCAGGAATCGCTGTAACTGCAACAAAGTATCCAGGATGACTCCTGTGACCTGCAACTTCAGATTCAGCCAGCATTTGCAACAGTTTCCAAGGTGTGCCCGCTCTGAGGACTGCTGTCTTCATCCTGCACCAGATGAACAGAATGAATCTCCCATTGAGTGAAGGAGTCAGCTTCCTGCTTCTGCATGCACTCTTCTGCGATGACAACCGCTACTCTGGGACTCCTCTCCTGACGACGAGACTGCTCCCTGGACAGTGGGACAGCACCCAAGAACACAGGATGACATCAGGAAGAGGTGGAAGGACTTACGTGGGAAGGTACGTCCCGTGGTCTCAAGACACCACATTGCGGGTCAGAGGACTGGCGGCGGACCCCACCTCCTCCCCCAGAGCTCACTACATTGGAGGAGCAGGTCTTGGTTATACTGCATCCTGAGGGCCTCGCAGGAGTAGCAGGAGGAATGGACTCTGGTAAGTCAAACCTTTAACTACTTCATCCCCCACCCACCTGCATGCTATCACATACCCCCACCCTCGCCTTCACCCCATCACTCCAACCCCTCACGTATGTCCCAATATCAGAAACCACACATCCCAAACCTAAGCACTGCATGTAACACCAAAGCATGGACACCCATCACCAAAGCATGGCCACTACACATACCCATACACCCCCCTAAACCATTATCACACAAGGTCCTACACAGGAATGCAAGCACTGGGGTACAAGGTCACCCACCCATTGCACACCATGGCAGACACAGATGCAATAATCATGCCTTTACACCCCTGTCGGACCCCTACCCAACGTCACCGGACAGGAGGGTCCAGATATGTCCACTCAACCCACAGAAGAGGCCCACAGTGATGACAGCAGCTCAAGATGAACAGCCCGGCCCAACTGGGATCTCGGGGCAGTCGGTTCCCCTCACACTGGCACAGGCCACTACAGAGCTTCCCCCCTCTGGAAACACCAGCACAGCACCCACCCAGCGGGCCCATACCTCTGTCCCCAGGACACGTCAATCAGCAGTGTGTCCACCACTACAGGGAACCCAGGCTAACCCACCACCCCAACAACACCAGGGACCTGGGGGCAGTGGTAGTGGGCACACGGTTCAGGGGACAGAGGCACAGGAACACAGGGGAACTGGGAGGGCTGCTGTGCGACAGGGGGAGGATAAGCCCAGGGAACCCACTCTCCACGAGGCCCTCTCCAACATCATGAGAGCCTACTACCATTCCCAGGAGATAATGGCAACGCTGCTGGCCAAGTTTCGGGAGACCCAGCGGCTGCAGGAGGAACAGTATTTGGGCTTCAGGGAGGAACTCAAATCCATCAATTCCACCCTGGGCACCATTGTAGAGGTGCTGAAGGAACTTGTCAACACCAGGAGGGACACTGTGGCACAACAAGGGGCCCCTAACACTAGCCTGGATGATGAATTGCCCACCACCTCTGCCGGCACTAGTGGACAGGAGGCACTACCACAGGACCACCACACCAGCACCTCACCCCCTGCAGATGGAGAACCACCCCGCAGGCAGTCCCTAAGATCCAGGACAAAGACAGAGAACAATGCCAAGACCACCGCCAAGAAATGAGACAACCCTGATTGTCATCCTTCTGTCCCACTTTGTCTCTCTGTCCATACTTAAACTGCCCTAGCTCCACTTCCTAGGCCCCTTTGGACAATGCACCTGTGAGACTAATAGACTAGACTCTGCCATGGACATTCCTCCACCATTCCCCCTTACCATTTTACAACCCCCTCCACTATTGAGCACTTAAATAAACACCCTTAAATCACAAAACAATCAGGATTCTGTCTGTGCTTTTGAAAATGTGTATTAGCAATAACAGTGGCAAAATGCTATATCAAATGTAATGTCAACATACCTATGTCACACAGCTCTAGTCCATGTGGAAACAAAGCAGATGTCACACAGTGGAACCCACATCTGTGAAATTGTAAGGGAAAGTGAAAACTCAGTGGCCATACACTGGGTGAAAATGACAGACAGATGAGAGGTAGTAGAATTAAATCAGATGTAGCAGGCAGTGTTGTCTTCTTACCTGTGTCTCACTGGAAGTATTGCAGGATCACCATGTTCCTGTTGTCTATGTCCTCTTCTTCTGCTTCCTCGTCTTCACTGTCCACAGGCTCCACAGCTGCCACAAGAACTCCATCTGGATCATCCTCCTGCAGAAAAGGCACCTGTTGTCGCAAAGCCAAGTTGTGAAGCATACAGCAGACCACGATGATCTGCCACACCTTCTTTGGTGAGTAGATTACGGAACCACCTATCATATGGAGGCACCAGAACCTGGCCTTCAGTAGGCCGAAGGTCCGCTCTATAATCCTCCTAGTTAGCCCATGGGCCTCATTGTAGCATTCCTTTGCCCTTGTCCTGGAATTCCTCACTGGGGTCAGTAGCCATGACAGGTTGGGGTAACCAGAGTCACCTGCAAATGTCGAGGGACAACTGTTAGACACACACTAACTCATAGGGACATCCCCAGACCCAGTCACCTAGTCACACTGTATTGGGTCCATGTCCTCACCTAATAGCCACACACGGTGCCTCTGGAGTTGCCCCATCACATAGGGGATGCTGCTATTCCGTAGAATATATGCATCATGCACTGAGCCAGGAAACTTGGCATTCAATTGGGAGATGTACTGGTCTGCCAAACACACCATCTGCACATTCATCGAATGGTAACTCTTCCGGTTTCTGTACACCTGTTCACTACTGCGGGGGGACCAAGGCCACATGTGACCCATCAATGGCACTTATGATGTTGGGGATATGTCCCAGGGCATAGAAATCACCTTTCACTGTAGGCAAATCCTCCACCTGAGGGAAAACGATGTAGCTCCGCATGTGTTTCAGCAGGGCAGACAACACTCTGGACAACACGTTGGAAAACATAGGCTGGAACATCCCTGATGCTATGGCCACTGTAGTTTGAAAAGACCCACTTGCTAGGAAATGGAGTACTGACAGCACCTGCACTTGAGGGGGGATTCCTGTGGGATGGCGGGTAGCTGACATCCGGTCTGGCTCCAACTGGGCACACAGTTCCTGGATTGTGGTACGATCAAGTCTGTAGGTGATGATCACATGTCGCTCCTCCATTGTCGACAGGTCCAACAGCGGTCTGTACACTGGAGGATACCGCCATCTCTTCACATGCCCCAGTGGACGGTGCCTATGGAGGAGAACAGCGAGCAGAGAGTCAACCAACTCTGAGGTACGTAAACACAGCTTAATCGGAAAATATTAGCAAATCGACATATGCCTGTATTAGTGTTTAAGCAAGTCCTAGATATGTGTGACGCAGTCCAAAATAATGCCATGTGGGCCCATGAAATGTCAGCTGCACTGACCTGTAAAGTGGGACAAGGGGATATGAGGTAACTGCGCTGGCGTTGTACACCGTCGCGGTAGGTGGTCGAAGACCGCTGCACTATCCTGCATTGGTTAACATTGGATCCTATGGGTCCCAGGAGCCAATGACGATGTACACCAGCGGTGACGGTACAAACCGCCGCGGACGTGACCGTCATTTTCTCTCTGTTCAATCACTTGATACCTGATCTTCAACAGGAGAGGACCTACACTGCAAGTGCTGCTGTGACCTCAGTCTGGAAGAGACAATGGCTCGTGTGTCTGGGGAAAGGGCCCCTGCCTTCAGCAAGGAGGAGTTGGAGAAACTAGTAGAGGGGGTCCTCCCCCAGTACACGCTACTCTACGGTCCTACAGACAAACAGGTAAGTACACTGTGAGCATGCTGTATGGGCAATGCCTGTGTGGAGTGGTGTGGATGAAAGATAGGGGGGGGTGAGAATGAGGCTTGCATGAAACAACGGTGAGTGCATGAGCGTCATGGCAAGGGTAGGGATGCGGGCCAATGACTGTGACGGTGCGGATGGTAGTATCTTCTGCCTTTCCCCTGTACTATTTCTGTAGGTCAGCGCCCACCAGAAGAAGGACATTTGGTGTGCCATCGCCAAGGAAGTCCGGACCCTGGGGGTCTACCACAGACGGAGCACCCAGTGCCGGAAAAGATGGGAGGACTTTCGCCGCTGGAGCAAGAAGACGGCGGAGGCCCAGCTGGGGATGGCCTCCCAACGTGGGAGGGGTGCCCGTAGCACCATGACCCCCATGATGTTCAGGATCCTGGCGGTGGCGTACCCGGAGTTGGATGGGCACTTGAAGGCATCACAGCAGCCACAAGGGAGTGAGTACACTCTCATTCTGCTGATGCAGCGCACATTGGAGGTGTCTGGGTGGGGTAGTCGGGCTGTGTGCTCCCTAGGCCGGGGCGAGTTTAGTAGGCAAGGTCCCTTCTTAAGGCAGGCCCTGTGGCACTCCACCCCACCTGCGTACAGTGCCAACTACACCTAGTCAGGCTCCTGTGACATCCATGTGTGCAGCAATCGGGCATAGCCTTGTAACCCATGTCCCTGGGATTGATTAGGGAACTTCAAGTGCATGGCGTAGTGCAGGGGGCTTCTGTGTCTGTAGTGTCCGCCAACAGTAGCGGTATTGCATGCACTCAACATGTTTTTCTTCTGTCTCCCCTCCCTTTTTGTGGTCTCCCTGTTCATGTGTGCATTAGCATCATCAGGTGGAGAAGCAGTGGCACGGAGCAGGAGGGAGCTGCATCCCACATGGCCCTGAAGGGTGACACAACAGAGGCTGAATTCACCAGTGGGACGGATTGTGAGGGGAGCTCCACGGCGGGGACAGGAGCTGAGACCAGCGATATGGACTCCTCCTCTGATGGGAGCTGCCTTGCTCTACCAGCACTGCCCTCCCAGCAGCCCCTCAGCGTGTATCCCGTGCCCGCTCACCCAGGAGGGTGGGCATCTCCTTCGCCCCTGGCACCTCAGCCCCTGACCCTGTCACCGCTGCTGCCCTCAGTGAGGAGGCCTTTGACCTCCTCAGGTCCCTCACTGTTGGGTAGTCTACCATTTTGAATGCCATCCTGGGTGTAAAGAAGCAGTTGCAGCAAACCAATGCATACCTGGAGGGCATTCTTTCTGGTCAGGCAGCCCATCAGTGAGCTTTTCAGACTGTGGCCTCAGCACTGATGGCAGCCATTGTCCCTGTCTCTAGCCTCCACCCTCCAATTTCCTCCACCCAGACCCAAACCCCTGTACCTCAGCCTATCCCAAGCACACCATCAGACCAGCATGTACACACCTCAACACACAAGGGAAGCTCTGGCAAACAGAAGCACCACACATACAGGCACTCACACAAGCATTATACACATGCAGACACACCAACATGCACTGCCTCCACTGTGTCCCCCTCCTCCTCATCTCCCTCCTCCCTCCCAGTCTCGTCTCCACTCACACCTGCATGCACTACATCCTCAGCCACTACGTCCATCACCAGCACACCCATTACCACACCACGCTCATGTGCAGTCACCACCCCCACTACCATTCACACATCCCCTGTGTCCTCTACCAGTGTGTCTGTGAGCCCACCTCCCAAGGTACACAAATGCAGCCACACACCCACCCAACAGCCATCCACCTCAGGACAGCCTCCAGCCCATGCACCTTCACCCAAAGTCCCCAAACGTACACCTCCTCCACTCCCAAACCCTCTCTATCTACCCGTCCCAATGTTCCTTGACCTCTTGCCCTCAACTCCCCCCCTTCAGTTTCCTAGGGCCTGCCTCTCCAGGTCCCAACCCAGCACCTCAGCCACAACATCAGTGGGAACAGTGGTGCCAGTAGTAACCGGATTCTGGAGTGCGCCAGGCAGCAGGGCAGCCAGTGTGGCAAGGACCAGAGCACAGACAGTCCCCCACCTGTAAAGCACAAAACTTTGCCAGTGACCGGCGGGAGAGAGGAAAGAAATCAGCCACCAAAGCCGTTCCCAGGGGTACAGTTGGGAGTGTGGAGACAGCTGCGCCACCATCCAAGGTGAGGAAGGGGCACAGTAAAACTGGCAAGTCTGGGAAAATCTGCACGGCGGACAAGACCGCCACCAGCCCCGCTGCCCAGGACACCGCCCCCACCACCACCGCTGCCCAGGACACTGCCGCCACCAGTACCGCTGCCCAGGACCCCCACGCCACTAGCACCGCTGGCCAGGACACCGCCGCCACCAGTCCTGCTGCCCAGGACACTGCTGCCACCAGCACCGCTGCCCAGGACGCCACCAGCACCGCTGCCCAGGACACCGCCTCCACCAGCACCGCTGGCCAGGACACCGCTGCCACCAGCACCTCTGCCCAGGACACCGCTGCAACAAGCACTGCTGCCAAGGACACCGCCGCAACAACACCGCAGGCCAGTGAGTGCCAAAGATTCCGACGCTACTGAGGCCGCCACGAGCAGGATGAAGCACTCTGGGCCCAAAGCCACCTGCAGAACCAGTGGAGAAAGGCATCCACTACCTCTGTCCTTGGCAGGATGAAGCACTCTGGGCACAAAGCCCCTCCAGAACCAGTGGAGAATGTTATCCACTTGAGAGACTGTGGCTTTGCACTCCCCAAGATTAAGCAGTGGGCAAACCACCCACTGTAGAGACTTGAGACTTGAGAGAATGTGGCTTTGCACTCCCCAGGATTGAACAGTGGGCAAACCACCCACTGTAAAGACTTGAGAGACTGTGGCTTTGCACTCCCCAGGATTGAACAGTGGGCAGACCACCCACTGTAGAGACTTGAGAGACTGTGGCTTTGCACTTCCCAGGATTGAACAGTGGGCATGGAGCCCCCTCGTGGATCTGGCATCGTGCACTCATCCAGCTGAGGTGCCCCCCCCTTCCCCCTGAGGTGCCTGTTTTCTTTTATCTGATGCCCCAGCAGTGTTCTCTCCGTCTTGTTCGGGTATCTTGTGTGGGCCTCGCCGATGCCTTTTGGGCTCAGTGGTCCACGGACTATGATAGTGGAATCCCTTGGACTTGTATTCTTGGTGTATAAATTTGTTTGTAGTGTACATATCTTTATATATGTATATATTTTTGATTACTGTATTTGAATATATTACAATCATTCGACTTATTTCCTTTTGTCCTTGTATTCTTCCTGGGGGGGCTGGGGGGTGTAACTGTAATGTATCATGATGTATTAGTGTGTGTGTTGTCGTGGGTGAAGGTGGGGGTGGGGGTTTTGCGTGTTGCGTGTGTGTGTGACTGTTTTTTCCCTCCCCTGTGTCATAGGTGTAGTACTCACCGTTTTCCTCTCCGCCGGCGTTCGTGCTCCAGGTAGAGGAGCAGGAAGATAAAGGCTGGAAAAATCTGGAGCTCGGGTTCCATGGCGTCCTGGTTCCTTGTGGGGTGTGTAGAGGTGAGCGTTTCCCCTTCCAAGTCCTGTTTCCACCGTGTTTTTGTTGGCGGTGAATCCATCCCGGAAAAGGTGGCGGATTGGACTGTTGTAATTCTGTGGGCGGTACATTGTCCTCCGGCTGTCTGTTGGCGGTTGCCGCCGCTGTGTTTGTTTGTACCGCCTTGGCGGTCGGAGTGTTAAAGTGGCTGTCTATGTTGGCGGTTTCCGCCATGGTCATAATTCCATTTTTTTTCCCGCCGGCCTGTTGGCGGTTTTACCGCCGCTTTAACACCGACCGCCAGGGTTGTAATGACCACCATAATCTTTGGCAGAAACTGCTAAAATAGTGAATCAAACACTCCTTTTCATAGTCACTAAGGCCCATATTTACACTTTTTTAGCGCCGCATTTATGCCGCTTTTCTACCTAAATGTGGCACAAACTACCAAAATACAATTGTATTTTGTACGTTTGCGCTACTTTTGCATCAGAAAATGACGCAAATGCGGCGCTAACAAAGTATAAATGTGGGCCTGCCAATAGCTTCCCAACAAGTGTTTAACCTTAATGAGGTATGCAAACTGCTTCCAGAGCAGAACCCTGGCTTAGGCCGGGTAATAACATGAGATGGGTGTAGGGCATTATATCCCTATCAGCCCAGAAAAGACAGTTGAGGTAGACCCAGGAGTTTCATTAATTTGAAAGGGACAGAGCTGAGGCCCGCCAATTCATAGTGTAGTGTAAGGAGAGGCACGAAGAAGGGAAAACCTTTATCCCAAAGGCCCACACTAGCCAGGCTGGCTGTGAACTGAGTGGGAGGGAAGCTACCCCCAGAACAGTATTGGAGAGTACGCATGGGAGGGGATTCCACATTTTCTTCACCACACTTCTGGGTGGACACAAGAGCTCTGCACAAGGGAGAGAGGGTTCCCCATCCTTGATTCTAGAAGTGAGTGCACACTATGTATGTTTTCAGTAGGACAAACAGGAACTACAGAAAAAGTGGGGAGGGTTGGCCCCAGGTATGGATCCAGGAAGGCTTCCCCCCCAGGTTAGAGAGTCTCCAGGAGTCACCCCCCACTGGCCAGTGCCAACCCGTAATGAATCACTTCAAGGAAACCTCCTTGTACTCTGGACCAGTGGAAGATCAGAAGCATTCAGGACCTTCTGTCTGTGATCTAAGAGGAACCCTGAAGTACTAGAACTGCTTCCTATTGAACTCAGGATTAAGAAGTGTGCTCCAAGGATCTGTTGGCTGACCTCCTATGTGGCTACAGCGACAGAACAAGCTGCAAGAGGCTTTTTTCATGTAGCGATCCATTGACCAGTACTAACTGTATCTGATCTGGACCTTGATAGTGGATGGCCACTGCTGGAGCAAATCCTGGCCCGTAAATGCTGTCCCTGAGGTATGTCATTGGTGCTTATAATTTTTGGCACTATTTTAAAACATTTATATCTATGGTTCTCCTGCCACAGCTACCAGGATGTTGAACTCATGTTTTTTTAGTGATTTTGGGGTTCACTCTGAGAAGTTAGTTTTGTTTATTTTGTGACGGCAGCGTCCAACCCCACTCCTAAATAATAGTCCACCTGTTTACAGTTAAGGTAGAAGAGGTGGTGAAGTAAGGAGAGAGAAATAAAATAAAACATTATTTTTCAATGTAATTGCCACCAACTGACTGAGAGTGCAAGGGCTAATGCAGGGCAATCGAGGCATGCACACTATGGGGCAGATTTATTTTTAGTGCAATGTAGGGCTGCAACCAAAATTACTACATTGAGTTGTGCAAGGGACGCAAAGTTGAGAAAAGCCATATTTATTTTTAAAAAATCTGGCAACTGCTCAGTGCACCTGCACTAGTGTACAACATTTGCACCATGGTGCTGAAGTGTGTGTGTTTGTGTGTGTGTGTGTGGTGTTAGATTTGTACTGGAAGTATACCCTTCCAGTGTACAAGTCTATGCCTAGACAAATTCTTAAACATTCCACATGTTTATATGTGCTGTACAGGGCAGCACACATGCAATGTGTTGAACGCTTGCTGAAATGAAAATATTTATCCATGTTAGTACCTGCTTCAACAAGGTGTTAGTTTTTAATGCAGAGCCTGGTTTGGCTATTTTAGTAGATCAGGTTTTGAGCCAAAACTAAGGATCTTTGATCTGACCCTCCTAAGTTAAATCTAGGTGATGATACCTTGAGACAGAGGAGCAACGAAGCACAAAGAGCTGTATGCACTGAGAAAAGGGCACCATTTTGCTCTGGAATGCAAATGCACGCGCTGGAGTTTGCTATGCTTTGCATCAATTTGTGTGGCCGTCCTGGCACAAACTGAAGTAAATATGGCCCCTAATTAAGCATGCTTCACTATCAAATTAGAAAAAAATGAAACATGGTATTATGTTAGGAAATCTGAGTGTCCCACCTACTTTACTAGGGGGGCTTCTGGAAGGTGGAGGCCCTTGGTAATTGCCCACTTTGTACATTCCTTAAAACATCTCTGCTGCACTGCTTACTTTCTATGAAAATAAATGCAGGAGCCAAAATTGTTTGTTAGGAGTCCATAGCTAGTGCTGCCCAATGCCAGGGTTACCACAAGGCTTCCTAAAGCATTTCTTAGGAGTCCATTGCAAGTGTTGCCCAACGCCAGGATTTTAATCTTTTTCTACATGTTTTCTCCCTTTTCGATCTCAGTTATGGGGAGGCTAAAAATATGTCACTGTCCCCGAAAAGTGAGTGGTACTGCTGGCCACCTTCAATCATTGGCACAAATGAAGCTGTTGTGGTGTGGCTATCTTGTTTGGCTTCCAGCTGACTGTTTTTTTAGGTCCAATCCTACCAGACAGCTCAGCTGTCTGCTTTGTTAAAGTCATCTTGGTGACTTTCAGAAAGTTGACCTAGGAATGCATTCAGCCTGTTGATTACCATTGGCTTTGTGGTTTGTAACTCACAATTTCTGGCCCTCTATTTGCTGGCTTTATTTGCTTTAGGCTCCGCAGATTCAGTTTGGCCCTCTTGTTGCCTAAACCATGTTTACTGTATCGTCCTACAAACTCTCTTTCTGTAAACAGGCCTTTAAATCATCTTCTTATCTTGTCACATTTGCTGTGCTTTCAAAGGCCGAGGTCAAATGTCAGGTGCTGTCTTCTGAGATTATTTATTTACTTTTCTTTCTCTGACTTCAAAGTGAGAGGATTTATGTGACAATCTTGCTGGATGCTGGGGTAGGAAAGACTTTTTTTTCTAGCACACAACATGTAAATTAACTGTTTAAGTATTTCAGAGTATATCCGAATTAGTAACACAAATGAAGCGCATTATTAAATGTTTTTGGTATTTCTGAAATCCTTTGGAAACAAATACTTTAATATGATCAAAACAACTCAATAAACTAGGTGGTGCAATTTCCACACATTGTAGTTTGTGTACTGTATAATTGTATTAGTAAAACTGTACATCTGTGCAAATTTAATGGTCATTTCAATTGAGAATGTGTTGTCTCCCATGGCAGTATGCTACCTGACCACGCATACTCCATTCTATGCACTCTACTCTGCAATACTCCACACCACTGCATTCTACTCTACAGCACTCCACTTTAGACCACTCTACGCCACTGCACTCTGCTCCACTCCACTCTGCACCACTATATTCTATGCCACTTCACCTCTCTACTCTACCCTGTACCACTCTATTCTATGCCAATGCACTCTTTGTCACTCTACTCCACACCACTGTGCTCTTTGCCACTGCACTTTACATTACTCCAGTCTAGACCACACCAATCTAGTCTGTGCAACTCCACTCTGCGCTTTTGTACTCTACGCCACTCTGCAACATTGCACTTCACACCACTTCAATCTATGCTCATACAATCTATGCTAATGCACTTTACTCTATAACACTCAACTCTATCCCCCTGCACTCTATACTAATCCACTGTGTACCACTCTAATCTACTTTGCACTATTGCACTTTATGCCACTGTACTCTACTCTACAAAATAACACTCTACGTCTGCCTCTGCAACTGCACTCTACCTTACATCACTCCACTGTACGCTACTTCACTCTACTCAGAATCATTCTACTCAATGCCAATGCACTCTACACCACTCTAGTCTACTCTGTGCCACTCCACTCTATGCCACTGCACTCTATGTCACTCTATACTTAAACACTGCACTCTACATTAATACACTCTACACAACTGCACTCTTTGTCACTGCACTCTATGCCACTGCACTCTACTCTGCATCAGTGTACTCTACGCCACTACTCTAGACACCACTATGCTCCACTGCAGTCTGACACTCTACTCTGCAGCATTGCAGATTCCTCCACTGAACTCTACACCACTCTACTCTGCACTCTACGGCACTATACTCTACTCTAACCCACTCTATGCTACCATACTCTACACCTCTCTATGCCATTGTGCCCTATGCCCCTTTGCTCGACTCTGCACCCTACAACACTGCACTCTATGCCATTTGACTCTACTCTGCACTACTGCCCTCTGCATCACTCAACTGTACGCCACTCTACTCTGTACCACTCTACTCTGCGCCATTCCACTCCGCGCTACTCCACTCTACTATGCACCACTCTAATCTGTGCCACTGTAGTCTAAGATGTTGCATTGTATGCCTCTGAATTCAATGTCACTGCACTCAATGCTAATGGGCTCTACGCCACTATAAACTGTAACACACTACTCCAGTACACTCCATGCCACTCCAGTGTATGCCATTCTATGCCACTTCACATTATGTCACTCCAATACAAGACACTCTCTGCCACTCCATTCCTCAACCATTCCACTCTATGACACTCCACACAACTCTCCTATATGCCACTAACTTTTGCCCATGACAAACAGCAGCCATACTAGCGTACAGCATAGTTAAAACATGACAAAGCCAATAGCTCTTTAATTGGCGCGACCTACTGGTTTTGCCAGCGCTTGTTTTCTTTCCTGCAAAGCCACGGCCTAACTATGAGGAATGAAACGACTTTGTATTTCGTGATGGGAAGCCAGTCACGCAGAAGTGAAGAAGTTATTCATACACATTATGGAGTATCTATTCAAAAGTGAACTTCTTTGGTGGCTTTTAAAGACCATTTAAATTGATATTTACTTAAAATAGACATCTTTACTGTCATTTGTGTAGCCTAAACGTACCCAGTAGCACTAAAACTGCCCGTTTCAGAGATGATTTTTTGTTATTGGTGTACATCTTTCTGCATATAATATTCTCGTCTTTACAGGAGCTGAAGTACTGCTTGCTTCACCATATCATAGATGAACGAAGCCGTTGGCTTTATTTATTGTTAGATTTTATTGCAGTATCAATCAAATTCGCAAACGTTTAATGAATGCTGTCATGTCGTTATTCAAAACTATAATGCACAAATAGGATCCCTTCCTCTGAGGTCACTGTAGAAGTTGCTGTAAAAGTTGACTTTTCCTTTTTTTCAATACTTTTCCTCATTAATGACATTTCAATTTCTGTTTTTATAATTTCTGTCTGAGGAGGCATTTAGAAGTATGAAACACGTTTCTGGTAATGTAGGTGATAGTCAGTAAAGTTTACAATTAAGCAATAAGAAGTTACAGAGGGAACTTTGTAGTCCAAAAAACATTGGGCAAAATTACCAATCTTCAATCAACTACACAGACCCAATCAAAAGCCTGTTTTCTACTATGAAACGTTTTTGTCATTATTTGTGTTAGCTCAGAAGTCTCCGAACGTTTCTGTAAAAATAGCTGTTTATGCTCAATGCAACTCATATCGAGATATTAATCCTATTAATATTGAAATATTGACCGCATCAGACAAGATTTTGTTTGTGGCTACCATATGCAAGATTACTACCAGCAATCGCCTCACTCCTTCAGGCATGGCTGCAAGCCACAACGTATCAAAAGCCTCTGGCCCCAGACTAGTAACATTTGTAAAAAAAGGTTTTCCCAATGCCACATGATTTAGCACTAAAATATTTGCCTTAAACACATTTTGGAAACTCTGCCATTTCCTCCAAATGTCAGTTTATGAGTTGTTTTTTATAAGAAAAGAGTCAGGTTTTAGGAGGCTTTAGAAGGTCAGATACCAATGTGTGGGTTGCATTTTATATATGTAGCTTAAACGAAAATGTCCTGTATTATGAAATAATGGTCTGTTTGAACCATTAGCCACAAATTGCCCCATCAGTTAAAATCACAGGTCAATCGAACAACAAATCATGCATAATCAAAATGCTCCTAAAATAAGGTATTCTGGATTCAAGAACAATTAACCCAAGCATGTTGTGTTGAATCCTCTTGATGGCATATTACTACTATGACAAGTGCAGATGCTCGTGCAATGGCCAGTGAGTGGTTCAAAAGATGGGTAGACATGTCAGGTTAGGCCACCAACCTGTGCAAGAACTGCTCTGCCCATAGTTTTCCCCTCTCTGGTGGAACATTCTGAGGTTGGTGACCTTAAGTGATTAAGAATGGTGATGGAACTGCCTGTGACACAAGTCTCTGTTAGGTCAACAATGTTCTAGTTGATTTTGCATAATAGAAAACAAGGCCTAAGTTTATTAAGTCCTTGCATTGCCACTGTGTCATGCAAGGTGACACAAAGTAGTGCAAGGGCTTAAGTGACATTTATTAATCCACGGAAAGCCACCTTGCATAGCTCTGAGTATGGTCTAGTGACTTAGTAAATCCAGAGTAATGCAAGGTAGCCAAATCACTGCTTTGGGTTACTCTGCAGTGGGAAGACATTCCTTGGGTGGAGCATGGGTGCTCCATTGTATCTACCAATGAATTCTGGTGCATTTCCAGATTTGCAATGGGTAGTAAACCTGAGAACATATCCAAATACTATGCCACCCCAACAGAGGTATAACGAGGAGGCATATCTTTCTTTCTCCTTGTTAGTTCCTCTTTCTACGTGTGCTGCACACATTAAAAAAAGAAAATGCAGCTGAGGGTTGTTTTGTGCAGGAAGTTGTCTTCCTGCACAAAAACAATCCTGCCTGTGTGGGAGGTACCCTAGTGTCACAACTCCAACTTGTGTCCTATGTGCGGTGGGTTTTATTTACAGGGCTCATATCACCCTCCCCTTTTGGTGCCTCCTTCCCTGAGTACTCTCAGTCATGCTTCCCTTGTGACGCCTTCCAGTCTTGAACACTCTGTGATTTTCCTCCCAGGAAACCTAAACCACCTGTTCTGTTGCTATGCAAGTTTAGTCTATTTAGGATAGTTATACTTCCACTGTGAATTATCGAATTGTACCACCATGCACTTGAGGTCCATTGTTCTTGTTTATTGTTACAAATCACCGTTTGCACCTGCCATTTGCAAGGCCTCGTATCTGTTGTATGTAACACGTGACTTTTCCCAGGTTCACTGGAATATTCTCCACTTCCACGTGGGACACGTGCCTTCTGAAACACTCTTTGCTTCCAGTATAAACGCCTCCTCTGAACCTGCATCGGGACTTGGCCTCATTCCCATTCCTGCACAGTCATCGTCCCTGAACTCACCTCTTTAGTCGCCCGACACTTCCATCGCTCTAGTCTCCCAAGCTGTCCTGATGATTCTGTGATCATGGAGTCTGCAAGACTTCCAGTGTCTTCCTTCTTGACCTAAGATTCACCTCCTCTTGAGCTTCTTGCATTGAGTCTCCTGTCGTCTTTTGATTCCAGTTCAAGTACTATACATGGATAAGTACTTTCCCTTTCAGATTTACATTGGGAAAGAAGAATATTGCAGCCCTCCGTACATTTGGGAGGCATCTATATAGTAAATAGGCACATATAGAGAAGACAGTGAAATACAAGAAAACAGTCCAGGAAATGAAATCAGGGTTATTGGTTTGTTTTGTATCAGATCTGTTGAAGGAGAATAGCTCCCTGGTCATTAGGTGACGGAGAAGGGGACAGTAGTCACAGGGTGACAGGCTGCAGATGGCTGTACCAGCTAGTGAAGTTTATTTTACTGATTGGCAGAGATCCAGATATGCAAAACCAAGGGTCCTTTTCACTTGCAATTAAAGAAGGGCAGGCACTAAGAAGGCATCAACAAAGTTATTTCTAGTACTTGACACCATCACTGGAGACCTAGATGAGCAGTTCATGATGCAAATCATCTAAAAGGGATTAATCTGTACATTGCCAGCTCCTAAAATGAGTGCTATGTTCAGATTAGCCAGATTAGGTTGGGCTGCTACCATCATTAATCGGGAGTGGAATAGTCTGCACAGTATACTTTTATCTGCAGCATTTGTATTTCCTTCATTAGCACTGATTTGAAATAAATCCTAACTTCACAGAAATTACCAATGCAAGACAGTACTTTTTCTGGCGGCAATGATGTTCTGTCAGCAGGCATGCATTCTTTCACATCACATTACAGGATATTTATTGACAAAGTAGCACATGGTCCAGGATTTTAGCATAGTCGTGGGTGACTAAAGATCCCAGCAGCCTACATGTTTACCTATAGAGACTACATCTGGGATTGCACCTGCCCCCGGGAAGTCAATTAGGGGATGCCAATAGTAACTACTGTACCCCTGTTTCACTCTTGGCACCTCTGGCATTGACCATGCTATGGCTGGTATCATATGCCATGAAGGCAGCAAAGAGGAGATCGGATTCAGGACAACATCTCCCCCTTCCCTAACGCACCAAGATAAGCACTCCGGCCCATATTTATACTTTTTGACGCACAACTGCGCCAACGCAGTTGTGCGTCAAAAATTTTACCGCCGGCTAACGCCATTCCAAAGCGCCATGCGGGCGCCTTATTTATTGAATGACGTTAGCCGGCGCTGCGGACTGGTGTGCGTCAAAAAAAATGACTCACACCAGGCAGCGCCAGCGTAGGGGAAAATGGAGCTTGGGCGTCAAAAAATGGGGCAAGTCAGGTCTGAGGCAAAATTCAGGCCTCAACCCGATTTGCGCCATTTTCTTTGACGCCCAACCCCCATTGAAATGACTCCTGTCTTAGCAAAGGCAGGAGTCATGCCCCCTTGCCCAATGGCCATGCCCAGGGGGCTTATGTCCCCTGGGCATGGTCATTGGGCATAGTGGCATCTAGGAGGGCACAAATCAGGCCCCCCTATGCCACCAACAAAATACGAAAAAAACCACTTACCTGAACTTACCTTAACTTCCCTTGGATGGGTCCCTCCATCCTTGGGTGTCCTCCTGGGGTGGGCAAGGGTGGCAGGGGGTGTCCCTGGGGGCATGGGAGGGCACCTCTGGGCTCCTTCTGAGCCCACAGGTCCCTTAACGCCTGCCCTGACCCAGGCGTTAAAAAACGGCGCCCATCAGGCTGGGCGCCGTTTTTTAAGGCCTTCCCCCTCCTGTGCGTCAAAATGACGTCACAGTATAAATAAGGCGCACGTGCCTTAAAGTCATTTTTTGGAAGGGAACGCCTACCTTGCATATAATTAACGCAAGGCAGGTTCCCCCTTTCAAAAAATGGCGCACATGGTGGAACTTTGATGCCCGCTGCGTCGGACGTCAAAGTATAAATATGGGGCAGTGTTTGCGCCGATTGTGCCTCAAAAAAGTTTGACGCACATTCGGCGCAAAGAGAGTATAAATATGCCCCTCCCTTTCCTTCGCAAGTGTCAAACAATACTAAGTTGTGAGGGTGCCCACAGTATATATTTGCACCTTCACCTGCATCATGATTCAAGTGCCGGAGAGTCTGAATATACATCGCAGCTCCAGAGGGTGCTGCTATTATTATACCTACATGAAAACACATGTTAATCTTGATGTGTCTTCATTGTCTTTTAAGTGCTTTCAAAACGCATGAACTATCTTCCCGAAATGGCATACACTTAGCCAGTTCCCTGTGATGCTGTCAGAATGCTGACTGCAGTAATTGCTTCCTCTTTCAGATAGCAATAGGGCTTCCCAAGATTGAGTTTTGATGTGTTTGGATCAAGGGTTAATGTTTACTGAAAAAGATCTTCCTTGAATTTGAAATTCGATTATTATTCATGGCTCTCGTTTAGAGCCACTAGTGTGAATGACTGGAGTCTAAATCCAGTGATTCACTGCTTTGAAGTAGATGAATATTTAACAAAAACTGTTACTCACTGTTGCTCCCTCTGAAAGAAATTCAAGGCTGCTCTGGCTGGACTTTGTGAGAGCCTTTCAAAGAAGTGCTCAACAGCAAGGAGCACAGCCTCTTGGAGAGAGGGAAGGGAAGGCACAGAGATTGATGTGGGTGGGTGAATGGTGGCCAGGTATTATTTTCCTCCCAATACTCCCGTGCCTCAGTGTAACAGTTGAAAGCATGAGCAGAGGATTTTAGGGCTATCCATAACATAAGATTTAGATACATAAAAAGTGCATTATGTCAATGTTTTTCACCTTTGGGTGCTGTGTGACATTATAGACAGCTCAAGCATTACTCCTTGGCACGAAGCAGACAGGCTTCATGTGAGAAAATGTGTAAATCATTTAAATGTACCAAAACAGTTAAAAAGTTAAAAAAAAAAAAAAATACAAATCCCACTCCAATTTATGAAAATAGAGAATATTCTAAAGACCAAAATCAATGCCATCATGGCAAAAATCCAATGAGGTGAACCAAAGATATGAGTGTTTAAGTTTTAAATAAGTATAGAGCCAAAAACCATTACACACCAACCGTGGTCATCTGGTTGTGCTAGCCACAATTTAACATCAACTAAGATGGATCAGATACAGAGGCCAGGTTCATCCTGGCAAGAGGTTTTACCCTCTGACTTAGCTTCTGAAATCATGGCCACAAATCCACAGTGGGGCAAGGCAGCAGGCTGTGGCTGAGAAGAGGTCCAAGAGGCTGAATAGCCATTGCCCAAGGTCCTGCTGAAGTTGTTTCCTTTTGGTGGGAAAGCTACAAGCTGGAGAAATTCAAAGATTGCAACCAAGGAAGGTCCCTCACTGGCCAGATACATTTAGCACCTTCAACCGGCGAAGATTTATATCTTTGGATGTGGCCCCTTTTGTGGTGCTTGGATGTTTTTGGCAGGGCAAGGCTGAAAGTTCATGTCCTTGGTGAGAAATGGAAGCTCATGTAAATGAGCTTCTAGGAGTTTTAGGCAGGTTAAAGTTAACTTTTTTAATGTGCCTTTCGTAAAAAGTTCAGTACAAATCTGTTTTACCAATGAATTGGATTTGGAAAGATATTAACAAACGTCCACAAATGAACATTTTAGCTGGTTCCTAGTTGGAGATGACAACAATTGATGCTAATATTATCTCCCAATACTTTTCATTGTAACAGGTTCCCCTACTACAATGAAAATACTCTTTGAGAATTGTCCCTGTTAGACCATGTTCCCTTATGTGTCCTACTTTTAAATATCATGCATATGCCTTTTTGAGGATTAAGGGGGTTATTCTAACTTTGGAGGAGTGTTAATCCGTCCCAAAAGTGACGGTAAAGTGACGGATATACCACCAGCCGTATTACGAGTTCCATAGGATATAATGGACTCGTAATACGGCTGGTGGTAAATTCGTCACTTTTCCGTCACTTTTGGGACAGATTAACACCTCCTCCAAAGTTAGAATAACCCCCTAAGTCTTACTGAAGAGCGACCTATGTGTATTTTAAAAAGCAGGTATAGGCCTGTCAAAAGAGATTAAATTAGCATTTCAAATTTGCATTTCAAACCTGCACAGTCAGGCTTACAGTTGTGTGTTGGATTGTCACTTTAGTGGTGGCACAATATGTCATCCAGTCCATTCCTTTTGGTTCATGCTTTTAGGGTTGGTGTTGTGATTGGTACTAGGTTTGGGATTCCTATTGGTTCACGTTATAGAGTTGGTGTTGTGATTGGTACTAGGGTTGAGATTCCTGTTGGTTCACATTTTTAGGGTTGGTGTTGTGTTTGGTACTAGGGTTGAGATTCCTATTGGTTCATGATTTTAGGGTTGGTGTTGTGATTAGTTCTAAGTTTGAGATTCCTATTGGTTTACGTTTTTCGGGTTGGTGTTGTGATTGGTACTAAGGTTGGAATTTCTATTGGTTTGTGGTTTTAGGGCTAGTGTTGTAATTGGTTGTCAGAACTAGGGGTGTAATTGGTGAATAGGGCTGGGTAACCCATTGGTTGTGAGGTTTAGGGTTACAAATCTAATTGGTTAGGGCTAGGACTAGGTCTCTATTGGCCAATAGGGCTATTTAAGCCTAGGGCTCAGGGTGTCTCAGCCGGGCGGAGAAGCTAAGGTCAGAGAGGACAAGGGCATTCACCTGTCTGGGCCTGTTCGGGACTGGTCGGGCCTAGGACCAGAAATGCTGCCCAATTTTCCATTAACCAGAAAGGACCTTACTCCCTACACATCCGTCAACATGCAAACTCATTACCAGCAAAGTCATCCAACTCATGCATCACAAACTGACCTCATACAGTTGCAATGTCTCATCAACCAACACAAAACCCCACATACCACACCTATAAACATATCCACAACAGTAAACGCCTTCATTCTCATAGCAAACACTACTCTGTCCATTTCCACTAACACAACCTGCCATTGCCCACACAACACAAAACCACATTAAACACTACTTTCAGCCATCCAGATACACACTTCCTGTTTTTACAAACCAACAGCCCTATTCTCTATTTGCTCCACAAAGTCCCCCTTTTATCATGACAATACCTAAACCCAGCCTTCCAACACACCATCTACAAACACCCTCCCCCTCTCTTCACCAATTACAAACAACTATACAATCCTTACACTCCACTCCACCACACATATTACCTCTTCCAGTCATCACAACTAACACAAACACTGCTGACCCACATTCATCTCCTCTTACACACCTCATACACTCTTCTCCAAGACACATCAACAACCCCTGTAATATTCTAATACCTCTCACCAGAACTAACTCACACACAAAGCTTCCACAGAAAACTACTACATCTATATCTCCTCTCACTATTCCAGAAAAGCAAAACAGACCACACACATCAGCACATCAAAATAACACAAACTTTCATAATACCTTCTGTCACACCACCTGCACCCTCATGACTACACAAAGAATACAAATCCCGACCAATCCTTATCCATACATTTTCATTCTTCACAAACATCTACCACAAGCACCCCAACACAGCAAACATTCATTCACCCGCCTCTCATCCATTATACAATTTAGAGCCCTATATTATGATTCACGTGCTCCTCCACCACCCCTAAACCATACTCCTTCCACAAACAAAATAAACAACATGCCACTCTTAACAACTTTGCATTCTCTTGTCTATCACAGAATAAGGCTACTCTACAAAAAAAGTACACTCTTCATGTCTCTCTCAGCCACCAAGTCCACCACCAAAACACACAGGCCCAACAAAATGCCTCCTAAGCCTGCTGGAAGAGGAACAGGACTATTTTAGCCCTCACAGTTAACAACACACCTGGTACAAGCTCAAAATATACTGCCCACCCTTCTCCAAAACAAAACACTGTCACTAACACACATTTTCTAAACTGCATCCTCATAAATGCTCGATCACTCTCAACAAACAAGCACCACATCTATGACCTGCTCACAGACACACAACTTAACTTACTGTTCGTAACTGAATCATAGTTGGGAGACGACATGGCCCCAGTGTTGCATGAAGCCGTTCCTCCAGGCTATCAAACATCACACAAAACTGTATAGGCAAGAGAGGAGGTGGACTAGCTATTATATTCAAACAAGCAATACCCCTCAGTAAAACAGACATCATTTCTATGCAAGGTTGTGAGGCCCTCCTCACCAGATACAACTCTACACCAACTTCCTCCTATAACTTTCTTTTCCATTACAGATCTCCACTTTTCTAGATACAGTCTCAAACCTTATAACATTACACTCAAACCTATGCATTCTTGGGTGCCTAAAAATGTGGGGTCATATTTAAACTTTTTGGTGCAAAACTGCGCTAATGCAGTTATGCACCAAAAAGTTTACAGCCGGCTTGTGCCATTCCTGTGCACCAGCTGCGTGCCATATTAATGGAATGACGCAAGTGGCCACTAAGCTTGTGCTAGCGTAAAACAAAATTACGCTAGCCAGGTAGGGGTGGCACTATGGAAATAGGAGGTTGTGTGTCTGGAAATGACACAAGGCTGGTTAGCGGCAACAAAATGCCGATAACCAGCCTTGCATCATTTCTGGACGCACAAGCACCCTAAAACATGATTCCTGTCTTAGGCAAGACAGGAGTCATGCCCACGCCCCCAAAGGCCAGCACAGGGGACCAGTGTCCCCTGGGAATGGCAATTGCACCCAGTGCCATGCAGGGAGGCACATGTTAGGGTCCCCAATGGCATTTAAAAAAAAAAATCTTACCCTAATTACCTGGGATGGGGTCCCCCATCCTCTGGTGTCTCTCTGGTGTGGATGGGCGTGTTCTTTGGGCTTAGGGTGGGTACCTGTGGGCCCATTACATGGTGTTTGACCCTGGAAATGGGTCCACAGGTCTCCTAACTCCTGGTCTGACCCAGGCGTTAAATAATGGTGCTAAGTAAGCTTAGCGCCATTATGTGCGTTGCATCCCACCTGTGCACAATTTTTGCACGGAGGGCAAAATATGGCGCTAGGGGATAGCGCCATTTTTTGGATGGGAACGTCTACCTTGCATCTCATTGACGCAAGGAATGTTTACACATCCTACAAACTGTGCAAACTCCAATATTTTGACGCTAGACATGTGTAAAGTCAAAATATAAATATGGAGTTAAGTTTGCGCCGCATTTGTGTTCTAAAAAAAATGATGCAAACGCAGCGCACACAGAGTATAAATATGCCCCCCGGTTTGACAAACCCAATATGCCCCACAGTCACATTGAGCCTACATCAGATTGTACACAATCCCACACATATCGCTGGACACATCCTAGATGTCATTTTTGCTAAGCCTGAACTAGTTACCATTCATAGCATCACGCCTATCACATGGTCAGACCACATTTGATAACTTTCCAACATAAAGCACCACAAATCGACACACCCCATAGCAACTTACATACATGCATCTATCGACCATGGAGCAAACTCAATTTTGAAGACTTGGAAACGCAACTAACAGCCAACACAGATGTAGATATAATTAATTCTGTTCCAAAACTTTATGAGTGGCTACAGGAAGCTTTTGATATCATAATACCACTCAGAAAAACTAAACAAGACAAAAGAAAACCAACACCTTGGAGAAACACAGAACTGAAAAAGATTAAGCAACAAATCAGAAGGTTGCAAGGGACCTGGCTCAAAACAAACAACATTCAAGAAAAACTTCAGCTACACAAACTTAACAGAATATACAAATCATCAATCTCAAAAGCTAAAAAAGGTACTACTCAGACAGGATTGAAAATGCTAAATCCGCAACCAAAGAATTTCATAAACTTCTCAAAGAATTTTGCAAACCTAAATGGATGGAAGAAAGTCATCCCACTACACAAGATTTCAAAAATAAATTGTCGCATAGATTCTCATTATGCTAATGAGGCTACTGGATTTGGGCAGCAGGATCAGATGGATTGTGGGTACTAAGTATGATTCCACACCACATGACATCTGGTGTCCTTATCTAGGTTTTTCCAGCTAACTAGCAGTGCTTACCAAGATGATTGTGGCAACTGGGCGCATGACAAGACAGACTCATCAAGAGAATCGTGGTCAATCAGATCTCATCTCTTTCTCTCAGTTACTAAAGTCTCTTATTGGCAAAGACAACAGAGGCCGAGTATAGTTCAATAAGGATATTATTGATGTACCTGCATCTTAGGTCAAAAGGCATGGATTTGCAATTACTAGGATGATAAAACATAATAAAGCAAGCAGGTGACTAAAAGAGTAAAATACAAAAACAGTGGTACCATACTGTCACTAGGAGTGAATTATATTTTGCCTCCCTACACTGTCTGTGACCTCAGCGTAATAAGCCTAATCTGCCCTTCATTTTTTCCCTTGGGAGTACATCATCCGTCATACTTAGAGAGTCTAGAGAGAGACCCTTCCCATGTGGATCAGGGGTTCGTCCGTCTAGGTAAGTAGCTGTAGCAAAGCTATCAGCAATTTGACATACAATCGTGCTCATCTGGCTAGAGTCTCCCTCTAAGGTGTCTGGGACAAAGGGGTGTTTTTATAGTAAAACGACTGATATTCTAAGAAATGGTGCTCACGTATAGTCTGTGTTTTTCTGTGAATGTTGACGACACAGCATACCATGTTTGTCAGCAACCCTATCTGACTGTAGCCTTGGAGAAAGCACAAAGTGAAATAAATGTCCTACTAAGAACATGATGCTGTCCTAGGCGAAAGAACAATGAGGTAACAAAAATAAAACAGCAGCACAAGTATGGCTACTGCTGAAAAAATAAAGCAATGCTGAATAAAATGTAACTGGGTTCAAGTGCACAGCGTCAGGCCTAGTTAGCTAATCACTGTGCTTAAAACATGGATAAAATAGCTAAACAACAAAACTAGCAACTCATTACACAACCAAGGCAGACACATTGGACCTCTATTTAAAACAGAAGAAAACCATCAGCACCAACCTCTTTCCCAAAATCCCCTCCAAGAATAAACCAACCCAGCCTCTACACTTCTTCATCAAATATCACAAGGTGAATTTATGGATTTGGTCAAAGCAAGCAGGTCTTCCGGTTGTCCTTCTGACCCTTGTCCGCCATACATCTTCAAGAACATTCTTTTATCTACTTCTGCTGCCACACCTCTAAGAAGAATAATCAATAACTCTTGAACTACAGGAACTTTTCCTGAAGACCTGAAAAAGGCATACATACGTCTTTTATTAAAGAAAACAAACCTAGACCGGCAGGACTCTAACAACTACAGACCAATCTCAAATGGACCTTTCCTGGGCAAACTGATAGAAAGTGCAGCATTCATCCAGATGTCACAATTCATTGAAGACAACTCCATACTTTCAGGCTACCAGACTGGATTAATCCCAGGAAGAGCCACTGAATCGGCATTCATAGTAATTTGTGATGATCTTAAAAACACAGTTGACTGCAATGGAGTTGCTGCGCTCCTTCTCTTGGTTCTCTTGGCTGCCTTTGATACCATTGACCATGACACCCTAATTCAAAGACTCCATGAAGCCGGCACAGAAGGGACTGCTCTTGACTGGATTACATTCTACCTTCAAAACAGAACTAATATTATCTATTCTCCTCCCTTCTTCTCCAAACCCTACCTCACAAAAGCAGGGTCCCCCAAGGATCAATCATCTCACCTATGTTTTTCAACATCTACATGATGTAATTACCAGAACTGATCAATGATTTTCAACTCACATGCTACAACTATGCTGATGACACACAAATACTACCTAATTGGAATGCCCAAAAGACATTAAAACTCATAAATCTTCAGTTGCCTCAGAGTCGTTGATCAGTGGATGACTTGGAGCCATCTTAAACTGAACGCTTCCAAAACAGAAATACTCACATGTGGTAACTGGAAAAATTATGACCGACTGTGCGACTGGCCTGACTATCTCAGACCACTTCCTCAACTAACCAAGGAAGTTAAAAAGCTTGGAATTACCATGGACTCTGAGGAAAGAATGAATGCCCAAGTGGACAAATCAGCATGATCAAGCTTCATCACCTTGAAGACTCTGCGACGCGTATCCCCATCCTCGAATTTCCACACAAGGTGCAGGCTACTATTACATGTAAAGTCATAAGCCCACATCTCCCCTGCCTAGAGAGCACTAAATTGGTTATCCTTTGCCAGAAGATCCACCTTCAAGCTGCTTTGTATCACCCACAAAGTTATACATGGAACAGAACCACTTTTCATTAGAAACTAAATGTAAAAAAAAATCAACAAAGAAAGTTCCACTCAAGATTGCCACCCCGCCTTAGAACATTACCATACAAGAAAAAGACAATAGGTGGTAATCCTTCTCTGTTCAAGCAGCCAAACAATTCATTACCCTCAAATGTAAGATCCACTGACAACTATCTTGCCTTCAGAAGGCTACTCTTTCCTTCATAAGCATTATATTCAAACACCAATGGACTGCATATGCCTGTGTTGAGAAATATTTATAATCTAATTATGTGTATATTCTAGGTATGTATAGTTCTTTAAGAAATATGTATTGCTAATATTTCATAATTAATTATACACATATTACTTGTGCCGGTTTAACAAATGTATATTTACTCACAGTTAAATATATATATATATATATATATATATATATATATACACACACATACATACATATATATATATATATATATATATATATCACAGTATGTGAAGTACTGGCGTTTATTAAAAATCAAAGCAGCAGCATTTCCTTCCCTGACGCGTTTCAGCTGATGTTGTTAGCCTTGTTCACAGGTGAGCATAGTCATAATGCAAATTGTTATGTGTCTTTTAATCCAAGTGGACACATGACTAAAAGTGTAGTCCTTCTATTACCACAATGCACCTGTAGTATCAATACCCAATAGAGGACTGTGATGTCTGTTTCAATCATGCTTAAATAGCATCTTCACATCGCACTCTCAAAATGAAATATTTTTATATCCCAATGCATATTAGTTCACAAGTTGAAAAAAAGTCATGTGTTCTTTCAAAATAGGCTTGATTTATAAATTGTCAACTTCGCTCAACTTTTCTGCTGCTGAAGACAAATCTGTGTCTCCTTGAAAAACACACACATAAATCAGAGTAGGCAAGAGGGGACAATTGTCCTCCTGTCACCCTTTCTCACCTTTGTGCTATAAGTATCTGGGAAATCCTTTATGTTGCACGAGGGTGAGCGGGACATGCTCCCCAAATAAAGTCCATACACATGTTCTCCAAAAATGTGAGCACCCATCCCTGCAGGGCGGCTTCGAAATGGGCATGGAGCATCCCGCAATTAACATCACACCAAAAGAAATATATCAAAGCCCAACTCGATGAAGTACTGGTGTTTATTAAATTCAAAGCAGCAGCATTTCCTTCCCTGGCGCATTTCGGCTGATGTTGTTAGCCTTGTTCACAGGTGAGCATAGTCATAATGCAAATTGTTACGTGCCTTTAAATACAAGTGGACACCTGACTAAAAGTGTAGTCCTTCTATTACCACAATGCGCCTGTAGTATCAATACCCAATAGACGACTGTGATGTCTGTTTCAATCATGCTTAAATAGCTTCTTCACATCACACTCTCAAAATGAAATATTTTTATCTCCAAATGCATATTAGTTCACAAGTTGAAAAAAAGTCATGTGTTCTTTCAAAATAGGGTTGATTTATAAATTGTCAACTTCACTCAACTTTTCTGCTGCTGAAAACAAATCTGTGTCTCTTTAAAAAACACATACGTAAATCAGAGTAGGCAAGAGGGGACAATTGTCCTCCTGTCACCCTTTCTCACCTCTGTGCTATAAGTATCTGGAAAATCCTTTCTGTTGCACGAGGGTGAGCGGGACATGCTCCCCAAATCAAGTCCATACACATATTCTCCAAAAATGGGAGCCTCTATCCCTGCAGGGCGGCTTCGAAATGGGCATGGAGCATCCTGAAATTAACATCACACCAAAAGAAATATATCGAAGCCCAACTCGATGAAGTACAGGCGTTTATTAAAATCAAAGCAGCAGCATTTCCTTCCCTGACGCGTTTCGGCTGATGTCGTTAGCCTTGTTCACAGGTGAGCATAGTCATAATGCAAATTATTACGTGCCTTTAAATCCAAGTGGACACGTGACTAAAAGTGTAGTCCTTCTATTACCACAATGCACCTGTAGTATCAGTACCCAATGGAGGACTGTGATGTCTGTTTCAATCATGCTTAAATAGCATCTTCACATCGCACTCTCAAAATGAAATATTTTTATCTCCAAATGCATATTAGTTCACAAGTTGAAAAAAAGTCACGTGTTCTTTCAAAATAGGCTTGATTTCTAAATTGTCAACTTCGCTCAACTTTTCTGCTGCTGAAGACAAATCTGTGTCTCTTTGAAAAACACACACATAAATCAGAGTAGGCAAGAGGGGACAATTCTCCTCCTGTCACCCTTTCTCACCTCTGTGCTATAAGTATCTGGAAAATCCTTTATGTTCCACGAGGGTGAGCGGGACATGCTCCCCAAATCAAGTCCATACACATATTCTCCAAAAATGGGAGCCTCTATCACTGCAGGGCGGCTTCGAAATGGTCATGGAGCATCCTGTAATTAACATCACACCAAAAGAAATATATCGAAGCCCAACTCGATGAAGTACCGGCGTTTATTAAAATCAAAGCAGCAGCATTTCCTTCCTGGAGACGTTTCGGCAGATGTTGTTAGTCTTGTTCACAGGTGAGCATAGCCATAATGCAAATTGTTACGTGCCTGTAAATCCAAGTGGACACGTGACTAAAAGTGTAGTCATTCTATAACCACAATACACCTGTAGTATCAATACCCAATAGAGGACTGTGATGTCTGTTTCAATCATGCTTAAATAGCATCTTCACATCGCACTCTCAAAATGAAATATTTTTATATCCCAATGCATATTAGTTCACAAGTTGAAAAAAAGTCATGTGTTCTTTCAAAATAGGCTTGATTTATAAATTGTCAACTTCGCTCAACTTTTCTGCTGCTGAAGACAAATCTGTGTCTCCTTGAAAAACACACACATAAATCAGAGTAGGCAAGAGGGGACAATTGTCCTCCTGTCACCCTTTCTCACCTTTGTGCTATAAGTATCTGGGAAATCCTTTATGTTGCACGAGGGTGAGCGGGACATGCTCCCCAAATAAAGTCCATACACATGTTCTCCAAAAATGTGAGCACCCATCCCTGCAGGGCGGCTTCGAAATGGGCATGGAGCATCCCGCAATTAACATCACACCAAAAGAAATATATCAAAGCCCAACTCGATGAAGTACTGGTGTTTATTAAATTCAAAGCAGCAGCATTTCCTTCCCTGGCGCATTTCGGCTGATGTTGTTAGCCTTGTTCACAGGTGAGCATAGTCATAATGCAAATTGTTACGTGCCTTTAAATACAAGTGGACACCTGACTAAAAGTGTAGTCCTTCTATTACCACAATGCGCCTGTAGTATCAATACCCAATAGACGACTGTGATGTCTGTTTCAATCATGCTTAAATAGCTTCTTCACATCACACTCTCAAAATGAAATATTTTTATCTCCAAATGCATATTAGTTCACAAGTTGAAAAAAAGTCATGTGTTCTTTCAAAATAGGGTTGATTTATAAATTGTCAACTTCACTCAACTTTTCTGCTGCTGAAAACAAATCTGTGTCTCTTTAAAAAACACATACGTAAATCAGAGTAGGCAAGAGGGGACAATTGTCCTCCTGTCACCCTTTCTCACCTCTGTGCTATAAGTATCTGGAAAATCCTTTCTGTTGCACGAGGGTGAGCGGGACATGCTCCCCAAATCAAGTCCATACACATATTCTCCAAAAATGGGAGCCTCTATCCCTGCAGGGCGGCTTCGAAATGGGCATGGAGCATCCTGAAATTAACATCACACCAAAAGAAATATATCGAAGCCCAACTCGATGAAGTACAGGCGTTTATTAAAATCAAAGCAGCAGCATTTCCTTCCCTGACGCGTTTCGGCTGATGTCGTTAGCCTTGTTCACAGGTGAGCATAGTCATAATGCAAATTATTACGTGCTTGTAAATCCAAGTGGACACGTGACTAAAAGTGTAGTCCTTCTATTACCACAATGCACCTGTAGTATCAGTACCCAATGGAGGACTGTGATGTCTGTTTCAATCATGCTTAAATAGCATCTTCACATCGCACTCTCAAAATGAAATATTTTTATCTCCAAATGCATATTAGTTCACAAGTTGAAAAAAAGTCACGTGTTCTTTCAAAATAGGCTTGATTTCTAAATTGTCAACTTCGCTCAACTTTTCTGCTGCTGAAGACAAATCTGTGTCTCTTTGAAAAACACACACATAAATCAGAGTAGGCAAGAGGGGACAATTCTCCTCCTGTCACCCTTTCTCACCTCTGTGCTATAAGTATCTGGAAAATCCTTTATGTTCCACGAGGGTGAGCGGGACATGCTCCCCAAATCAAGTCCATACACATATTCTCCAAAAATGGGAGCCTCTATCACTGCAGGGCGGCTTCGAAATGGTCATGGAGCATCCTGTAATTAACATCACACCAAAAGAAATATATCGAAGCCCAACTCGATGAAGTACCGGCGTTTATTAAAATCAAAGCAGCAGCATTTCCTTCCTGGAGACGTTTCGGCAGATGTTGTTAGTCTTGTTCACAGGTGAGCATAGCCATAATGCAAATTGTTACGTGCCTGTAAATCCAAGTGGACACGTGACTAAAAGTGTAGTCATTCTATAACCACAATACACCTGTAGTATCAATACCCAATAGAAGACTGTGATGCCTGTTTCAATCATGCTTAAATAGCGTCTTCACATCACACTCTCAAAATGAAATATTTTTATCTCCAAATGCATATTAGTTCACAAGTTGAAAAAAAGTCACGCGTTCTTTCAAAATAGGCTTGATTTATAAATCATCAACTTCACACAAGTTTTCTGCTGCCGAATACAAATCTGTGTCTCTTTGAAAAACACAAACATAAATCAGAGTAGGCAAGAGGGGACAATTCTCCTGCAGTCACCCTTTCTCACCTCTGTGCTATAAGTATCTGGAAAATCCTTTATGTTGCACAAGGGTGAGCGGGACATGCTCCCCAAATCAAGTCCATACCCATATTCTCCAAACATGGGAGCCCCCATCCCTGCAGGGCGGCTTCGAAACGGGCATGGAGCATCCCGTAATTAACATGACACCAAAATAAATATATTGAAGCCCAACTCGATGAAGTACTGGCGTTTATTAAAATCAAAGCAGCAGCATTTCCTTCCCTGACGCGTTTCGGCTGATGTCGTTAGCCTTGTTCACACGTGAGCATAGTCATAATGCAAATTATTCCTGCCTTTAAATCAAAGTGAACACGTGACTAAAAGTGTAGTCCTTCTATTACCACAATGCACTTGTAGTATCAGTACCCAATGGAGGACTGTGATGTCTGTTTCAATCATGCTTAAATAGCATCTTCACATCGCACTCTCAAAATGAAATATTTTTATCTCCAAATGCATATTAGTTCAGAAGTTGAAAAAAAGTCACGTGTTCTTTCAAAATAGGCTTGATTTCTAAATTGTCAACTTCGCTCAACTTTTCTGCTGCTGAAGACAAATCTGTGTCTCTTTGAAAAACACACACATAAATCAGAGTAGGCAAGAGGGGACAATTCTCCTCCTGTCACCCTTTCTCACCTCTGTGCTATAAGTATCTGGGAAATCCTTTATATTGCACGAGGGTGAGCGGGACATGCTCCCCAAATCAAGTCCATACACATGTTCTCCAAAAATGTGAGCACCCATCCCTGCAGGGCGGCTTCGAAATGGGCATGGAGCATCCCGCAATTAACATCACACCAAAAGAAATATGTCAAAGCCCAACTCGATGAAGTACTGGTGTTTATTAAATTCAAAGCAGCAGCATTTCCTTCCCTAGCACATTTCGGCTGATGTCGTTAGCCTTGTTCACAGGTGAGCATAGTCATAATGCAAATTGTTAAGTGCCTTTAAATCCAAGTGGACACCTGACTAAAAGTGTAGTCCTTCTATTACCACAATGCACCTGTAGAATCAATACCCAATAGACGACTGTGATGTTTGTTTCAATCATGCTTAAATAGCTTCTTCACATCACACTCTCAAAATGAAATATTTTTATCTCCAAATGCATATTAGTTCACAAGTTGAAAAAAAGTAACGTGTTCTTTCAAAATAGGGTTGATTTATAAATTGTCAGCTTCACTCAACTTTTCTGCTGCTGAAAACAAATCTGTCTCTCTTTAAAAAACACATACGTAAATCAGAGTAGGCAAGAGGGAACAATTCTCCTCCTGTAACCCTTTCTCACCTCTGTGCTATGAGTATCTGGAAAATCCTTTATGTTGCACGAGGGTGAGCTGGACATGCTCCCCAAATCAAGTCCATACACATATTCTCCAAAAATGGGAGCCTCTATCCCTGCAGGGCGGCTTCGAAATGGGCATGGAGCATCCTTTAATTAACATCACACCAAAATAAATATATCGAAGCCCAACTCGATGAAGTACTGGCGTTTATTAAAATCAAAGCAGCAGCATTTCCTTCCTTGACGCGTTTCGGCAGATGTCGTTAGCCTTGTTCACAGGTGAGCATAGTCATAATGCAAATTGTTACGTGCTTGTAAATCCAAGTGGACACGTGACTAAAATTGTAGTCCTTCTATTACCTCAATGCACCTGTAGTATCAGTACCCAATGGAGGACTGTGATGTCTGTTTCAATCATGCTTAAATAGCGTCTTCACATCACACTCTCAAAATTAAATATTTTTATCTCCAAATGCATATTAGTTCACAAGTTGAAAAAAAGTCACGTGTTCTTTCAAAATAGGCTTGATTTCTAAATTGTCAACTTCGCTCAACTTTTCTGCTGCTGAAGACAAATCTGTGTCTCTTTGAAAAACACACACATAAATCAGAGTAGGCAAGAGGGGACAATTCTCCTCCTGTCACCCTTTCTCACCTCTGTGCTATAAGTATCTGGAAAATCCTTTATGTTCCACGAGGGTGAGCGGGACATGCTCCCCAAATCAAGTCCATACACATATTCTCCAAAAATGGGAGCCTCTATCACTGCAGGGCGGCTTCGAAATGGTCATGGAGCATCCTGTAATTAACATCACACCAAAAGAAATATATCGAAGCCCAACTCGATGAAGTACCGGCGTTTATTAAAATCAAAGCAGCAGCATTTCCTTCCTGGAGACGTTTCGGCAGATGTTGTTAGTCTTGTTCACAGGTGAGCATAGCCATAATGCAAATTGTTACGTGCCTGTAAATCCAAGTGGACACGTGACTAAAAGTGTAGTCATTCTATAACCACAATACACCTGTAGTATCAATACCCAATAGAAGACTGTGATGCCTGTTTCAATCATGCTTAAATAGCGTCTTCACATCACACTCTCAAAATGAAATATTTTTATCTCCAAATGCATATTAGTTCACAAGTTGAAAAAAAGTCACGCGTTCTTTCAAAATAGGCTTGATTTATAAATCATCAACTTCACACAAGTTTTCTGCTGCCGAATACAAATCTGTGTCTCTTTGAAAAACACAAACATAAATCAGAGTAGGCAAGAGGGGACAATTCTCCTGCAGTCACCCTTTCTCACCTCTGTGCTATAAGTATCTGGAAAATCCTTTATGTTGCACAAGGGTGAGCGGGACATGCTCCCCAAATCAAGTCCATACCCATATTCTCCAAACATGGGAGCCCCCATCCCTGCAGGGCGGCTTCGAAACGGGCATGGAGCATCCCGTAATTAACATCACACCAAAATAAATATATTGAAGCCCAACTCGATGAAGTACTGGCGTTTATTAAAATCAAAGCAGCAGCATTTCCTTCCCTGACGCGTTTCGGCTGATGTCGTTAGCCTTGTTCACACGTGAGCATAGTCATAATGCAAATTATTCCTGCCTTTAAATCAAAGTGAACACGTGACTAAAAGTGTAGTCCTTCTATTACCACAATGCACTTGTAGTATCAGTACCCAATGGAGGACTGTGATGTCTGTTTCAATCATGCTTAAATAGCATCTTCACATCGCACTCTCAAAATGAAATATTTTTATCTCCAAATGCATATTAGTTCAGAAGTTGAAAAAAAGTCACGTGTTCTTTCAAAATAGGCTTGATTTCTAAATTGTCAACTTCGCTCAACTTTTCTGCTGCTGAAGACAAATCTGTGTCTCTTTGAAAAACACACACATAAATCAGAGTAGGCAAGAGGGGACAATTCTCCTCCTGTCACCCTTTCTCACCTCTGTGCTATAAGTATCTGGGAAATCCTTTATATTGCACGAGGGTGAGCGGGACATGCTCCCCAAATCAAGTCCATACACATGTTCTCCAAAAATGTGAGCACCCATCCCTGCAGGGCGGCTTCGAAATGGGCATGGAGCATCCCGCAATTAACATCACACCAAAAGAAATATGTCAAAGCCCAACTCGATGAAGTACTGGTGTTTATTAAATTCAAAGCAGCAGCATTTCCTTCCCTAGCACATTTCGGCTGATGTCGTTAGCCTTGTTCACAGGTGAGCATAGTCATAATGCAAATTGTTAAGTGCCTTTAAATCCAAGTGGACACCTGACTAAAAGTGTAGTCCTTCTATTACCACAATGCACCTGTAGAATCAATACCCAATAGACGACTGTGATGTTTGTTTCAATCATGCTTAAATAGCTTCTTCACATCACACTCTCAAAATGAAATATTTTTATCTCCAAATGCATATTAGTTCACAAGTTGAAAAAAAGTAACGTGTTCTTTCAAAATAGGGTTGATTTATAAATTGTCAGCTTCACTCAACTTTTCTGCTGCTGAAAACAAATCTGTCTCTCTTTAAAAAACACATACGTAAATCAGAGTAGGCAAGAGGGAACAATTCTCCTCCTGTAACCCTTTCTCACCTCTGTGCTATGAGTATCTGGAAAATCCTTTATGTTGCACGAGGGTGAGCGGGACATGCTCCCCAAATCAAGTCCATACACATATTCTCCAAAAATGGGAGCCTCTATCCCTGCAGGGCGGCTTCGAAATGGGCATGGAGCATCCTTTAATTAACATCACACCAAAATAAATATATCGAAGCCCAACTCGATGAAGTACTGGCGTTTATTAAAATCAAAGCAGCAGCATTTCCTTCCTTGACGCGTTTCGGCAGATGTCGTTAGCCTTGTTCACAGGTGAGCATAGTCATAATGCAAATTGTTACGTGCTTGTAAATCCAAGTGGACACGTGACTAAAATTGTAGTCCTTCTATTACCTCAATGCACCTGTAGTATCAGTACCCAATGGAGGACTGTGATGTCTGTTTCAATCATGCTTAAATAGCGTCTTCACATCACACTCTCAAAATTAAATATTTTTATCTCCAAATGCATATTAGTTCACAAGTTGAAAAAAAGTCACGTGTTCTTTCAAAATAGTTTTGATTTCTAAATTGTCAACTTCGCTCAACTTTTCTGCTGCTGATGACAAATCTGTGTCTCTTTGAAAAACACACACATAAATCAGAGTAGGCAAGAGGGGACAATTCTCCTCCTGTCACCCTTTCTCACCTCTGTGCTATAAGTATCTGGAAAATCCTTTATGTTGCACGAGGGTGAGCGGGACATGCTGCCCAAATCAAGTCCATACACATTTTCTCCAAAAATGGGAGGCCCTATCCCTGCAGGGCGGCTTCGAAACGGGCATGGAGCATCCTGTAATTCACATCACATGAAAAGAAATGTATCAAAGCCCAACTTGATGAAGTACTGGCGTTAATTGAAATCAAAGCAGCAGCATTTCCTTCCCTGACACGTTTCGGCAGATGTCGTTAGCCTTGTTCACAGGTGAGCACAGTCGTAATGCAAATTGTTACGTGCCTTTAAATCCAAGTGGGCAGCTGACTAAAAGTGTAGTCCTTCTATTACCACAATGCACCTGTAGTATCAATACCCAATACAGGACTGTGATGCCTGTTTCAATCATGCTTAAATAGCATCTTCAAATCACACTCTAAAAATGAAATATTTTTATCTCCAAATGCATATTAGTTGACAAGTTGAAAAAAAGTCATGCGTTCTTTTAAAATAGGCTTGATTTATAAATTATCAACTTCACTCAACTTTTCTGCTGCTGAATACAAATCTGTGTCTCTTTGAAAAACACACACATAAATCAGAGTAGGCAAGAGGGGACAATTCTCCTCCTGTCACCCTTTCTCACCTCTGTGCTATAAGTATCTGGAAAATACTTTTTGTTGCACGAGGGTGAGCGGGACATGCTCCCCAAATCAAGTCCATACCCATGTGTAGCCGGCTGTCCGATAACCCCGCTCCAGGCGTCCCAGAATCGGAAACAATGCCCTGATTCTATGGCGGGGACGACGCCTCAGCCCGGTGTCAGGACAACGCTGACAACAGAAACTGCCTAGGGAACCCGGATATCCAGGTTCCCGAGAGAACTGAAAAGGAGGACGGACTTTGCGCATGGGGCACAAAAGAAAAACAAAACGCTGACGGAGACGAGGAGAATGGAGGAACGAAAGACCGGAACAATGCAGAGAACAGCGAGGATACCCTGGAGGAAAACGGCCAACCTAGGGCCGGAAAGGGAGCCGAAGAACGCAAACTCCGCCACGTCCCCGGAGGGACGTGGCTAACAAAGGTACGGTCCTTCCTAAAGGACAAAGTCTTGCCGAAGGGGAAGAGTAACAACGGGAGAGGGGAGGGTGGAGGCTGGGAGACGGGAGGGGAGAATCTGGTGAGGGCAGGGAGAAGAAGGGCATTATGAAGGAGTAGAGTACTCTGAAAAATTTAAGAATATCCTAAGAAAAAAAAGCAGTTAAATCACAGAAACAAAGAACACTATTTAGTAATTCTTAAAGAGCACTCAGGAACAAAAAGCTAAGTCTGAGAGAACACAAAGAGGTGACTGTTTCTGCACCCACTACTTCCAACTCAGCACACTTTCCAAAAGGGGCACACAATCTCGCCCTCTCTCTCTCTCTCTCTCTCTACCTCTCTCCTATACTACTAATAAAGACCTTTACCTCAATACCATCCCAACTTACCCTTATATCCGTTCCTCTTTTCCGGTACGCCTGGAATCCCCAGAATAAATCTTCGCCAGTCAAGAGGGGACCTGTAAAAGAGAGAGAAGAGACATTCTAATATGAAGAGCACGCCATCCATATATTCTTGAACAAAATCACACGTCCTTAAAGAACCCTAAATAAAATCATTGATTCTCAAACAGCCAAGCCTCATAGTCCTTATTATCACCAACCCACAGCCACACCATGTTCTCCAAAAATGGGAGCCCCCATCCCTGCAGGGCGACTTCGAAACGGGCATGGAGCATATCGTAATTGACATCACACCAAAAGAAATATATCGAAGCCCAACTCGATGAAGTACTGGCGCTTATTAAAATCGAAGCAGGAGCATTTCCTTCCCTGACGCGTTTCGGCTGATGTCGTTAGCCTTGTTCACTGGTGAGCATAGTCATAATGCAAATGGATACGTGCCTTTAAATCCAAGTGGACATGTGACTAAAAGTGTACTCCTTCTATTACCACAATGCACCTGTAGTATCAATACCCAATAGAGGACTGTGATGTCTGTTTCATTCATGCTTAAATAGCGTCTTCACATCATACTCATAAAATGAAATCTTTTTATCTCCAAATGCATATTAGTTCACAAGTTGAAAAAAAGTCACATGTTCTTTCAATGATGTTAATTATGGGATGCTCCATGCCCGATTCGAAGCCGCCCTGCAGGGATGGGGGCTCCCATTTTTGGAGAATGTGTGTATGGACTTGATTTGTGGAGCATGTCCCGCTCACCCTCACACAACATAAAGGATTTTCCAGATACTTATAGCACAGAGGTGAGAAAGGGTGACAGGAGGAGAATTGTCCCCTCTTGCCTACTCTGATTTACGTGTGTGTTTTTCAAAGAGACTCAGATTTGTCTTCAGCAGCAGAAAAGTTGAGCAAAGTTGACAATTTATATATCAAGCCGATTTTGAAAGAACACGTGACTTTTTTTCAACTTGTGAACTAATATGCATTTGGAGATAAAAAAAAGTCATTTTGAGAGTGTGATGTGAAGACGCTATATAAGCACGATTGAAACAGACATCACAGTCCTCTATTGGGTATTGATACTACAAGTGCATTGTGGTAAAGGAAGGACTATGCTTTTAGTCATGTGTCCACTTGGATTTAAAGGCATGTAACAATTTGCATTATGACAATGCTCACCTGTGAACAAGGCTAACAACATCAGCCAAAACGCGTCAGGGAAGGAAATGCTGCTGCTTTGATTTTAATAAACGCCAGTACTTCATCGAGTTGGGCTTCGATATATTTATTTTGGTGAGATGTTAATTACAAAATTCTCCATACCCTTTTGAAGCCGCCATGCAGTGATGGGGGCTCCTATTTTTGGAGAACATGTGTATGGACTTGATTTGGGGAGCATGTCCTACTCACCCTCGTGCAATATAAAGGATTTTCCATATATTTATAGCACAGAGGTGAGAAAGGGTGACAGGAGGATAATTGTGCCCTCTTGCCTACTCTGATTTATGTGTGTGTTTTTCAAAGAGACACAGATTTGTCTTCAGCAGCAGAAAAGTTGAGCGAGGTTGACAATTTATAAATCAAGCTTATTTTGAAAGAACACGTGACTTTTTTCAACTTGTGAACTAATATGCATTTGGGGATAAAAATATTTCATTTTGAGAGTGTGATGTGTCGACTCTATTTAAGCATGATTGAAACAGACATCACAGTCCTCTATTGGGTATTGATAATACAGGTGCATTGTGGTAATAGAAGGACTACACTTTTAGTCACGTGTCCACTTGGAGTTAAAGGCATGTAATTATTTGCATTATGACTATGCACACCTGTGAACAAGGCTAACGACATCAGCCGAAACGCGTCAGGGAAGGAAATGCTGCTGCTTTCATTTTAATATACGCCAGTACTTCATAGAGTTGGGCTTCGATATATTTCTTTTGTTGTGATGTTAATTACGGGATGCTCCATGCACGTTTCGAAGCCGCCCTGCAGGGATGGGGGCTCCCATTTTTGGAGAACATGTGTATGGACTTGATTTGGGGAGCATGTCCCACTCACCCTCGTACAATATAAAGGATTTTCCATATATTTATAGCAAAGAGGTGAGAAAGGGTGACAGGAGGAGAATTGTCCCCTCTTGCCTACTCTGATTTATGTGTGTGTTTTTCAAAGAGACACAGATTTGTCTTCAGCAGCAGAAAAGTTGAGCGAGGTTGACAATTTATAAATCAAGCATATTTTGAAAGAACACGTGACTTTTTTTAAACTTCTGAACTAATATGCATTTGGAGATAAAAATATTTCATTTTGAGAGTGTGATGTGACAACTTTATTTAAGCGTGATTGAAACAGACATCACAGTCCTCTATTGGGTATTGATACTACAGGTGCATTGTGGTAATAGAAGGACTACACTTTTAGTCACGTGTCCACTTGGATGTAAAGGCATGTAATCATTTGCATTATGACTATGCACACCTGTGAACAAGGCTAACGACATTAGCCGAAACGCATCAGGGAAGGAAATGCTTCTGCTTTCATTTTAATAAGCGGCAGTACTTCATCGAGGTGGGCTTCGATATATTTCTCTTGTTGTGATGTTAATTACGGGATGCTCCATGCCCATTTCGAAGCCGTCCTGCAGGGATGGTGGCTCCCGTTTTTGGAGAACATGTGTATGGAATTGATTTGGGGAGCATGTCCCACTCACCCTCGTGCAACATAAAGGATTTTCCAGATACTTATGGCACAGAGGTGAGAAAGGGTGCCAAGAGGAGAATTGTCCTCTCTTGCCTACTCTGATTTACGTGTCTGTTTTTCAAAGAGTCACAGATTTGTCTTCAGCAGCAGAAAAGTTGAGTGAAGTTGACAATTTATAAATCAACCCTATTTTGAAAGTGACACGTGACTTTTTTTCAACTTGTGAACTAATATACATTTGGAGATAAAAATATTTCAATTTGAGAGTGTGATGTGAAGATGCTATTTAAGCATGATTGAAACAGACATTAAAGTCCTCTATTGGGTATTGATACAACAGGTGCATTGTGGTAATAGAAGGACTACACTTTTAGTCACTTGTCACCTTTGATTTAAAGGCACGTGATAATTTGCATTATGACTATGCTCACCTGTGAACAAGGTTAATGTCATCAGCCGAAACACGTCAGGGAAGGAAATGCTGCTGCTTTGATTTTTATAAACGCCTGTACTTCATCGAGTTGGGCTTCGATATATTTCTTTTGGTGTGATGTTAATTATGGGATTCTCCATGCCGTTTCGAAGCCGCCCTGCAGGGATGGGGGCTCCCATTTTTGGAGAACATGTGTGTGGACTTGATTTGGGGAGCATGTCCCGCTCACCCTCGTGCAACATAAAGGATTTCCCAGATACTTACAGCACAGATGTGAGAAAGGGTGAAAGGAGGAGAACTGTCCCCACTTGACTACTCTGATTTAAGTGTGTGTTTTTAAAAGAGACACAGATTTGTCTTCAGCAGCAGAAAAGTTGAGCGAAGTTGACAGTTTATAAATCAGGCCTATTTTAAAACAACATGTGACTTTTTTCAACTTGTGAACTAATATGCATTTGGAGATAAAAATATTTCATTTTGAGAGTGTGATGTGAAGACGCTATTTGAGCATGATTGAAACAGACATCACAGTCCTCTATTGGGTAGTGATACTACAGGTGCATTGTGGTAATAGAAGGACTACACTTTCAGTCACGTGTCCATTTGGATTTAAAGGCACGTAACAATTTGCATTATGACTGTCCTCTCCTGTGAACAAGGCTAACGACATCCTCCGAAACGCGTCATGGAAGGAAATGCTGCTGCTTTCATTTTAATAAATGCCAGTACTTGATCGAGCTGGGTTTCGATATATTTTTTTTTGGTGTGATGATAATTACAGAATGCTCCATGCCGATTTTGAAGCCGCCCTGCACTGATGGGGGCTCCCAATTCGGAGAACATGTGTATGGACTTGATTTGGGGAGCATGTCCCGCTCACCCTCGTGTAACACAAAGGATTTTCCAGATACTTATAGCACAGATGTGAGAAAGGGTGAAAGGAGGAGAACTGTCCCCTCTTGCCTACTGTGATTTACGTCTGTGTTTTTCAAAGAGACACAGGTTTGTCTTCAGCAGCAGAAAAGTTGAGCGAAGTTGACAATTTATAAATCAAGCCTATTTTGAAAGAGCATGTGATTTTTTTGCAAGTTGTGAACTAATATGCATTTAGAGATAAAAATGTTTCATTTTGAGAGTGTGATGTGAAGACGCTATTTAAGCATGATTAAACAGACATCACAGTCCTCTATTGGGTATTGATACCACAGGTGCATTGTGGTAATAGAAGTACTACACTTTCAGTCACGTGTCCACTTGGAATTAAAGGCACGTAACAATTTGCATTATGACTATGCTCACCTGTGAACAAGGTTAACGACATCAGCTGAAACGTGTTAGGGAAGAAAATGCTGCTGTTTTGATTTTAATAAACGCCAGTACTTCATCGAGTTGGGCTTCGGTATATTACTTTTGGTGTGATGTTAATTACTGGATGCTCCATGCCGATTTTGAAGCCGCCCTGCACTGATGGGGGTTCCCAATTTTGAAGAACATGTGTATGGACTTGATTTGGGGAGCATGTCCCGCTCACCCTTGTGCAACATAAAGGATTTTCCAGATACTTATAGCACAGAGGTGAGAAAGGGTGAGAGGAGGAGAAATGTCCCCTCTTGCCTACTCAGATTTATGTGTGCTTTTTTCAAAGAGACACAGATTTGTCTTCAGCAGCAGAAAAGTTGAGCGAAGTTGACAATTTATGAAACCGGCCTATTATAAAACAACACGTGACTTCTTTTCAACTTGTGAACTAATATGCATTTGGAGATAAAAGTATTTCATTTTGAGAGTGTGATGTGAATGAAGACGCTATTTATGAATGATTGAAACAGACATCACAGTCCTCTATTGGGTATTTATACTACAGGTGCATTATGGTAATAGAAGGACTACACTTTTAGTCACGTGTCCACTTGGATTTAAAGGTACGTAACAATTTGCATTATGACTATGCTCACCTGTGAACAAGGCTAACGACATCATCCGAAACACGTCAGGGTAGGAAATGCTGCTGCTTTGATTTTAATAAACGGCAGTACATGATCGAGTTGGGCTTCGATATATTTATTTTGGTGTGGTGTTAATTGCAAGATGCTCCATGCCCGTTTCGAAGCTGCCCTGCAGGGATGGGGGCTCCCATTTTTGGGGAACATGTGGATGGACTTGATTTGGGGAGCATGTCCCGCTCACCCTCGTGCAAAAGAAAGGATTTTCCAGATACTTATAGCACAGAGGTGAGAAAGGTTGACAGGAGGAGAATTGTCCCCTCTTACCTACTCTGATTTACGTGTGTGTCTTTCAAAGAGAAACAGATTTGTCTTAGACAGTAGAAAAGTTGAGCGAAGTTAACAATTTCTAAATCAAGCCTATTTTAAAAAAACACATGACTTTTTTTCAACTTGTGAACTAATATGCATTTGGAGATAAAAATATTTCATTTTGAGAGTGTGATGCGAAGACGCTATTTATGCATGATTGAAACAGACATCACAGTCCTCTATTGGGTATTGATACTTCAGGTGCATTGTGGTAATAGAAGGACTACACTTTTAGTCACGTGTCCACTTGGATTTAAAGGCACATAACAATTTGCATTATGACTATGCTCACCTGTGAACAAGGCTAACGACATCATCCGAAACGCATCAGGGAAAGAAATGCTCCTGCTTTTATTTGAATAAACGTCAGTACTTCATCGAGTTGGGGTTATATATATTTATTTTGGTGTGATGTTAGTTACGGGATGCTCCATGCCCGTTTCGAAGCCGCCCTGCAGGGATGGGGGCTCCCATTTTTGGATAACATGTGTATGGACTTGATTTGTGGAGCATGTCCTGCTCACCCTCGTGCAACATAAAGGATTTTCCAGATACTTATAGAACAGAGGTGAGAAAGGGTGACAGGAGGAGATTTGTCCCCTCATGCCTACTCTGATTTACATGTGTGTTTTTCAAAGAGAAACAGATTTGTCTTCAGTAGCAGAAAAGATGAGCGAAGTTGACAATTTATAAATCAGGCCTATTTTAAAAGAGTTAGTGACTTTTATTCAACTTTTGAACTAATATGCATTTGGAGACAAAAATATTTCATTTTGAGAGTGTGATGTGAAGACGCTATTTAAGCATGATTGAAACAGACATCACAGTCCTCCATTGGGTATTGATACTACAGGTGCATTGTGGTAATAGAATGACTACACTTTTACTCACGTGTCCACTTGGATTTAAAGGCACAGAACAATTTGCATTATGACTATGCTCACCTGTGAACAAGGCTAACGGCATCACCCGAAACACGTCAGGGAAACAAATTCTGCTGCTTTTATTTTAATAAACGTCAGTACTTCATCGAGTTGGGCTTTGATATATTTATTTTGGTGTGATGTTAATTACGGGATTCTCCATGCCCGTTTCAAAGCCGCCCTGCAGGGATGGGGGCTCCCATTTTTGGAGAACATGTGTATGGACTTGATTTGGGGAGTAGGTCCAGCTCACCCTCGTGCAACATAAAGGATTTTAAGGATACTTATAGCACAGAGGTGAGAAAGGGTGACAGGAGGAGAATTGTCCCCTCTTGCCTACTCTCATTTACGTGTGTGTTTTTCAAAGAGAAACAGATTTGTCTTCAACAGTAGAAAAGTTGAGCGAAGTTAACAATTTATAAATCAGACCTATTTTAAAAAAACGCGTGACTTTTTTTCACCTTATGAACTAATATGCATTTGGAGATAAAAATATTTCACTTTGAGAGTGTGATGTGAAGACGCTATTTATGCATGATTGAAACAGACATCACAGTCCTCTATTGGGTACTGATATTACAGGTGCATTGTGGTAATAGAAGGACTACACTTTTAGTCACGTGTCCACTTGGATTTAAAGGCACATAACAATTTACATTATGACTATTCTCACCTGTGAACCATGCTAACTACATCAGCCGAAACGCTTCAGTGAAGGAAAACATGCAGCTTTGATTTAAATAAATGGCAGACCATGATCGAGTTGGTCTTCGATATATTTATTTTGGTGTGGTGTTAGTTACAGGATGCTCCATGACCGTTTCGAAGCTGCCCTGCAGGGATGGAGGCTCCCATTTTTGGAGAACATGTGGATGGACTTGATTTGGGGAGCATGTCCCGCTCACACTCGTGCAACATAAAGGATTTTCCAGATACTTATAGCACAGAGGTGAGAAAGGGTGACAGGAGGAGAACTGTCCCCTCATGCCTACTCTGATTTACATGTGTGTTTTTCAAAGAGAAACAGATTTGTCTTCAGCAGCAGAAAAGATGAGCGAAGTTGACAGTTTATAAATCAAGCCTATTTTAAAAGAGTTTGTGACTTTCTTTCAACTTGTGAAATAATATGCATTTGGAGACAAAAATATTTTATTTTGAGAGTGTGATGTGAAGACGCTATTTAAGCATGATTGAAACAAACATCACAGTCCTCCATTGGGTATTGATACTACAGGTGCATTGTGGTAATAGAAGACCTACACTTTTACTCACATGTCCACTTGGATTTAAAGGCACAGAACAATTTGCATTATGACTATGCTCACCTGTGAACAAGGCTAACGACATCAGCCGAAACGCGTCAGGGAAGGAAATGCTGCTGCTTTGATTTTAATAAAAGTCAGTACTTCATTGAGTTGGGCTTCAATATATTTATTTTGGTGTGATGTTAATTACGGGATGCTCCATGCCCGTTTCGAAGCCGCCCTGCAGGGATGGGGGCTCCCATTTTTGGTGAGGTGTGTGGACTTGATTTGGGGAGTATGTCCTGCTCACCCTAGTGCAACATAAAGGATTTTCCGGATACTTATAGCACAGAGGTGAGAAAGGGTGACAGGAGGAGAATTGTCCCCACTTGCCTACTCTGATTTACGTGTGTGTTTTTCAAAGAGACACAGATTTGTCTTCAACAGTAGAAAAGTTGAGCGAAGTTGACAATTTATAAATCAAGCCTATTTTAAAAAAACACATGACTTTCTTTCAACTTGTGAACTAATATGCATTTGGAGACAAAAATATTTCATTTTGAGAGTGTGATGTGAAGACGCTATTTAAGCATGATTGAAACAGACATCACAGTCCTCCATTGGGTATTGATAATACAGGTGCATTGTGGTAATAGAAGGACTACACTTTTACTCATATGTCCACTTGGATTTAAAGGCACAGAACAATTTGCATTATGACTATGCTTACCTGTGAACAAGGTTAACAACATCACCCGAAACAAATCAGGGAAGGAATGCTGCTGCTTTCATTTTAATAAACGCCAGTACTTCATCGAGTTGGGCTTCATTATATTTTATTGGGTGTGATGTTAATTACGGGATGCTCCATGCCCGTTTCGAAGCCGCCCTGCACTGGTGGGGGCTCCCATTTTTGGAGAACATGTGTATGGACTTGATTTGGGGAGCACGTCCCGCTCACCCTCGTGCAACATAAAGGATTTTCCAGATACTTATAGCACAGAGGTGAGAAAGGGTGAAAGGAGGAAATTTTCCCCTCTTGCCTACTCTGATTTACGTGTGTATTTATCAAAGAGACACAGATTTGTCTTCAGCAGCAGAATAGTTCAGCGAAGTTGACAATTTATAAATCAAGCTTATTTTGAAAGAACATATGACTTTTTTTCAGCTTGTGAACTAATATGCATTTGGAGATAAAAATGTTTCATTCTGAGAGTGTGATGTGAAGACGCTATTTAAGCATGATTGAAACAGACATCACAGTCCTCTATTGGGTATTGATACTACAGGTGTATTGTAGTAATAGAAGGACTACACTTTTAGTGACGTGTCCACTTGGAATTAAAGGCACGTAACAATTTGCATTATGACTATGCTCACCTGTGAACAAGGCTAACAACATCAGCCGAAACGCGTTAGGGAAGGAAATGCTGCTGCTTTGATTTTAATAAATGCCAGTACTTCATCGAGTTGGGCTTCGATATGTTTATTTTGGTGTGATGTTAATTACGGGATGCTCCATGCCCGTTTCGAAGCCGCCCTGCAGGGATGGGGGCTCCCATTTTTGGAGAACATGTGTATGGACTTGATTTGGGGAGTATGTCCCGCTCACCCTCGTGCAACATAAAGGATTTTCCAGATACTTATAGCACAGAGGTGAGAAAGGGGGAGAGGAGGAGAGTTGTTCCCTCATGCCTACTCTGATTTACGTGTGTGTTTTTCAAAGAAAAACAGATTTGTCTTCAACAGTACAAAAGTTGAGCGAAGTTAATAATTTCTAAATCAAGCCTATTTTAAAAAAACACGTGACTTTTTTTCAACTTGTGAACTAATATGCATTTGGAGATAAAAATATTTAATTTTGAGAGTGTGATGTGAAGACGCTATTTAAGCATGATTGAAACAGACATCACAGTCCTCTATTGGGTATTGATACTACAGGTGTATTGTAGTAATAGAAGGACTACACTTTTAGTGACGTGTCCACTTGGATTTAAATGCACATAACAATTTGCATTATGACTATGCTCACCTGTGAACAATGCTAACGACATCAGCCGAAACGCTTCAGTGAAGGAAATGCTGCTGCTTTGATTTAAATAAACGCCAGTACTTCATCGAGTTGGGCTTCGATATATTTCTTTTGGTGTGATGTTAATTACAGGATGCTCCATGCCCATTTCGAAGCTGCCCTGCACTGATGGGGGGTCCCATTTTAGGAGAACATGTGTATGGACTTGATTTGGGGAGCATGTCCTGCTCACTCTCGTGCAACATAAAGGATTTTCCATATACTTATAGCACAGAGGTGAGAAAGGGTGACAGGAGGAGAATTGTCCCATCTTGCCTACTCTGATGTGCGTGTGTATTTTTCAAAGAGACACAGATTTCTCTTCAGCAGCAGAAAAGTTGAGCGAAGTTGACAATTTATAAATCCAGCCTATTTTGAAAGAAAATGTGACTTTTTTTCAACTTGTGAACTAATATGCATTTAGAGATAAAAATATTTCATTTTGAGAGTGTGATGTGAACACGCTATTTAAGCATGATTGAAACAGACATCACAGTCCTCTATTGGGTATTGATACTACAGGTGCATTGTGGTAATAGAAGGACTACACTTTTAGTAACGTATTCACTTGCATATAAAGGTACATAACAATTTGCATTATGACTATGCTCACCTGTGAAGAAGGTTAACAACATCAGCTGAAACGCATCAGGGAAGGAAATGCTGCTGCTTTGATTTAAATAAACGCCAGTACTTCATCGAGTTGGGCTTCGATATATTACTTTTGGTGTGATTTTAATTACAGGATGCTCCATGCCCATTTCGAAGCTGCCCTGCACTGATGGGGGGTCCCATTTTAGGAGAACATGTGTATGGACTTGATTTGGTGAGCATGTCCTGCTCACCCTCGTGCAACATAAAGGATTTTCCATATACTTATAGCACAGAGGTGAGAAAGGGTGACAGGAGGAGAATTGTCCCATCTTGCCTACTCTGATTTGCGTGTGTATTTTTTAAAGAGACACAGATTTCTCTTCAGCAGCAGAAAAGTTGAGCGAAGTTGACAATTTATAATTCCAGCCTATTTTGAAAGAAAATGTGACTTTTTTTCAACTTGTGAACTAATATGCATTTAGAGATAAAAATATTTCATTTTGAGAGTGTGATGTGAACACGCTATTTAAGCATGATTGAAACAGACATCACAGTCCTCTATTGGGTATTGATACTACAGGTGCATTGTGGTAATAGAAGGACTACACTTTTAGTAACATATTCACTTGCATATAAAGATACATAACAATTTGCATTATGACTATGCTCACCTGTGAAGAAGGTTAACAACATCAGCCGAAACGCATCAGGGAAGGAAATGCTGCTGCTTTCATTTTAATAAACGCCAGTACTTCATCGAGTTGGGCTTCAATGTATTTCTTTTGGTGTGATGTTAATTACGGGATGCTCCATGCCCGTTTCGAAGCCGCCCTGCACTGGTGGGGGCTCCCATTTTTGGAGAACATGTGAATGGACTTGATTTGGGGAGCATGTCTCGCTCACCCTCATGCAACATAAAGGATTTTCCAGATACTTATAGCACAGAGGAGAGAAACTGTGACAGGAGGAGAATTGTTCCCTCATGCATACTCTGATTTACATGTGTGTTTTTCAAAGGGACACAGATTTGTCTTCAGCAGCAAAAAAGTTGAGCGAAGTTAACAATTTATAAATCAAGCCTATTTTGAAAGAACATGTGACTTTTTTTCAACTGGTGAACTAATATGCATTTGGAGATAAAAATATTTCATTTTGAGAGTGTGATGTGAAGATGCTATTAAAGCTTGATTGAAACAGACATCACAGTCCTCTATTGGGTATTGATACTAATGGTGCATTGTGGTAATAGAAGGACTACACTTTCAGTCACGTGTCCACTTGGATTTAAAGGCACGAAACGATTTGCATTATGAATATGCTCACCTGTGAACAAGTCTAACGACATCAGCCGAAACGCGCCAGGGAAGGAAATGCTGCTGCTTTGATTTCAATAAACGCCAGTACTTCATCGAGTTGGGCATCGATATATTTATTTGCGTGTGATGTTAATTATGGGGTGCTCCAGGCCCGTTTAGAAGCTGCCCTCCACTGATGGGGCTCCCATTTTTGGAGAACATGTGTATTGATGTGATTTGGGGAGCATGTCCCGCTCACCCTCGTGCAACACAAAGGATTTTCCAGATACTTATACCACAGAGGTGAGAAAGGGTGACAGGAGGAGAATTGTCCCGTCTTGCTTACTCTGATTTACATGTGTGTTTTTCAAAGAGACACAGATTTGTCTTCAGCAGCAGAAAAGTTGAGCGATGGTGACAATTTATAAATCAAGCCTATTTTGAAATAACATGTGACTTTTTTTCAACTTGTGAACTAACATGCATTCGGAGATAAAAATATTTCATTTTGTGAGTGTGATGTGAAGACGCTATTTAGGCATGATTGAAACAGACATCACAGTCCTCCATTGGGTATTGATACTACAGGTGCATTGTGGTAATAGAAGGAATACAATTTTACCCACGTGTCCACTTGGATTTAAAGGCACAGAACAATTTGCATTATGACTATGCTTACCTGTGAACAAGGCTAACAACATCAGCCGAAACGCGTCAGGGAAGGAAATGCTGCTGCTTTGATTTTAATAAAAGCCAGTACTTCATGGAGTTGGGCTTCAACATATTTCTTTTGGTGTGATGTTAATTACGGGATGCTCCATGCCCGTTTCGAAGCCTCCCTGCAAGGATGGGGGCTCCTATTTTTGGAGAACATGTGTATGGACTTGATTTGGGGTTTAAGTCCCGCTCAACCTCATGCAACATAAAGGATTTTCCAGATACTTATAGAACAGAGGTGAGAAAGGGTGACAGGAGGAGAATTGTCCCCTCTTGCCTACTCTGATTTACGTGTGTGTTTTTCAAAGAGAAACAGATTTCTCTTCAACAGTGTGATGTGAAGACGCTATTTAAGCATGATTGAAACAGACATCACAGTCCTCTATTGATATAGAAGGAAGGAAATGCTGCTGCTTTCATTTTAATAAACGCAGTACTTCATCGAGTTGGGCTTCAATGTATTTCTTTTGGTGTGATGTTAATTACGGGATGCTCCATGCCCATTTCAAAGCCGCCCTGCACTGGACACAGGTGCAGCACACCAGCATTGCCAGGGAGATGGAGCTATGGCAAAGGATAGTCGACAGGGTCAACGCTGTGGGACAGCATCCACGAAATCGGGACGACATCAGGAAGTGGTGGAACGACCTACGGGGGAAGGTGCGTTCCATGGTATCAAGGCACAACATCGCGGTGCAGAAGACTGGCGGCGGACCCCCACCTACTCCCCCAGAATTTACAGCATGGGAGGAGGAAGTCTTGCACATCCTGCATCCTGAAGGCCTCGCAGGAGTATCTGGAGGAATGGACTCTGGTAAGTCAAATCTTAACTACTTCATCCCCCCCACCCCACCTGCATCCCAAATCATACCCCCACCCTCACCCCCACCCCCTTCACACCTACTCCCTGCAAATGTCTCACCATCACAACCCACCCATCCCAACACCTAGCCCTGCATGCGTCCACAAAGCATGGACACCCATCACCAAAGCATGCCCACTGCAGATACACATCTCCCCCATAAGCCACCGTCACAACAGCCCCCACACAGGAATGCCACCCCTGGGGTACACGGGCACCCACCCAGTGCACGATATGGCACACACTGAAGCAATAACCATACCTCTATACCCCTGCAGGACCCGAACGCCACCACACCGCCCAGGAGGGTCCAGAAATGTCCATCCCACCCCCAGAAGAGGCCACCAGTGATGACAGCAGCTCTGTCTTCCTGGACCCAGATGACCAGCCTGGCCCATCGGGGACCTCAGGACAGTCGGTTCCCGTCAGACAGCCACTGGCCACAGCAGACCCAACCCCCTCTGGGAACACCAGCACAGCTCCCACCCAGCGGGCCCATGCCTCTGTCTCCAGGACACGTCAATCAGCGGTGTGTTCACCACTACAGGGCACCCAGGTTAACCCACCACCCCAACAACAACAGGGACCTGGGGGCAGTGGTAGTGGGCACACGGTCCAGGGGACAGAGGCCCAGGGAATCAGGGGAACTGGGAGGGCTGCTGTGCGACAGGGGGGGACAGGCCCAGGGAACCCACTCTCCACGAGGCCCTCTCCTCCATCATGGGAGCATACCACCACTCCCAGGAGACGATGGCGACGGTACTGGCCAGGTTCCAGGAGATCCAGGTCATGCAGGAGCAACAGTACATGGGGTTCAGGGAAGAACTCCGAAGCATCAGTTCCGCAATGGGCACCATCGTCGGGGGAACTCAACCAGATTGTCACCACATTGCGGGACCATGTGGCACCAAAAAGGGCCCCTGTCACTAGCATGGACCAAGAACAGGCAACCACCTCCGCCGGTGCTAGTGGACAGGAGGCCCCCACACAACAACAGGCCACCAGAACCCCACCTCCTGCAGAAGAAGAACCACCCCGCAAGCGGGGCCTGAGATCTCGTAAGAAGACAGAGTAGGATGCCAAGACCCCCGCCAGCAAAGGATACCCCTGATGTCATCCCACTGTCCCACATTGTCACCCTGTCCAACCTTTAACTGCCCCTGCTCCATCCTTCCACAGGCATATGGGCAATGCACCTGTGAGACTGAAAAGCTGGACTCTGCCATGGACATTCCTCCACCATCACCCATCACCGATTTGCAACCATGTCCCCTTTTCCTGCACTTTAATAAAAATACTTATTGCACAAAAATCATCTGGAGTCTGCCTTTATTGTGAACAAATGTATTAAACATAACGCTGCCAAAATGTCCAGTTACACAGTGATGAGAACATACCACTGTCACACAGCTGTAGTCCATGGGTAAACCAAGCAGAGGTCACGTAGTGGGGGCCACATCTCTGAAAGGGAAAGTCCCAACTCAGTTAACATACACTGGGGGAATAGGCCAGACAGTAGAGAGGCAGGAGACTGTAAGTAATTGTAAAATGCCGGTGTTGAATCTTACCTGTGTGTTATTGAAAATACTGTAGTATCACTCTGTCCCTGTTGTCTGTGTCGTCCCCGTCGTCTTCCTCCTCTTCACTCTCCACAGGTTCCACCGCTGCCACAACACCACCATCTGGACCATCCTCCTGGAGGAAAGGCACCTGGCGTCGCAAAGCCAGGTTGTGAAGCATACAGCAGGCCACGATGATATGACACACCTTCTTTGGTGAGTACATTAGGGATCCACCTGTCATATGCAGGCACCTAAACCTGGCCTTCAGGAGGCCGAAGGTCCGCTCAATCACCCTCCTAGTACGCCCATGGGCCTCATTGTACTGTTCCTCTGCCCTGGTCCTGGGATTCCTTACTGGGGTCAGTAGCCAGGACAGGTTGGGGTAACCAGAGTCACCTATTAGCCACACACGGTGTCTCTGTAGCTGTTCCATCACATAAGAGATGCTGCTATTTCTCATGATGTACGCGTCATGCACTGACCCAGGGAACTTGGCATTTACATGGGAGATGTACTGGTCTGCCAAACAGAACACCTGGACATTCATCGAATGATAACTTTTTCTGTTCCTGTACACCTGTTCACTTCCTCTGGGGGGAACCAAAGCCACATGGGTCCCATCAATGGCACCAATGATGTTGGGAATATGTCCAAGGGCATAGAAATCACCCTTCACTGTAGCCAAATCGCCCACCTCAGGGAAAACAATGTAGCTCCGCATGTATTTCATCAGGGCAGACAACACTCTGGACAACACCTTTGAAAACATAGGCTGGGACATCCCTGATGAAATGGCCACTGTAGATTGAAATGACCCACTTGCCAAAAAATGGAGCACTGACAGAACCGGTGCTAGAGGGGGGATCCCTGTGGGTTGGCGGATGGGTGACATCAGGTCTAGCTCCAGCTGGGCACACAGTTCCTGTATAGTGGCACGGTCAAGTCTGTATGTAAGTATGACATGTCTTTCTTCCTTTGTCGACATGTCCACCAGCGGTCTGTACACCGGAGGATTCCTCCATCTCCTCGCAAGTCCCAGCGGACGGTGCCTAGGAAGGACAACATGGAGCACAGAGTCAAGCAACCCACAGGCACGTTCACACAGCTTGCACAGTACATGATTCTCTATGCATTGAATGGCTTGTATGAGTGGCAATGCAAGGCCTAGGCCTGTGTGACGCAGTAGAAATTAAGCCATGTGGGCCCTTGAAATGGCGGCTGCCTGACCTGTGAAGTGTGACAATGAGATGTGAGGTCAATGCGCTGGCGTGGCACACCGTGGCGGTAGGCGGTCGAAGACCGCGGTGCAAAGCCACATTGGTTAACATTGAACCCTATGGGTTTCAGGAGCCAATGAGGATGTGCGCCGGTGGTCGCTGTACGCACCGCCGCAGTACGCACCGCCGCGGGCGTGACCGCCATTTTCTATCTGCTTAATCACTCGAGACCTGATCATCCACAGGAGAGGACCAATACTGCAAGTGCTGCTGTGACCTCGGTCTGGAAGAGACAATGGCTGCTGCGACTGGGGAAAGGGCCCCTGTCTTCACTTCTGAAGAATTGGACAAACTTGTGGATGGGGTCCTCCCCCAGTATGCGCTACTCTACACTCCTCCAGACCAACAGGTAAGTACACTGGGACCATGTTTTGTGGCCAATGCCTGGGTTGAGTGGGGTGAATGAAAGATGGTGGGGAGGGGAGCGAATGAGGCATGCATCGCACGACAGATGAGAGCATGTGCCATATGGCAAGGTTGGGGAGGGTGGGCCACTCACATCAACCATGGAGAAAATGATGATATTTATTTTCCCACCCTGTACATGTCACATAGGTCAGCGCCCATCAGAAGATCGACATTTGGCGTGCGATCGCCAAGGACATCCGGACCCTGGGGGTCCACAACAGATGGGGCACCCACTGCCGAAAGAGGTGGGAGGACATCCGCCGCGGGAGCAGAAAGACTGCGGAAGCTCTGCTGGGGATGGCCTCCCAACCTAGGAGGGGTGCCACACGGCAATTGACCCCCCTGATGTCCCGGATCCTGGGGGTGGCCTACCCCAATTTGGATGGGCGCGTGAGGACATCACAGCAGACACAACGGGGTGAGTACCAGCAAATTCTGCTATATTAGCGCACAGTGGAGGTGTCTGGGTGGGGGAGGAGGGCTGTGGCTATCTCTAGGCCAGGGCGATTTCTGTAGGCTAGGCCCCTCCGTAAGGCATGGCCCTGTGCCCCCGGCCCCCACCTCTGTAGGGTGCTAAGTACAGCTATCCATGGCCATGGGTCACCTATGTGTGCATTTGTCGTCCATAGCCTTGTAGGCCAAGTCACAATAATTGAGTAGTGTACACCGAGTGAGCGGCGTAGTGCAGGGGGCTTCTGTGTCTGTCCTCTCCGCCAACGGTGTTGCCAATGCATGCACTCAACATGTCTTTGTTTCTCCCCCCCCTTTTGTTGTGATCTTCCTGTTCATGTGTGCATTAGCATCATCAGGCGGAGGAGAAGTGGCATCGGAGCACGAGGGAGCTGCATCTCACATGGCCCCGGAGGGCCATGCAACCAACTCCGAGTTCACCAGTGAGATGGAGGGCGAGGGGAGCTCCACAACGGGGACCCGTGGAGACGTCAGTGACACAGACACGTCCTCGGAAGGGAGCTCCCTTGTGGTGGCGGCAACATCCATGCCCACTGCTACAACAGGTACAGCCGCCACCCAGCGAACCAGCTCCGCCCTCCCAGCAGCCCCTCAGCCTTCGCCCCGTGCCCGCTCGGCCAGGAAGGCAGGCATCTCCTTCGCCCCAGGCACCTCAGGCCCTGCCCCAGTTACCCCTGCTGCCCTCAGTGAGGAGATCATTGACCTCCTCCAGACGGTCATTGTTGGGCAATCTACCCTTTTGAATGCCATCCAGGGAGTAGAAAGGGAGGTGCACCGGAGCAATACATACCTGGAGGGCATTCATTCGGGTCAGGCTGCCCATCAGCGATCGTTCAACGCTCTGGCCTCAGCACTGACGGCAGCCATTGTCCCTGTCTCCTGCCTCCCCCTCCAATTTCCTCATCCCAGTCCCACTCCCCTGTTCCTCTGCCTATCCCAGCCACACCTACAGACCAGCCTGCACACACCTCAACACCCAAGGGCAGCTCATCCAGACATAAGCACCACACATCCCACAAGCATTCACACAAGCAACATCCACATGAAGACATGCCAACAGCCACTGCCTCCTCTGTGTCCCCCTCCTCCTCGTCTTCCTCCTCCCTCCCTGTGACGTCTCCACTCACACCTACATGCACACCACCATCAGCCAGTACGTCCATCACCAGCACACACACCAGAACACTCCGCACACATGCAGTCACCACCCCCACTGCCATTTACACGTCCCCTGTGTCCTCTCCCACTGTGTCTGTCACCCCCTCTTCCAAACCACACAAACGCAGGCAGCCACCCACCCAACAGCCATCCACCTCACGACAGCCTCCGTCACAAGCACCTGCACCCAAAGACAGCACACTTGACTCTCCTACAACCACATCCTCTTCCTCCACTCCCATACCCACTGCACCTACCCTTCCAACTGCTCCTAAAAAGTTTTTCCTCTCCAAAATTAACCTCTTTGCATCACCTGACCCACCCCCTCCATCTCGTAAGAGTCCAAACAGCACCTCAGCCACCACAAGCCCTGCACCTACAAGGACCATAGTCCAGGGCTATTGGAGTCCACCAGCTTCTAGGGCAGCAACATCGGCCAGCAGCAAGGGGACAGCCAGCCCACCCCCTGGGAAAAAAACTAAAAAAGGGATGGGCCGGCGCGAGAGGCCAGAGACGGCAGACCCCAAAGGCACTACCCTGGCACCGTCACCTGGCACATCCACAAAGGGAGGCAAGGGCCCCAGAGAATCGGCGAAGGAGGGCAAGGGCAGCAGGGCGGACAAGTCCGGCAGCAGGCAAGCTGCCCAGGAGGGCCCCACCAGCCCCATTTCGGGTGTGAAGGAGGACACCCACGGGCCCAGGACTCCAGCACAGGAGGGCCCCGCAAGCGAAAGGTCGGATGGCGACTGAGCGGAAAATATTGGCCAGATCTGGTTCCCTGGGAACACATGTCAAGCACCGCTGAACAGGGCCCCGCCGTGACAAGCACCGCCGAACAGGGCCCCGCTGTGACAAGCACCGCTGAACAGGGCACCGCCGTGACAAGCACCGCCGAACTGGGCCCTTCAAGACAAGCACCGCTGAACAGGGCCCCGCCGTGACAAGCACCGCTGAATAGGGTCCTTCAAGGCAAGCACCGCCAAACTGGGCCCCGCCGTGACAAGCACCGCCGAACTGGGCCCTTCAAGACAAGCACCGCTGAACAGGGCCCCGCCGTGACAAGCACCGCTAAACAGGGCCCCGCCGTGACAAGCACCGCCGAACTGGGCCCTTCAAGACAAGCACCGCTGAACAGGGCCCCGCCGTGACAAGCACCGCTGAACAGGGTCCTTCAAGGCAAGCACCGCCGAACTGGGCCCCGCCGTGACAAGCACCGCCGAACTGGGCCCTTCAATACAAGAACCGCTGAACAGGGCCCCGCCGTGACAAGCACCGCTGAACAGGGCCCCGCCGTGACAAGCACCGACGAACTGGGCCCTTTAAGACAAGCACCGCTGAACAGGGCCCTTCAAGACAAGCACCGCTGAACAGGGCCCCGCCGTGACAAGCACCGCCGAACTGGGCCCCGCCGTGACAAGCACCGCTGAACAGTGCCCTTCAAGACAAGCACCGCCGAACTGGGCCCTTCAAGACAAGCACCGCTGAACAGGGCCCCTCCGTGACAAGCACCGCTGAACAGGGCCCTGCCGTGACAAGCACCGCCGAACTGGGCCCTTCAAGACAAGCACCGCCGAACTGGGCCCTTCAAGACAAGCACCGCTGAACAGGGCCCGCCGTGACAAGCACCGCTGAACAGTGCCCTTCAAGACAAGCACCGCTGAACAGGGCCCCGCCGTGACAAGCACTGCTGAACAGGGCCCTTCAAGACAAGCACCGCTGAACAGGGCCCCGCCGTGACAAGCACCGCTGAACAGGGCCCGCCGTGACAAGCACTGCCGAACTGGGCCCTTCAAGACAAGCACCGCCGAACTGGGCCCTTCAAGACAAGCACCGCTGAACTGGGCCCCGCCGTGACAAGCACCGCCGAACTGGGCCCTTCAAGACAAGCACCGCTGAACAGGGCCCCGCCGTGACAAGCACCGCTAAACAGGGCCCGCCGTGACAAGCACCGCCGAACTGGGCCCTTCAAGACAAGCACCGCTGAACAGGGCCCCGCCGTGACAAGCACCGCTGAACAGGGTCCTTCAAGGCAAGCACCGCCGAACTGGGCCCCGCCGTGACAAGCACCGCCGAACTGGGCCCTTCAATACAAGAACCGCTGAACAGGGTCCCGCCGTGACAAGCACCGCTGAACAGGGCCCCGCCGTGACAAGCACCGCCGAACTGGGCCCTTTAAGACAAGCACCGCTGAACAGGGCCCTTCAAGACAAGCACCGCTGAACAGGGCCCCGCCGTGACAAGCACCGCCGAACTGGGCCCCGCCGTGACAAGCACCGCTGAACAGTGCCCTTCAAGACAAGCACCGCCGAACTGGGCCCTTCAAGACAAGCACCGCTGAACAGGGCCCCGCCGTGACAAGCACCGCTGAACAGGGCCCTGTCGTGACAAGCACCGCCGAACTGGGCCCTTCAAGACAAGCACCGCCGAACTGGGCCCTTCAAGACAAGCACCGCTGAACAGGGCCCGCCGTGACAAGCACCGCTGAACAGTGCCCTTCAAGACAAGCACCGCTGAACAGGGCCCCGCCGTGACAAGCACTGCTGAACAGGGCCCTTCAAGACAAGCACCGCTGAACAGGGCCCCGCCGTGACAAGCACCGCTGAACAGGGCCCGCCGTGACAAGCACCGCCGAACTGGGCCCTTCAAGACAAGCACCGCCGAACTGGGCCCTTCAAGACAAGCACCGCTGAACAGGGCCCCGCCGTGACATGCACCGCTGAACAGTGCCCTTCAAGACAAGCACTGCCGAACTGGGCCCCGCCGTGACAAGCACCGGTGAACAGGGCCCCGCCGTGACAAGCACCGCCGAACTGGGCCCTTCAAGACAAGCACGGCTGAACAGGGCCCCGCCGTGACAAGCACCGCTGAACAGTGCCCTTCAAGACAAGCACCGCCGAACTGGGCCCTTCCTGTCAAGCACCGCTCCGCTGGGCCCTTCCTGTCAAGCACCGCTCCGCTGGGCACCGCCGTCTCGGACCTGCTCCGCTGGGCCCTTCCTGTTAAGCACCACTCCGCTGGGCCCTTCCTGTCAAGCACCACTCCGCTGGGCCCTTCATCTCAAGCACCGCTGGCCCATTGGCAGGGCCGGATCTGTGTCGGCCAGGGCTTCACAAAGCACTCTGGGCACCATGCCTCCTCCAGAACCAGTGGAGTCTGTAATCCACTTGATGGACTGTGGCTTTGCACTCCCCAGGATGGTACAGTGGGCAACCCACCCACTGTAGAGACTTGTGAGACTGTGGCTTTGCACTCACCAGGATGGATCAGTGGGCAATCCACCCACTATAGAGACTTGAGAGACTGTGGCTTTGCACTCCCCAGGATGGTACAGTGGGCAACCCACCCACTGTAGAGACTTGTGAGACTGTGGCTTTGCACTCCCCAGGATGGTACAGTGGGCAACCCACCCACTGTAGAGACTTGAGAGACTGTGGCTTTGCACTCCCCAGGATGGTACAGTGGGCAACCCACCCACTGTAGAGACTTGTGAGACTGTGGCTTTGCACTCCCCAGGATGGTACAGTGGGCATGGACGCCCCTCGTGGATCTGGCGTCGTGGACTCAACTGGCTGAGGTGCCCCCCCTTCCCTTCCCCCTGAGGTGCCTGTAGTTTTACTATCTGATGCCCCTGCAGTGTTCTCTCCAATGGAATCGGGTCTCGTGTGTGGGCTTTGCCCATGTGTTTAGGCCCATTAGCCCACGAACAATGGATGATAGCCAATATGGGCCGGACTTTTGACCTATGTAAATATTGTTCATGATGTAATATATTTTATTTATATATTTCATATTTCACTTAACTTCAAATATGCTATAATATACTTCAATTTTAATGATCATTTTATTTTGTCTTTGCATTCTTCCGGGGGGTTTGGGGGGTGTCACTCTGAGTTGTTGCTCTGCATTGATGTGTGTGTTGTAGTGGGTGAGGGTGGGGGTGGGTGTGTGGCGTATGTGTGTCCCCGTAATTTTTTTCCTCCACCCTCCCCTGTGTCGTAGGTGCAGTACTCACCGTTGTCGTCTGCGCCGGCGTTCGTGCTCCTGGTAGAGGAGCAGGAAGACAATGGCTGGGAGGATGTGTAGTTCCAGTTCCATGCAGTCCAGATTCCTCGTGGAGTGTGTAGAGGTGAGCGTTTTCTGTTCGAGAAGTCTGTTTCCGCCGTGCTTTTATCGGCAGGGCAACCGCCCCGGAAAAGGTGGCGGATTGGTGGGTCGTGATAGTGTGGGCGGTACATTGTCTCCTGCCTGTCTGTTGGCGGTGACCGCCGCGCTGTTTGCTTGTCCCGCCGTGGCGGTCGGAGTGTTAAAGTGGCGGGCTGTGTTGGCGGTTCCCTCCAGGGTCGGAATTCCATTTTTTGGACCCCCAGCCTGTTGGTGGGTTGGCCGCCGCTTTAACACCGACAGCCAGGGTTGGAATGACCCCCTATGTGACTTTCTTTCAACTTGTGAACTAATATGCATTTGGAGATAAAAATATTTCATTTTGAGAGTGTGATGTGAAAACGCTATTTAAGCATGATTGAAACACACATCACAGTCCTCTATTCGGTATTGATACTACACGTGCATTGTGGTAATAGAAGTAATACACTTTTAGTCATGTGTGCACTGGGATTTAAAGGCACGTGACAATTTGCATTCTGACTATGCTCACCTGTGAACAAGGCTAACGACATCAGCCGAAATGCGTCAGGGAAAGAAATGCTGCTGCTTTGATTTTAATAAACGCCAGTACTTCATCGAGTTTGGCTTCGATATATTTATTTTGGTGTGATGTTAATTACGAGATGCTCCTTGCCGGTTTCAAAATCCGACCTGCACTGATGGGGGCTCCCATTTTTGGAGAACATGTGTATGGACTTGATTTGGGGACCACGTCCCACTCACCCTCGTGCAACATAAAGGATTTTCCAAATACTTATAGCACAGAGGTGAGAAAGGGTGACAGAAGGAGAATTGTCCCGTCATGCCTACTCTGATTTACATTTGTGTTTTTCAAAGAGAAACAGATTTGTCTTCAGCAGCAGAAAAGATGAGCGAAGTTGACAATTTATAAATCAAGCCTATTTTGAAAGAACATGTGACTTTTTTCAACTTCTGAACTAATATGCATTTGGAGATAAAAATATTTCATTTTGAGAGTGTGATGTGAAGACACTATTTAAGCACGATTGAAACAGACATCACAGTCCTCTATTGGGTATTGATACTACAGGTGTATTGTGGTAATAGAAGGACTACACTTTTAGTCACATGTCCGCTTGGAATTAAAGGCACGTAACAATTTGCATTCTGACTATGCTCACCTGTGAACAAGGCTAACGACATCAGCCGAAACGCGTTAGGGAAGGAAATGCTGCTGCTTTGATTTTAATAAACGCCAGTACTTCATCGAGTTGGGCTTCGATATATTATTTTTGGTGTGATGTTAATTACAGGATACTCCTTGCCCGTTTCGAAGCTGCCCTGCAGGGGTGGAGGCTCCCATTTTTGGGGAACATGTGTATGGACTTGATTTGGGGAGCACGTCCCGCTCACCCTCGTGCAACAGAAAGGATTTTCCAGATACTTATAACACAGAGGTGAGAAAGGGTGACAGAAGGAAAATTGTCCCCTCATGCCTACTCTGATTTACATTTGTGTTTTTCAAAGAGAAACAGATTTGTCTTCAGCAGTTGAAAAGATGAGCAAAGCTGACAATTTATAAATCAAGCGTATTTTGAAAGAACATGTTTTTTTTTTTCAACTTGTGAACTAATATGCATTTGGAGATAAAAAAAAATAATTTTGAGAGTGTGATGTGAAGACGCTATTCAAGCATGATTGAAACAGACATCACAGTCCTCTATTGGGTTTTGATACTACAGGTGCATTGTGGTAATAGAAGGACTACACTTTTAGTCATGTGTCCACTTGGATTTAAAGGCGCATAACAATTTGCATTATGACTATCCTCAGCTGTGAACAAGGCTAACGACATCAGCCGAAACGCGCCAGGGAAGGAAATGCTGCTGCTTTGATTTTAATAAACGCCAGTACTTCATTGAGTTGGGCTTCCATATATTTCTTTTGGTGTGATGTTAATTACGGGATGCTCCATGCCCGTTTCGAAGCCGCCCTGCACTGATGGGGGCTCCCATTTTTGGAAACATGTGTATGGACTTGATTTGTGGAGGACGTCCCTCTCATCCTCGTGCAACATAAAGGATTTTCCAGATACTTATAGCACAGAGGTGAGAAAGGGTGACAGGAGGAGAATTGTCCCCTCTTGCCTACTCTGATTTGCGTGTGTGTTTTTCAAAGAGACACAGATTTGTCCTCAGCATCAGAAAAGTTGAGCGAAGTTGACAATTTACAAATCAAGCCTATTTTAAAAGAATACATGACTTTCTTTGAACTGGTGAACTAACATGCATTTGGAGATAGAAATATTTCATTTTGACTGTGTGATGTGAGGACGCAATTTTAAGCATGATTGAAACAGACATCACAGTCCTCTATTGGGTATTGATACTACAGGTGCATTGTGGTAATAGAAGGACTACACTTTTAGTCACGTGTTCACTTGGATTTAAAGGCACATAACAATTTGCATTATGACTATGCTCACCTGTGAACAAGGCTAACAACATCAGCAGAAATGCGTCAGTGAAGGGAATGCTGCTCCTTTGATTTTAATGAACAGCAGTACTTCATCGAGTTGGGCTTCGATATATTTCTTTTGGTGTGATGTTAATTACAGGATGCTCCATGCCCGTTTCGAAGCCGCCCTGCACTGATGGGGGCTCTCATTTATGGAGAACATGTGTATGGACTTGATTTGGGGAGCATGTCCTGCTCACCCTCGTGCAACATATAGGATTTTCCAGATACTTGTAGCACATAGGTGAGAAAGGGTGACAGGAGAAGAATTGTCCCCTGATGCCTACTCTGATTTACATTTGTGTTTTAAAAATAGACACAGATTTGTCTTCAGCAGCAGAAAAGTTGAGCAAAGTTGACATTTTATAAATCAGGCCTATTTTGAAAGAACATGTGACTTTTCCTCAACTTGTGAACTAATATGCATTTGGAGATGAAAATATTTCATTTTGAGAGTGTGATGTGAAGACGCTATTAATGCATGATTGAAACAGACATCACAGTCCTCCATTGAGTAATGATACTACAGGTGCATTGTGGTAATAGAAGGACTACACTTTTAGTCATGTGTCTAATTGATTTAAAGGCACATAACAATTTGAATTATGAATATGCTCACCTGTGAACAAGGCTAACGACATCACCTGATATGCGTCAGGGAAGGAAATGCTGCTGCTTTGACTTTAATAAACGCCAGTACTTCATTGAGTTGGGCTTCGATATATTTATTTAGGTGTGATGTTAATTACGGGATGCTCCATGCCCGTTTCGAAGCCGCCCTGCACTGATGGGGGCTTCCATTTTTAGAGAACATGTGTATGGACTTGATTTGGGGAGCATGTCCTTCTCACCCTCGTGCAACAGAAAGGATTTTCCAGATACTTATAACACAGAGGTGAGAAAGGGTGACAGAAGGAGAATTGTCCCCTCATGCCTACTCTGATTTACATGTGTGTTTTTCAAAGAGAAACAGATTTGTCTTCAGCAGTTGAAAAGATGAGCGAAGCTGACAATTTATAAATCAAGCGTATTTTGAAAGAACATGTGACTTTTTTTCAACTTGTGAACTAATATGCATTTGGAGATAAAAAAAATTCATTATGAGAGTGTGATGTGAAGACGCTATTCAAGCGTGATTGAAACAGATATCACAGTCCTCTATTGGGTATTGATACTAAAGGTGCATTGTGGTAACAGAAGGACTGCACTTTTAGTCACGTGTCCACTTGGATTTAAAGGCACGTAACACTTTGCATTATGACTATGCTCACCTGTGAATACGGCTAACGACATCAGCCGAAACGCCTCAGGGAATGAAATGCTGCTGCTTTGATTTTAATAAACGCCAGTACTTCATTGAGTTGGGCTTCGATATATTTCTTTTCGTGTGATGTTAATTACGGGGTACTCCATGCCCGTTTCGAAGCCGCCCGGCACTGATGGGGGCTCCCATTTTTGGAAGCATGTGTATGGACTTGATTTGTGGAGGACGTCCTTCTCATCCTCGTGCAACATAAAGGATTTTCCAGATACTTATAGCACAGAGGTGAGAAAGGGTGACAGGAGGAGAATTGTCCCCTCATGCCTACTCTGATTTACATGTGTGTTTTTCAAAGAGACACAGATTTGTCTTCAGCAGCAGATAAGTTGAGCGAAGTTGACAATTTATAAATCAAGCCTATTTTGAAAGAACATGTGACTTTTCTTCAACTTGTGAACTAATATGCATTTGGAGATAAAAATATTTCATTTTGAGAGTGTGATGTGAAGACGCTATTTATGCATGATTGAAACAGACATCACAGTCCTCTATTGGGTATTGATACTACAGGTGTATTGTGGTAATAGAAGGACTACACTTTTAGTCACATGTCCACTTGGATTTAAAGGCACATAACAATTTGCATTATGACTATGCTCACCTGTGAACAAGGCTAACGACATCAGCAGAAATGCGTCAGGGAAGGGAATGCTGCTGCTTTGATTTTAATGAACAGCAGTACTTCATCGAGTTGGGCTTCAATATATTTCTTTTGGTGTGATGTTAATTACAGGATGCTCCATGCCCGTTTCGAAGCCACCCTGCACTGATGGGTGCTCCCATTTTTGGAGAACATGTGTATGGACTTGATTTGGGGAGCATGTCCTGCTCACCCTCGTGCAACATAAAGGATTTTCCAGATACTTATAGCACAGAGGTGAGAAAGGGTGACAGGAGGAGAATTGTCCCCTCTTGCCTACTCTGATTTACGTGTGTGTTTTTCAAAGAGACACAGATTTGTCTTCAGCAGCAGAAAAGTTGAGCGAAGTTGACAATTTATAAATCAAGCCTATTTTGAAGGAACATGTGACTTTTCTCCAACTTGTGAACTAATATGCATTTGGAGATAAAAATATTTAATTTTGAGAGTGTGATGTGAAGACGCTATGTATGCATGATTGAAACAGACATCACAGTCCTCTATTGAGTAATGATACTACAGGTGCATTGAGGTAATAGAAGGACTACACTTTTAGTCATGTGTCTAGTTGGATTTAAAGGCACATAACAATTTGAATTATGAATATGCTCACCTGTGAACAAGGCTAACAACATCAGCCGAAACGCGTTAGGGAAGGGAATGCTGCTGCTTTGATTTTAATGAACAGCAGTACTTCATCGAGTTGGGCTTCGATATATTATTTTTGGTGTGATGTTAATTACAGGATACTCCTTGCCCGTTTCGAAGCTGCCCTGCAGGGGTGGAGGCTCCCATTTTTGGGGAACATGTGTATGGACTTGATTTGGGGAGCACGTCCCGCTCACCCTCGTGCAACAGAAAGGATTTTCCAGATACTTATAACACAGAGGTGAGAAAGGGTGACAGAAGGAAAATTGTCCCCTCATGCCTACTCTGATTTACATTTGTGTTTTTCAAAGAGAAACAGATTTGTCTTCAGCAGTTGAAAAGATGAGCAAAGCTGACAATTTATAAATCAAGCGTATTTTGAAAGAACATGTTTTTTTTTTTCAACTTGTGAACTAATATGCATTTGGAGATAAAAAAAAATAATTTTGAGAGTGTGATGTGAAGACGCTATTCAAGCATGATTGAAACAGACATCACAGTCCTCTATTGGGTTTTGATACTACAGGTGCATTGTGGTAATAGAAGGACTACACTTTTAGTCATGTGTCCACTTGGATTTAAAGGCGCATAACAATTTGCATTATGACTATCCTCAGCTGTGAACAAGGCTAACGACATCAGCCGAAACGCGCCAGGGAAGGAAATGCTGCTGCTTTGATTTTAATAAACGCCAGTACTTCATTGAGTTGGGCTTCCATATATTTCTTTTGGTGTGATGTTAATTACGGGATGCTCCATGCCCGTTTCGAAGCCGCCCTGCACTGATGGGGGCTCCCATTTTTGGAAACATGTGTATGGACTTGATTTGTGGAGGACGTCCCTCTCATCCTCGTGCAACATAAAGGATTTTCCAGATACTTATAGCACAGAGGTGAGAAAGGGTGACAGGAGGAGAATTGTCCCCTCTTGCCTACTCTGATTTGCGTGTGTGTTTTTCAAAGAGACACAGATTTGTCCTCAGCATCAGAAAAGTTGAGCGAAGTTGACAATTTACAAATCAAGCCTATTTTAAAAGAATACATGACTTTCTTTGAACTGGTGAACTAACATGCATTTGGAGATAGAAATATTTCATTTTGACTGTGTGATGTGAGGACGCAATTTTAAGCATGATTGAAACAGACATCACAGTCCTCTATTGGGTATTGATACTACAGGTGCATTGTGGTAATAGAAGGACTACACTTTTAGTCACGTGTTCACTTGGATTTAAAGGCACATAACAATTTGCATTATGACTATGCTCACCTGTGAACAAGGCTAACAACATCAGCAGAAATGCGTCAGTGAAGGGAATGCTGCTCCTTTGATTTTAATGAACAGCAGTACTTCATCGAGTTGGGCTTCGATATATTTCTTTTGGTGTGATGTTAATTACAGGATGCTCCATGCCTGTTTCGAAGCCGCCCTGCACTGATGGGGGCTCTCATTTATGGAGAACATGTGTATGGACTTGATTTGGGGAGCATGTCCTGCTCACCCTCGTGCAACATATAGGATTTTCCAGATACTTGTAGCACATAGGTGAGAAAGGGTGACAGGAGAAGAATTGTCCCCTGATGCCTACTCTGATTTACATTTGTGTTTTAAAAATAGACACAGATTTGTCTTCAGCAACAGAAAAGTTGAGCAAAGTTGACATTTTATAAATCAGGCCTATTTTGAAAGAACATGTGACTTTTCCTCAACTTGTGAACTAATATGCATTTGGAGATGAAAATATTTCATTTTGAGAGTGTGATGTGAAGACGCTATTAATGCATGATTGAAACAGACATCACAGTCCTCCATTGAGTAATGATACTACAGGTGCATTGTGGTAATAGAAGGACTACACTTTTAGTCATGTGTCTAATTGATTTAAAGGCACATAACAATTTGAATTATGAATATGCTCACCTGTGAACAAGGCTAACGACATCACCTGATATGCGTCAGGGAAGGAAATGCTGCTGCTTTGACTTTAATAAACGCCAGTACTTCATTGAGTTGGGCTTCGATATATTTATTTAGGTGTGATGTTAATTACGGGATGCTCCATGCCCGTTTCGAAGCCGCCCTGCACTGATGGGTGCTTCCATTTTTAGAGAACATGTGTATGGACTTGATTTGGGGAGCATGTCCTTCTCACCCTCGTGCAACAGAAAGGATTTTCCAGATACTTATAACACAGAGGTGAGAAAGGGTGACAGAAGGAGAATTGTCCCCTCATGCCTACTCTGATTTACATGTGTGTTTTTCAAAGAGAAACAGATTTGTCTTCAGCAGTTGAAAAGATGAGCGAAGCTGACAATTTATAAATCAAGCGTATTTTGAAAGAACATGTGACTTTTTTTCAACTTGTGAACTAATATGCATTTGGAGATAAAAAAAATTCATTATGAGAGTGTGATGTGAAGACGCTATTCAAGCGTGATTGAAACAGATATCACAGTCCTCTATTGGGTATTGATACTAAAGGTGCATTGTGGTAACAGAAGGACTGCACTTTTAGTCACGTGTCCACTTGGATTTAAAGGCACGTAACACTTTGCATTATGACTATGCTCACCTGTGAATACGGCTAACGACATCAGCCGAAACGCCTCAGGGAATGAAATGCTGCTGCTTTGATTTTAATAAACGCCAGTACTTCATTGAGTTGGGCTTCGATATATTTCTTTTCGTGTGATGTTAATTACGGGGTACTCCATGCCCGTTTCGAAGCCGCCCGGCACTGATGGGGGCTCCCATTTTTGGAAGCATGTGTATGGACTTGATTTGTGGAGGACGTCCTTCTCATCCTCGTGCAACATAAAGGATTTTCCAGATACTTATAGCACAGAGGTGAGAAAGGGTGACAGGAGGAGAATTGTCCCCTCATGCCTACTCTGATTTACATGTGTGTTTTTCAAAGAGACACAGATTTGTCTTCAGCAGCAGATAAGTTGAGCGAAGTTGACAATTTATAAATCAAGCCTATTTTGAAAGAACATGTGACTTTTCTTCAACTTGTGAACTAATATGCATTTGGAGATAAAAATATTTCATTTTGAGAGTGTGATGTGAAGACGCTATTTATGCATGATTGAAACAGACATCACAGTCCTCTATTGGGTATTGATACTACAGGTGTATTGTGGTAATAGAAGGACTACACTTTTAGTCACATGTCCACTTGGATTTAAAGGCACATAACAATTTGCATTATGACTATGCTCACCTGTGAACAAGGCTAACGACATCAGCAGAAATGCGTCAGGGAAGGGAATGCTGCTGCTTTGATTTTAATGAACAGCAGTACTTCATCGAGTTGGGCTTCAATATATTTCTTTTGGTGTGATGTTAATTACAGGATGCTCCATGCCCGTTTCGAAGCCACCCTGCACTGATGGGTGCTCCCATTTTTGGAGAACATGTGTATGGACTTGATTTGGGGAGCATGTCCTGCTCACCCTCGTGCAACATAAAGGATTTTCCAGATACTTATAGCACAGAGGTGAGAAAGGGTGACAGGAGGAGAATTGTCCCCTCTTGCCTACTCTGATTTACGTGTGTGTTTTTCAAAGAGACACAGATTTGTCTTCAGCAGCAGAAAAGTTGAGCGAAGTTGACAATTTATAAATCAAGCCTATTTTGAAAGAACATGTGACTTTTCTCCAACTTGTGAACTAATATGCATTTGGAGATAAAAATATTTAATTTTGAGAGTGTGATGTGAAGACGCTATGTATGCATGATTGAAACAGACATCACAGTCCTCTATTGAGTAATGATACTACAGGTGCATTGAGGTAATAGAAGGACTACACTTTTAGTCATGTGTCTAGTTGGATTTAAAGGCACATAACAATTTGAATTATGAATATGCTCACCTGTGAACAAGGCTAACAACATCACCTGATACGCGTCAGGGAAGGAAATGCTGCTGCTTTGATTTTAATAAACGCCAGTACTTCATCAAGTTGGGCTTCAATATATTTCTTTTGGTGTGATGTTAATTACGGGATGCTTCATGCCTGTTTCGAAGCCGCCCTGCACTGATGGGGGCTTCCATTTTTAGAGAACATGTGTATGGACTTGATTGGGGGAGCATGTCCTTCTCACCCTCGTGCAACATAAAGGATTTTCCAGATACTTATAGCACAGAGGTGAGAAAGGGTGACAGGAGGAGAATTGTCCCCTCATGCCTACTCTGATTTACATGTGTGTTTTTCAAAGAGACACAGATTTGTCTTCAGCAGCAGAAAAGTTGAGCGAAGTTGACAATTTATAAATCAAGCCTATTTTGAAAGAACATGTGACTTTTCTTCAACTTGTGAACTAATATGCATTTGGAGATAAAAATATTTCATTTTGAGAGTGTGATGTGAAGACGCTATTTATGCATGATTGAAACAGACATCACAGTCCTCTATTGGGTATTGATACTACAGGTGCATTGTGGTAATAGAAGGACTACACTTTTAGTCACATGTCCACTTGGATTTAAAGGCACATAACAATTTGCATTATGACTATGCTCACCTGTGAACAAGGCTAACGACATCAGCAGAAATTTGTCAGGGAAGGGAATGCTGCTGCTTTGATTTTAATGAACAGCAGTACTTCATCGAGTTGGGCTTCAATATATTTCTTTTAGTGTGATGTTAATTACAGGATGCTCCATGCCCGTTTCGAAGCCACCCTGCACTGATGGGTGCTCCCATTTTTGGAGAACATGTGTATGGACTTGATTTGGGGAGCATGTCCTGCTCACCCTCGTGCAACATAAAGGATTTTCCAGATACTTATAGCAAAGAGGTGAGAAAGGGTGACAGGAGGAGAATTGTCCCCTCTTGCCTACTCTGATTTACGTGTGTGTTTTTCAAAGAGACACAGATTTGTCTTCAGCAGCAGAAAAGTTGAGCGAAGTTGACAATTTATAAATCAAGCCTATTTTGATAGAACATGCAACTTTTCTCCAACTTGTGAACTAATATGCATTTGGAGATAAAAATATTTCATTTTGAGAGTGTGATGTGAAGACGCTATGTATGCATGATTGAAACAGACATCACAGTCCTCTATTGAGTAATGATACTACAGGTGCATTGAGGTAATAGAAGGACTACACTTTTAGTCATGTGTCTAGTTGGATTTAAAGGCACATAACAATTTGAATTATGAATATGCTCACCTGTGAACAAGGCTAACAACATCACCTGATACGCATCAGGGAAGGAAATGCTGCTGCTTTGATTTTAATAAACGCCAGTACTTCATCGAGTTGGGCTTCAATATATTTCTTTTGGTGTGATGTTAATTACGGGATGCTTCATGCCCGTTTCGAAGCCGCCCTGCACTGATGGGGGCTTCCATTTTTAGAGAACATGTGTATGGACTTGATTTGGGGAGCATGTCCTTCTCACCCTCGTGCAACATAAAGGATTTTCCAGATACTTATAGCACAGAGGTGAGAAAGGGTGACAGGAGGAGAATTGTCCCCTCATGCCTACTCTGATTTACATGTGTGTTTTTCAAAGAGACACAGATTTGTCTTCAGCAGCAGAAAAGTTGAGCGAAGTTGACAATTTATAAATCAAGCCTATTTTGAAAGAACATGTGACTTTTCTTCAACTTGTGAACTAATATGCATTTGGAGATAAAAATATTTCATTTTGAGAGTGTGATGTGAAGACGCTATTTATGCATGATTGAAACAGACATCACAGTCCTCTATTGGGTATTGATACTACAGGTGCATTGTGGTAATAGAAGGACTACACTTTTAGTCACATGTCCACTTGGATTTAAAGGCACATAACAATTTGCATTATGACTATGCTCACCTGTGAACAAGGCTAACGACATCAGCAGAAATTTGTCAGGGAAGGGAATGCTGCTGCTTTGATTTTAATGAACAGCAGTACTTCATCGAGTTGGGCTTCAATATATTTCTTTTAGTGTGATGTTAATTACAGGATGCTCCATGCCCGTTTCGAAGCCACCCTGCACTGATGGGTGCTCCCATTTTTGGAGAACATGTGTATGGACTTGATTTGGGGAGCATGTCCTGCTCACCCTCGTGCAACATAAAGGATTTTCCAGATACTTATAGCAAAGAGGTGAGAAAGGGTGACAGGAGGAGAATTGTCCCCTCTTGCCTACTCTGATTTACGTGTGTGTTTTTCAAAGAGACACAGATTTGTCTTCAGCAGCAGAAAAGTTGAGCGAAGTTGACAATTTATAAATCAAGCCTATTTTGATAGAACATGCAACTTTTCTCCAACTTGTGAACTAATATATATTTGGAGATAAAAATATTTCATTTTGAGAGTGTGATGTGAAGACGCTATGTATGCATGATTGAAACAGACATCACAGTCCTCTATTGAGTAATGATACTACAGGTGCATTGAGGTAATAGAAGGACTACACTTTTAGTCATGTGTCTAGTTGGATTTAAAGGCACATAACAATTTGAATTATGAATATGCTCACCTGTGAACAAGGCTAACAACATCACCTGATACGCATCAGGGAAGGAAATGCTGCTGCTTTGATTTTAATAAACGCCAGTACTTCATCGAGTTGGGCTTCAATATATTTCTTTTGGTGTGATGTTAATTACGGGATGCTTCATGCCCGTTTCGAAGCCGCCCTGCACTGATGGGGGCTTCCATTTTTAGAGAACATGTGTATGGACTTGATTTGGGGAGCATGTCCTTCTCACCCTCGTGCAACATAAAGGATTTTCCAGATACTTATAGCACAGAGGTGAGAAAGGGTGACAGGAGGAGAATTGTCCCCTCATGCCTACTCTGATTTACATGTGTGTTTTTCAAAGAGACACAGATTTGTCTTCAGCAGCAGAAAAGTTGAGCGAAGTTGACAATTTATAAATCAAGCCTATTTTGAAAGAACATGTGACTTTTCTTCAACTTGTGAACTAATATGCATTTGGAGATAAAAATATTTCATTTTGAGAGTGTGATGTGAAGACGCTATTTATGCATGATTGAAACAGACATCACAGTCCTCTATTGGGTATTGATACTACAGGTGCATTGTGGTAATAGAAGGACTACACTTTTAGTCACATGTCCACTTGGATTTAAAGACACATAACAATTTGCATTATGACTATGCTCACCGGTGAACAAGGCTAACGACATCAGCAGAAATGCGTCAGGGAAGGGAATGCTGCTGCTTTGATTTTAATGAACAGCAGTACTTCATCGAGTTGGGCTTCAATATATTTCTTTTAGTGTGGTGTTAATTACAGGATGCTCCATGCCCGGTTCGAAGCCACCCTGCACTGATGGGTGCTCCCATTTTTGGAGAACATGTGTATGGACTTGATTTGGGGAGCATGTCCTGCTCACCCTCGTGCAACATAAAGGATTTTCCAGATACTTATAGCACAGAGGTGAGAAAGGGTGACAGGAGGAGAATTGTCCCCTCTTGCCTACTCTGATTTACGTGTGTGTTTTTCAAAGAGACACAGATTTGTCTTCAGCAGCAGAAAAGTTGAGCGAAGTTGACAATTTATAAATCAAGCCTATTTTGAAAGAACATGTGACTTTTCTCCAACTTGTGAACTAATATGCATTTGGAGATAAAAATATTTTATTTTGAGAGTGTGATGTGAAGACGCTATGTATGCATGATTGAAACAGACATCACAGTCCTCTATTGAGTAATGATACTACAGGTGCATTGAGGTAATAGAAGGACTACACTTTTAGTCATGTGTCTAGTTGGATTTAAAGGCACATAACAATTTGAATTATGAATATGCTCACCTGTGAACAAGGCTAACAACATCACCTGATACGCGTCAGGGAGGGAAATGCTGCTGCTTTGATTTTAATAAATGCCAGTACTTCATCGAGTTGGGCTTCAATATATTTCTTTTGGTGTGATGTTAATTACGGGATGCTTCATGCCCGTTTCGAAGCCGCCCTGCACTGATGGGGGCTTCCATTTTTAGAGAACATGTGTATGGACTTGATTTGGGGAGCATGTCCTTCTCACCCTCGTGCAACATAAAGGATTTTCCAGATACTTATAGCACAGAGGTGAGAAAGGGTGACAGGAGGAGAATTGTCCCCTCATGCCTACTCTGATTTACATGTGTGTTTTTCAAAGAGACACAGATTTGTCTTCAGCAGCAGAAAAGTTGAGCGAAGTTGACAATTTATAAATCAAGCCTATTTTGAAAGAACATGTGACTTTTCTTCAACTTGTGAACTAATATGCATTTGGAGATAAAAATATTTCATTTTGAGAGTGTGATGTGAAGACGCTATTTATGCATGATTGAAACAGACATCACAGTCCTCTATTGGTAATAGAAGGACTACAGTTTTAGTCACGTGTCCACTTGGATTTAAAGGCACATAACAATTTGCATTATGACTATGCTCACCTGTGAACAAGGCTAACGACATCAGCCGAACCGCTTCAGGGAAGGGAATGCTGCTGCTTTTATTTTAATAAACGCCAGTAGTTCATCATGTTGGGCTTCGATATATTTCTTTTCGTGTTATGTTAATTACGGGATGCTCCATGCCCGTATCGAAGCCGCCTTGGACTGATGGGGGCTCCCATTTTTGGAGAATATGTGTATGGACTTAATTTGGGGAGCATGTCCTGCTCACCCTCGTGCAACATAAAGGATTTTCCAGATACTTATAGCACAGAGTTGAGAAAGGGTGACAGGAGGAGAATTGTCCCCTCCTGCCTACTGTGATTTATGTGTGTGTTTTTCAAAGAGACACAGATTTGTCTTCAGCAGCAGAAAAGTTGAGCGAAGTTGACAATTTTTAAATCAGGCCCATTTTAAAAGAACACGTGACTTTTTTTCAACTTGTGAACTAATACGCATTTGGAGATAAAAATATTTAATTTTGAGAGTGTGATGTGAAGTCGCTATTTATGCACGATTGAAACAGACATCACAGTCCTCTATTGGGAATTGATACTAAAGGTGCATTGTGGTAACAGAAGGACTGCACTTTTAGTCACGTGTCCACTTGGATTTAAGGGCACGTAACAATTTGCATTATGACTATGCTCACCTGTGAACAAGGCTAACGACATCAGCCGAAACGCGTCCAGGAATGAAATGCTGCTGCTTTGATTTTAATAAACGCCAGTACTTCATTGAGTTGGGCTTCGATATATTTCTTTTGTTATGATGTTAATTACGGGATGCTCCAGGCCCATTTCGACGCCGCTCTGCACTGATGGGGGCTCCCATTTTTGGAGAAAATGTGTATGGACTTGATTTGGGGAGCACGTCCCGCTTTCCCTCGTGCCACAGAAAGGATTTTCCAGATACTTATAACACAGAGGTGAGAAAGGGTGACAGAAGAAGAATTGTCCCCTGATGCCTACTCTGATTTACATGTGTGTTTTTCAAATAGAAACAGATTTGTCTTCAGCAGTAGAAAAGATGAGCGAAGCTGCCAATTTATAAATCAAGCATATTTTGAAAGAACATGTGACTTTTTTTCAACTTGTGAACTAATATGCATTTGGAGATAAAAAAAATTCATTTTGAAAGTGTGATGTGAAGACGCTATTCAAGCATGATTGAAACAGACATCACAGTCCTCTATTGGGTATTGATACTACAGGTGCATTGTGGTAATAGAAGGACTACACTTTTAGTCACGTGTCCACTTGGATTTAAAGGCGCATAACAATTTGCATTATGACTATCCTCAGCTGTGAACAAGGCTAACGACATCAGCCGAAACGCGTCAGGGAAGGAAATGCTGCTGCTTTGTTTTTAATAAACGCCAGTACTTCATTGAGTTGGGCTTCCATATATTTCTTTTAGTGTGATATTAATTACGGGATGCTCCATGCCCGTTTCGAAGCCGCCCTGCACTGATGGGGTCTCCCATTTTTGGAAACATGTGTATGGACTTGATTTGTGGAGGACGTCCCGCTCATCCTCGTGCAACATAAAGGATTTTCCAGATACTTATAGCACAGAGGTGAGAAAGGGTGACAGGAGGAGAATTGTCCCCTCTTGCCTACTCTGATTTGCGTGTGTGTTTTTCAAAGAGACACAGATTTGTCTTCAGCATCAGAAAAGTTGAGCGAAGTTGACAATTTATAAATCAAGCCTATTTTAAAAGAATACGTGACTTTCGTTGAACTTGTGAACTAACATTCATTTGGAGATAAAAATATTTCATTTTGACAGTGTGATGTGAAGACGCTATTTTAAGCATGAATGAAAAAGACATCACAGTCCTCTATTGGATATTGATACTACAGGTGCATTGTGGTAATAGAAGGACTACACTTTTAGTCACGTGTCCACTTGGATTTAAAGGCACATAACAATTTGCATTATGACTATGCTCACCTATGAACAAGGCTAACGACATCAGCAGAAATGCGTCAGGGAAGGGAATGCTGCTTCTTTGATTTTAATGAACAGCAGTACTTCATCGAGTTGGGCTTCAATATATTTCTTTTGGTGTGATGTTAATTACAGGATGCTCCATGCCCGTTTCGAAGCCCCCCTGCACTGATGGGGGCTCTCATTTGTGGAGAACATGCGTATGGACTTGATTTGGGGAGCATGTCCTGCTCACCCTCCTGCAACATAAAGGATTTTCCAGATACTTGTAGCACATAGGTGAGAAAGGGTGACAGGAGGAGAATTGTTCCCTCATGCCTACTCTGATTTACATTTGTGTTTTAAAAATAGACAAAGATTTGTCTTCAGCAGCAGAAAAGTTGAGCAAAGTTGACAATTTATAAATCAAGCGTATTTTGAATGAACATGTGACTTTTTTTCAACTTGTGAACTATTATGCATTTGGAGATAAAAATATTTAATTTTGAGAGTGTGATGTGAAGACGCTATTTATGCATGATTGAAACAGACATCACACTCCTCTATTGGGTATTGATACTAAAGGTGCATTGTGGTAACAGAAGGACTGCACTTTTAGTCACGTGTCCACTTGGATTTAAAGGCACGTAACAATTTGCATTATGACTATGCTCACCTGTGAACAAGGCTAACGACATCAGCCGAAACGCGTCAGGTAAGGAAATGCTGCTGCTTTGTTTTTAATAAACGCCAGTACTTCATTGAGTTGGGCTTCCATATATTTCTTTTGTTGTGATGTTAATTACGGGATGCTCCAGGCCCATTTCGACGACGCCCTGAACTGATGGGCGCTCCCATTTTTGGAGAAAATGTGTATGGACTTGATTTGGGGAGCACGTCCCGCTCACCCTCGTGCAACAGAAAGGATTTTCCAGATACTCATAACACAGAGGTGAGAAAGGGTGACAGAAGGAGAATTGTCCCCTCATGCCTACTCTGATTTACATGTGTGTTTTTCAAAGAGACACAGATTTGTCTTCAGCAGCAGAAAAGTTGAGCAAAGTTCACAATTTATAAATCAAGCCTATTTTGAAAGAACATGTGACTTTTTTTCAACTTGTGAACTAATATGCATTTGGAGATAAAAATATTTCATTTTGAGAGTGTGATGTGAAGACGCTATTTATGCATGATTGAAACAGACATCACAGTCCTCTGTTGGGTATTGATACTAAAGGTGCATTGTGGTAATAGAAGGACTACACTTTTAGTCACATGTCCACTTGGATTGAAAGGCACGTAACAATTTGTATTATGACTATGGTCACCTGTGAACAAGGCTAACGACATTAGCCGAAATACGTTAGCGAAGGAAATGCTGCTGCTTTGATTTTAATAAATGTCAGTACTTCATCGAGTTGGGTTTCAATATATTTCTTTTGGTGTGATGTTAATTACGGGATGCTCCATGCCTGTTTCGAAGCTGCTCTTTATTTTCTGTGGGATGCTTCGCCCCAGTAACCCAGGCTGCCCTGCAGGGTCTGTGGCCCCTTACGGAGCAGGAGGTGACAATGATAGGTTTATGGAAGGGGCCCGACCCGCTCACCTTCATGCAAACAAGGCATTTATCCGAGAAAATATATTGTGACGGCGGTGAGGAAGGGATAGGAGGGAGACAGTGTGCCTCTCCTCTTACTTTTCATGTATTACTTGTACTGCTGTTATCATGCTGGGCAGCAACTGTAAAAGCAAGTGGACTATCAAGTAATGGATACCTAATGCACATAAGAACATTTGTCTGGTGAACTGAAGTGCCTGTGACGCTATTGCAGCTATATGGAAATTAAGCGCTCCAGTTCAGGAAGTTGTTTATATGGAACTGTGCATTATGGGAGTTGGAGTTTGGTTATTGAAGTCACATGACTGTGTATTTAAAAAGCACTGGCTCACTCCCACCTGCTCTTACTTACCTGTGAACAAGGCATGCTGTTGCCTAAACGCGTCAGGATTTTTTGTCTTGCTGCTCAGAAATGCTATTAAATCCTTGGATTTTAACAATTACTGGCGCCTGGGCTTTTCTTGTTTGGGAGATATTTTCTGTGGGATGCTTCACCCCAGTAACCCAGGCCGCCCTGCAGGGTCTGTGGCCCCTTACGGAGCCGGAGGTGACAATGACAATAATATATTTATATATAAATACAGGGAGTGCAGAATTATTAGACAAGTTGTATTTTTGAGGATTAATTTTATTATTGAACAACAACCATGTTCTCAATGAACCCAAAAAACTCATTAATATCAAAGCTGAATATTTTTGGAAGTAGTTTTTAGTTTGTTTTTAGTTTTAGCTATGTTAGGGGGATATCTGTGTGTGCAGGTGACTATTACTGTGCATAATTATTAGGCAACTTAACAAAAAACAAATATATACCCATTTCAATTATTTATTATTACCAGTGAAACCAATATAACATCTCAACATTCACAAATATACATTTCTGACATTCAAAAACAAAACAAAAACAAATCAGTGACCAATATAGCCACCTTTCTTTGCAAGGACACTCAAAAGCCTGCCATCCATGGATTCTGTCAGTGTTTTGATCTGTTCACCATCAACATTGCGTGCAGCAGCAACCACAGCCTCCCAGACACTGTTCAGAGAGGTGTACTGTTTTCCCTCCTTGTAAATCTCACATTTGATGATGGACCACAGGTTCTCAATGGGGTTCAGATCAGGTGAACAAGGAGGCCATGTCATTAGATTTCCTTCTTTTATACCCTTTCTTGCCAGCCACGCTGTGGAGTACTTGGACGCGTGTAATGGAGCATTGTCCTGCATGAAAACCATGTTTTTCTTGAAGGATGCAGACTTCTTCCTGTACCACTGCTTGAAGAAGGTGTCTTCCAGGAACTGGCAGTAGGACTGGGAGTTGAGCTTGACTCCATCCTCAACCCGAAAAGGCCCCACAAGCTCATCTTTGATGATACCAGCCCAAACCAGTACTCCACCTCCACCTTGCTGGCGTCTGAGTCAGACTGGAGCTCTCTGCCCTTTACCAATCCAGCCACGGGCCCATCCATCTGGCCCATCAAGACTCACTCTCATTTCATCAGTCCATAAAACCTTAGAAAAATCAGTCTTGAGATATTTCTTGGCCCAGTCTTGACGTTTCAGCTTGTGTGTCTTGTTCAGTGGTGGTCGTCTTTCAGCCTTTCTTACCTTGGCCATGTCTCTGAGTATTGCACACCTTTTGCTTTTGGGCACTCCAGTGATGTTGCAACTCTGAAATATGGCCAAACTGGTGGCAAGTGGCATCGTGGCAGCTGCACGCTTGACTTTTCTCAGTTCATGGGCAGTTATTTCGCGCCTTGGTTTTTCCACACGCTTCTTGCGACCCTGTTGACTATTTTGAATGAAACGCTTGATTGTTCGATGATCACGCTTCAGAAGCTTTGCAATTTTAAGAGTGCTGCATCCCTCTGCAAGATATCTCACTATTTTTGACTTTTCTGAGCCTGTCAAGTCCTTCTTTTGACCCATTTTGCCAAAGGAAAGGAAGTTGCCTAATAATTATGCACACCTGATATAGGGTGTTGATGTCATTAGACCACACCCCTTCTCATTACAGAGATGCACATCACCTAATATGCTTAATTGGTAGTAGGCTTTCGAGCCTATACAGCTTGGAGTAAGACAACATGCATAAAGAGGATGATGTGGTCAAAATACTCATTTGCCTAATAATTCTGCACTCCCTGTATATATATATATATATGTATAGTGTGTTTGTGTGCATGTCTGTATGTATATGTATATGTATATTCACATGTGTTTTGGCACCTACTCTTTTTCTGCTCTACATTAATAATTGCATCCACTACCTAGAGAACTGCATAAATGATTCTCCGAAACTAGGTGGGAAAAAAATCCCCTGCCTGCTATATGCAGATGATACGATCCTACTATCAAAATCGCCAATGGGAATTCAACACCTGATTAACCAGTTCTGTGCTTACTGTAGTGATTATGGTTTAGATGTAAACATTAAGAAAACTAAATTTATGATATTCACTACCTCTAAAAAACGATTGCGTACTAATATTGAGATGAATTCGACCCCATTGGAGAAAGTTGAAGAGTTTGATTATTTGGGTTTCAGATTATCTACATCAGGCAAATGGAAGGCAGCTATTGACAAAGGGGCTCTGATCATAAGCCAAAGAGGTGGGGCCTTAGTCTGCAGTCCTAGAAAGGCTCCGAGCCCCCCTCTGAACATTCTTGCGGAGATTTATAATGTTCAAATCAGAGCAGCAGCCCTATATGGAGCGGAACTTTGGGGGTCCCATAAAAACCTGGACATTCTGCAAACCAAGGAAAATATTTTCCTTAGGCAGGTGTCCAGGCTAGGTACGGGCACACCAATGACCCCTTTAAGGCTTGACCTTGGTTTAAATGGCATTAAAACCATAGCGGCCTTAAGACCCCTTTCCTACTGGATTCGTCTATGGAAATCTGCTGAACTAGAACCATATAGGCTGGCTATAAGAGAGTTGATAGCCGCCCCCAAGGCATTGGAGAGAATCCCTTGGCTGAAAGAGATGAAAATTGCCTGGGACAAAATGGGTCTTTCCCATTATTGGAATCACCCGGATCAAATCCCTGATAAGGCTAGGAGATTTGTTACGAGCAGATATTGGGAGAAAGTTAACGAAGATTCCCTGCACCAAAAGAGGGCGGGTAGGTTAACAATGGATTTTCTTCAAATTAAGCATGAACCCTGGGCTGAGAATTTCCTGAACCTCCCTATCCCTCCGTATGCCCGCGCTCTATACCTGCAGTTAAGATATGGTACATTGCCTACCAATGGTTTCACGGCCCATTGGCCCATTGGCCCATTGGCCATCTAACATCGCTACAAATGATAGGTGTATCTTCTGTCAACATTGTAAAGAAACATCAGAGCATGTGTTATTCTTCTGCCCTTTGTATAAGACACCAAGAAAGAGGTGGATTATTCCCCTCTGTAAAAACATGTCATTTCAGGATAGAGTAACAGCCATTAGAATCTGTACGATTTTTCTCCCAGGGTAGCCATTCCAGTTACCAAATACTTATCGGAGGCCTGGTACATCCGTCGCAAGTTCATTGCACCTAAAGGCTCCTGAGTCATTTCTATACTAGTCTTTAGAAGGATTTTAATCTTCTCTTTTTATCCTTTTTGTATTGTTTTTAGTAGGAAATTTCCATTACGGATTTGTTGTCTTCTTTATGACTACCAAGACTGCACAAGCTTATATAGCCTTCCCATATAGTTTTTCTGTTGTTTTTTGATTGGTACTTTGATAATGTTTCCTTTTAGTCCAACTAGACTATTTTCTGTCTTTTTTGTCTTCTGGTTGTGCACACTGGTCCTCCAGACAAAAAGTTCTATATTTTAGTTTTTAGCTCTGTCCCCTTTTTTACTATATCTATTTATGTTTTATTTTATTGTATTTATATATATGATGAAATGCTTTGTCCTGTTGTTCTTATCGTTACAATGTTTTGACGTCTATTGGTTTTATATTGTTACCATGTTTTTATCACATTCTTTTTTTAAGTATGATTGTTATTATTATTTTAAATGGACTAGATTTCTAGACCGAATGAACTTAATAAAAATAAATATTCACATATATGTGGATATTATTCTATGCTTAACATGTTCATAGGTCATTGCATAGCTCCTAGATAATTTGTTATATTAGATACTTCTGAATCTCTGTTTCGTTTTTATACCACAATGATCGAATGTTTTACTATCATAAGCATTTAGCTATTCAAAAATTGAGGAAACATAAATGAATGTTAGAAAAGTACACTTATCAATTCACTTCAAATATTAAAATCTGGAAATCTGTGTTTCTGCAATGCCACTTTTCTTCTCATATTATTATACAAATTATTATATTCCTTGCACATATATTACCATTACTATTTATTTACACATCTACTTATTTATTACTCTACTCCTAGTTTTCTAGAGAAAAATAAATAAAAATAAATAAAATAAAATCTATAAATGAAATTCAAATTGTAAATAGTAAATACATTAAAAACCATAATAATTATAAAGAAAGAAAGAAAAGAAAATTCGAAATAAAAATAAAAAAAATTAAAGTTTTCTATATAATGCATGCAGCCACAGGGAGGGGCATGACCTAGACATAATGAGTCAGTGCTGGTTTTACACTATAATTTTTTGGTCTATGTGCAGGTGTGTGTGCGTTGTTTGTCCTTCTGCATTCACAGTACAATGGCCAAGTATATTGCAATTGTCAGTGCTTGTTTCATGGGGAGATGTGTTGTTCAAAGTATTATCTGATTTCAAATTAACTTGTTATCATTACTTATGAGTTCAAAAAATCAAACGAAGGAAAAGCAGCAAAATGTATGCAGCAAGAGGCTACTTTTTGCGTTGTAATTTGCACATTCCAATTTCCTTTCCCCGTTTCAGCTGGCACTTTTACAATTACACTTAAGGAGTAACAGAAGCTCGATTTAAAACTGATCTCCATTATTAGAACTAGGCCATAATAAAGATACTAAAGTTTAGAGAGAGACAGGTAAAACTACAAACATTAGGTTCAACTTGCCAAGAGCGGTGAATTTATAATAGTCACAATGTGCTCACAAGTAGATGGATTAGTTCATTAACTACTACCACACAATAGCAGATATAATTGGAAGCAGCCGGCGGTGAACAGAACCACGCAGCTTGTTTATGAAATTAGTCAATTATGCAAAATAGAGGGTTTCAATATATGTATTTTAACTGTAGAAGAGCAACAAACGTGAAAATCCAATTTTTATTTATTCTGGGCCAGAGAGAACTGTTTGTGCTGAGAATACCCCCTCCCACCTCGTTACATTACGCCTGGTAAACAATGGAGAACATCAGCAAATATTTGTTTTTCATTGTAGAAATATATACTCAAAACAACCGATACTTCTGAAGTGGTTTCTTCTTGTACTTTAGTATTCTCTGACCCATCCCACAGTGACTAATAAAGGTATCCTTAAAGCAACATATGTTCTTGTAATTAAAACGTTTGCCTCAGTAGGATATGTCACTCTTCACTGACATGCTACATGCAGCAGGCAAGAGCTCCACACATGTTTTCCCTTTTCCGTCCTTTGTACCATTCCTCTGAGGCCCCAGAAGGTGAGTGTCCTCTTCTTAGGTGCAAAACACCATGGCCCACTGGGCCACTGTTCTGAGGCTCTTAGCAGGCAGTCTCTTCTGCCTATTTGTAAAACATCACGCACTGCACCTTGCATCCTCCCTCTCATCTTGCCCCCCTCCTGTCGGCCGTCACTTATAGCCCCACTGGATTCTGGGCAATGGGCAGCTGTGCTCGGGATGATTGCCAGTAGTAGCCCAAGGGACAGGATGCTTCTCAACTCCCCTTCCATCACTGTGAATTGAGATGTCAACGAAGACAGCCTGAAAGCTGGCTAAGCAAACACGATCTGTCTTCAGGCTATCTTTGAAAGCACTGGTGAATATACGATAAGCCTCTCCTGATACCTCGTAGCTCTACTTTGTTGAGGGACATGTGCCCCAGTTGCAGCTGTGGAAGGAAAAAGGAGTGGACGCCGTGGGGTAGGGGGAAACAAAAAAATATATATATATTTTTTTTTTCAAAACGTACCTTTCTACCTGTGCTGTTCTGATCTGCTCCTCTGGCTGCAGTTCTTAAAGTCACAGGCTCCCAGCCTGCCCTGCAGCCAATTCTAACACTGCTTTCCTGCTGCTGCAGCAGGAAAGCAGCGTTAGGATTGGATGGAGCACCTATGCTGGGTGCTCAAAGGCAGAGTGAAAGTCTCTGCCTGCTATCTGTAACCCGGAAACACAGTGGCAGGTTGGAGACAGCCTAGTGCGCATGTGTGTTTGGCTGGCCTGAAATGACCAGTCAAACACAAGTGCACTGAGGGGTGTGCTGTGCAGTCCCCCTAGGCCCCTTTCATGCCCCTTTCACAACAAAACCATAATAAACATAGTTTATTATGATTTTATTCTAAAGGTTTTGCAGCTGCTGCTCCTGGCCGGGAGGCTTGAGGGGCAACGCTCCTCCGCCATAACGGAAGAGCTGCCCCTGATGCACCACCCTGAAAATAGCAGCACGGCACCCAGGGGGCAGGTCCTTCTAGTTTGAAGACCTCTGCTTTAAACCTAGCCTACACACTTAACAAGCCCTATGCTGTGTCCAACCACTTGCAACTTTTGCCGAGAACAGACGGAAAGCTAATCTCTGAGTTAAGACCAACATTCATCAATTTCACTATTTTTTCCAAAAACGTTTTAAGCAGGGATAGAAGGAATCTGGGCATTAATTCACATCTTCTGCACCTTTGTTTTTTAATAGTCCAAAGAATTGCTCATGGCCATATTGTAACTGTTGTTTTGATGCAAAAGCCATGCCATGAGAACTATCGCAAAAAGTGAGCGCTGAGGCAATGCCATCGTTTTGAGCTGAATGGTGCCTTAAACAGTTGAAGAGCTGTAACGTGCAGACGATGATAAATGGATGTTTTTAATGAAGGTTTAATAGAATGTGGTTCTTTTGGCTGAAGGTGTAGTTGCATTTGTTAACATCGCTACAGTTAACAACAGAACATAATATAATAAAATGAGGAGAAGCAAAATACTCAAGCCCAGCGCACAACACAACAAAACATTCAAATGAGAACAACCTTCGTTCAACACAGCGATAATGCAGCACAAAAACGAAGCACCACCACCTTAACACAATGCAGTATAGCAAATATGCACAATAATTCTTGACCCACATTATCACCTCCAGAAATCCGCTTTCATAACATGGTGCGAAAAGTTGTTTACATCAAGCGTCGCCTTCCTAACGCAAAGGACGTGAAATAGAGCTAGCAACACGTTTTGTGATGCGACCCCTTGCAGTGCTTACGCCTGCATTTTACCTTCACGTTCTTTAAGAAGGGACACTTCAGTTCAAAATTACTTTAAGTGTTTGCTTGGGAAACACAACAGTTAATAAATTAAGAAGCTACTGTAGGTGTTAGTTAAGTGCAAAGGAGCGAAGACAAATCTTAGTTGGAGAAAAGTATTATTTTTCATTAAAAGTTGAATAAATCTATAATTTCAACGCCTAAAACAGTACATTTCACAAAGTCAGAAATTTAACAGATACGGTTGCTGCAGCATTGTGGGTTAGCCGAGTTTACTATTTGAAAGAAGCTGCTGTAGATGTTCGGTTTATGTTAAGCAGCCAGCAAAAATCTTAGTTAAGGAAATTTATTTTTTTCATTAACTGTTGACATCTCGTACTGTCTTCAAGGCCAGAAACGCTACCGTTCACAGAGTCAGAACTTTAACAGATCCTATGGCTGCAAAATTGACTTTCTGATATTGTTGGTTAACCAAGCTCCTGCAGTGCACCTGTTGGATCTCCGCACTGGAGGGGCCCGCGGAGAGAGAGACCCGGTCTAATCTCTCCGCGGGTACGTTCGGGACGGAGGAAGTGGCGCGGGGGCGCCCTATTGGATGACAGGTAAGTGGGGGAGGGAGTTAGGGTTTATAAAGGGGGTGGAGGGGTGGGGTCGGCCTCTTGTTCCGCGCCGACTAGGCAGATAGGGAGCGTTCTTGAACACCCACCCACCCAGCCTAGGAAGGCAGGGGGGAAGGTTATATTTAGGTCAGGCAGGGAAGGTAGGTTTGTTATTTAAGGTTTTTTAGCAGTCATTTAGGGCAGGTGATTTGAGAGGTGTAGCAGGAGATGGGGGTGTTGGAGAGCCAGATGCGGGCTTGTCCACCCTTCCAGGGGGAAAAAGAAGGAGGTGAAGGATCAGAGCGGGGGTAGGCTACAAGCAAGGAAGGCATGGGAGGAATAGGGGAGCATATATGGTAGGAGAATTGAAGGGAGATATTTGAGGAGAAAATGAAGGCAAAGGAATTCGTAAAAGTTAAGGTCTGGTTTAAAAGGACGATATACAGTTAAATGTTAAATGATGTTGTGTTTAAACCCTGTCCTAAAATAAATGACCTTTTACACCAACATAGAGTGTCACTGTATATAAGTCCCGACACACCTGTTGCATTTTGTGATGGTCTCTGTCTGCCCCCATAACCTCCTAACCCCTTAAGTGACACATTAAACTTAACCTAGAATGTTTTATGATTTGGATTCAGGGAGCTTGCAAGCAGTAGCTTTAATGAGTGCACTTTATGTGTTGTTTACCTTGCTGCTATCTGCTGGGGCTCATTGGAGAAGCGTATATTACTCAGTAAGCGTACCGAGCACATTGCAGTCAGACTCTTAGGTCAGAAGTGCAATGGGTTCTTATCAGAAGATTTTTTTACTGAAGATGTCCACTTTCTTGTGAAAATGTAATCAAGTGACTTGGAGGTTACCGGAAGAGTGTGTTGTGTCTAATGTCCATTACTCTTGGAAAGATGTCTGGCTCCAGTATGTTAAAATGATAGTTGTTAGCGCAGCTGTTAAAATCCAGTTAATAATGTGGCCAGTCTCCAAAGTTCTTTGATCCCAGTGTAGACATATCAGGTTGCAAAGCAGTCAATTTTTTTCACATTTCGACTACTTTGTGACCTGTTGTGAGTATTGTGCTGTGAACCAACATAGAGATAATTCTCGCCTCGGTGCCTAATCTAATTAATGGGTCCCACTCTGTAACTCTGGGCAATAGCTTGCTTAATCTCCACAACAGCCCAGAAGGGCTTGGATGCCTGGCTTCACCCTGGGGGTGCCCAGGAGTGGGTGACTCACAGGGAAAAGCCAGGAGGTGTTCCACAGCGGTATGAGTACAGTGCCTTGAGACGCTAACAGGTGAGTAGTGCGCTAATCAAATGCAAAGTTTACAGTTTTACAGTTTTACAGTAAAACCACCATTTTCCTTGAGTCAAACGTCCTGCTTCCATAACATGAATGCGGTAGGATTTCTTTTGTGGCTCATCTCAAAGTATTGCAAACTAAAAGATAGAAGCATTTGAGTGACAGCAGACCCCCATTCTTCGAATCATATTTCTGGAAAGGACTGGAGTTTAAATCAAAAAATGAAAAATAGACAATGTGGAAATTGTATGGTAGGAGCAGACAATGGTCATCCGGTTGACTGTTTGCTCCCACTGATTTCCCCCAGGAGAGAAACACAGATTGGAAGTTGGGCAGCGTTCACATTCCAAATCAGTACCACTTCCTTTCAGGTTGATAACTGTCAGAGTCAATAAAAGGATGGCTATCTCTTTTATGCCCCACACCATTCTTCAATTCGCAGTTGCCTGTAGACTGGCAAGGCATGGACCCTGGGTCCTCCCAAAATGCAACAGAAAACAAATAATTATTTTTCTAAAAGTATGATTCATATTTTTTTTTTTTTAAAGAACTTGGCTGGCTCTCAAAAACTGCATTATACCTGTTACGTTGCCTAGAGGTGGATGAGGCAACAAATTAACAGGCAGAGCAGAGCTAGAGTCGAGCGAAGGGTCTTGCTTGGAACTTAGAGACCATGCATGAGTCAAGCGACTTGAGCCCTGAAAATTTTGAGCATGTAAATTGTGCAAAAAACGTTGTGTTGAATATAATAAAGTGCCTTTAAATTTCATGCAACATTATGGGTTAGCCAAGTTTACTATTTGAAAGTGTATTTGTTTTATACACTGAAGCATTCTACCAAAGTGCAGAAAACCTGAAAAATATTAATTGAATGTTAAAGTTTTTAAACACCAACTAAGAACCATTACTGCCCCGCTACGATAAGGATGCGTGCAGGTAAATTAAAAGGATATTACGTTGCGCATGAATGTCAATGCACCAAAATGCCAGGGGTAGCGAAAGTGACATCACACACTTTTGACCTTCAATTACAGGGGTAGCGAAAGTGACATCACACACTTTTGACCTTCAATTACGTTCACACACATGTTTACATATATACACAATCACACTTACACTCTAACGTAAACACACACTCATCCTCAAGCACGCACACAACATACATTTATTTTCTTACCTCAACTACCATAGAGGGCTATAGTCCAGCTAATTGTACTCCATTTTTTATTACACTATTAGAGAATAATTAAACATTATTTACTATTAGCGTAATACAAAATGTGAGAAAACAACAAAAGGAGCCCCAACCAATGCCCATGAGGACGTGCGGCCACTGTGTTTCTGGCACTGATCTTATCACATCTGAAGCCAGTTGTCGCAACGGCAGTGCTGTTAGCGCGTCTAACCTTATTTGGTTTCTTATAGTTAGTGTTAGAAATGGGGTTTTTGGTTGGCAGTCAGGTTACCCCCTGTCCAAGCAAAAGCCCTCACTCTCGTCAGGGTAAGTCACACACAATCCAAGATTATCCTGTGCCCACCCTCTGGTAGCTTGTCACGAGCAGTCAGTCTTAACTTAGAAAGCAATGTGTAAAGTATTTGTGCAATAAATCATACAATACCACCATATAGCACCACAAAAATACACCACACAGTGTTTAGAAAAATATATAATATTTATCAGGATAATTGTAGGTCAAAACAAATAAAGTTTCAATGTGAATTTGTAGAGATATCACTGAAAAGTGATATAAAGGGGGTCATTACAACATTGGCGGTAAAAGGCGCTTACCGCCATGCAGAAGACCGCCAATACACCGCGGCGGCGGCTGTATTCCGCCACAGCTATTATGACCCACATCTTGGAATCTGCCAAAATTCAGACACCCACACAACACCGCCACACCAAAGGTCAGTGATAAACTGGCAGAAACAAATCCGCCACCTCCACACCAACAGAAACACAGCCATGCTATTACGACCCATGAATCCACGCAGCGGTCTTTCAACCGCGGTATTCCATTAGCGGTACACACCGCCGCGCTCAAAATACACACACATCTCCAAAACACCGCCACATTGGACAATTCAAAACACACACACCTGATACACATACAAACACCACTCCCACACACCCAACACAATATAAAACACACACCCACATCACCCGAAAACCACTACGACCAAAAAATCACGAACGAAGGCCCGAGAGAGAGAGCACAGAATAGACAACTCCATCACACAGAGGCACACAACAGCATCACCCACACAACATCCACGCACAAAACACCACACACCACTACACTCACCACACTCATCACCACATACACCACCCCACACATCACCTACACCACCCAATGTCACGCCAAAGACACCCCCGCTTCTCTGAGGAGGAGCTCAGGGTCATGGTGGAGGAAATCGTCCGGGTAGAGCCACAGATATTTGGCTTACAGGTACAGCACACATCAATAGACAGGAAGATGGAGTTATGGCGCAGAATAGTGGACAGGGTCAACGCAGTGGGACAGCACCCAAGAAATAGGGAGGACATCAGGAAGAGGTGGAACGACCTACGGGGGAAGGTGCATTCAACGGTCTCCAGGCACAACATCGCGGTACAGCGGACTGGCGGCGGACCCCTACCTCCTCCCCCACAACTAACAACATGGGAGGAGCAAGTCTTGACCATCTTGCATCCTGAGGGCCTCGGAGGAGTCGGTGGAGGATGGGACACTGGTAAGTCAAATCTTAACTATCATATCCCCCACCCTACCTGCATGCTCTCACACATCCCCACCCTCACACCCTCCCCCATCACTCCAAATTCTCACTAATCTACCCATAACACAAACCACCCATCCCAACACCAAGCCCTGCATGACACAACAAAGCATGGACACCCCTCACTAAAGCATGACCACTGCACATACCCAGAACACCCCCCAACCATCATCACACAAACCCACACACAGGAATGCTTTCACTGGGGTACACAAACACCCACCCATTGCACACCATTACACACACACCTGCAATAATCATGCTCTTATGCCCCTGCAGGAACCCGAAGGACCGTCACCACACCAGAGGGACCAGACAACACCACTCCACCCCCAGAAGAGGCCCACAGTGCCGAGAGAAGCTCTGCCTTACTGGATCCTGATGACCAGCCTGGACCATCGTGGGCCTCGGGACAGTCGGTTCCCCTTGCACAGGCACAGCCCAACACCGACCTTCCACCCTCTGGTAACACCAGCACAGCACCCACCCAGCGGGCCCAAACCTCCCTACCCAGGACAGGTCAATCAGCGGTGTGTCCACCACTACAGGGAACCCAGGCTAACCTGCCACCCCAACAACAACAGGGACCTGGGGGCAGTGGTAGTGGGCACACGGTTCAGGGGACGGAGGCCCAGGAACACAGGGGAACTGGGAGGGCTGCTGTGCGACAGGGGGCGGACAGGCCAAGGGAACCCACTCTCCATGAGGCCCTATCCTCCATCATGGGAGCATACCACCACTCCCAGGAGACGATGGCGATGGTCCTGGACAAGTTGCAGGAGATCCTGCGCCTGCAGGACGAACTGTATTTGGGGTTCAGGGAGAAGCTCAGGACCATCAGCTCCGCTCTGGGCACCATCGTAGGGGTGCTGAAGGACATACAGCAGACCTTGAGGGACACCGTGGCACTCCAAGGGGCTGCTGACACTAGCCACGACGATGAAATGCCCACCACCTCCGCAGGCGCTAGTGGACAGGACGACCCGCCACAGGACCAACACACCAGCACCCCACCCCCTGCAGACGGACAACCACCACGCAAGCGGTCCCTGAGATCCAGGAACAGAACAGAGCAAGATGGCAAGACCCCGCCAGGAAATGAGACCACCCTGATTGTCCTCCCACTGTCCCACTTTGTTACCCTGTCCATACTTAAACTGCACCAGCTCCACTTCCTATGCCCAGATGGGCAGTGCACCTGTGAGAATAATAGACTGGACTCTGACATGGACATTCCTCCACCATCACCCATCCTCATTTAACAAACCCCTCACATTTCAGAGCACTTCAATAAACACCCTTGAAACACAAAACAATCTGGAGTCAGTCTGTGATTTAGTAAATATGTATTATCAATGACAGTGTCATAATGGGTTTACCATTGTAAGGCTAACATACCTATGTCACACATCACAAGACCTTGAAGGATGCAAGCAGTTGACACGTAGGTAACCACACCTGTGAAACAGTAATGGAAGGGTACGACTCAGTTACCAAATAGTGATTTAAATCGAGAAACACGATAGAGGTAGACGTGTGAAAGTTAAGGTAATGATAAAAATGAAAATGTTCTCACCTGTGTCTCACTGGAAATATTGCTGCATGACTGACTCCCTGTTGTCGTTGTCTTCTTCCTCAGCTTCATCCTCATCACTGTCCACAGGCTCCACAGACTCCACAGCTGCTACAACACCGTCATCTGGATCATCCTCCTGCGGAAAAGGCACCTGGCATCGCATAGCCAAATTATGGAGCATGGAGCAGGCGATGATGATGTTGCACACCTTCTTCGGTGAGTAGAATAGGGATCCACCTGTCATATGGAGGCACCTGAACCTGGCAATCAGGAGGCCGAAGGTGCGTTCGATCACCCTCCTAGTCCGCCCATGGGCCTCATTGTACCGTTCTTCTGCCCTGGTCCTGTGATTCCTCACTGGGGTCAATAGCCAGGAAAGGTTGGGGTAACCAGAGTCCCCCAATAGCCATACACATTGCCTCTGGAGTTGACCCATCATATCAGGGATGCTGCTATTCCGCAGGATGTAGGCATCATGCACTGAGCCAGGGAACATAGCATTTACCTGCGAGATGTACTAGTCTGCCAAACAGACCATCTGGACATTCATTGAATGATAACTCTTCCTGTTCCTGTACACCTGTTCACTCCTGTGGGGGGGGACCAGAGCTACATGGGTCCCATCACTGGCACCTATGACGTTGGGGATATGTCCAAGGGCATAGAAGTCACCTTTCACTGTAGGCAAATCGGCCACCTCAGGGAAAATGTGTTTCAGCAGGGCAGACAACACTCTGGACAACACGTTGGAAAACATAGGCTGGGACATCCCTGATGCCATGGCCACTGTTGTCTGAAAAGACCCAATTGCAAGGAAATGGAGCACTGAGAGCAACTGCACGTCAGCGGGGATTCCAGTCGGATGGCGGATTGGTGACATCAGGTCTGGCTCCAACTGGGTACATGGTTCCTGGATTGTGGCACGGTCCAACCGGTAGGTGACAATGACATGTCTCTCTTCCATTGTCAACAGGTCTCCCAGCGGTCGGTACACCGGCAGATTCCGCCATCTTCTCATATGTCCCAGCTGACGGTGCCTACGAAGGACAACAGCGAAGAACCAGTCATTATTCCTCCAGGTATGTACCCACAGTTACACAGAAGACTACACCACTCACAAAACCCTTCCTGTATGTGTGTTGAGTGTAGGCCTAGCTATGTGCGACGCAGTAGTAAATGATGCCATGTGGGCCCCTGAAATGGCAGCTGCCTGACCTCTAAACTGGGACAATGGGATTGTGGGGTAACTGCACTGGCGTTGCACACCGTCGCGGCAGGCGGTCGTAGACAGTGGCGCAATGCTGCATTGGTTAACATTGGACCCTATGGGTCCCAGGAGCCAATGAACAGGTGCGCTGGCGGTGATGATGCGCACCGCCGCGGACGTCACCGCCATTTTCTATCTGTTCAATCACTAGATACCTGACCTTTGACAGGAGAGGACCTACACTGCAAGTGCTGCTGTGACCTCGGTCTGGAAGCAACGATGGCTGCTGCGTCTGGGGAAAGGGCCCCTGCCTTCACTGCACAGGAGTTGGAGAAACTGGTAGACGGGGTCCTCCCCCAGTACACGCTACTCTACGGTCCTCCAAACCAACAGGTTAGTACACAGGGAGCACGTTGTATGGGCTAGGCCTGGGTGGAGAGGGCTGGGTGGAAGAGGGAAGGGGGCAGAGTTCATAGAACAACAATGCATGGGAATGAATGGGCCATGGCCAGAGTAGGGAGGGGGCCACTCACAATGACGGTGCAGTTGTTAATGACTGTTCCTCTTCCCTTGTGCATGTGATGTAGGTCAGCGCCCACCAGAAGAGGGACATTTGGCGTGCCATCGCCAAGGAGGTCCAGACCCTGGGGGCCCACCAGAGACGGGGCACCCACTGCCATAAGAGATGGGAGGACATTCGCCGCTGCAGCAAGAAGACGGCGGAGGCTCAGCTGGGGATGGCCTCCCAACGTGGGAGGGGTGCCCGTCGCACCATGACCCCCCTGATGTTCCAGATCCTGGCGGTGGCCTACCCGGAGTTGGATGTGCGCTTGAGGGCATCACAGCAGACACAAGGGGGTGAGTCCAACCTCATTCTGCTGACTTTGCGTGCAGTGGAGGTGTCTGGGTGGGGGAGGTGGGCTGTGGGTGTCCCTAGGCCAGGGCGAGTTAGGTAGGCAAGGCCCCTCCGTAATGTAGGCCATGTGGCACTCTACCCCACCTCATCAGAGTGCCAAGTCGAGGTACAGTTGTCCCTGTGGCATACATGTGCGCAGATGTCCACCATTGCCATGTAGGCCATATCCCAGAAATTGCATGTACAGAGGGCAGGAGCACGGCGTAATGCAGGGGGCTGCTGCGTCTGTCTTGTCCGCCAACGGTAGCGGTAATCCATGCACTAGAACTCTCTTTCTTCTGTCTCCCCCCTTTTTCTGCTCTCCCTGTCCTTTTGTACATCAGCATCAACAGGCAGAGGTACAGTGGCACCGGAGCACGAGGGAGCTGCATCCCACATGGCCATGGAGGGCCACACCACGGACTCTGAATGCACCAGTGGGACGGAGGGCGAGGGGAGCTTCACTTCGGCCACCGGATCACCAAGCAGCGACACGGACTCGTTCGCCGATGGGGGTTCCCTTGTGGTGGTGGCACCATCTCTACAGGTACAGCCGCCACCTCCCCTACCAGCACCGCCCTCCCAGCAGCCCCTCAGCGTTCACCCCGTGCCCGCTCACCCAGGAGGGTGGGCATCACCTTCGCCCCAGGCACCTCAGGCCCAGCCCCAGTCACCCCTTCTTCCCTCAGTGAGGAGGCCATTGACCTCCTCAGGTCACTCACTGTTGGGCAGTCTATCATTGTGAATGCCATCCAGGGTGTAGAACGAGAGTTGCAACACGGTAATGCATTCCTGGAGGGCATTCATTCTGGTCAGGCTGTCCTTCAGCGAACCCTGCAATCTCTGGCCTCAGCCCTGATGGCAGCCATTGTCCCTGTGTCTAGGCCCCCCTCCAACTTCCTCCACCCAGACCCAATCTCCTGTACCCCAGCCCATCCCAAGCACACCTACAGACCAGCATGCACACAAGTCAACACACACAAGTAGCTCAAGCAAACATAGGCACCACACACACCACAGGCACTCATGCAAGCCTCACCCACGTACAGACACAGCAACATCCACTGCCTCCACTGTGTCCCCCTCCTCCTCTTCTCCCTCCTCCCTCGCAGTCTCGTCTACACACACACCTGCATGCACCACATCTACAGGCACCATGAATCGCACAAGGACACCCAGCACCACACGCCGCTCACCTGCACTCACCACCTCCACTGCCATTTACACGTCCCCTGTGTCCTCTCCCAGTGTGTCTGTGATGCCCCCTCCCAAAGTACACAAACTCCGGCAATCACTCACCCAACATCCATCCACCTCACGACAGCCTCCAGTACCTGCACCTGCACCCAAAACACCTAAAGTGACATCTCCAACTACCACCTCCTCCTCCTCAACTCCCAGACCCCCTCCAGCTACCCATCCCAGTGTTCGTCAGAAACTGTCCCTCTGTAAAGTTGACCTTTTTGCCCCCACCCCCCTCCAATTCATCAGTCCTGTCGAAGCGCCTCAGCCAAAAAGCCTTCAATACCAGTGGTGCCTGTTCAAGGTTTGTGGAGTGCACCGGCCACCAGGGCAGGCAGTAGGACCCGGAGCCAAGGCACTGGCAGCCCACCCCCTGTAAAGGCTCTGAAATTGGAGAGTGGACGACGGGACCGTGTTAAGACTCCTGGTGGGAAAACAACTGACATGGGTTCCAAGGGGATTGGAGAGTTAGCTGTGACTCCACCAAAGGTGGGGAAGGGCTTGAGGAAGTCTGCCCAGCCTGTTGTGAGTGTCATGGCGGAGAAGTGCGCCATCATTTCCGGCGGTCCACACACAACCGCCAGCACCGTCATCACTGGTCCAGAGACCACCGCCAGAGTCACAGCCCAGGAGGGCCCGAGTATCGTCACTGGTCAGGAGACCACTGCCGGAGTCACAGCCCAGGAGGACCCGAGTATCGTCACTGGTCCAGAGACCACCGCCAGAGTCACAGCCCAGGAGGGCCTGAGTATCGTCACTGGTCAGGAGACCACCGCCGGAGTCACAGCCCAGGAGGGCCCAAGTATCGTCACTGGTCCAGAGACCACCGCCAGAGTCACAGCCCAGGAGGGCCCGAGTATCGTCACTGGTCAGGACACCACCGCCGGAGTCACAGCCCAGGAGGGCCCAAGTATCATCCCTCGTCAGGAGACCACCGCCAGAGTCACAGCCCAGGAGGGCCCGAGTATCGTCACTGGTCTGGAGACCACCGCCGGAGTCACAGCCTAGGAGGGACCAAGTATCGTCACTGGTCAGGAGACCACTGCCAGAGTCACAGCCCAGGAGGGCCCGAATATCGTCACTGGTCAGGAGACCACCGCCGGAGTCACAACCCAGGAGGGCCCAAGTATCGTCACTGGTCAGGAGACCACCGCCGGAGTCACAGCCCAGGAGGGCCCGAGTATTGTCACTGGTCAGGAGACCACCGCCGGAGTCACAGCCCAGGAGGGCCCCGGCTGCCACAGCCCCGCTGGGCAATGATGGAACGTCATGCCACACCAATGCCCAGTGTAGAGAACGTCATGCCACACACCAATGTCCGTATCAGAACCGCCATGTCAAGGCACCGTTAAACAGGGCAAAGACCGCCATGGCAAAGCACCAGTGAACAGGGCAAAGACCGCCATGGCAAAGCACCACTGAACAGTCCAGAACCGCCATGGCAAAGCACCTCTGAACAGGGCAAAGACCGCCATGGCAAAGCACCACTGAACAGGGCAAAGACCGCCATGGCAAAGCACCGCTGAACAGTCCAGAACCGCCATGGCAAAGCACCGCTGAACAGGGCAAAGACCGCCATGGCAAAGCACCGCTGAACAGGGCAAAGACCGCCATGGCAAAGCACCGCTGAACAGTCCAGAACCGCCATGGCAAAGAACCGCTGAAGAGGGCAAAGACCACCATGGCAAAACACCGCTGAACAGGGCAAAGACCGCCATGGCAAAGCACCGCTGAACAGGGCAAAGACCGCCATGGTGAAGACCGCTGAACAGTCCAGAACCGTCATGGCAAAGCACCGCTGAACAGGGCAAAGACCGCCATGGCAAAGCACCGCTGAACAGGGCAAAGACCGCCATGGCAAAGCACCGCTGAACAGGGCAAGCACCGGGTAGGAATGAATGTCCCGCCACATCAGGCATCCTTATCCTATGTGCAGCTGGGACAGTGACAGGACAGGAACTTTCACTGGGAGACTCATCCAGTCTGGCCACCAGTGTCCCCCAGTACCAGTAGAGACCTGCATCTACTTGAGAGACTGTGGCTTTTCACTCCCCAGGATGGCACAGTGGGCAACCCACCCACTGTAGAGACTTGAGAGACTGTGGCTTTGCACTCCCCAGGATGGCACAGTGGGCAACCCACCCGCTGTAGAGACTTGAGAGACTGTGGCTTTGCACTCCCCAGGATGGCACAGTGGGCAACCCACCCACTGTAGAGACTTGCGAGACTGTGGCTTTGCACTCCCCAGGATACATCAATGGGCATGGAGCCCCGTCGTGGATCTGGCTTTGCAGTCATCCGGCTGAGGTGCCCCCCCTTCCCTTCCCCCTGAGGTGCCTGTAGTATTTCAATCTGATGCCCTGGCAGTGTTCTCTCCGATTGTGGTCAGGTATCCTTTGTGGGTATCACCCATGCATTTTTGGACTATTGGTGCACGGACATTATAATTTACATATCTGCACTACTTCTTGTATTGTATATATTTATGACTGATTTTCAAATATATATCTGAATATTTTTTTATGACATGTATATTGCCACATTACAATGTTTGACCGAATTTCACATTGTCTTTTCATTCTTCCGGGGGGATTGTGGGTTGTTACTGTGATTTTTGTGAATGCATTGGTGTGTATGTTGTAATATGCAAGGGTGGGGGTGGGGGTGTTTGGTGGGTGTCCCCCTAACTTTTTCCTTCCCCCTCCCCCGTGTCGTAGGTGCAGTACTCACCGTTGTCTTCGGCGCCTACGTAGCTGTTGGTCTTAGAGGAGCAGAAAGACAAGGGCAGGGAGTATTTGGAGTTCCGGCTCCATGGAATCCTCGTTCCTCGTGGGATGTGTTAAGGTGAGCGTTTTCTCATAGCAAAAGCTGTTTCCGCCGTGTTTTTATCCACAGTGAATCCGCCCCGGAAAAGGTGGCGTATTGGCGGGTTGTAATAGTGTGGGCGGTACATTGTCTTCCGCCTGTCTGTTGGCGGTGACCGCCGCGCTGCTTGTTTGCACCGCCGTGGCAGGCGGTGTGTTAAAGTGGCTGTCTTTGTTGGCTGTTTCCGCTAGGGTCATGATTCCCTTTTCTTGTCCGCCGGACTGTTTGCGGTATTTCCGCAGGTTTAACACCGTCTGACAGAGTTGTAATGACCACCAAAGTGTCTTAAGTCTTTAAAAAGCAAACAAAGGGGGTCATTCTGACCCTGGCGGTCATCGACCGCCAGGGCCAACGACCACGGAAGCACCGCCAACAGGCTGGCGGTGCTTCCTGGGCCATTCTGACCGCGGCGGTAAAGCCACGGTCAGAAAAGGGGAATTGGCGGTTTCCCGCCGGTTTACCCCTGGCCCAGGGAATCCTCATGGGGATTCCGACCCCCTTCCCGCCAGCCTGTTTCTGGCGGTTTTCACCGCCAGAATCAGGCTGGCGGGAACGGGTGTCGCAGGGGCCCCCTAACAGGGCCCCACAAAGATTTTCAGTGTCTGCTTTGCACACACTGAAAATCGCGACGGGTGCCACTGCACCCGTCGCACCCCTGCAAATCCGCCGGCTCCATTCGGAGCCGGCTTCCTCTTTGCAGGGGCTTTCCCGCTGGGCCGGCGGGCGATCTTTTGGATCCCAGCGGGAAAGTTAGAATGACCCCCGCGGTCATTTGACCGCCTTGCGGTCTTTGGGCGGTTTCCGGGGTCAGAATGACCCCCAAAGTCTCTTTCAAGCACAAAGTACTGGGTTTGGAGGGGAAAATCTCCTCAGAGGGCCACAGAAGAAGAGTTACGTGGAAAAAGGGTGTGTGCGTCAATTTCTAAAAGTGGCATTTCTAGAATAGTAATATTAATCCAACTTCACCAGTCAGCAGGATTTTACATTACCATTCTGGCCATATTAAATATGACCTTCCTACTCCTTCCAGATCAGCAGCTACCACTTCAATACTGTATGAGGGCAGCCCCAATGTTAGCCTATGAAGGGAGCAGGCCTCACTGTAGTGCAAAAACGAATTTAGGAATTTTACACTACCGGGACATGTAAACTACACAGGTACATGTCCTGCCTTTCACCCACACAGCACCCTGCTCTAGGGTTACCTAGGGTACACATTAGAGGTGACTTATATGTGGAGAAAGGGGAGGTTTAGGCTTGGCAAGTACTTTTAAATGCCAAGTCGAGGTGACAGTGAAACTGCACACACAGGCCTTGCAGTGGCAGGCCTGAGACAAGGAAAATAGGGTACTTAAGTGGTTGGCACAACCAGTGCTGCAGGCCCACTAGTAGCATTTAATCTACAGGTGCTAGGCACATAGAGTGCACCTTACTAGGGACTTATAAGTAAATTAAATAGTCCAATCAGGTATGATTCAAGGTTACCATGTTTTAAGGGAGAGAGCATATGCACTTCAGCACTGGTTAGCAGTGGTAAAGTGCGCAGAGTCTAAAAGCCAGCAAAAACAGTGTCCAAAAAGTGGAGGGAGGCAGGCAAAAAGTTAGGGGTGACCACCCTAAGGCTGTCGGGTCTAACATGTGTCCCCCCCAGCTGAAAGTGGGGAGAGCTACCCGACCTCCTGGGAGCTCTCATCGCTAAGGCGGAAGTAACTGGAGAGACCATCAGCATTGGCGTGGTCAACTCTGGGGCGATGTTCCACCGTAAAGTCCATCCCCTGTAGGGAAATGGACCACCTCAAGAGTTTTGGATTCTCACCCCTCATCTGCATGAGCCATCTGAGGGGCCTGTGGTCTGTCTGAACCCGGAAATGAGTCCCAAACAGGTAGGGTCTTCGCTTCTTCAGTGCCCAGACCACAGCAAAAGCTTCTCTTTCAATAGCACTCCACCTCTGTTCCCGTGGTAATAGCCTTCTGCTAATAAAGACTACTGGTTGGTCTAGGCCCTCCTCATTTAGCTGTGCTAGGACCGCCCCTATGCCATGCTCTGAAGCGTCTGTCTGCACGATAAATTCCTGGGAGTAGTCAGGGGCCTTGAACACGGGGGCCGCACACATGGCTTCCTTCAGGGAGTCAAAGGCTTTCTGACAAGCCTCTGTCCAATTCACCAACCTAGGTTGTTTCTTGGAAGTGAGTTCTGTCAAGGGTGACACAATGGTACCATAGCCCTTGACAAATCTGCGGTAGTATCCTGTGAGGCCTAAGAAGGCTCTCACCTCAGTCTGAGTTCTAGGTGGTTGCCAGGCCTTGATGGTTTCAATCTTGGCCTGGAGTGACTGCACCTTGCCACCACCCACTAGGTGTCCCAAGTACACCATGGAACCCTGCCCAATCTGGCACTTACCAGCCTGGATGGTCAGGCCTGCCTGTTGCAGGGCCTGAAGCACTTCCTTGAGGTGGAGCAGGTGTTCCTCCCAGCTGGAACTGTAGACAGCTATGTCATCCAGGTAGGCGGCACAGAAGGCATCCTTGCCAGCCAGGACCCCGTTACCCAACTGTTAGAAGGTAGCGGGGCATTTTTCAATCCAAATGGCATCACCCGGAACTGGTAATGGCCATCAGGGGTTGAAAATGCGGATCTCTCTTTAGCCCCCTCAGTCAGGGCGATCTGCCAGTACCCTGAAGTAAGATCAAACGTACTCAGGAACTTGGCAGCGCCCAGCCTGTCAACGACATCATCAGCTCGGGGAATGTGGTGAGCATCAGTCCGGGTGACTGAGTTGAGACTCCGGTAGTCCACACAGAACCGGAGTTCTGGCTTCGCACCTGGGGCAGTAGCCTTAGTGACCAACACCACTGGGCTGGCCCAGGGACTACTGGATTTCTCGACAACCCTTAAAGCTAACATCTTGGAGACCTCCTCCTTGATGCTGGCGTTCACCTTATCCGATAACCTGTAAACTTTGTTCTTCACAGGGAGACTGTCACCGGTGTCAACGTCATGAACACAGAAGTGGGTCAGTCCAGGAGTAAGGGAGAACAGGGGAGAGAACTGCTCCCACAGCTCATAGCAGTCTCCTTTTTGGTTTAAGGTCAGGGAGTCGGATAGGATGAACCCTTTCACTGACCCATCACCTTCTTGGGCAGAGAGGAGGTCGGGAGAGGTTCACTCTCCTCTTCCATTCCTTCATCTGTGACCAGAAGCATGTTGACCTCAGACCTCTCAAAATGAGCTTTTAGTCGGTTGACATGGAGCACCCTTAGGGGGTTCCTAGGGGTTTGGAGGTCCACTAGGTAAGTGGCCTCCCCTTTCTGCTCCTTTACTTCAAAAGGGCCAGACCAGCAGTCCTGGAGAGCTCTAGGCTCTACTGGCTCCAATACCCACACTTTGTCTCCAGGTTGAAACTCTACCAGGGTGGCCTTCTGGTCATACCAGCGTTTCATTACCTCTTGACTGGCCTCAAGGTTACTTTGGGCCTCTTTTCAGAAGCGGGTCATCTGGTTGCGGAGGGCCAACATGTAGCTGACCACATCCTGAGGGGGCGCCTTTGGAGCTCTCTCCAACCCCTCCTTGACAATGCTTAAGTGTCCCCTGACAGGGTACCCATAGAGAAGCTCAAAGGGACTGAACCCCACCCCCCTCTGGGGGACCTCTCTGTAAGCAAAGAGAAGGCATGGTAAGAGGACGTCCCACTTACGCCTCATGGCCTCAGGGAGGCCACCAATCATGCCTTTCAAGGTCTTGTTGAACCTCTCCACAAGACCATTAGATTGGGGGTGATAGGGTGTGGTGAACTTGTAGGTTACACCACACGCATCCCACAGAGACTTCATGTATGCAGACATGAAGTTAGTGCCTCTGTCAGACACTATCTCCTTTGGGAATCCCACACTGGTAAATATCCCCATCAGAGTTCGGGTCACCACCAGTGCAGTTACGGTCCTCAGAAGGATTGCCTCTGGGTAACGGGTGGCATGGTCCACCAAAACCAGGATGAACTTGTTGCCTAAGGCAGTTTTGGGGTCCAATGGACCAACAATGTCGATGCCCACCCTTTCAAAGGGGGTGCCAACAAGAGGAAGGGGAATCAGGGGGGTTTTAACCCTTTTCCCTGCTTTACCACTGGCCTGGCAGGTAGGACAAGATCTACAGAACTTATCTGAGTTTGTCCTCATTCTGGGCCAATAAAAGTGGGTGACAAGCCTGTCAAAGGTCTTGCCTTGCCCCAAATGTCCTTCCAGGGGAATGCCGTGAGGCAGACCCAGTAGGAAGGTTCGGTAACACTGGGGGACCACCAGCGCAAATGTTGCCCCAAAGGCCGGAACCTTAGGCTCACTGTAGAGAAGATCATTCTCCCAATATATGTGGTGATCGCCAGAGGTTTCACCTGCCGCCTGGTCTGAGGCTTGCTTCCTCAGACCCTCAAGAGTGGGACATTCTTTCTGTCCCTTGCAGAATTCCTCCCTGGTGGGTCCACCCTCAACTTGCCAGCCAGCAAGCTCAAGTAGGTCACCTAGGGTGGCAATGTCTTCCCCAGCTGGCTCGGAAGCCTCTTCCTCAGGAGCCCCGTCAACCACTGCGGGAACTTCTGGGACCGGTTTCCCGCGCCCCTTGCCCCTCCTCTTGGCAGCTCTCTGGGCCATTGTTCCAGGCTCCAGACGCCCATGACTTCCCTCTCAGTCAGCCATGGACCGTGTGGTCATGCAGACCCACTCAGGTAACCCTAACATCTCCAGGTGAGATCTGAGCTCCACTTCTTTCCAAGCAGTATGCCTAAGATCATTGCCTAACAGACAATCTACAGGCATGGCAGGACTCACAGCTACTTTCAGAGTACCAGAGACCCCCCCCCCACTCAAAGGGAACCAGAGCCACTGGTAGGTGACTCTCACGATTGCCAGCGACTATGACCTGGTGGAATGTATTAGGGACTATCTGCTCTGTTGACACCAGCTGACTCTTGATAGTAGTCACACTTGCTCCTGTGTCACGCAGAGCCTCCACCTTCTGCCCATCAATGGTGACCCACTGCCTGTACTTGGAAGTATTTTGGGGCATGTGGGCTTTGGTCACCATTTCTACTTCTCCCAGGGACACTAGGGAAATCTCTACCTGTTCCCCAAACCTATCTGGGTCCATCTCCCCTGAGCGCTACACTAGTCAACCCAGGTGTCTGTCCGATAGTGGACGGTGCTCTCTTGGAGCACTGGGAATCGCCTTTATAGTGACCATACTGGTAACACTCCATGCATTTGGGGTTGGATTTTCCTGACCTATCATATGCCCCTGGCATTTTCCCAAATCTGGAAAAAGAATGGTTGCCACCCCCTCCCTGGGAATTCTTTTGGGGGCCTTTGGAGAGTTCCTTTTCTGTAAGTTTATCTCCCCCCTCTTTCTTATGTTGGGTACCCTGACCACCTTTGTGGGTGTCCCCCCCAGGTACCTTCTTGGACACTCTGGTGCTAACCCAGAGGTCTGCCTCTTCAGCAAGCTTCCTGGGATCAGTGAGCTTACTATCCACTAAGTGCTGGCACAACTCTGTAAAAGTAGTATTAAGCATATGCTCTCTCAGAATCAAGTCATATAACCCTTTATAATCATCTACTTTGTTGCCCCGCACCCATCCAGTCAGCGCCTTACTGGAAAAGTCAAAGAAATCTACCCATGTTTGTGTGGTTTGTTTGGTGCTGTCCCTGAAACTCTGACGGTATCCCTCAGGGGTCAGACCAAACTTGGCAAGTAAAGTGGCTTTCTGAAGTGGGTATGTGTTTTGATCAGGTTGATCCAATGTGAGAAGTGTGTCCCTCCCCAATGGCGGCAGATAACCCCACATAGCTACCCCCCATTGCCCTTCAGGAACCTCATGAGCCCTTAGTGCAACTTCATAAGCAGCTAACCATTTATCTATGTCATCTCCCACCACAAAACTTGGCACCACATTTTTGGGTATACGAACCTTCTTTTCTCCAGCAGGTCCTGTCAGTATGCTGCCACCATTATTGCTGGATTCAGACTGCTTTGCCTTGACATCCAGCTCCTTGAGACTCAGTTCATGAGCCAATAACAGTTTCTTTTCAGCCAAGGCTCTCTCAGCTGCAGCTTCAGCTCTTTCAGCTTCTATCTGTTTGGCTGCTCTTTCAGCCTCAGCTTGCTTGGCTTCTCTCTCTGCCCTTCTTTCCTCCTGTTGAGCTTCAATTTTCAGTTTTGCCATTTGCAATTGGAACTCCCTTTCCTCTCTCCTTTCCTCTGCGGTCAGGCTTTGCACAGAGACACTGCTCCCTGGTCTGGAAGGGGGCACAATTGCAGTGCTAACACCATCCACAGAAAACAACAAATCCTCTGAGGGGCCATTTTCTGGCTCCTCTTCCTCATCATCCTTTTCTAAATGGGCTTCTGCCCAGGCCCTCAGCGCCACTTGAAATGCCTCCTTTTTGGATGCCCCTTGGGTGGGTAGCCTCAATGCCCTGCAGAATCCTTTTAGTTGTTTGACCGTATATGTATCCAACAGGACTATGTCAAAGTCTCCTATCTGAGACCCAGTCAGAGATATGTTGAGTGAGGATTTAGTTTTTGAAAATTGTCAGGAAAAAACAAATTTGCAAAAAGAGATAAAAATCAAGTTGACCTTCAACTGTGGGTAGGTAGTGAAATACTTAGCTACTGTATGTCACTGCACAAATACAAGTCCTATCCTCACCGCCGATCACCAATGATAGGAATGGGGTTTTTGGTTGGCAGTCAGGTTACCCCCTGTCCAAGCAAAAGCCCTCACTCTAGTCAGGGTAAGTCACACACAATCCAAGATTATCCTGTGCCCACCCTCTGGTAGCTTGGCACGAGCAGTCAGGCTTAACTTAGAAGGCAATGTGTAAAGTATTTGTGCAATAAATCATACAATACAACCATATAGCACCACAAAAATACACCACACAGTGTTTAGAAAAATGTATAATATTTATCAGGATAATTGTAGGTCAAAACGATTAAAGTTGCAATGCAAATTTTTAGAGATATCACTGAAAAGTGATATAAAGGGCCTGATTCTAACTTTGGAGGACGGTGTTAAACCGTCCCAAAAGTGGCGGATATACCACCTACCGTATTACGAGTTCCATAGGATATAATGGACTCGTAATACGGTAGGTGGTATATCCGCCACTTTTGGGACGGTTTAACACCGTCCTCCAAAGTTAGAATCAGGCCCAAAGTGTCTTAAGTCTTTAAAAAGCAAACAAAGGTGGTCATTCTGACCTCGGCGGTAAAAGGCGCCTACCGCCGGTCAGAAATCCTCCATAATCCCGCCGCGGTCGCGGAAACCCGCCACGGTCATTCTGACCCGCAGAAGGCAAACCTCCGAAAATCCGACCGCCACAACAGACCGCCAGACCAGCGGTCGGCGGAAAGGTGGAGGTGACCAAACCTCCACCGCCACGCCAACAGAAATACGCCCATCCCATTACGACCCACGAATCCACGCGGCGGTCATTCAAACGCGGTATTCCATTGGCGGGACACACCGGCGCGGTCAGAATACCCACCAACGAACAAAACTCACCCACATTGGACGATTTGAATCCCACACACCTGATACACATACACACACCACTCCCACACACACAATACAATATAAAACACCCACCCACATCACCCACAAACCCCTACGCTTACAAAATCGTAAAGAAGGCAAGAGCGAGACACCAGCATCCAAAACATAACAGCCACAGCCACTCAACACCATCACCCACACACCTTCCACACACAAAACAACACACACCACCACACTCAACTCACTTAAATACACATACTCCACCCCACACATCATACACACCACCCCATGGCACCCCAAAGACAACCCCGCTTCACAGACGAAGAACTCAGGGTTATGGTGGAGGAAATCGTTCGTGTAGAGCCCCAGCTGTTCGGCACACAGGTCCAATACACCAGCATTGCCCGGAGGACGGAGCTATGGCAGAGGATTGTCGACAGGGTGAACGCAGTGGGACAGCACCCCAGAAATCGGGAAGACATCAGGAAGCGATGGAACGACCTACGGGGGAAGGTGCGTTCCATGGTATCCAGGCACAACATCGCCGTGCAGAAGACTGGCGGAGGACCCCCACCTCAACCCCCACAATTCACATCATGGGAGGAGGAAGTCTTGAACATCCTGCATCCTGACGGCCTCGCAGGAGTCGGCGGAGGAATGGATACTGGTAAGTTGAAGCTTCAATACTGCTTCCCCCCCACCTGCATGCCAAATCAGACCCCAACCCTCACCCCCATCCTCGAACCCCACCCTCTCCCCCACCCCCATCCTCACCCCCACCCTCACCCCCACCACCATCCTCACCCCCACCCTCACCACCATCCTCACCCCCACCACCATCCTCACCCCCACCCCCAGCACACCTATTCCCCGCCAATGTCTCACCATCACAACCCACACATCCCAAAACCTAGGCCTGCATGCGTCCACTAAGCATGGACACCCATCACCAAAGCATGCCCAATGCATATACACATCCCCCCCACAAGCCACCCTCACCAAAGCCCCCACACACGAATGCCAGCACTTGGGGACACGGGAACCCACAGATACACCCATATGCCACACATTGAAACTATAACCATACCTCTATACCCCTGCAGGACCCGACCGTCAACACACCGCGGCGGAGGGGCCAGAATTATCCACACCCCCCACCCAAGAGGCCGTCAGCGATGACAGCAGCTCTGTCGATCTGGACACCGATGACCAGCCCGGACCATCGGGGACCTCTGGACAGTCGGTTCCCCTCACACAGGCACAGGCCACTATAGACCCTAACCCCTCTGGGAACACCAGCACAGCTCCCACCCAGCGGGCCCATGCCTCTGTCTCCAGGGCGCGTCAATCTGCGGTGTGTCTACCACTACAGGGCACCCAGGATAACCCACCACCCCAACAACAACAGGGACCTGGGGGCAGTGGTAGTGGGCACACCGGCCAGGGGGCAGAGGCCCAGGGAAACAGGGCAACTCGGCGGGCAGCTGTGCGACAGGGGGGGGAGGAGAGGCCCAGGGAACCCACTCTCCACGAGGTCCTCACCACCATCATGGGAGCATACAACCGCTCCCAGGAGACGATGGCGACGGTACTGGCCCGGTTCCAGGAGATCCAGGTGCTGCAGGAGGAACACTATCGGGGGTACAGGGAGGACATCCGAGCCATCAACACCACCCTGGTTACCATGGTAGGGCTGCTGCAGGACCTCGTAAACAGCAGGGCGGACACTGAACAACACCCAAGGGCCCCTGCCACTAGCCGGGACCAAGAACAGCCATCCACCTCCGCCGGCGCTAGTGGACAGGAGGCCCCCGCACAGCAGCAGCCCACCAGACCCCCACCTCCTGCAGGAGAAGAACCACCCCGCAAGAGGGCCCTGAGATCTCGCAAGACAGAGTAGGATGTCAAGACCCCCGCCAGCAATGGATACCACCTGATGTCATCCCACTGTCCCACATTGTCACCCTGTCCATCCTCGAACTGCCCATGCTCCATCTCTCCACAGGCCTCTGGACAATGCACCTGTGTGACTGTTACTCTGGACTCTGCCATGGACATTCCTTCACCATAGCCCCCACCCACTTGAAACCACCCATCCCATTTTGAGCACTTCAATAAACACCTATTTTGCACCAAAATATCAGGAGTCTGGCTGTGATTTCAATAGATTGTAATTGACATGACAGTGCAAATATGTCCTTGTACATGGTGAAGTCAACAAACAGCTGCCACAAAGCTGTAGTCCATGGGGAAACGAAGCACAGGACTCGTACTGGGGACCCCAGATCTGAAATAGGGAGGGAAAAGCCACAACTCAGTCATCATACACTGGGGCAAATAGACAGGCAGCAGAGATGCTGCAGAGTAGTTAACTTTTACTAAATTATCTTTGAAATGTTACCTGTGTCCTATTGGAAGTACTGTTCAATGATTCTGTCCCTGTTGTCTGTTTCAGCCCCGTCGTCTTCCTCCTCGTCACTCTCCTCAGGTTCCACCGCTGCCACAACACCACCGTCTCGACCATCCTCCTGCAGGAAAGGCACCTGGCGGCGCAAAGCCAGGTTGTGAAGCATGCAGCAGGCCACGATGATGTGACACACCTTCTTAGGTGAGTACATTAGGGATCCACCGGTCATATGCAGGCAGCGAAACCTGGCCTTTAGGAGGCCAAAGGTGCGTTCGATCACCCTCCTAGTACGCCCATGGGCCTCATTGTACCGTTCCTCTGCCCTGGTCCGGGGATTCCTTACTGGGGTCAGTAGCCACGACAGGTTGGGGTACCCAGCGTCCCCCACTAGCCATACACGGTGTCTCTGTAGCTGTTCCATCACGTAAGGGATGCTGCTATTCCTGAGGATGTAGGCGTCATGCACTGACCCTGGGAATTTGGCATTTACATGCGAGATGTACTGGTCAGCCAAACACACCACCTGGATGTTCATTGAATGGTAACTTTTTCTGTTCCTGTACACCTGCTCCCTGTCTCTTGGGGGAACCAAAGCCACATGGGTCCCATCAATGGCACCAATTACGTTGGGAATATGTCCAAGGGCGTAGAAATCACCCTTCACTGTAGCCAGTTCGCCCACCTCAGGGAAAATGATGTAGTTCCTCACGGATTTCATCAGGGCAGACAACACTCTGGATAACACCTTTGAAAACATGGGCTGAGACATCCCAGAAGCAATTCCCACGGTTGTCTGAAATGACCCACTTGCCAAGAAATGGAGTACTGACATGACCTGCACCAGAGGGGGAATCCCTGTGGGTTGGCGGATGGGGGACATCAGGTCGGGCTCCAGCCGGGCACACAGTTCATGGATAGTGGCACGGTTAAGACGGTAGGTCAGGATAATGTGGCGTTCTTCCATTGTCGACAGGTCCACCAGCGGTCGGTACACGGGAGGATTCATCCGTCTCCTCGCCAAACCCAGCGGACGGTGCCTAGGAAGGACAACATGGAGCACACAGTCAGGCAACCCACAGGTACGTACTCACAGCTAGCACAGTATACGATTCTCTATGCAGTGAATGGCGTGTATGAGTGGCTATGCAAAGCCTAGGCCTGTGTGACGCAGTTGAAATTGAGCCATGTGGGCCCTGGAAATGGCGGCTGCCTGACCTGTGAAGTGTGACAATGGGATGTGAGGTCAATGCGCTGGCGTGGCACACCGCGGCGGGCGGCGGGCGAAGACCGCGGCGCGAAGCCGCATTGGTTAACATTGAAGCCTATGGGTTTCAGGAGCCAATGGCGAAGGGCGCCGGCGGTGGCGGGACGCACCGCCGCGGTACGCACCGCCGCGGACGTGACCGCCATTTTCTATCTACTTATCCACTTGCGACTTGAACTTTCACAGGAGAGGACCTATACTGCAAGTGTTGCTGTGACCTCGGTCTGGAAGGGACAATGGCTGCTGCGACTGGGGAAAGGGCCCCTGCCTTCACTGGAGAGGAGTTGGAGAAACTTGTGGATGGGGTCCTCCCCCAGTATGCGCTACTCTACGGTCCTCCAGACCAACAAGTGAGTTTAATTCTATCTGGATTTGGGGCCACTGGCTGGCTTGGGGGCCTGGCGGGGATGGGGGGCATGTTGGGGCTGGCGGGGGGCCTGGCGGGGGGCCTGGCGGGGATGGGGGGCATGTTGGGCATGGCGGGGGGCCTGGCGGGGGGCCTGGCGGGGATGGGGGGCATGTTGGGCATGGCGGGGGGCCTGGCGGGGGGCCTGGCGGGGATGGGGTGCATGTTGGGCATGGCGGGGGGCCTGGCGGGGGGCCTGGCGGGGATGGGGGGCATGTTGGGCATGGCGGGGGGCCTGGCGGGGATGGGGGGCATGTTGGGCATGGCGGGGGCCTGGCGGGGGGCCTGGCGGGGATGGGGTGCATGTTGGGCATGGCGGGGGGCCTGGCGGGGGGCCTGGCGGGGATGGGGGGCATGTTGGGCATGGCGGGGGGCCTGGCGGGGATGGGGTGCATGTTGGGCATGGCGGGGGGCCTGGCGGGGGGCCTGGCGGGGATGGGGGGCATGTTGGGCATGGCGGGGGGCCTGGCGGGGGGCCTGGCGGGGATGGGGTGCATGTTGGGCATGGCGGGGGGCCTGGCGGGGGGCCTGGCGGGGATGGGGGGCATGTTGGGCATGGCGGGGGGCCTGGCGGGGATGGGGTGCATGTTGGGCATGGCGGGGGGCCTGGCGGGGGGCCTGGCGGGGATGGGGTGCATGTTGGGCATGGCGGGGGGCCTGGCGGGGGGCCTGGCGGGGATGGGGGGCATGTTGGGCATGGCGGGGGGCCTGGCGGGGATGGGGGGTATGTTGGGCATGGCGGGGGGCCTGGCGGGGGGCCTGGCGGGGATGGGGGGCGTTGGGCCACTGGAAAGGAAAATGCTGAGTAACTTGAACGTGGTATTTCTCCCTCCCTGTACGTGTCACATAGGTCCGCGCCCATGAGAAGATCGGGATTTGGCGTGCCATCGCCAAGGAAGTCCGGGGCCTGGGGGTCCACCATCGACGGGGCACCCACTGCCGCAAGAGGTGGGAGGACATCCGCCGCGGGACCAAGAAGACCGCCGAGTCTCTGCTGGGGATGGCCTCCCAACGTAGGCGGGGTGCCTGCCGTCAACTGAGCCCCCTGATGTTCCGGATCCTGGCGGTGGCCTACCCTGATTTGGATGGGCGCGTGAGGGCAGCACAGCAGACACAAGGGGGTGAGTACAAGCATCATCTACTCTGTTGTCGTGCAGTGGAGGTGTCTGGGTGGGGGAGGAGGGCTGGGGGTCCCCCTAGGCCAGGGCGATATCTGTAGGCTGGGCACCCCCGTAAGCCCCTGTGTCCCCAGCCACCACCCTCAGTAGTGTGTCAGTACAGCCATCCCTGGGCCGTGTCATCCATGGGTGCAGTTGACAACTCTAGGCGTGTAGGGCATGTTCCACGGAATGCGTAGCGGACCCCAAGTGCGCAACTTAGTGCAGGGGGCATCTGTGTCTGTCATGTCCGCTACCTGTACCGGAGATCCATGTACTCAATATCCCTTTATTTCTCTCTCCCCCCCCTTTTTGTTTGTCTTTCTGTGCTTGTGTGCATCAGCATCATCAGGCGGAGGAGAAGTGGCATCGGGGCAGGAGGGAGCTGCATCTCACATGGCCCAGGAGGGCCATGCCACAGAGTCAGACTGGACCAGTGAGACGGAGGGCGAGGGGAGCTCCACGACGGGGACGACTGGAGCCTGCAGCGACACGGACACGTCCTCGGAAGGGGGCTCCCTTGCGGGGGTGGCACCATCCGTGCCCCCCGCCATTACAGGTACAGCCGCCACCCAGCGCACCATCTCCGCCCTCCCAGCAGCCCCTCCGCGTTCGCCCCGTGCCCGCTCTGCCAGGAAGCCGGGCATCTCCTTCGCCCCAGGCACCTCAGGCCCTGCCCCTGTTACCCCCGCTGCCCTCAGTGAGGAGGTCATTGACCTCCTCCGAACGCTCATTGTTGGGCAGACTACCCTTTTGAATGCCATCCAGGGGGTGGAGAGGGAGGTTCATCGCAGCAATGCGTACCTGGAGGGCATTCATTCGGGTCAGGCTGCCCATCAGCGATCGTTCCAGGCTCTGGCCTCAGCACTGACGGCAGCCATTGTCCCTGTCTCCTGCCTGCCTCTACTAACTCCCTCCTCCCAGTCTCCTGTTCCTCTGCCTGTCCCACCCACACCATCAGACCAGCCTGCACACACCTCAACACCCAAGAGAAGCTCATCCAAACATAAGCACCACAGATCACGCAGACATTCACACACGCAACATTCCGATGCAGACATGCCAACAGTCACTACCACCTCTGTGACCCCCACCTCCTCGTCTCCCTCCTCCCTCCCTGTGACGTCTACACTCACACCTCCATTCACCTCACCATCAGCCAGTGTTTCCATCACCAGCACACCCTCCACTCCAGTCCGCACACGTGCAGTCACCACCCCCACTGCCATTTACACGTCCCCTGTGTCCTCTCCCACTGTGTCTGTCACCCCCTCTTCCACACCACACAAACGCAGCCACCCACCCACCCAACAGCCATCCACCTCACGACAGCCTATCCCTCCTGCACCTGCACCCAAAGACAGCAAACGTGACTCACCTACAACCACATCCTCTCCCTCCACTCCCATTCCCACTGTACCTACCACTCTCCATTGTCCCAAGAAGCTCTTCCTCGCCACTACTAACTTCTTTCCTGACCCTGAGCCCCCCCCTCCTTCTCGTCGGGGTAAGAAGAGCACCTCAGCCACCACCAGCCCTGCAGCCCCCTTGACAAGGGTGCAGGGGTATTGGAGCCCGCCAGCCCGCATGTCTGGATCTTCACCCAGCAGCAAGGGGACAGCCAGCCCACCCCCTGGGAAGAGGAGCAGAAGGCGGAAGGGGCGCCGCAGGAGCCCGCCTTCTACATCCCCCCCGGACACCACCCAGAGACAGTCACCAGCCACAGCTCCAAAGGGAGGCAAGGGCCACAGGCCGACGACTAAGGAGGGCAAGGGCAGCAAGTTGGAGAGGTCAGGCAGCAGGCCTGCTGCCCAGGAGGAGCCCACAACCCCCATAGCCGCTGCCCAGGGAGGACCCAGCCCAGCTGGCCAGGAGGGCCCCACCACCCACAGCCCAGGTGGGCAGTGAAGGAGCACCATCCCCGCTGCCCAGGAGGGCACCACCAGGCAATTAGCAGTTGGCCATAGACCGGCCGCCGTCTCAAGAACCGCTGAACTGGGCCCCGCCGTCTCAAGAACCGCTGAACTGGGCCCCGCCGTCTCAAGAACCGCTGAACTGGGCCCCGCCGTCTCAAGAACCGCTGAACTGGGCCCCGCCGTCTCAAGAACCGCTGAACTGGGCCCTTCAAGGCAAGAACCGCTGAACTGGGCCCTTCAAGGCAAGAACCGCTGAACTGGGCCCCGCCGTCTCAAGAACCGCTGAACTGGGCCCTTCAAGGCAAGAACCGCTGAACTGGGCCCTTCAAGGCAAGAACCGCTGAACTGGGCCCCGCCGTCTCAAGAACCGCTGAACTGGGCCCCGCCGTCTCAAGAACCGCTGAACTGGGCCCCGCCGTCTCAAGAACCGCTGAACTGGGCCCTTCAAGGCAAGAACCGCTGAACTGGGCCCTTCAAGGCAAGAACCGCTGAACTGGGCCCCGCCGTCTCAAGAACCGCTGAACTGGGCCCCGCCGTCTCAAGAACCGCTGAACTGGGCCCTTCAAGGCAAGAACCGCTGAACTGGGCCCTTCAAGGCAAGAACCGCTGAACTGGGCCCCGCCGTCTCAAGAACCGCTGAACTGGGCCCCGCTGTCTCAAGAACCGCTGAACTGGGCCCCGCCGTCTCAAGAACCGCTGAACTGGGCCCCGCCGTCTCAAGAACCGCTGAACTGGGCCCTTCAAGGCAAGAACCGCTGAACTGGGCCCTTCAAGGCAAGAACCGCTGAACTGGGCCCCGCCGTCTCAAGAACCGCTGAACTGGGCCCTTCAAGGCAAGAACCGCTGAACTGGGCCCTTCAAGGCAAGAACCGCTGAACTGGGCCCCGCCGTCTCAAGAACCGCTGAACTGGGCCCCGCCGTCTCAAGAACCGCTGAACTGGGCCCCGCTGTCTCAAGAACCGCTGAACTGGGCCCCGCTGTCTCAAGAACCGCTGAACTGGGCCCCGCCGTCTCAAGAACCGCTGAACTGGGCCCTTCAAGGCAAGAACCGCTGAACTGGGCCCTTCAAGGCAAGAACCGCTGAACTGGGCCCCGCCGTCTCAAGAACCGCTGAACTGGGCCCTTCAAGGCAAGAACCGCTGAACTGGGCCCTTCAAGGCAAGAACCGCTGAACTGGGCCCCGCCGTCTCAAGAACCGCTGAACTGGGCCCCGCCGTCTCAAGAACCGCTGAACTGGGCCCTTCAAGGCAAGAACCGCTGAACTGGGCCCCGCCGTCTCCAGAACCGCTGAACTGGGCCCTTCAGGGCAAGAACCGCTGGCCCTTTGGCAGACGTGGTAGGGCAGGATCTATCTCGGGCAGGGCTGCAGGATGTCCTCTGGCCAACTTGCCTCCTCCAGTGGCAGTGGGGTCTGTTATGGACTGTATGGACTGTGGCTTTGCTCTCCCCAGGATGGCCCAGTGGGCAGGCCACCCACTGTATGGACTGTTTGGACTGTGGCTTTGCTCTCCCCAGGATGGCCCAGTGGGCAGGCCACCCACTGTATGGACTGTATGGACTGTGGCTTTGCTCTCCCCAGGATGGCCCAGTGGGCAGGCCACCCACTGTATGGACTGTTTGGACTGTGGCTTTGCTCTCCCCAGGATGGCCCAGTGGGCAGGCCACCCACTGTATGGACTGTATGGACTGTGGCTTTGCTCTCCCCAGGATGGCCCAGTGGGCAGGCCACCCACTGTATGGACTGTTTGGACTGTGGCTTTGCTCTCCCCAGGATGGCCCAGTGGGCAGGCCACCCACTGTATGGACAGTATGGACTGTGGCTTTGCTCTCCCCAGGATGGCCCAGTGGGCAGGCCACCCACTGTATGGACTGTATGGACTGTGGCTTTGCTCTCCCCAGGATGGCCCAGTGGGCAGGCCACCCACTGTATGGACTGTATGGACTGTGGCTTTGCTCTCCCCAGGATGGCCCAGTGGGCAGGCCAACCACTGTATGGACTGTATGGACTGTGGCTTTGCACTCCCCAGGATGGCCCAGTGGTCATGGAGTCCCCTCGTGGATCTGGCGTCGTGTACTCAAGTGGCTGAGGTGCCCCCCCTTCCCTTCCCCCTGAGGTGCCTGTCCTATTTTCTTTCTGATGCCCCTGCAGTGTTCTCTCCGTGGAGTTCTTGTCGTGGGACTGGGCCTTGCCCCTTTGCACAGGACCCCTGTGATCCACGGACAGTGGTTGGACTACATTTAGTAGCTGTATATATTTTGTACATAGTTTATTAATTTATTTGGATTACTGGTGTCCATATTTCAATATATATGCCCGTTTATGATCTCTTCTTTTGGTCTTTGCATTATTTCGGAGGGGGGTGGTTTGTGGCTTGTGACAGTGATCTGTGGGAATGCATTGATGTGTGTGTTGTAGTGGGTGTGGGTGGGTGGGTGTGTGCCGGTAATCTTTTCCCTCCCCTGTGTCGTAGGTGCAGTACTCACCGATGTCTTCCGCGCCGCCGGGCGTGCTCCTGGTATATGAGCAGGAATAGGAGTGCGGGGATGACCTGCAACTCTGGCTCCATACTGCCGGAATCTCGCGTGGAGTGCGTAGAGGTGAGCGTTTTCCCGTTCGTAGTCTGTTTCCGCCGTGTTCTTATCGGCGGTGCTCCCGCCCCGGAAAAGGTGGCAGATTGGTGGGTCGTAATAGGGTGGGCGGTACTTTGTCTGCCGCCGGGCTGTTGGCGGGAACCGCCGCGCTGTTTGTTTGTACCGCTGTGGCGGTCGGAGTGTTAAGTTGGCGGGCTGTGTTGGCGGTTCCCGCCAGGGTCAGAATGCCATTTTTAATACCGCCGGTCTGTTCGCGGTCCGACCGCCGTCTCTCCGCCGACCGCCAGGGTCAGAATGAGGGCCAAAGTCTCTTTCAAGCACAAAGTACCTGGTTTGGAGTGGAAAATCTCCTCAGAGGGCCACAGAAGAAGAGTTATGTGGAAAAAGGGTGTGTGCGTCGATTTCTCCCCAGCACACACGGACTTGCGTCGTTATTTTTCATGCGGGGAAGTCGTGCGTCGTTTTCCGGCGTGCGGACAGTCTATTTCTGTTGATCGCGGGGATTACCAGATGTCCTGGGTCCGTGCGTGGATTCTCCTGCTTGTTTACCGGCTGCGCGTCGTTCTGCAGGGCTGTGCGTCGAAGTTTTGCTTTCACGGCAGGCGTCGTGTCGATTTCTCCTCTGGAGGTCGGGCGGCGTTGTCCTTGCGAGGCCGTGCGTTGAAGATCCGGTCGTCCCGAAAGCGTCGTGTCGATCAGCGTCAGTGTGCGGCGTTTTTCTCACCGTGGAACAAGTTCTGCGTCGAAAATTTTGGCGCACGAAGAGTCCAAGTGAAAAAGAGAAGTCTTTTTGGTCCTGAGACTTCAGGGAACAGGAGGCACGCTCTATCCAAGCCCTTGGAGAGCACTTTTACAGCCAGACAAGAGTTCAGCAAGGCAGCAGGGCAACAGCAAGGCAGCAGTCCTTTGTAGAAAGCAGTCAGGTGAGTCCTTTAGGCAGCCAGGCAGTTCTTCTTGGCAGGATGCAGGTTCTGGTTTCTTCTCCAGCAAGTGTCTCATGAGGTAGGGCAGAGGCCCTGTTTTATACCCAAATGTGCCTTTGAAGTGGGGGAGACTTCAAAGAGTGGCTAAGAAGTGCAGCAGGTCCCCTTTCAGTTCAATCCTGTCTGACAGGGTCCCAGTAGGGGGTGTGGGAGTCCTTTGTGTGAGAGCAGGCCCTCCACCCTCCCAGCCCTGGAAGACCCATTCAAAATGCAGATGTATGCAAGTGAGGTTGAGTACCCTGTGTTTGGGGTGTGTCTGAGTGAATGCACAAGGAGCTGTCAACTAAGCCCAGCCAGACGTGGATTGTAAGGCACAGAAAGATTTAAGTGCAAAGAAATGCTCACTTTCTAAAAGTGGCATTTCTAGAATAGTAATATTAAATCCAACTACACCAGTCAGCAGGATTTTATATTACCGTTCTGGCCATACTAAATATGATCTTCCTACTCCTTCCAGATCAGCAGCTACCACTTCAATACTGTATGAGGGCAGCCCCAATGTTAGCCTATGAAGGGAGCAGGCCTCACAGTAGTGCAAAAACGAATTTAGGAGTTTTACAGTACCGGGACATGTAAACTACACAGGTACATGTCCTGCCTTTCACCCACACAGCACCCTGCTCTAGGGGTTACCTAGGGCACACATTAGAGGTGACTTATATGTGGAGAAAGGGGAGGTTTAGGTTTGGCAAGTACTTTTAAATGCCAAGTCGAGGTGACAGTGAAACTGCACACACAGGCCTTGCAGTGGCAGGCCTGAGACAAGGAAAAGGGGCTATTTAAGTGGTTGGCACAACCAGTGCTGCAGGCCCCCTAGTAGCATTTAATCTACCGGCCCTAGGCACATAGAGTGCACTTTACTAGGGACTTATAAGTAAATTAAATAATCCAATAAGGTTAGCATGTTTTAAGGGAGAGAGCATATGCACTTTAGCACTGGTTAGCAGTGGTAAAGTGCGCAGAGTCTAAAAGCCAGCAAAAACAGTGTCCAAAAAGTGGAGGGAGGCAGGCAAAAAGTTAGGGGTGACCACCCTAAGGCTGTCAGGTCTAACAGTTAGATTATAAGGGGACGCGTTAGAGGTTCAATGGACCTTTTGACTGTGTTTAGAGTAGTTTCCCCCATAAGACTCAGTTCTAATTCAGATCAATAGCAATATCAATCAATAACATCAATAATCTTGGGAGTCAGTAATTTCCACACACCATGACCCCTTGGCCATGAATAACCACACCTTTCTGTAAAAGTTAGAATGTTTATTTCCCTATATTAACAATGCTAATATCATGTAACATAGCCCCTAAATCAAATAATAAGCATGCAGAAACAACACTGGTTGACCGAATCTTCTAAAAAATCTCAATTTAATCAATTCACGGTAACTACACATTCTAAAGTTACAGTACAAATGAATAGCAAGAATAACTGTGCAATAGAAATGTCCTACATTTAGATTCAGCAAAGAAAAGACATCAACTGGTTTTAATATTTAGCAGGCATCAGTGAGTTACTAACCTTCTGATTAGAATGGCATGTTTGGGCTTCATGCAAAACAATTTAGTTATATTTAGAAACATCTAACTATGGCTCTTTCAAAATTAGCATTTGGTACCTAAGGCCAAAAGCATGTAGACATAGCAATCAGTAACATTGTTTTATACCTTGCCTCAGTTTGATTCATCAAGCTGCGACTGTCTTTGTCAATTGGACATCTTTTCGGTCAGCAAAGCATCAGAACTCAGCAATAAAGTTCAAGATAGTAATTTCTCAGGAATGGACATAATAGAATGTCGCTTCTCTGCAACAAAGTTAGGAAAAAGTTAAGCACGTCACCTCTCAGGACAGTCATGAAGAATGGGACGTAGTGGCGTATCTCCTCTCGGTGCAGTCTGGCTAAATTAGATTCCCTAAAACTACTTCCCACGCTGCTATTGGTCAAAGAATCGTACATTTACATTTAGTCCAATGAACGTAGAACCTAAAATCTAAGAATTTACTAAATTGTCATTCACATGTCGATGACTGGCTCCTCTTCGCCTGTTCCTGTCATTGGGCTTGTCAGGTAACAAATTTGTATCAGCTTATGCTCCAGTCAGTGCATTCATTGTTAGTTCCTGGGACCATCACCCTTATACCACTAAGTTTTACAAAATACCCTTAGCTAGTACAAAATATTCTAGCAAGCAGTTCTCATGGGAAAGAATGTCAGCAACTAGCATTTGGTCAATGCAATGGAAAATTATAATCTAATTCACTAAGCAGCCATTTTATGATTCGTCTAAGCCAGAGGTCTTCAAACTGGGGGGTGGGCCCCCCTAGGGGGGCCTGAAGTGATCCCAGGGGGGGCCCAGACTCTGGCCAAAATAAATATTATACAGATAACAGGCCTTTGTTTTAAGCAGAAGCATGTTATTGCAGTTTTAAAAAGGTAACAGTACTTAACTGCAATGTTTAAATAGGGTTAGACATATTTAAACATTGCCATGTTTATAAAATAATTGTGAAAAATTCTGAAGGGGGGGCCCAATGATTTTTATTTTTGAACTGGGGGGGTGGCATTAAAAAGTTTGGAGACCTCTGGTCTAAGCAATGCAACTTGACATGAGACCGTGAAACTAGGCCCAAGACCTCGCTAAATTAAGGCCTATGATTAATAAAGCAAATATGCAGTACATAATCATTAAAATGACATCCTACTACATTAATCCAAACATAAGCACAACATTTTACATTAATAAAATGTTAATAAGCACACTTTGTGATTATTGTTGGTCACTCAAATAGGCACATTTTCCAACTTGCGTATTATTTTTCTATGTTAACTCAATTTCTATGCAGATTTAACATTCAGAATACATGAATGTTCATTAGTAAAATGTCAGCTTTAACAGTACCAGGGGTTGCAAGGGGCAAGGCAGGTGTTGCAGCTGCGACCTCTGGCGACCCCTAAATGAGGTCCATGCCTTTACCAAATATACCTAAAATTTGGCCTTGATTCTTATTATAGAGAGCAATGTTATAGGTTATGACTGATGGTACTATAAAGCGGTGAGTACCAGCCCATTTAAATACCTGGCAATGTCTAGACCTATTCAAGTGATATTTCAACTAAACTCACAAGGTATCAGACATTTTATATTTAAACCTTAAGAAATACAGAAATGTGTACACATTTGTTCTGTCCTTCCATTATTGAGCATCAAGACAAACTAGAGATGTTGCACAGTAGCACGGGATGTGCAGCATATCCTAAAGTTTAAAAAAAAAATGTTATGATATGGCTAGCAATACTTGATGGCACCCGAGACCACACATCAACCCATTGGAGACACAGATGGATGATAATAGGTGCCAGGAGAGAAAGGGTGCTGTCGACGGGAGGGTAAGAAAAAAATGGACAAAGGAGAGTTAGAAGACAGGATGGAAGAAACATGAGTTAAGGCAGGAGAGAGAAGGAGAATAAAGAAAAGAGTGGCAAGGCGAGTAGGGAAGGAAGAGGGGCAAAGGATGGATGTAAAAAAATAGGAGAATTGAAGAAGAGAAGGGAAGAGGGTTTAATTAATAAGGAAGATAGTGAGGGAAAGAGGAGCGTGGGGGAAAAACAGAGTGATGGAGGCAAAGGGGATGGAAGAGAAAGAAGAACAAGGGATGGACTAAAGGCACACTAGAAGGAGGAATTATAGGAGGGATGGGAAGTAGGAAGGGAGGAGAAAATAGAGGGATGAAGGAAACCATCTAGTTTGGAGAAGTGAATGAATTAAACATTTCTTGAAAGGTTAAATCTTTTATGCGCACAGTGCAGCACTGTTTCTTTCTTCAGGATGAACCATTTTACAACTTCACCTGGGCACTTAGCAGCCATACTGCATAGTGGAAGAAAGCAAGCCCATGTTGCAAGCGTGACCGTTGATTATTTGTCTTCATGGAAACTCATACTACCTGTTAATTACTACTTTAGAAATACATCTGAACCAGAATTGGTCCTCACATGCTGTCCCTCAATGGAAGGGAGCAATATGGGCATGCGCACTGCTCAGTGTTAGTGCATCAAGACTCTTCACTGTTGGGCTTCCTTTTCTTCAAGAAGTCCTCAGTGGTGGTTATGGCTTCCACGGACCACACTTCTCTTGCATACATCAGTACAAACTCAATGCATTAGAAGAGGCAAACTCAATGCACCAGAGGAAGCAAACACAATGCACCAGTTGACACAAGTACAATGCACCGGATGATACAAACACAGTGCATCGGTTGATACAAACAAAATGCACCAGTTAATACAAACATGATGCACCAGTTTATAAAAGCATGATTCACTGGTTAATACAAACATGATGCACCGGTTGATACAAACACGGTGCACTGATTGATACAAACACAATGCACCAGTTGATACAAGCTCGAAGTGCTGGAAATCAGGTATTTGCACCAGTCACCATAACCTCGATGCACCTGTCAGCACTAGCTTGACACTTTGGTTAATGCAAGTTATATGTATCAATTGGTTAATATACGTCATCTATAGAGGGGTACAGGAAAGGGGCAAGTAAAGAAGTGGTACCAGAGGGTGAGTGTTGTGTTATATCCTCCTTAATACAAACTTCGGCAAAACACAAACTTGGATTACATCCTTTTATTATCATGCCGGTTATACAGGAAACAGGTCATTCCCCAACCATCTCCTTCAACCGTCTCACCTCGAATCCCTCAAACACAGAACTCTTCTACAACACAATTTCCATGACGTAGCAAATGCCGTGACATAGCAAATGCCAATGCAACACAGCTCCTCTCTTAACAATTAGAACACAATGAATACCAACAATACAATGAAACTGCAATAAATATGACAAAAATACAGGAAAGAAAATACTGAACAATCAATCTAATACACAATCTTTTAACCACCCCAGTAATTCTCTTTTTCTCTTATTTGTATCCACATTTTGATACTGTTTCAACTTTTGTGACCCTTGTTCCCCTTGAACCTGTTCACCTAATTCTGGGAGGAATAAACCTATTGCCTCTCGATATCAAATCATTCTCAATAGATAACTCAGACCTTATTTCCCAAAAATGCCTACATCCTTCTGGTAACATGTCTTTCTTGGGCCACCCTCCCAACACATACTTTAGTACATTGTGTAATTTAGCATCTTCTTTTTGTTTTTTTCCCCACACGTCCTTTCCTAAAGACGTTTAGCCTGAATCAAAAACAAACGCAACCTTAAATTCATCCCAGGGATCTTCCTCACACTCTTCTAATGTGCATCGCATTCTGGATTAAATCAGCCATTACATTCCTCTTACCTGGCACATTCACCATCCTGTAAGTATAATCTTTCATTCTCATAGAAATCCTTGCAATTCTAGTCAATGCTATAACACTTCCTTCAGAAGATAATGGTTTCATCAACTGTTTATGATCATACTGAATGCTAACCATTCTTCCCCACACAAAAGAACGAAAATGTTCCAATCCCCATGCACATGCAGGTGCCTCCCTTTCTATAATAGGATATTTCTCCTCTGCAGGTGTTAAAGACCTAGATGCAACTAGAACAACATTCTCCTTGCCTCTTTTGTCCCATTGTGATAGTACTGCACCTAGTCCTTTATCACTTGCATCTGTAGTTAAATAACACTGAAGCTGAGGATCAAAACTGCTCAAATTAGAGACTTTACACAAACTTTCTTTGATGTTCATTAATTCCATACCATACTTTGAGTTCCATTCAAACTTTACATTTTTTTAAGGAGTTGCCTTATATGATGCATCTTTTCCGCAACATTCGGAATGAATTTTGCACAAAATTCTGCCATGCCCAAAAACGATCTCACATCATCCTTGTTAGATGGTATGAAGTCTCCCTGTTTGATTATACTAATGACGGTTTAGGCCTTACCCCCTCACCACTGATGACATGTCACAGATATGTTACTCTCCTTTCCTCAAACTAACATTTGCTCATTTCAACAGTGATCCCTTTGTTTTCCAAAACACTTAATACACATTGCACCCTTTCATCATGACATTCTCTATTGTTCCCAAGCACTAGAATATCATCTTGAAAAAACATTACACCCCTTTTCTTCCCCTTTCCTTCCCAAACAGCTTATGCATCAAACGTTGAAAAACGGCTGCGGCAGATGCTATACCAAAAGGCATTCTTTTAAACTGGAAACAACCCACATGTGTAATAAAAGTTAATTTCCTTGATTGTGGTGACAGGACAATTTGGTGATATGTCGCAGATAAGTCAATGCTAGAAAACCAGGTGGCATCTTTTAAACATGACACCATTCCTGCAATTTTAGGTAAGGGAAATTGGTCTATAACAATGTTATTATTAACATGACACAAATCCACACAAAGATGGATCTTTCTGTTACTATGTAGTGCTATGAGTACTGGTGAGATCCACTCAGAACTCTCAATGGACTCAATAACATCCGTTTGTACCAATTTCTCCAATTCATCTGACATTTCATCCCTCACCATTATAGATACTGGTCCTAACTTATGTATTTTAGGTTGTGCATGCTCTTTCAGTACAATTTCGTGCTCAAACCCCTTTAGTTTTCCAAGTTGTTTGCAAAAAACTTTCAGAAACTTCTTTTCCAATTCAGCTTCCATAGAACATCCGCAATCTCCTATGAGTACTTTATCCTTGCTAGTCGGGCCAATATCACATGTAGCTTTCCTTTGACCTTGCCAACATAAAACTGACACATGCAGTAACTTTAAATATTATTTTTTTCACTAATATAACTTTCCGTTCAATGTCAGGACATAACAAATATTCTCCAATCTTCCCCACAAATGTACTCTTCCATTTATTTTCGTTAGTTATGGTAAACGGTGACCCCGAGTCTGCATGAATTTTGATATGTTCGCCACCAATCGTCATTTCCCATTCAGGTTTTTTCAGGATGTTACACTTTTCAATATTCAATACAAATTTATCTTGTAAATTTTTAACAATATTAGCATTTCCATCATCATCATGAATGGTTATTCCTGCAGCCCTTGTCTTCATACACACATTTAACACAATTTCTTTTCTTTTGACATACTTTCCTAAAATGACCCATAATGTCACACTTATTACATTTTTGTTTCACAGCAGGATAAGACTTTGAAATGCCAAATGCTCTTTACTGCCACAATGATAACATCTTTTTTTTTAATTTCCTACTTTTTCTCTGTACTTAGTGTTAGGGCCCATATTTATACTTTTTTAGTGCCACATTTGCGTCGTTTTTTCACGCAAAATCAGCGCAAACTTACAAAATACAATTTGAAAATACAATTTAAAAAAAACGACGCAAATGCTGCGCTAAGAAAGTATAAATATGGGCCTAGGTGTTTTATCTAGCTTCCGGTTGTTTACTTTGTAAATGCCACTCTCTTCTTTATCTGTCGCACATTTCCCGGAAAACTCAGCTTTACGTATTACAGCTATCACATCCTGTTGCGGAGCATCGCCATTTTTCCATAATCATTCTTGGATAGGCTGGTTGTTGGCATGCATGACTAATTGATCTCTGATGAGGTCATCATGTCTCAAGCCAAATTTACAGTTAATGGCTAACCTCTTCAAATCCGCTACATAATTGCCAACATTTTCCCCTTTATTCAGTTTACATTGGAAAATGTTGAATCTTGTAATACCAACAGACACTTTTGGTTCAAAATATTTGTCAAGGTCTTGTAAAACCAGAGAAAAAACATTCCCATCTCCACCTGGTGAATTTTTTTGCATTCTATTATATGTTTTTAAACTGAAAGGTCCCAGGGAATGCAAGAGAATTATTTTTTTCTGTTCTGCTGACATTTTTCCTTCTTCATCAATGGCCTCAATTTAATTTGTTAAAGAATCCTTCCACTCCATTCATTTTAATAGAGGGTTCTGTTCCTGAGACCCAAAATGCTTGTGAATGACTTATACTGAAATTCTGTTGTGCCATAATGACAAAAAAAACCTCTGAAGCACTCATGTAAGAATAGCAATTTAGATTATGTATACAATTTGTGTTGATTCTGACCTGTTTCCTGTAATTAAAATGTCGGACCAGCATAAACAATGGTTCTCTGTGTTTCTTACCGCGTTGACATTCATTAGTGAAACCTTGACAGCTTGTATACACTTTAGTTACATTGACTCGGACTCCATTCACATGAGTCTGTTGCTTTAACAATCATTTCAACAAATCAGCTTTGCACTTCTTTTTTCAGCCTTGATGGAGATGCTCGTCAAACACTGACGTAGAGTGTGCGTCATGCTGCCCCTCACACCTCAGAAAATCAAACACAGCTGGCTGAGCTGTGCGCTGCTGTCTAACTTTGCTTTGCGCACTTCTGGGAGTTGAACACAGTTTGCTGTGCTGTGCTGTGCTGTGCTCCTCGCGCCTTCAACTGTAAGTTTAATAATACAATTCTTAGTTCTGCTAGCAGAGCGACGGCACCTACTTCACTTACTATGTAGTAGAATAGATTTTAAAATAAACATCCGCGGATGACTCGTCCCTGGTAAATTCCTTTTTCCTTGTTGATGAATTTCCACAACGGAATTAGTGGGTCCGACACCTCCTGAAGGCACCACTCACCGCCAAGTTTTGTTGTGTTATATCCTCCTTAATACGAATTGCAACAGAACACAAACTTGCATTACATCCTTACATTATCATGCCGGTTATACAGGAAACAGTTAATTCCCCAGCCATCTCCTTCAACTGTCCCACCTCGAATCTCTCAAACACAGTACTCTTACACAGCACAATTCCCAAGGCATAGCAAATGCCAACACAACAGTGAGTGACAACCAGTGTGGCAGAATAACAGCAATAAAAAGCAGAGTGTGCCAGTGTGACGAGAGGAGAGAGAAAGAACCAAGCAAGCGTAATACAGACATTTTCTTGCTCTAAACTGAAATGTAGTAAAGTAAACAAGGTGATCTCAATATGATAGTTCTATATCCACTGTGATTTTATAAAGGATTAATGCGAGTAAGCTTCCTTGAACTGATGTAGAGCAATAACAGCAACCAAGAAGCTCGCCAGCACGACATATACAGGCTAAAAGAATACTGTGAGGCATTATTTATTCAGGTAAAACACGGACAAGTCCTTTCAGATCATCTCACCTTGTTATTTTACAATTTATTCTCTACAGGCTGCTTTCAATCATTAAAGATTTGGGGCATTTTATACTCCGTCTGTACCAAATGGGCATCACAAATGTTGACGCACATTCGGCGCAAACCTTGTCCCATATATAAACTTTGATGCCCGAGCCCGGGGATGTAAAAATCCCGCGTGTGCGTCATTTTCGGGATGCGGGAAACCACCTTGCGTTAATCATATGCAAGGTAGGCGTTACCGTCCAAAAAATGACTTAAACGCCCGTGCGTCGTATTTATGCTACCGGGCAAAAATCCTGCATGGCCGGGAGGCGGAGTCAGAAAACGATGCACAGGACAATTTGCGTCAAAAATTAATGCCTGGGTCAGGGCAGGTGTTAAAATGGGGCAAACACACATGTATTTAATCAGAACACACAGAAGCAACAGCAGAGCAGCAAAAGGGAGACATGGAGGTGCTTCTTATCCAGTGTCCACGCAGACTCAGAGCACAGCAACAACAACAGCAGCTACCACAACACCAGCAGGGACCCCAAAGGTAACGCAGAAGGCAGGATGAGATATTCCACAGCAGGACAACCCTTAATGGCCTCAGAGAACATGACATCATCCAGAAGTTCAGATTGAACTGGCAAGCCATGAAGCAGCTGCTGCGCAACGTTGAGCCTCAGTTTGCACCCAGCTTGCTGACACCCCACACCATCCCAACAGAAACCAAGCTGCTAGCTGTACTACACATGTTGGCAAGTGGCTCCTTGCAAACCACTCGCGCCCTGGTTGCTGGGATATCACAGCCATCATTCTCCACATTCCTGCCCAAGGTACTGCATGCCATCATCAGACTCACACCCCGCCACATCTGCTTCCCAAACACACAGCAGAAGCAGCAGGAGACAAAACAGGGGTTTTACCTCATTAATGGATTCCCACATGTCCTTGGTGCCATTGACTGCACACATGTACGCCTTATGCCACCTGCTGCAACTGAACACCTATACTGCAACAGGAAGCACACACATTCCATTAATGTGCAGGCCATTGTGGATCACCAAGGATTGATCACCAACATCATGACAAAGTATCCTTGGAGTGTCCATGACTCATTCATATTCCATCACTTCCAGGATGGACGATATGGCAATGGACTACTTAGTGGTAAGTACAGAAACCTACTTATATACACACTGCACAGCAACCCTCTAGGACAAACAACACATACACCACGACAGCAACATGTGAACAGGAACACACTGAGGTCGTGACACCGCTAGTGATGTCTCACTGATGTTTAAATTAATCCATTTCATATGCCTAAAAGTATGAGATGTTCAGGGTACATAGATGCTAACGTGTTACCACTGTCAAATTGAATTTGTGTATGGCACTATCATCTCACCCCCAGTGAAGACACAGGAACACCTATATCACAAGTCACAATGCTAGGGAGTGCACACTGTACTGCAAATCCCAAAACGTACTGCTGACAACCGGTCAGCAGACAAACACTTGTTCAGCCAAGGAAACAACCCAATGCAGATGGTACATCCTAGAAGCCTAGGAATCAACACAATAACACAAAAGAGTCACAGACAACACAAGACAACTACTGCCATGCAAGGTGATATTAATGGGGCAAGCTACATCAACATGATCCCAATCATTTTCTCTTTCAGCTGATGAGGGGTATGGGATCCAGCCATCGATTATGACACCATTTGGCAACCCAAGCACTGCAGCAGAGCATGTCTACAATGAGGCACATAGGAGGAGACACACCATAGTCGAGAGGACCTTTGGCATCCTCAAGTCGAGATTCAGGTGCCTTGACATCACTGGTGGCAGCCTCCTATACTCACCAGAAATGGTCTGCAAAATCATTTAAACATTTGCCATCCTGCACAACATTTGTGTACGAAGGAACATTCCCCTATTAAAACCAGAGTCACAAAAGCCTGAAGAGGAGGAAGAGGAGGATCCTGGCCTGCAACATGAGGGGGACCAACAAAACACAGCTGCTGGATTGCATAGGCGCCAACATATTGAGAACAATTTCTTTTGAAACAACTCACCATCACCACTGTATCAACATATGTAAATAAACACCTATAATAATCACCATAACATGGTCTGGGTAATCATTTTTGCTCACCTTTATCTGTAACTATGCTATTACATTGGTAACAGGAATGTATGACCAGACCCTTGACAGCAGTAAGTGGTACAGCACCTATCTTTGCAAGGACTATCTGTGACTAGAATTCCATATAAGCAGAACATAGACAGCACAAGGGCCACACCTATGACAAGCATTGCGCACAAGACATTCCATGTATATGCCAGCCCATGTCCTAAGTCCTGACACACCCATGCTCCTGCTCTCACCCCACCAGTCTTAAGAGGTCCCTGGAATGGTAATACGTGTACCCAGATATTCCATCCTCTACACACAAACAGACTAACAATAGTAATCCAGTGTGCTTCACCGTTTCGTATGGTGTGCCATAGTCATAGTACTGTTTGCATGGACGTCAGGCTAAATAATGCACTAGCTTATAGTCTCTAAGCCCTGTTCTCACCTGTTGTTTGCTTCCCATGTTAAAGGTGCTGTTGGCCATTTGAACTCAAATCTCACCTACAGGAATTGTGCGAAACTGATGCAGCACAGACCTGTGAGCACCTCCATGCAGACCACCCATTTGAACATGCACTGTCCTTGCAGATGCTTGGAACAGCATAGAAGCTGCCATTTTGTCGATTGCACTGTAATGCATTGCTAGAAAAATAAGTTGTGTAACACAGCCCTTGGGTTTATGTGTCACCTTCAACACAGGACAAACACAGTTTTCCATGTCAACTGTCTTGTTCTTCCTCCGACCAGTCTCAGTCAGACCACTGAGTATGTACCTTGTGAAATTGCTGGATCCTGATTGACCCTGCATCCTGTCAGCCTGACTGGCACCTGTCTGTGCGTTACCCTAAAGGTTACTTGTGGCTACAAATGTATCATACTTGCTTTCCCAACCCTCACATTCCTCCGGGGGTATTTTGTCAGGTGGTTCAACAATGCATACTCAAATAAGTTACTTAGCATAATCTGCCTATTTATCACACCATAATTGGGAACTTGTCTCCAAATACCCAAATCATGGCCTATCCCTTGTCTGGGTCTCATGTATGCATGTGCGACAAAGTGTGACAGTGTACCATGACCGTATGCAGGGATTGGGTATGGTGCCTCCAGCAGAACCAGCAACGTCAGATAATGTGCATGAAAAGTCAACACATGTTAGGACCCTGACAGTTCACACGCTGAATCACATTGCTCAGAACATATTGATGGGCTGTGCGTGCTGAATAGCTGCAAGATTAATCAACACAGAGGCTATGATGTTCCCAGATGCAGTGGGAGCTTTACAGGCCAACCTGTGTACAAATGTTGTAATGACACCTGCCGGAACATGACTCCTGAGATATGATCACACTCAGCACACCAAGGTTGCCCTGTTGACAGTCTCATAACACATCTGCAGTGACAGGGTGGGACCATCCCCATGTAGGTTCTTATGTCTTCATTGGCTTTACTTCCATTGATCTCTGAAGGATACTCAGTAAATACAGGAAGAGCCGCCATTGACTCATGATGAGACATGGACGTAACTGTGACAACATAGACCCCTAAAAATATACAGGATCAACATTGGACCACACACATGAACCAGACACCTCTGTGCAATTGATCACTTGAAATATCTGGCCATGTGCTGCTTCGTCTGCTGGTCCATCACTGCCACAGGAGAGTTGTGGCTCAGTCACATGACCACACTGTGGAATGATATTAGATTTGTGGTTCACCTTTGGCTTTCCGTGTCAATAACATGGTACCCACTTAGTCTGTACATGTGCCTGACTCACAGTGGGTTCACCAATAAGTGCCTAGGAAGCAGTATCCACATTTCCAGGACATGTGATGGGCAAGTTTTGGACCATTGACATGAACAAGCGACTGCCATCTATCCGGTGCATTCTATGTCATTTGTGGTGTTTACGTTACCCAAAAACCAGGAAGTCCACACAACAGATGTTGCTACATGTATGACTAACACATGTCCTCTCTCATTTCCACACTGACTTGCATCTGAGGGTTGGACACATTGACTTCACATTCATACAAGCATTTTTGCAATGATGCATCTAGTGATGCACACACAGTGGGTCAACAACTACATTAGTAGCCAATTCACACACATTGAGCCATAGGCATTTAGGTATTGTACTTATGTGCGTCACCTTGCTATCCTCTCCTGGCGCCAAACATGCCCAATTTGTGCAATACAGATATGTAGGCCACACGTTTGGCCATCTAGTGTGTCAGTCAAGGGTGAAAATCCTGTAAATGAAGTAGCGGATCATGGTTCTGCAGTAGTATGATGTCTCACATGTGCCCACATGACCAAAGTGGGTGAAATCAGCCTATCTCAGTTTTGTCACAAATGTAATATAACATTAAATTGATGTTTAGAACGTTTTGTTAAATGTGATAAGTAAGTTTAGCTTAGGTTCGTTAGGGACAGTTGTGGGTAATGAATAGTTAGAGAAGATTAGGGTAGGTAAGGCTTTTCCCCAAGTTTTCACTTCTGTTTTTACTGTTTAATAAATATGTAGTAAACCCTTTACAGTATGTGTGACACAGTTGTAGATGAGTGTACAGTTGGCATGAGTGTACAGTTTTTCTTTTGTATTACATTTTGTGTCCTATGCTGCTAACAAATCTATAAACAAATATATATATATGTATATATATATATATATATATATATATATAGCAAAGGACCATACACTTGTTTGCCCCCAAGGAACAGGTATTAAGGGCCATATTTATACTTTTTGACGCAAAACTGCGGCGACATAGTCTTGCGTCAAAAATATTAGCGCCGGCTAACGCCATTTCTGTGCGCCGTGCGGGCGTCAAATTAATATTTTGACGTATGGGGACACAAAACACAGGAGTAAGTCGTTTTTTTTTACGCACACCGCAGTGTCACGTCGTAAAGGAAAACAACGTTAACGCGGTGGAAATGACTGTGAGCCGATTTACGACACCGCAAACCGGATATGCAGCGTTTTTTGACGCAATAGAGTCAAAACTTTTATACTTTTACAAGCACATCCCTAACAGTGCATTATGGGAAACATAGTGCACCAACATTAAAACCACTATAAATCTTTTACAAAAATACTCTACATGGAATCCAAATGAACAACTCTTCTTTTAAAATAGGGATAAGAGATCTTATTCAAGCCATATATACCCATTGTTCTTACTTCTTGTCTCTAAACCTAATATTTCTCAATTAATTAATCCACATTCTATTCCTATATCTCTTTTATGTCCAGATTATTACAAAATGTTATTAATTTTTCCTTCAACTCAATTAAGTCATGATATATTCATCTTATTTCTAAATATATTAATAGATATTATTTAACTGGATATTTTTACTCATTTCTTTTATCACTTTTCAATACCATGTGTAGTAGGATTTTTTATATATATTTACTATCTTCTTTTTCAATCTTTTCAAGCTCTTATTATAGTGTTTATAGATGGCTGTAAAGTTCTTCATCCCCATCTAGACCCCTCGGGGTCTTAGTCCGCAATTTTATAATGAATCGTGATTCTAGGTGTCTATGTTTCAATTCACAGTCTCCACCTCTTTCATTTTTATCAATACTGGCAATACCAAAAAAGCTCATTTTCATCCAATCTTTTCCTTCATATGTGGATAAGTGTTTTGACATAGCATAATTCAAATCTTTATTTTGTACAGCCCTGATATGCGCCAATATTTGTTTCTTCAGAGGACATATTGTGCTACCAACATAACGTAGTCCAGAAAAGCACTCTATTATATATACTACATAAGTAGTATTACATGTGGTCCTCTTGTTGATCAATATTTTGTTTCCTCTGAAGTCTTTATATTCTTTTGTGTTGATTCCTATCGGACATGCTTTGCATTTTCCACAACATGTGAATCCATTCCCTTGAACCTCTTGCCAGTTTGATGGTCTATTAATCTGAAAGTGACTCCTTACCAGAAGATCTTGTGGTGATGGAACCTTTTTATATGTGATAGTTTGTCTAGCTTCACGTCATTTGAATCACATCACGTTTGCAGGAAAGCTAGCTGTCAGTTGCAGATTACGCTTTCACTTATTTGGTGTGAATCTGTTTAGTAGTTTTTGAGATATTGAAGGGAAAATACATTTGTGCATCTCTGGCCACGAATAATTCACGAAATTCACTATTTTAGGGGGGATCGCAAGGGCACAAGTTATAGTTACCTTAGGGTGCGAGTTATAGTTAATTAAAGAACTCTAGCTAGAACTGCTGAATTTCTATGGTTTTGTACGAGTAAATTCAGAACCTAATATAACGTACCTGTAACCTCTGTTTTTTTCAGTGAATATATATATACAGTATATATATATATATATATACACATATATATATATATATATATATATATATATATATATATATAATATTTAGGCTCACTGGAATTCCGACTCATTGTTTTTCTTCAGAGCAAAGTGCCCCTCACTATAACTGTGTTATAGCGCTATATAAAAAGGTTGAATGAATTAATCAAAAAGACCAGGGTATTAATTGAAAAATAAGAGAATCAAAACCAATTTAAACATTTTGTTGATGGTACAAAAAGTGAACACACTCCAGTGTACAGGTCCCAGGTGCTTCAAAGATGCCCAGCTGACACTATGATTACTGGACAAGAAGGCACATTCTTCACATTTCATGCCACCAGGGATGAGCCCTTGCCAGCCACAGTGTTACATAAATCACTCTGGTTTTCATCCCCACCACCCTCCCCAGCATCCCCAGGTACCAGTCTGGAAGACTCAGTTACAGCCTCTACATCTACCTGAAATATTGCTAACGGCAAACTAAACAAGCAAAAGAAAGCACATTTAGGTCAGACCTGAATTTAAATATATTTGGAGCAGGTTAAACGGTTCCTTTCATGGGGCAAGAGGGAAAAAGTACCCTGTTGGCTCTAATCCAGGTTAAAGGGAAACAGGCCACCTGTTGTTGTCATTGCATACATTGACCCTTGTCCACTTTCACAACATTCCACAGATAAGGTATTTAAAACCTGAAAATGGTTTGTCATTTCATTTTTTCCTTTCTTTTATTGGGGGGGGGGGCACTGGAATGCACAACATCCAGTTCCAGTACTAAACTTGTCGTGAAGATGTCAATCCATTGTCAACTGAGGTAGAAAAAATTGCATATAATAATGGGTTTTCCCTTCCAATTGACAGAAGGAATTAATCAGGCTCACATTCCGTGCAAGTGATGTGATATATGCTCCTCAGAAAGCTCAGTTTGAGTGTGCTAGCGCAGGTGTACTATAATTTTTTTTTTAACAAGTGTTCATGTATTTTGAATAAGTGATTTGTGTAGAAAAAATAATAACAGAGAAAAATAATGCACGCATTTGAAAGTGTGATTGCAAAGAGTGGCCGTCAATGTTCATGAGTGTACTTATTAATATTCTAACACTGTGAAAAGTTGAATATATGTTTGACTAATGTAGTAATATATCATATTAAGGGTTATGCAATATGCTTTAGTTTTATTAATTATAGGCCTTAACTTAGCGAGTGTCTTGGCCTACTTGCCAGGCCTCATGTCAATGCTGTTTTTCCTAACATGGCTGTCCTAGAGAGTTAACCTGTGATTTTTATTGTATTTTTTAAATGCGCTCACAGCGGAAGTTTTCTCAAGAGAACGGGCTGCTAGAAGATGCTGTTCTTGCTAATGTAACATCTTGTGTGTAATGTGTGTGTAACTGACTTTCTCAGGAGAAGAACAATGGAGATACTTACTGGAGTGGAAGCTGCAACAATATTGTTACCTGAAAAGTTGGATGATGAGGACATTGCAGGACAAACCAATCAATGACATGTGAACGGAGTAATGGTAGAATTCATAGATTTGAAGCTTTAGTTTTATTGGACAAAGTGTGAACATGTGATTAACTGACCAATAGGGATTTGGGAAATAGTTTTAGTAGTTTTGATTTAACAACACTGCACAGAGAGAAGACATGCTCATTCTTGCCCATTTTGCGTCCTGACAAGAGACATGCTTAACTTTAATGCTTAAAGACTTTTCATTTTCTGAACTTTGATGATGAATCCTGATGCCCTGCTGATTGACCGGTGTCCTGAGGATGAAGACTGACTCTGCTTGCTGATTCACATTGAGGATAGGTATTATGAAGTAGACTGTTGATTATTATGCATATTTGCTTTTCCTTTCTAGGTACCAACTACACTGTGTTGATAGAGCCATAGTTAGATGTTTTTTTTCAAAATTGGTGTTACTAAATTGTTTTGCATGAAGCCCAACATGCTGAAGCTAATCTTATGTTAGTTCTTACTAGTGAAAGTATGCTAATAGGGAATAATAATGCTGATTAATTGCTCTGCTGAATTCGAATGTATGTAATCACTTTGACGCAGTTGACGTTATTAATTTGCACCGTAACCATAGAATGTGTTGTGGTTCACGCTTTGATTAGATTACGTTTCTTCCGCCGCTTTGGACAGCCAGTATTGTTTCTATATGTGTTTCATTTGATTTTGAGATTAATCTACATGATCTTAGCATTGTTAATATAGGGAAATAAGTATTCTAACTTTTACTAAAGGGTGTAGTTATTTATGACTGAAAGGTCATGGTGTGTGACAATTACTGACTCCATTGATTATTGATGTTATTGATCATTATTTTGCATGTACCGGAGTTATGGTAAGAATATCTCAATTGCGAGTCAAAAGGTTCATCGACCTATTCGCATCCCCTTTTAATTTTACTTATTAAGGTCTGACGCGCTTACAGAGATGGTAGCAGAGGTAATGGTTAGTCTCCTCAAGAGCTTATCATAGACGTCCACTACAGAGTAACAGTTGTTAACAGAGATGGTAAGAGAGGTAATGGTTCATCTCCTTAAGAACTTGTCATACACGTCCAGTACTGAGTATCAGGTGTTAACAGTGTGGGTAAAGAAAGGTGAAGGTTTGTCTCCTTAAGATCCCATGATAGATGTCCAGAGATAGTAACAGAGGTGAAGATTCATTGTAATTGAGATCAGGATTTTGTTTTTCAATGATGCTAGTTGGAGAGAAAATTGTGTTCCCTTAGGCCCAGAAGTGACTTTCCCAGAATCCTGGTTCCTGCAAATGGTTCTTTGAGGATGTTCTCAGCGTTCTAGTGACGGTGAATGAAGTAGGTTGCGCTTGCACAGCTATGCAAATCATAGGTGAATTGTGAGGTTTGTGAGGGTTTACGGAGTTTGCGTACTCCAAATGAAGTTGTAGAAGGAGTGTGCGTATTCTGCAGTGTGAGAGTAGGGAAGTCGGCGAACTTCACATGTGTGTGGCGCTTTGTGCTAAAACATTGTCCACGTGGTTGTTGATGTACAGACGCTGCGTGGTCTAAGTATACGGAGTATTTTGAAAAGTGTATGAGACACTTGGGCCCTCATTACAGCATTGGCGTTAAATGCCGCTTACAGCCGTGCAGAAGACCGCCAACACACTGCCGAGGTGGCGGAATTCTGACACAGCCATTACAAACCACAGCTCGGAAACCACCCACACAAGTCCGCCACACCAAAGGTCAGTGATAAACTGGCAAAAACAAAACCTCCACCGTCACGCCAACAGATATACGCCCACACTATCATGACCCACGAATCCATGCAGCGGTCTTTCAACCACGGTATTCCATTGGCGGCACACATCGCCGCGCTCAAAATACACACACATTTTCAAAACACTGCCACATTGGACAAGTAAAAATACACACACCACTCCTACATACCCAATACAATATAAAACACACACCCATATCATCCACAACCCCCTACGACCAAAATACTGAAAGAAGGCCAAAGAGAGACACTACAAACTACTACCAAGCATCCACAATCCACAAGGCACACAATACCATCATTCATTAGCTTTATTTCTGTAAAAGTAAATACCATAAAAGCACATCACAGTTAACAGTTTCGTGGTTTAGACAAACCACAAGCTACATAAAATACATTTTCGAACATAAGAGATTGAGCTGCATAAAAAGTGTTAGGCATAAGCATTTTTCCTACTGGAAATTCATACCATATTATAGAGTTGTATAAAAATGCATAGTGGGTATTAAAAGTCAAATACAAACCTAACCAAACATATCAAATAAAATAAGACATTTCTGTTTAAAAATATAAAAATATCTAAGCATAAAAAAGAAGAAAGAAATACATCTAAGCAGTTTAAAGTGATAAGTGCATACAAAAATGGGTTCATCAATGACTGCTCCCCACATCCATTGTTAACTTTTCCTCTATTTTTTTGAGCGTATTCAGTCTATTATGCCAGATAGAATCTAGATATTTTGCCAGGCAGCAAGCCACTAAAACAGATGATGCAGATTTAAAAATTCTCAAAGCCAGTGAACAATTTTTAAAACCCATTTTCCTACATAAAGGAATAATCCAACTGACTCTCTGTTTGTGGTATGCGGGGCATTGAAAAAGGATGTGGGTTATAGATTCTTCTCTGGCACAGCCCATCGGGCACATCTTAGAAGTGCAACTAGTGTTAGACCATTTATATGTAAGGGTACGCAGAGGAAGAGAGCCTATCCTAAATCTAATATACAATGCACGTGCATGTGGGGAAGAAACTATGTCCATATATTGCACAGGTTCTTAGTGGCATTTGAATTGTAGGAAGTTGCCCGTCATGGAAGTTAGCGAAACAGCAGACAATTGTAAAAGTTGGACATAGAGCCAGAATGCGTCCTTTAATGTCTGTGTTGCATTTTTTGGGATAGATAGCGGGTCCTTCCAGTAAGACCCCAAACCAAGTAGTGAGAAGGTCCGTTCTACGTATACACACCACTTGATTTTTGGACTGGTGTTGATGGCCATCAAATTGACTAGCCCACATCTATATGGGGCAAGGGAGTCTAGTGACCATAGACGAATCCAATATAACAAGGGCCTAAGTGCGGCGATCTGGCTGATGGGGGGGCAGGTTTAAATCCATTCGAATTGGGAGCATTGGGGTGCTGGAAGGAACCCTTAGCAACAACCTTAAGAAGGAGTTTTCCACCTTTGTCAGATCGTCTAAACTACAGTGGCCCCACAGTTCAGCTCCATAAATGCCCCCCCCCTCTTGCTTGTGATTTGTAAATTTCGACAGCGGGCGTCATGGCAAAGCTAGGAGATCTAGCTGCAAATCTTACAATGCCACTCTCCTGTTGTTTCAGTCGGAGGGTAGCCTTCTGGATATGACAGTGCCACTTATGCGAGTCTTCTAATTTCAGGCCTAGGTAGTCAAAATCGCTAACTCTTTCCAGCGTGGCACCCTCTAGATAGATAGGTCGTCACATCCTGCCTTTTTTATCCCCAAACACCATACACTTGGTTTTTAGTCGATTAATTTCAAGGATATGGTCATTACAGAAATCCATGAACCTCGAGAGAAGGGTTGAATGACTGTGGCTGTTTGGGATATCAGCAAGGTGTCATCGGCAAATAGGAGGCAGGGGATCACCCACATAACTTCCACACACCTCACACAACACACCCCTAAATATCACCCCACACATCACAACACACACCACCCCACACATCACCCACACCACCCCATGGCACGGCAAAGACACCCCAGGTTCTCTGAGGAGGAGCTCAGGGTCATGGTGGAGGAAATCATCCAGGTGGAGCTACAGCTATTCGGATCATAGGTGCAGCACACCTCCATAGCTAGGAAGATGGAGCTATGGCGAAGAATAGTGGACAGGGTTAACGCAGTGGGACAGCACCCAAGAAACAGGGATGACATCAGGAAGAGGTGGAACGACCTGGGGGGAAGGTGCGTTCCGTGGTCTCAAGGCACCACATCGCGGTTCAGCGGACTGGCGGCAGACCCCCACCTCTTCCCCCAAAACTAACAACATGGGAGGAGCAGGTCTTGGCGATTCTGCATCCTGAGGGCCTTGCAGGAGTAGATGGGGGAATGGACTCTGGTAAGTCTAATCTTAACTATTACATCCGCAACCCTACCTGCATGTTATCACATACCCCCACCCTCGCCCTCACCCCATCACTCCAACTCCTCACTAATGTCCCCATATCACAAACCACACATCCCAACACCAAGCCCTGCATGCAACAACAAAGCATGGAAACCCATCACCAAAGCATGGCCACTGCACATACCCATACCACCCCCAAACCATTATCACACAAGGTCCCACACAGGAATGCAAGCACTGGGGTACACGGTCACCTACCCATTGCAAACCATGGCACACACAGATGCAATAAACATCCTTTTATACCCCTGCAGGAACCCTACCCAACGTCACCAGACAGGGGGGTCCACACATGTCTACACCACCAACAGAAGAGGCCCACAGTGATCACAGCAGCTCTGTCCAACTGGATCTAGATGGCAGCCCGGTCCATCTGGGACTTCAGGACAGTGGGTTCCCCTCACACAGTCACAGGCCACCACAGAGCTTCCTCCTCTGGAAAAACCAGCACAGCACCCACCCAACGGGCCCATACTTCTGTCCCCAGGACAGGTCATTCAGCAGTGTGTCCACTACTACAGGGAATCCAGGCTAACCCACCACCCCAACAACAACAGGGACCTGGGGGCAGAGACAGTGGGCACACAGTCCAGGGGACAGAGGCCCAGGAACACAAGGGAACTGGGAGGGCTGCTGTGCGACAGGGGGAGGACAGGCCCAGGGAACCCACTCTCCACGAGGCCCTTTCCAACATCTTGGGAGCATACCACCATTCCCAGGAGACGATGGCAACGGTACTGGCCAAGTTTCAGGAGACCCTCAACAGCTGCAGGAGGAACAGTATTTGGGCTTCAGGGAGGAACTCAGATCCATCAATTACACCCTGGGCACCATCGTAGGGGTGCTTAAGGAAGTCCTCAACACCAGGAGGGACACTGTGGCACAACAAGGGGCACCTGACACTAGGCTGGACAATGAACTGCCCACCACCTCCGCCGGCACTAGTGGACAGGAGGCACCGCCACAGGACCACCACACCAGCACCCCACCCCCTACAGAGGGAGAACCAGACGCAGACGGTCCCTGAGATCCAAGACAAAGACAGAGAATGATGCTAAGACCCCCGCCAAGAAATTAGACCGCCCTGATTGTCATCCTTCAATATTGAGCACTTAAATAAACACCCTAAAGCACAAAACAATCTGGAGTCTGTCTGTGATTTCGAAATAGTGTATTAGCAATTACAGTGACAAAAAGCTCTTTCAATTGTAATGTCAACATACCTATGTCACACAGCTCTAGTCCATGAGGAAACAAAGCAGATGTCACACAGTGGGACCCACATCTGTGAAATCGTAAGGGAAAGTGAAAACTCAGTGACCATCCACTGGGTGAAAACGACAGACAGAGAGTAGAGAGGTAGTAGTTTCAAAGTAGGAAGGCAGGTTTGCATTCTTACTTGTGTCTCACTGGAAGTATTGCAGGATCACAGAGTTACGGTTGTCGATGTCCTCTTCTTCTGCTTCCTCGTCTTCACTGTCCACAGGCTCCACAGCTGCCACAACACCTCCATCTGGACCATCCTCCTGCAGAAAAGGCACCTGTCGTCGCAAAGCTAAGTTGTGAACCATACAGCAGGCCACGATGATCTGGCACACCTTCTTTGGTGAGTAGAATAGGGATCCATCTGTCATATGGAGGCACCTGAACCTGGCCTTCAGGAGGCCGAAGGTCCGCTCTATAATCCTCCGAGTTCGCCCATGGGCCTCATTGTAGCGTTCCTCTGCCCTTGTCCTGGGATTGCTCACTGGGGTCAGTAGCCATGACAGGTTGGGGTAACTAGAGTCACCTGCAAATGGCGAGGGACAACTGTTGGACACACACTAACCTGTAGAGATATTCCCAGACCCAGACAACCATTCCCACTGACTTGCTTCCAGGTGCTCACCTAATAGCCACACACGGTGCCTCTGGAAATGCCCCAACACATAAGGGATGCTGCTATTCCTCAAAATGAAAGCGTCATGCACAGAGCCAGGGAATTTGACAATAACATGGGAGATGTACTGGTCGGCCAAACACTCCATCTGCACATTCATCGAATGATAACTCTTCCGTTTTCTGTACACCTGTTCCCACCTGCGGGGGGACCAAGGCCACATGTGTCCCATCAATGGCACCTATGATGTTGGGGATTTGTCCCAGGGCATAGAAATCACCTTTCACTGTAGCCAAATCCTCCACCTGAGGGAAAACGATGTAGCTGCGCATGTGTTTCAGCAGGGCAGACAACAATCTGGACAACACGTTGGAAAACATAGGCTGGGACATCCCTGATGCTATGGCCACTGTTGTTTGAAATGACCCACTTGCAAGGAAATGGAGTACTGACAGCACCTGCACTTGAGGAGGGATTCCTGTGGGATGGCGGATAGCTGACATCAGGTCTGGCTCCAGCTGGGTACATAGTTCCTGGATTGTGGCACGGTCAAGCCTGTATGTGATGATCACATGTCTTTCCTCCATTGTCGACAGGTCCACCAGTGGTCGGTACACCGGAGGATGCTGCCATCTCCTCACATGAGCAGGAGAGAGCTGCATCCCACATGGCCCTGGAGGGCGAGACAACCGACTCAGCATTCCCCAGTGGGACGGAGGGCGAGAGGAGCTCCACGGCGGGGTTAGGAGCTGCGACCAGTGATACGGACTCGTCCTCTGATGGGACCCCCCTACCAGCACCGCCCTCCCAGGAGCCCCTCAGCCTTTGCCCTGTGCCCGCTCACCCAGGAGGATGGGCATCACCTTCGTCCCAGGCACCTCAGGCCCTGCTCCAGTCACCCCTGCTGCCCTAGTGAGGAGGCCATTGACCTCCTCAGGTCCCTCACTGTTGGGCAGTCTAACATTCTGAATGCCATCCAGGGTGTAGAGAGGCAGTTGCAACAAACAAATGCATTCCTGGAGGGCATTCAATCTGGTCAGGCAGCCCTTCAGCGAGCTTTTCAGACTCTGGCATCAGCACTCATGGCAGCTATTGTCCCTGTCTCTAACCCCCCCCCTCCAACTACCTCCACCCAGACCCACACCCCTGTCCCTCAGCCTATCCCTAGCACACCATCAGACCAGTATTCACACACCTCAACACACAAGGGGAGCTCTGGCAAACATAAGCACCACACACCAACATCCACTGCCTCCACTGTGTCCCCCTCCACCTCGCCTCCTTCCTCCCTCCCAGTCTCATCTCCACTCACACCTGCATGCACTACATCTACAGCCACTACTTCCATCACCAGCATACACACCACCACACCCTGCTCACGTGCAGTCACCACCCCCTTTACCATTCACACGCCCCCCTGTGTCCCCCCCAGTGTGTCTGTGACGCCACCTCCCAAGATACACAAACTCAGGCACACACCCACCCACCAGCCATCCACCTCACGACAGCCTCCAGCGCATGCACCTTCACCCAAAGACACAAAATGTACACCTCCTACAATCACAACCTCTTCCTCCACTCCCTAACCCCCTCCAGCTACCAGTCCCAGTGTTCCCAAGAAACTTTTCCTGTCCACCCTTGACCTCTTTCCCTCATCTCCCCCACCCCGTCAGTCTCCTAGGGCCCGACTCTCCAGGTCCCAACCTAGCACCTCAGCCACAACATCTCCGGGACCAGTGGTGCCAGTAGTCACCGGATTCTGGAGTGCACCAGGCAGCAGGGCAGCCAGTGTGGCAAGGAGCCACAGCACGGACAGTCCCCCACCTGACAAGCATCAAAAGTTGGCCAGTGCCTGGCGGGAGAGGGGGAAGACTCCAGCCAACAAAGCCGCTCCCAGGGGTACAGGTGGGATTGTGGAGTCAGCTGCAACACCTTCCAAGGTGGGGAAGGGGCACAAGAAACTCAGCAAGTCTGGGAAGGTCAGCACGGCGTAGAAGTCCACCATCATTTCTGCTGCCCAGGAGGCCACTGCCATCAGTCCCGCAGCCCAGGAGGCCATCGCCATCATCCCCGCTGCCCAGGAGGCCACCGTCATCATCCCCCCTGCCCAGGAGGCCACCGCCATCAGCCCCGCTGGGCCAGACAGGACCGCCAGCACCAGCCCCGCTGGGCCAAAAGGACCGCCAGCACCAGCCCCGCTGGGCCAGAAAGGACCGCCAGGATCAGCCGCGCTGGGCCGGACAGGACCGCCAGCACCAGCCCCGCTGGGCCAGAAAGGACCGCCAGCAGCTGAGTCGCTGGGCCAGACAGCACCGCTAGCAGCTGAGTTGCTGCCAAGGACCCCGCCGCAACAAGCACCGCTAAACAGGACACCGCCGCCACAAGCACCGCTGAACAGGACAACACCGCCACAAGCACCGCTGATCAGGACACCGCCAGCACAAGCACCGCTGGCCCATGAGCACCAAGGGCACTGACGCTACTGTGTCTGCCACGAGCAGGATGAAGCACTCTGGGCACAAAGTCCCCTCCAGAACCAGTGGAGAAAAGCATCCACTACCACTGTCCTTAGCAGGATGAAGCACTCTGGGCACAAAGCCCCCTCCAGAACCAGTGGAGAAAGGCATCCACTACCTCTGTCCTTAGCAGGATGAAGCACTCTGGGCACAAAGCCCCCTCCAGAACCGGTGGAGAGATACATCCACTCACACAGTCCTTGGCAGGATGAAGCACTCTGGGCACAAACCCCCCTCCAGAACCAGTGAAGAAAGGCATCCACTACTTCTGTCCTTAGCAGGATGAAGCACTCTGGGCACAAAGCCCCCTCGAGAACCAGTGGAGAGATACATCCACTCACACAGTCCTTGGCAGGATGAAGCACTCTGGGCACAAAGCCCCCTCCCGAACCAGTGGAGACTGTTATCCACTTGAGAGACTGTGGGTTTGCACTCCCCAGGATTGAACAGTGGGCAGCCCACCCACTGTAGTGACTTGAGAGACTGTGTGTTTGCACTCCCCAGGATTTAACAGTGGGCAACCCACCCATTGTAGACACTTGAGAGACTGTGGCTTTGCACTCCCCAGGATAGAGCAGTGGGCAAACCACCCACTGTTATCCACTTGAGAGACTGTGGCTTTGCACTCCCCAGGATTGAACAGTGGGCAACCCACCCACTGTAGAGACTTGAGAGACTGTGGCTTTGCACTCCCCAGGATAGAGCAGTGGGCAAACCACCCACTGTTATCCAGTTGAGAGACTGTGGCTTTGCACTCCCCCAGGATATAGCAGTGGGCAAACCACCCATGGTAGAGACTTGAGAGACTGTGGCTTTGCATTCCCCAGGATATGGCAGTGGGCAACCAATCCACTGTAGAGACTTGAAAGACTGTGGCTTTGCACTCCCCAGGATATGGCAGTGGGCAACCCACCCACTGTAGAGAGTTGAGAGACTGTGGATTTGCACTCCCCAGGACTGAACAGTGGGCATGTGGCCCCCTCGTGGATTTGGCGTCGTGCACTCAACCGGCTGAGGTACCCCCCCTTTCCCTTTCCCCTGAGGTGCCTGTTTTATTGCTATCTGATGCCCCTGCAGTGTTCTCTCCGTCATGTTCGGGTATTGTTTGTGGACCTCGCCCATGCCGAGTGGGCCCAGTGTTCCACGGACTTCAATGGAGCAATACCTGGACTACTATTCTTGGTGCATATATTTGTGAATAGTGTATATATATTTTTGCGTACTGGATTTTATAATATTACAATGGTTACACTCATTTCCTTTTGTCTTTGCATTCTTCCGGGGGTTTGGGGGGTGTAACTGTAATGTTTCATGCTGTATTAGTGTGTGCGCTGTAGTGGGTGAGGGTGGGGGTGTTGCATGTTGCGTGTGTGTGTCCCTGTTTTTTCCCTCCCCGTGTCGTAGGTGCAGTACTCTCCGTGGTCTTCGCCGACGGCGTTCGTGCTCCTGGTAGAGGTGCAAGTAGATAAGGGCAGGGAGAATGTGCATCTCTGGTTCCATGGCGTCCTGGTTCCTCGTGGGGTGTGTAGAGTTGAGCCTTTTCCCCTTTGAAGTCCAGTTTCCGCCATGTTTTTGTTTGCGGGGAATGTGCCCCGGAAAAGGTGGCGGATTGGTAGGTTGTGATACTGTGGGCGGTACATTGTCCTCCGTCTGTCTGTTAGTGGTGACCGCCATGCTGTTTGTTTGTACCGCCGTGGCGGTCGGAGTGTTAAAGTGTAATTCAAATTTCTTTTCCACCGGCCTGTTGGCAGTCTTACCGCCGCTTTAACACCAACCGCCAGGGTTGTAATGACCACCTTGGTTGTATGTTGTAATCTGCCTGGTTTAGTAGGTTGATCGGGCACGGTAGACCTGTCAGTGTGTGAGCCAAGATGAGTGAATAACAATTTCAACTGAGATTTGGCGAGTCCTATGTGCACCACAGCAGACCCATTGATCAGTTGAGAGTAAAATTTGCGGGTCGAATTTTGCTTGTGAATCTGGGAGACTGAGAAAGAAGGAGTAGCTGGAAGTGCTGGAAGAGCTGTCAGCGAAAAATCCATAAGGTTTCTGAAGCAATTGTGTTACCTTTCCTGTATTAAACCAGCAGATTTTTTGGGGGGTTTTGATTAGTGCTCGCATTAGTTTGTGTGAGTTGGAGTTTGGGAGGACAAGCCGCAAGACTTTGTCAGCTGCAGTACGTGTGAGTGTGACATTATTGGTGCCGCACTGGGATAGGTCAGTTTGTAAGAAGGGTCGTGCACGGATTGGCAGCCATCCGTGAAAGGAAATTGGTTGAGAAAGTAGGTGAAAGGAATCTTGGGAGTAAAAGTCACTTCCTGATTTGATTTTGAATAGCAAAAAGGTCAAAAAGATGACATTTTTCAAAGCTTTAAAGAGTGCCTTAAGGGGGGATACGTATTACAACTAGTACAGGCGAGGCTACACCGCCAGAAGGTTCACCAGCATACATTGTAATGGAAGAGAAGGGTGTCACACCATGTCTCTGGCTAAAGCAATGGTGAAAATTGACAGAGAAGGATGGGAACTTAGCATTTCCTAAAAATGGGACATTCAATTTGAGGGTTTTGGAGCATTTAAGGATGGTGCTATATGAATCAAAGCCCCTTCCGAGACCAGCACAGTTTGAAACATTAACACTTTGGGAGTTAGTAGCCAGACAGCAACAGAAACAGAAATTTGAGAGGAGGATGAGAAAGGCAGAAAAGACCTTAACAGAGGCTAGATTGGACAGTGATCAGAGAGTTTGGAGGATGGAGACTTTGCCCGGAATTAAGTTGTTTCTGGCAATTACGCAGGACAATGAGGAGGAAGGAAGGAAAGCTACTAGAAAAACTAACAGAAGTCTGCCCGAAAGTAGGGAGGCTAGAAAGCCTTCAATAGTGGAGGAAGAATCAGATGATGATGAGTTTATTACGCAGTTATTGAGAAATCGCCCACCAATATATACAGCACTTGAGAGTGGTCCAAGTACCAGTGCTGATCCGACAGCCCAACACAGGTTAATGGGACAATGAGTCCAATGCAGGCCAATGCTAGCCTGACACAGAATGCATTGCAGAGTGGTTTTAACGTGCCTACTATTTCTGTAGTGCAAAATCAGATGCAACAGCCACAGGTTCAGAGAATTTATCCTGATGTGCCCATTATGGAAACAATTTCAAATTTGATGGTGCCTACGGAACAGGTTTACTCAAGACTGATGTTGGTTCAGACTGAACCAACTCCACTTTTACTGCCCCAAGTGCAGCAGAAGGTAATGCTAAGATTTTCTCCAGTAACAGGAACACATTCAGATATGACTCCGATGATGAATCAGAATATGGGAGTGACTCTCCTACAGAGCGTGAGTGCAAGAACAGCCCCAGATGCTATATCGCTAGCTATTACTGTTGGGCTAGCTGTACCCATATTGGCACAGAAGAAAACTACTGTAGGTGAACAGGAAATCATGTCCCGGAGTTTAATGCGGGAAGGTCATAATAAAGATGCTTGAATAGTCTCTTCTGTGGGACAGACTTTTGATGGATCAAGATCATTGCTATACCTTAGTCCATTTGTAGAACTTCCAGATACTATAGTAGAGTCAAATGTTAGCCAGAGTTTGAAACTGTTGCACAGCAGGTGCCACCAGTCCAAGCAAGTAACATTTCGCTATAAGGATTGACAGCACAGCAGTTGACTGAATGGTATACCTCACATACTGCTCCTAAGGGAGAAGAGTATTTGAATTTTGCTAAGCTAAGCATGGAAGTGGGTAAACTCATTGAGGGAACGATGGGGGTGAACAGGTTAAAATCTTACACAGAGGCAGAATTGAGATATTTGTGTCTGAAGATTACGAGAGAAGAGAGCAATGTGCATCAGAAACTAGCAGACTTGGCAGAGAAGTACAGCATAGAAATAGAGAAAATGAAGCAGTTGAAAAGGGGTTACAGATTAGATTTTGAAGCTAAAGATTTTGAACACATGAGATCTGCCAGAATGGAGGCACACCTTAAGGAATTGCTTTAATGTGCCCAGACCTGGAGAGCATTAGACAAATGGCAAGGCAGATGGGTAAAGAAGAGGGACAAAAGAAAAAGGGATTCTTTGGAGCTGGCTGCAAATGTACAGCAGGAAAAGGTCCAGTGAAAATGTTACCATTGAGAGAGATTCCAGGGGGAAATGTTGTTCTTGTCCCATAGAGCAGAGGTGACATTCTATTGTTTACAAATGATTATCCGAAATTGAGAGAGAAGCCAGTAGAGTGGTATCAGCAGATAGGCAGGGTTGAGAAACTCGCAAACTGCCAATGGGAGGACGTAAACACATTACTAGAGATAGTGGTTGCAGCAGATCTGTGGGTCAAGTTTAAGAGTATAGATTAGCCAACAAGCAAACCAGAGAGAGACAAGAATACAGGTGTGCCATCTCCATAGGTAATGAAATATTACTATAAGGTGATTTAATTCTTGAAAATGAGAATTTGGAGCAAGAATATTGTTTGGCGAGGATCGACAGGACAGCTCAGGAATCAAAGGAGTTGATACATGCGAATTATGAGAGATTGTTGGCGCCGTTTAAGCATTACAGTGGTATACAAACAATTGAGGCAAAAGACATGTTCCATTTTGTGTTGAGATGTGTGGAAGGGTTGAGACCTGAAATTAGCCAGATGATTAAGAGTCATTTGATTTGCTGACAAGCAAAGCCGATTAATGAGGTGTTGCAATATGCAAAATACTGTAGTGATGAGATTGAGTTGAAGCAGAAAAAGTTGAAAGAGAAGGTGATGGTGATGCAGATTAAAGTAGCTCAGACGGGTGTGCAAGGGAACTTTCTGCAGCAATTACCACAGCAGTAGCAGGGGAACATGATGTTTCAGCCCAGGATGAGAGGTAGAGGTCATGGAGGAAATATGACTCGTGGTCCAGACTTATGGACTGGAGGGGTTCAGAATTATGTGCAAGGAATGATGAAGTAATTGCCATGTCATGTTTGCGGAGCCATTGGACATTGGAAACGGGAATGAGTTGATGTCATTACTCTGTGAGAATGGAATGAATGATGATTGGACGAGTGACAGTTCAGATGAGGAGCCATGTGTGCTTGCAACTTCCTTAGAAGTAGATCAGAGGAAACCCTATGTGAAGGGAAAGGTTATGGTTCACAGAGTTTCATTCGTGATTGACACAGGAGCTACATGCTCTACAGTGAGAAGTGCAGAAGTTCCAAATTTGCCCCTTTCAGGTAGAACAGTTCGGGTTGAGGGAGTAGCGAACCAGTATTTGACTAACCCGATTACAGATCCAGTTCAAGTACAGAATGGTAACCTTCAGGGATTGCACAAATTTGTAGTCTGCGATTCAAGTCCGGTATCCCTACTGGGAAGAGACCTGCTGTGTGAAACAAAGTGTTGGATAACTTGTTCAAATGATGGAATTGAGGTCCAGATGAATAGTGATGATGAAGATGACCAAGCCCCAGAGAGAGAAGGTAAAACTACTAATGAGGAGTACCCTCTGATTGAAGTTTTCCATATGTTCACAGTTTAAAAGCTTCATCCTGATTTGCAGGGCACGGTTAAAGAGAAAGTGTGGGATTTGACAGGAAACGAAGTAGGTCTGATAAAGGTAGTTGAACCAGTTAAAGTTACTGTAAAGCCGAATGCAGCTTTTCCTCCACTTCTGCAGTACCACATGCAGCAAGATATACTTATGAATGTTGCTCAAATAATTGCAGACTTTGTAAAGCAAGGGGTTCTGAAGGAACTATTGAGCAGTCAATGTAATTCACTGATAATGGGTTTGCAGAAGCCCTGTGGGAATGTTTGAATTGTTCAGGACTTGAGAAAAATAAATGAGATTGTGGTCAAATGTTGTTCCGTTGTGCCAAATCCAGCTGTGATAATTGTTCAGATTCCATGTGATGCTGAGTGGTTCTCTGTCATTGATTTGTCACAAGCCTTCCTTTATGTGCCTCTTCATGAGGATAGTCAATTTCTTTCAAATTTTAAGATCAAGTTTACTGCTGGTGTAGAATTCCTGAAGTCACCTGAAGTTTTCAGAGTCACCTTCGATATTAAATCAGATCTTGAAAAATAATTTGGAATCATTGGAATTGCCTTTCCAATCGACCTTGGTACAGTACATTGATGACTTGCTGATTGCGTCCAAGACAAGGGATGAGTGCAAGTATGATACAATTGCACTGTTAAACCATTTGAGAAAGAATGCTCACAAAGTGTCTGCACTTAAATTGCAGTATTGTCAAAAAGTAGTGAAATATTTGGGTCACCAGATTGAGAAGGGTTTAAAAAAGATATCCAGAGAAAGGATTACAACCATATTGCAGCTAAATTACCTGACCACAGAGAGAGATCTCAGAATGTCTTTAGGGATGGTAGGTTATTGTCGCCAATAGATTACAAATATTTTAGTCATTTCAAGACCATTACAGAAGCTGACTCATAAGGAAGTCACTGATCCTATAGTGTTAGACCAGGCTGGAGTGAAAGTGTTCACTGAATTGAGAGAAAGTCTGTGCAAGGCTCCAGCGTTGGGTATGCTTGATTACACGAAACCTTTCACATTGTTTTGTCATGAGTGTCATGCATGTTCTTTGTCTGTCTTAACAAAGGTCCATGGAGGTGTAAGTCGCCCAGTAGCATATTTTTCAGCTACATTGGACCCAGGTGCAGCAGCCTTACCAGGTTGTTTGCGTGCAGTTACATCAGTAGGTCAGAGCCTTACACAGTGTGAAAGCATTGTGATGGGACATCCCCTGACGGTAATGGTCCCTCAATCTATTGAGATTCTACTTATGAAGATGAAAACCCAATATTTGACTGGTGCAAGTTTGACCAGATATGAAACGAGTATTCTAAGGTTACCAAATGTGTCATTGAAAAGATGTATGGTGTCTTCTGTCTTCTATCTTCTGCCTTCGGCTCTGCTGCCTCCTCCGTCTTCTTCTCCCCGCGCCTGCCCTCCTGCTCCTGCCTCATCCCCCTCCCTCACTCACATCCCCCTCTTTATCTCCCCTATCTAACCTGTTCACTATCTACCTCCCTCACTCCTCCTATCTACCTATCTCTCTATCTCTCTATCCCACTATCTAACTCCCTCACTCTCCACCTCCTCCTATCTTCCTATCTCTCTATCTATTTCTCTATCTATCGATTTCTCTATCTATCTATTTTCTCTATCTATTTCTCTATCTCTCCCCCCTCCCGCCACCCCCTCTATTACCTATCTTCCTATCCTCTCACTCTACCTCTCACCCTCACCCACCTCTACAACCCCCCTCCCCTATCTTCACAACCCTACTCCTATCTTTCTCCCTAATCTCCTAAACCTCCTAACACTCACCCCCCTCCACCCTTAAACCCCCTCCCCAGCTCTTCTCACTCTACCTGTCCCCCCCTCCCTCGCGCTTTCCCGCCGCGACCTCCTGCACGCCCCCACCCCCCAGCTTCCATTCGTCCCCAGCTGACCCCTCCCCCCCTCCTACCTCATATGGCGGCCGCTGCGCGACAGTGGTAGCGACCCTTGACCCAAGGGTAGGTCGCTCCCCCTGCCGCTGCAGCTCCTCCAGCTCCTCCAGGTTCCTGAGTTCCCGAGACCCACCTCACAGTAAGTACCCCCCCACCTCCCAACCCCTCGCTCTGCCCGCGCTACTCACCCTCTCTCCTGCTCCTGCTTCTTTTCTTCTTTTTTTCTTCTCTGTTCTTCCTCCTCGCTCCTCGCCTGCAATCTTCTTCTGTACTCTTCTTTTCCCCATCTTCTCTCTTCTTCTCTTCTTCCTCATCTTCTTCTGTGGTCTTCTGCCCTCTGTTCTTCGTTTTCTGTATCTTCTTCTGTGTTCTTCTGTGTTCTTCTGTGTTCCTCTGTGTTCCTCTGTGTTCTTCTGTGTTCTTCTGTTCTTCCGGTCTTCTGTTCTTCCGGTCTTCTGTTCTTCCGGTCCTCTGTTCTTCTGTTCTTCTGTTCTTCTGTTCTTCTGTTCTTCTGTTCTTCCGGTCTTCTGGTCTTCTGTCTTCTATCTTCTGCCTTCGGCTCTTCTGCCTCCTCCGTCTTCTTCTCCCCGCGCCTGCCCTCCTGCTCCTGCCTCATCCCCCTCCCTCACTCGCATCCCCCTCTCTATCTCCCCTATCTAACCCGTTCACTATCTACCTCCCTCACTCCTCCTATCTACCTATCTCTCTATCTCTCTATTCCACTATCTAACTCCCTCACTCTCCACCTCCTCCTATCTTCCTATCTCTCTATCTATTTCTCTATCTATCGATTTCTCTATCTATTTTCTCTATCTATTTCTCTATCTCTCCCCCCCTCCCGCCACCCCCTCTATTACCTATCTTCCTATCCTCTCACTCTACCTCTCACCCTCACCCACCTCTACAACCCCCCTCCCCTATCTTCACAACCCTACTCCTATCTTTCTCCCTAATCTCCTAAACCTCCTAACACTCACCCCCCTCCACCCTTAAACCCCCTCCCCAGCTCTTCTCACTCTACCTGTCCCCCCTCCCTCGCGCTTTCCCGTCGCGACCTCCTGCACGCCCCCACCCCCCAGCTCCCATTCGTCCCCAGCTGACCCCTCCCCCCTCCTACCTCATATGGCGGCCGCTGCGCGACAGTGGTAGCGACCCTTGACCCAAGGGTAGGTCGCTCCCCCTGCCGCTGCAGCTCCTCCAGCTCCTCCAGGTTCCTGAGTTCCCGAGACCCACCTCACAGTAAGTACCCCCCCACCTCCCAACCCCTCGCTCTGCCCCGCGCTACTCACCCTCTCTCCTGCTCCTGCTTCTTTTCTTCTTTTCTTCTTCTCTTTTCTTCCTCCTCGCTCCTCGCCTGCAATCTTCTTCTGTACTCTTCTTTTCCCCGTCTTCTCTCTTCTTCTCTTCTTCCTCATCTTCTTCTGTGGTCTTCTGCCCTCTGTTCTTCGTTTTCTGTATCTTCTTCTGTGTTCTTCTGTGTTCTTCTGTGTTCCTCTGTGTTCCTCTGTGTTCTTCTGTGTTCTTCTGTTCTTCCGGTCTTCCTTTCTTCTGTTCTTCCGGTCTTCTGTTCTTCCGGTCCTCTGTTCTTCTGTTCTTCTGTTCTTCTGTTCTTCCGGTCTTCTGGTCTTCTGTCTTCTATCTTCTGCCTTCGGCTCTTCTGCCTCCTCCGTCTTCTTCTCCCCGCGCCTGCCCTCCTGCTCCTGCCTCATCCCCCTCCCTCACTCGCATCCCCCTCTCTATCTCCCCTATCTAACCTGTTCACTATCTACCTCCCTCACTCCTCCTATCTACCTATCTCTCTATCTCTCTATCCCACTATCTAACTCCCTCACTCTCCACCTCCTCCTATCTTCCTATCTCTCTATCTATTTCTCTCTCTATCGATTTCTCTATCTATCTATTTTCTCTATCTATTTCTCTATCTCTCCCCCTCCCGCCACCCACCTCTACAACCCCCCCTCCCCTATCTTCACAACCCTACTCCTATCTTTCTCCCTAATCTCCTAAACCTCCTAACACTCACCCCCTCCACCCTTAAACCCCCCCATCTCTTCTCACTCTACCTGTCCCCCCTCCCTCGTGCTTTCCCACTGCGACCTCCTGCACGCCCCCGCCCCCCAGCTCCCATTCGCCCCCAGCTGAACCCTCCCCCCCTCCTACCTCATATGGCGGCCGCTGCGCGACTGCGCAGCGGGCGCGCCAGAGGCAAACCCTTCTGCGCCCGTCCGCGCCTGGCCTGCGCCCAGCGCCACGACCCCTGGTCCCCAGCTTTCCCAACCCCCCGCTGATCGGCTACGACCCCACCACCCTCCACGCCCTCAACCCAGGATGCTCCAACACCTGCTTCCAAGCTCACCCCAAACGCACCCATGGACCCTTCGCCTGCAACTCCTGCAAACGCATCTTCCACCACGCAACTACCACGACCACAAGCCCACGCGCCATCAACCACCTCAAGTGCATCCTAGTCAATGCTCGCTCCTTCCACAAACACGGCGTTGAACTCTGGGACCTTCTGGACTCCACAGCACCGGACGTCGCCTTCATCACGGAGACCTGGATGAACGCCTCCTCTGCTCCAGACATCGCCACCGCCATCCCCGAAGGCTACAAGATCTCCAGGAAAGACCGCACCAACCAAGCAGGAGGAGGTATCACCATCATCTTCAAAGACTCCATCAGCGTCACCACCTCCACCGAAGACACCCCTCTCGCCGCTGAACACCTGCATTTTCAGATTCGCACCGACCCGAGGACCACCCTCAGAGGATCCCTCGTCTACCGTCCTCCCAGACCACGTGCCCCTTTCAGCGACGCCATCGCCGACTTCATCTCCCCGCACGCCCTCGCCTCACCGGACTACATCCTCCTAGGTGACCTCAACTTCCATCTGGAACAAAACAACGACCCCAACACCACCACCCTGCTCGACAACCTCGCCAACCTCGGCCTCAAACAACTGGTGAACACCGCCACCCACATCGCCGGACACACGATCGACCCTATCTTCTCCGCCAGCAAACACGTCTTCTTCAGCCACGCCTCCGCCCTACACTGGACCGACCACAGCTGCGTCCACTTCACATTCTGACGCGAGACCTGCCACCTCCACACTCAACCCATCCCTCGTCGACAGTGGAACAAGATCCCTGAAGAACAACTCTTCTCCGCACTCGCCGCCAACCAACCCACCCTCACCACCAACCCCAATGACGCAGCCCTCAACCTCACAAACTGGATCTCCAACTGCGCAGACAACCTTGCTCCCCTCAAACGCACGCATCGACAGACCAACACCAAAAAACCTCTCTGGTTCTCTGACACCCTCAAAGAATCAAAGAAAACTTGTCGCGCCCTTGAGAAAACCTGGCGCAAGGACCACACCGCTGACAACATGACCGCCCTCAAGAACGCTACCCGCGAACACCACCACCTGATCCGCGCTGCGAAAAGGAACTTTTTCACCGACAGACTGGACAAAAACAGCCACAACAGCAGAGAACTCTTCAGCATCGTCAAGGAGTTCTCCAACCCCAGCGCCAATGCCAACGCCGTCACGCCCTCACAGGATTTGTGCGAATCCCTCGCCACTTTCTTCCATCGCAAGATCAGCGACCTCCACGACAGCTTCGGACACCAGACCCAACCAAACACCACCGAACCCGCAGCCCCGGCCATCACCCTCAACAACTGGACACACATCAACACGGAAGAAACCAAATCCATCATGAACTCTATCCACTCTGGCGCCCCTACGGACCCCTGCCCGCACTTCATCTTTAACAAAGCCGACTACATCATCGCCCGCACCTCCAGACCGTCATCAACTCTTCTTTTTCTTCTGCTACCTTCCCCGAATGCTGGAAACACGCCGAAGTCAACGCCCTACTAAAGAAACCTACGGCTGACCCGAGCGACCTGAAAAACTTCCGCCCCATCTCTCTTCTGCCTTTCCCAGCCAAAGTAATAGAGAAGACCGTCAACAAACAGCTGACCACCTTCCTGGAAGACAACAACCTGCTCGACCCCTCACAAACCGGATTCCGAACCAACCACAGCACTGAAACCGCCCTCATCTCAGTCACAGAAGACATCAGAACCCTGATGGACAACGGTGAAACAGTCGCCCTCATTCTGCTCGACCTCCCGGCTGCCTTTGACACCGTCTGTCACCGCACCCTAATCACCCGCCTCCGCTCCACCGGGATCCAAGGCCAGGCCCTGGACTGGATCGCCTCCTTCCTCGCAAACCGTTCCCAAAGAGTTTACCTCCCTCCGTTTCGCTCAGAACCCACCGAGATCATCTGCAGCGTACCTCAAGGCTCATCACTCAGCCTGACACTCTTCAATGTCTACATGAGCCCCCTCGTCAACATCGTACGCAAGCACGACATCATCATCACCTCCTACACCGACGACACCCAACTTATACTCTCCCTCACCAAGGACCCCGCCAGTGCCAAGACCAACCTACAAGAGGGTATGAAGGATGTCGCAGATTGGATGAGGCTCAGCTGACTAAAGCTGAACTCTGAAAAAACGAAGGTCCTCATCCTCGGCAACACCCCGTCCGCCTGGGACGACTCCTGGTGGCCCACGGCCCTCGGCACCGCACCGACCCCCACAGACCACGCCCGCAACCTCGGCTTCATCTTGGACCCTCTTCTCACCATGACCAAGCAAGTCAACGCCGTGTCCTCCGCCTGCTTCCTCACCCTCCGCATGCTCCGCAAGATCTTCCGCTGGATCCCCGCCGACACCAGAAAAACCGTGACCCACGCCCTCGTCACGAGCCGCCTGGACTACGGCAACACCCTCTACGCCGGGACCACAGCCAAACTCCAAAATCGCCTGCAACGCATTCAAAACGCCTCGGCCCGCCTCATCCTCGACGTACCCCGCAGCAGCCACATCTCCGCACACCTGAGACACCTGCATTGGCTCCCAGTCAGCAAAAGGATCACCTTCCGACTTCTCACCCACGCACACAAAGCCCTCCACGACAAGGGACCGGAATACCTCAACAGACGCCTCAGCTTCTACGTCCCCACCCGCCTCCTCTGCTCCTCTGACCTCGCACTCGCTGCTGTCCCTCGCATCCGCCGCTCCACGGCGGGTGGGAGATCTTTCTCCTTCCTGGCGGCCAAGACCTGGAACTCCCTCCCCACCAGCCTCAGGACCACCCAGGACCACTCCGCTTTCCGGAGACTCCTAAAGACCTGGCTGTTCGAGCAGCGATAACCCCCCCTTTTCCCCTAGCACCTTGAGACCCGCCTGGGTGAGTAGCGCGCTTTATAAATGTTAATAATTTGATTTGATTTGTGGAACCTTACTTCCAAATGAAAATGTTGATATTGAAAAAATGGAAGATGTTCAGCATGATTGTCTTGAAGTAACTGACTTGTGCACAAAACCGAGACCTGATATTAGAGACACCCGATTGGAAGACAATGAGCGAATTATCTTTGTTGATGGTTCTTGTCTGAGAGACACTGCAGGGATACTAAGAGCAGGATATGCTGTGTGCACAATTACTGGTATTTTGGAAGCTTCTTGGCTTTGAGGAGTGTATTCTGCCCAAGTTGCGGAACTTGTAGCCCTTGCTACAGCCTGCCATGTTTCTGCTCAGCTAAATGTTACAATCTATATGGATAGCCAGTATGGATTTAGAATAGTTCATGATTTTGGCCAGTTAAGATCACCAAGAGTTTTCATGACCTCTTTTAGTTTTGGTTCAGTTGTAAGAAATGGTGAGAGAATTAAAGAATTGTTACATGCTATTCAATTACCTGAAACGATTGCCGCGGTGAAATGCAGTGCACATCTAAAGTCGCAGGACTTTGTCTTACTGGGAAATGGCTATGCGGATCAAGTCGCAAGGTTTTGCGCATTGAACTGTATATCATTCAAGGACAAGTAGGAATTGTTATCTGAAGAAGATGAAACCTGTGCAAGCTATGCATTGAAAGTAATTGACACTTTGGGGTAATTGAAAATGTTACAAAATACTGCTGACAGGGAGGAAAAACGTTTGTGGAGCAAAATGAAATATGTACAAAGACAAGATGAATTGTGGGTTTCAGAAGAGGGTCAAACAGTCTGTTGTCTCAAATGGCGACGCACTATCATGGTCAAGCACATATTGGGAGGGATGCCATGATTCAATTGTTTAAACATGATCGGTTCAACCCAAGGTTTTGACAGGTTGCTGAAGCAGTTTGCCATTGTTGTGTCATTTGCCAACAGTTGAACGCAGGAAAAGGGACAGTGGTTAATTCGAGCCACATTGGAGGAGCGGGAGGTCGATTCAGCAGAATGCAGATGGATTTTATTGAGATGCCTGTGTGTGGAGGTTTGAGATATGTGTTGGTGATTGTTTGCATTTTTAGTCACTGGATTGAAGCTTACCCTACACGAAGTAATGTTAGTTTCACAATAGCGAAACTACTGTTTAGGGAACTGATACCGCGTTAGGGTTTCCGATCTCTTTAGAATCAGATAGGGGAAGTCACTTCAACAATGAAGTAATTAAATTACTGTGTGCATCATTGAACATTGAGCTGATGTTACATTGTAGTTACCGCCCTGAAGCATCGGGACTAGTGGAACAGATGAATGGTACCTTAAAGTCAAGAGTTGCAAAGATGTGTGCGTCCATGAATTTGAAATGGCCTGACGCATTGCATTTAGTGTTCATGTCAATGAGAAACTCACCCGACAGGAAGACAGGAATGTCGACACATGAAATCCTTGTGGGCTGATACACGAGGTTGCCAGCAGTGCCTGCAAATGCACTTTTCAACATTAAAGATGATATGGTGTTGGACTACTGCAAAGGTCTGGCTGAATGGTTTGCTCTTTCTCTCAGCAGGTGCAAGCCACAAGTGCCCACCGACCCATGACCCAGGGCGCAATCTGAGAGCTGGAGACTGGTTTGTGGTCCGGAAACATGTGAGGAAAACGTGTTTGGAGCCTCGTTGGAAGGGACCCTATCAGGTAGTTCTGACAACTACCACAGCTACGAAGTATGCTGGAATTCTGAACTGGATTCATTAGAGTCAGTGGCATGTCCACTGGATCATGAGGAAGAAGAGTTGTTGAGAGTACCAACAACAGCAAAACAAGTCTCAGGGCCAAAGAGAGAGCAAAGGGGAACTGAGAGCAGATCTGAGCCCGTTGCGGATGGTTCAGCCACTCCTGTGAGAGATGAAAGGAGACCTCCAAGAGGACGACGGAGAGACAGAGAGCCTATCTCAATTGAGGCAGCAGGAGAGCCTAGTCAGAGGTCTGAGATGATCTTGAGAGACAAACAGAGCAATTGCCAGACCCATTGGGGATAGGAGTTGAGGTGGATCAAAGCCATTGTGATCTGACTGCTCCTGGACCGACTGCAGGTCCGTCAAGAGAAAACACCACAGAACAAGGAGAAGGTTCAAATACGACTCTGAAGAAAACATTGACAGGGTCCACTGAAAGGAGATAAGTGGCCAAAGTTGCAAGAAGAAAGAGGAAAATAAGTGGTTGTTGAGGCAACAATCGAGGAAAAGTAGATACAACAAAGAGAGAAGATCTAAGTGAAGGAGAATTAAATGGTGATCGAAAGTTGAAAAGAAAGAGAATAGCAAGTCGAAGATACACAGGTCCCGAATGGGCATATGCAACTATAAGAGAGTGGCAGCAAGAATTTTTTTGTCTTTTTGTTTTGATAGAGACATTCCAGGCCAGTATTTTGCCACGTGAAGGAAGCTGATGAACTGAACTGTTGAAATAATCTGAGAGAAAAGTTTTGAGAAAATGACTGTTGAAAGTAACCAGAAGAGATATTGTTAACCTGATTTGACTTTTGAAACCTGATTTTGACAACACTGCTTACTCATTTTGACAAGGGATCCTGGCAGTGAGACTGGAAGCTGTAAATAACTGCTGAAAGGAGAGTTGTCTATTTTTTTATTTTTGCTGCAATTTTGCAAAATTTTCTTCTGCTTTTTGATTCTTTACAGATCATGAGGAACATTAGCCAGCAGGGTAGGAATACTAGACGCTGTAAATATATGAGCATTGGTTTGGCGATTATGTGTGGGATATTGTTTGAAGTGTTAATTGTGGGTATGTCTGTTCTTGATAAGAGTGAAGCCAACCATACTTCTTTGAGATGACTACTGCACTAACGGCAACAGAGCAGTATAGGTTAGATGTGAAAAATTTGCATGGGGATACTAATGTTCAACGAGAACTTTCTTCTAATGTCTTCTATCGCTTGTTGAGTGAACATGTTGAGACATGTAGATGCAAAGAATTGTTATGTGTGTACGCAGATTCCTTCATCAGTTTAGGAAGGAGTTACTTTTCATAGTTTGCCATTAAAATACGGCATAAGTTGTAGTCCGCTACTAACAAGATTTTATAACCAGGAGAACTTTTTACTTAAATTATGATGTTGTGTTTTTGTTTATTCTTATCATTAGGTATTGGAGTAGAGTAGCTAGAGATAATAACGTAGTAATAGTTAGAGGGCTCTTTGAACCTACATTGACGTTTGGCACAGTTTATGCGCATAGAAATAATCTGACATGCTTGCTTACACCTTTAGAGAAAAGTTTCTTAGATCGCACAGATTACAGGAAAAAGGCATTGAAGGAGAAGTTAGAAAAAGGCTAAGAGAAAATAACTTACAGGCATGATTATGCTTATAGTGCAATTAAAACGCAAGGGAAATTAGGTTTAGGTGCTCAACACGTAGGGAAACTTTGTATATACATGCCTAAATCACACACTGATATTTTGTTTGTGGGAACAAGCGAATGTATGCATGCATTTTTGTTTCATAATAAATGGACGTTTATGTTGAATGGACAGGACCCAGGGATTCCCGGAATTTATTATATTTGTGGTCTTAATGCTAATTACCATCTTCCAAGAGGATGGTATGGGACATGTTATTTCGGGATAGTTTTCAAAAAGATTTATCAAATGGAGGATTTGAGGAAGTTTCCTAAAATGACTGAATTACATAATATGAGACAGAGGAGGGAGTCCTCTTCTGGTATAAAATGGAGATATATTTGGAGCAGTGATTCCTTCAGTGGGAGTCATTCCGAATTCAATAAAGATTTAAAAGTTGTCTATTACTGTTGATAACATGCTGACAATTTTTTCAGGAACCATACTCCTGATAGATACTGAGTTAGCTGCTGATAGAACTGTGAATCTTCAGAATCATCGTGCTTTAGACATTCTTTTAGCGAAGGATGGTGGAGTTTGTAGAATGATTAATTCTAGGAATTGTTCTTTGTATATTCCTGATGATAGTAAGGAAATTAGAGGCTTAATTACTACTAATGAAAGTGCTGATTTGAAAGAAATGAAAGAACCAGGTGTTTGGGAAAACGCTTACAAAGGATTTGCTTCAGTTGGAAATTGGCTCAGCAACATTTGGAATGAGATACTATTTAAGATATTGCAGGGAAGGGAGTTTTAATTATTGTGGTTTGTCTAATTGGAATATGGGGATTGTGCAAATTATGCAAAATGATTAAATTGAAAAGGTCAAAGAATAATCAGAGGAGGGAAGAAAAAAAAAGGGAAAAATTGTACAGGAAAAATTTAAAAAGGGAACAAAAGTATGAGGGGATTGTATTGACAGACTTTTTGTAAAAATGTGTGGGCGCTAGTTAGTGTGATGACACATTTAGTCATCAGAGGAGGGATTGCTAGTGCATGTGTATTAATAAAGAAAATGTTAACGAGTGTTCAGGTATTCTTAATAAGTGATTTGTGTAGAAGAAATAATAACGTAGAAAAATAATCCACACATTTGAAAGTGTGATTATGAAGAGTGTCCGCCAATGTTCACGAAGTGTACTTATTAATATCATACACTGCGAAAAGTTGAATAAATGTTTGACTAATGTAGCAAAATGTCATAGCAAGGGATATGCAGTATGCTTTAGTTTTACTAATTGTGGGACTTAACTTAGCGAGTGTCAAAGCTGTATTTCCTAATGTTTAATAATGGCTGTCGTTGAGAGTTAAACTGTGATTTTTATTGTATTTTTTTATTTTTTTAAATGTGCTCACAGCGGACGTTTTCTCATGAGAACTGATCGCTAGAAGATACTGTTCTTGCTAATATAACATTTTGTGTGTAATGTGTGTGAGGCTGACTTTCTCAGTAGAAGAACAATGGAGATACTGACTGGAGTGGAAGCTGCAACAATATTGTTACCTGGCGAGCCAGATGATGAGGACATTGCAGAAAAAAACAATCAACGACATGTGAAGGGAGAAATGGTAGAATTTTTAGATTTGAAGTTTTATTTTTATTGGACAAAGTGTGAGCATGCAATTAACTGACCAATAAGGATTTGTAAGTTGTTTTAGTAGTTCTGAGTTAACAACACTGCACAGAGAGAAGACAGGCTCATTCTTGCCCATTTTGCATCCTGACAAGAGACAAGCTTAACTTTAATGCTTAAAGACTTTTCGTTTTCTGAACTTTGATGCTGAATCCTGATGCCCTGCTGATTGACTGATGTCCTGAGGACTCTGCTTGCTGATTCACCATGAGGATAGGTATTATGAATTAGACTGTTGATTATTATGCATATTTTCTTTTCCTTTCTAGGTACCAACTGCACTGTTTTGACAGAGCCATAGTTAGATGTTACTAAATTGTTTTGCATGAAGCCCAACATGTTGAAGCTAATCTGATGTTAGTTAAGGATCCTCACTAATGAAATTATGCTAGTAGGGAATAATGCTTGATGAATTGCTCTGCTGAATTTGAATGTATATAATCACTTTGACGCAGTTGACATTGTCATTAATTTGCACCGTAATCATAGAATGTGTTGTGATTCAGTCTTTGATTAGATTACATTTCTTCCCCCGCTTTGGACAGCCATTATTGTTTCTATATGTGTTTCATTTGATTTTGAGATTAATCTACATGACCTTAGCATTGTCAATATAGGGAAATAAATATTCTAACTTTTACTAAAGGGTGTGGTTATTCATGAATGATAGAGTGTGACAATTACTGACTCCATTGATTATTGATGTTATTTATCATTGTTTTTTTGCATGTACCGGAGTTATGGTAAGAACATCTTAATTGCGAGTCAAAAGGTTCATCGACCTATTCACGTCCCCTTGTAAATTTACTTATTAAGGTCAGGCTCACTAACAAGTGCATCATCTGTTTTTTCTGCAAGGTCTTGTTTTACCCAGTTGTACAGCTGAGCTGACAGAGGCAGGAAGATCGAGAGCGTAAGAATTATATGGAAACTCGCACAGCAATCCACGGCCTTCTCATTTTCTGCCGTAAAACACCACCCCTCCCTGAGGTTCAACTAGAGGAGGCCTGGTAAACATTTGGTCTTAAAAGGGTTGCATTGGGCGTCTGTACTGATATCTCTTTCAGGTAATTCTCCTTGCTTAGTTAGTTATGTTAACTCTGGGACAGTGCTCTTGCTTTGATCTTGTCTTCCTCTAAGTTTTTATCTCTGACACAAAAGCGTGTTCTTTCACAAGACATTTCTCCAGACACCTTTACAGCAAATATAATCTGGCTGCACTTTTACATTCCTAACACTAACATCACATTTTACCACTTTCTCTCCTTATTAAGTGAGTAATCTTACCAGAAGTGTCACGTCACGGGTTTCCCAGAAGGAAATTTAAAAAAAGAGATTCTAGCTTTGTTCTATCATGTGTGAGGTCTACTTTGAAGCGATGGGGATATTTGTTCGTAATGCTGATTCACATAGCTTCCAAAGGTTACAAGTCCTGTGCATTCCCTTGTAAAACAAGCATGCTTGAAATTAGTCCACATCGTATAAAATACGTCGAACAAATAAAATGAAAACATTACTTAAAAGGTCAGATCAACAAAAAAAAACATGCAGCTTACAAGCACACTTGAAGTGCGTGCTGACACAAGAACATTAAATAACAGACGCTGGACAAACAAAATAATAGGATTATGAAAAGATAAACATAAATGGCTGTGCATCCAAACATATTAAAATAAGTTTCACTCAAAAAGGCGAATGAGGAAAGGAGTACTTGGGCCATGGGAAACTGATGTGAGAAACACACAAGGAAATAACAGGTAATAGTATGCAACAACCATTACAAATGGAGGAAATGTAACTGGCAAGCACAGCAACAACTGAAATGTGAGGGTGGGATGTAAACCCTTGAAAGATATATTAAATACAATACATTTCTCAAGCATAGCACAAGCGCTGTGCAGGCAAAATCTAAAATTGAAAAAGGAGGCTGTGTGAAATAAAGGCTTTGCCCATGACCACACAATTTGGACAATCAAGGAAGCTTGGATTAAATCCATATTCTTCAGTTTCACACTACTCATTTCAGTTCAGCATGACTATCTCTTTCTGACTTCAAAGGGTAATGTTTTGAAGGGTGAGATTAGAATGGGGGCGACAAGAGGCATCCACAAATTATTTTAGACAGCTTTATTTAGTGTGAATTTTGCCCACTTTTTCGGCAAAGGTAAGATTTGCCTGGAATCATTGGATGTTAAGCTGAGGCCAGAACTCAAATCTTTTTCCCTGATAAAAAATAAGGAGTAGCTGTAGCCACTAGGCCACTCTGCCGCTATGAAAGTTTTTGTTCATTTTATGATCAATGTTGTTGGAGTGTAAATGTTAGTAATGCTTTTAGTGCACCAGAAATCAGCACCAGGAAACAAACATGATTTAACAATGTTGAAATATTTTTAAACATTGGAATCAATTATTATTAGTAGAAATGAATATGATATATGATGATTTATGATTCATTAGTTTAAAGTTACATGTGTGCCGAAAAATAAATGCCCATCTCTGTCGCTCTCAATGTGATGGTGTAACAAAGACTGCTGTTATTAATAAAATGATTTTGCATATATATTTTGATGATATATTGTAAATGCTAAATTCATGTTTGCATATTATGTGTGTTTTATTAATGACAATATTAATGCATTGCATTTCTTGTGTTATCATAACTAGGCCTGAAGTTTTTATATTTGCAGAAGCAATGAAACGCTGAACTATTTCTTTCTTTCTAACATACATTTTTCCATTAGGTCATTTCACACAATTAGTAAAGAGTTCTATTGTATTATGAGCAAGTTTTACAATGAAGTTTCTTTGAGGGTTTCAACGTTGGAACATGATGACTGAAAGGAGGTTAATACTATTGTTTAAAACACTGTTCCTGTGAGAAAGGAGAAATTGTCTTATGCCATGGGAAGCAACATGGATTGCAACAAGTGATGTAAAAATTGTTAAATTTACTAGATTCACACGGAAACAGGAGATGCACCAGACTAAGGGCAATTTGCGAGTCACAACACCTGATGAACAACAGTGTCAATAACACTGTTTGCGATGCCCAAAGGGGTCACAAATAACCGACCTCATGAATATTCATGAGGTAGGTCGCAATCTGTGACCCCATTGGGAATGGCCGCCCTCACAGGGATGGTGGCCTGCTGGAGACAGCAGACCCCCATGTCTGTGACTGCTTTTAAATAAAGAAGTTTTTTTTTTAAATGCAGCCCATTTTCTTTAAAGGAAAACAAGATGCATTTCAAAATCAAAAATGAAAAGTTTTCTTTTCATTTTTTCAGAGCAAGCAGTAGTCCGTGGGACCACTGCCTGCTCTGAAAAAATATTTTCGCTGCCATTCACATGGGACCCCCTTCCCGAATGGGTTAGCACCAGTTTGAAACTGGTGCTAACTGCGATTGTTTTGCGACCACATTCGCGGTCAAAAAACAGTCATACATACCATCTGGATTTGGTATTAGGAAGGGACGCCCTTGTCACGCCCCTTCCTAATACCGAAATGCAAAACCCAAACTGCGATTCAGTAACAAGTTACCGAATCGCAGTTTGGGCTTTGTACATCCCAAATAGCATTTTTCAAGTCGCAAATGGCCTGATTCGCCATTTGCGACTTGAAAAATACTTCATACATCTGGCCCTAAATGTATAAAACTGCTGTGATATTGCAAACTTGATTTTCGTCAAGGGACTGATTGGATATTGCCCCTTTTGCATAATGGGAACTCATCAAATGGACCAATTAAACTATTTTGAGTGTTTCTAATTGCAATCCCCTCTTGAATCTTGTTCTGTTAACATATCCCCTTGGATGTTTCCTAATTTCTATGTGCAGTCTGTGTTCTTCACTTTCCCCCCTTGATGGTACTTCTAACAGACTTTGCTGATGATCTACATGCTTTGCTGAAGAAACTGAGCTGAATGTTGAACCTAGTGAAGGTAAATTTTAATGCAAATGTTATTTTCCCCTGACCTGCTCTTCTGAGTAGAATTAGCATGCTGACATATATATTTAATTTTTCTTAGTTTATTTTAGCCCGAGATAGATGCTTTTCCAAATTATTTTTGTCTTTTCTTTTTAACTTTTGCCCGCATGTAGAACCCGCTCCCACACGTGCTTGTCCTGATTTGGTTAGTACTAGGAAGAGCCTATGTTCCAATCCCTGAATTATGAATCTTTGTACATTGTATTGACTAATGAATTCATGGTCTGAATAGAAGCATGTCTTTGTTTCACAAGTGATTACTTTATTAATATGCATTATTCTTCTTGAATGTTTAATGGTGTTTATGTTGAGTAGATTAAACTTGTTTTATAGATTTGGTCAGCCTATAGTGTTCATTTATCTCTACAGCCTGATTCTGCACACAATTTATGTGACTTTGTCTTTGTGGGTATAAATAAAGCTTTGAAACTTTATTTGATTGGAATGTTCTTCCGTGGCCATGTGGGTCATGGTCCTTAGTTGTAGTTTGGTTTAAATTTATTGTAAATATTTACCCCACTCTTTACTGAGCAAAAGGTCCATCGAACTGAGGGAGAGGAAGCGTTTTTCAAACCCAGTGACGAGTGAGGGGAAAATGTGTTAGCAGAAGGAGGTATCAGAGAATGATTCAGTCTCAAGAGAAGGGGAACCATTTATTTGATAAGTATTAAAGGTGAAACATTTTGGTAATAGAGTTGTTATATGGTTAGTTTGAGAGGTTGATGAAGTCTCAGCATTGTGTTACAAGTGTACAGTGGTTGTGTAAGTAGAGCTTTGCATTTGCAGTGCTTTTGCTGCAAATTGAGGTGAAGTGTGATGTTGTGAGGTGTTTGTGGAAACGTCGTACCCAAAGTGATTGTGGCACTTTGTGCTAAAAAATGTCCACAGTGCTTGTTGTTGTTTACGTGTCCATCGTGGCCTAAGAGTCTGGAGTAATGCACAAGTGTGTGGAGACACTTGGTTAATTTATTGTCTGCAGTGAGGTATTGGTCATGAGGCACCATTGACAATACCAGTAGTTTTCCTTGAGTGAGTGTGAGTTGTTGTTTGGTGTTAGCTGAATCCTGAGAGCACGTGGAGGATCTGTATCAACCAGGGTGAGATTTCCTAGTCGAGTCTTACTTGTGTAATGGCAAAAGCCACATTCAAATGTGTTCGCCATAGAGCTTTCAAAGCATTTGTGGCCTACCCATAGTGAGCAGGCAGGTTTTTGTTTTTTTTAGTGCTCGCAATATTTGCATTAAGGGTATGTGTGAGTTGTGTCAGAGACAGTGGCAAAGTGACTTGCGGCTTCTGAGTGGAGTGAATATGATGTCAGTTTTGCAGAGCGGAGTTAGGTCAATTATTGAGAAGCAGTACTGGTGGACAGTACTGCACTGCTATTGGTTGAGAGCAGCTCGCAAAAAGAATTGTGGGATTGAATTTACTTCCTGCTTTCCTTGAAATTTGTATTATTGATTGAAATTGGTGCAAACATTTAGGCCCGTATTTATACTTTTTGACGCTAAACTGCGCTAACGCAGTTTAGCGTCAAAAGGTTTTGCGCCGGCTAACGCCATTCTGAAGCGCCATGCGGGCGCCGTATTTATTGAATGGCGTTAGCCGGCGCTAGCAGACCGGCGCTGCCTGGTGTGCGTGGAAAAAAAACACGTACACCAGGCAGCGCCGGCGTTGGGGAAAATGGCGTTAGGGCGTCTTAAAATGGTGCAAGTCAGGTTGACGCCAAAAAATCGCCTCCACCCGATTTGCGCCATTTTTAACGATGCCCAGACGCCATTTACATGACTCCTGTCTTAGTAAAGACAGGAGTCATGCCCCCTTGCCCAATGGCCATTGCCCAGGGGACTTATGTCCCCTGGGCATGGTCATTGGGCATTGAGGCATGTAGGGGGGCACAAATCAGGCCCTCCATGCCAAAAAAAAATATACAAAAAATAAAAAATTATACTTACCTGAACTTACCTGAATGTCCCTGGGATGGGTCCCTCCATCCTTGGGTGTCCTCCTGGGGTGGGCAAGGGTGGCAGGGGGGGTCACTGGGGGCATGGGAGGGCAGCTGTGGGCTCATTTTGAGCCCACAGGTCCCTTAACGCCTGCCCTGACCCAGGCGCTAAAATCCAGCGCAAATGCAGGTTTTTTTGCCCCGCCCACTCCCGGGCGTGATTTTTGCCCGGGAGTATAAATACGACGCATTTGCATCGCAGTCATTTTTTTAGACGGGAACGCCTACCTTGCATCTCATTAACGCAAGGAAGGCAATCACGCAAAAAAATGACGCTCTTTCCTCATACTTTGGCGCTAGACGCGTCTAACGCCAAAGTATAAATATGGCGTTAGTTTTGCGCCGAATTTGCGGTGAAAAAAACGACGCAAATTCGGCGCAAACGGAGTATAAATATGCCCCTAAATTTTTTTATGCTTTAAGAAGTGGGCTGAGAGGATATGTGTTTATTCCAGTTATGGAGGGTGAGTAAACAGCACCCGCAGGAACACCAGCATATGTAGTGGCAGAGGCAAGAGGAGTTTCAGCATGGATTCGGGTTAAACAGTGGAGCATAATTACAGAGAAAGAGGGTTCATTGGCTTTTTCATGTAACAGAACTTTTAATTTCAGAGTTTTAGAAAATTTCAGGAGAGTATTGTGGGAATTAAAACCTCCTCCAAAACCCACACAATTTGAAGCTCTTGCTATTTGGGAACTTGTTACGAGACAAAAAGAAACAGAAACATTTCAGAATAGAATAAGGAGAGCACGGAAGACATTAGCAGAAGCTAGATGGGATGAGATACAGAAAATGTGGAGAAAAAAACATTAGATGGGTTGAGAATGTTTCCAGACATTTCAGAAGAAGAATATGGTAGTACAAAACCTAAAACGAAAAAGAAGCAGACAGACAAGACAGAATTATCCCCTGCCTTATCATTCAGATGAGAGTGTGCGCAAAGATCCAGCTTCACAGAGTCTGGTTCAGGTAATCCTGAGTACACTTGTCAGTTCAGTAATGCAGGTATCCAAATGTTATCCAGCAAATTCCTGGTGTTAGTACAGCACAGTAAATTATGAGCCCAGATCTGAATTAGGTAATGCCAGGTACAAAAATGATTCAGATACAATCAACGCCTAATATGACAGCACCTCTGCAAAATTTTAATCAGAGACAGAAAATGCCCATCTATCGCCAACACCAAATTTTGCCCTGAATCAATCAGGACAGACTTTTAGTACAGTTTTACCAGGTCAAAGTGCAAAATCGGAAAATCTTACAGAGCCCGAAGCATTCACAGTCCCGGTTACCAAAGGTCCAGTGTTTCCAATGTATGCTCCAGGTAATACTGGGAGTAGCCTCCAGACCCCAAATCCAGTGTCTGTAGGACCATGCGATATGCAGAGATCAATGTATTCAACTAATTTATAAATGGAAAGATTTGCTATGTCTGTTCCAGCTATGATCCCCATGTGAATTGCAGATCCCAACTAGATGTTAGATTGAACAAGTCCAATAATAGATATGCAGTCTCCTCCAGGTACCTCAGTTACACACATGTCCACACCAGAACAGATTGTAAGAGTACCATGTGATACACTGAAGAAAATAACACAAGGACACAAGATCAGTTTGCAAGGATTTTCAGCACAGCAGTTGACTGAGTGGTTAGACAGTCTGAGTGGAGCATAGGGGACGAAATATAATAGTGATAGAAAAGAAGAGACCCCAGAGAACGATAGGGCAATGAATGTGCCTAGAGTAAAATTATAATTAAATGAATTAATGGAGGGAACACGTAAGCTGGAACTAATGGATGAACAAAATGAAAAAGAATTGTTCTTCATGTGTAAGGATGTCACAAATCGTGCATGACAGACATATAAGAAATGAGTGGAATTGGCTGAAAAATATGATGTGGATTTAGAGAAATCCAAGCCCTCAAAACTAAGTTATGGATTAGAATTTAGTTCCAAAGATATTCTAAATGTGCAATCACCTGGCATGAGAATGCATCTTAAAGAGTGGATTTTGAACATTCGAACATGGGGAGCATTAGAAAAATTGGAAGGCAGACGGGCAAAGAAATGAGATCAGAAGAAAACCAAGCAGAATTTGCCTCCAGCTGGAGCAAATCAAGCTGATGAGAGTGTAATGATGCTGCCAATGAGGGAGATACCAGGTGGAGGTTATGTACATGACCCTTGGAGCAGAAGTGACATATTGTCATTCAGAAATGATTACCCAAGATTGAGGGAGAAAGCAGAAGAGTGGTTTAAGCAAACAAAGAGGTTTGTGAAACTTTCAAAATGCCAGTGGGAAGATTTGACCACCTTATTTGACATTGTAGTTCCAGTTGATTTGTGGGAAGAGTGCAAGCGGAGTATGTATTGGCCAACTCATGAACCGCTGAGAGATCCAGTAACAGGTGCACCATCTGAAGAGGTGATAAAAGGGTATTCAAAGTGATTGAGGTTCTGAAGAATAAAGTCTGCCCAAAAGATATTGATTGACAAAAGATTAACCGGACAGCACAGAAGACCAAGGAGTCAATTCATGCTTATTATGAGACACTGTTACAAGCTGTATATAATTCTGGTGTGGTACTCCACAGGGGTATATGTCGTCACCATCCATTTATAATCAGATTCTTGAAAAAGAATTTAGAGACCCTAAACATTGCATTTCATTCAGTCCTAGTTCAGTACATTGATGATTGGATGTTCGCATCAAATACACGCAAAGATTGTAGGAGAGATACCATTGCCCTATTAAATCATTTTGGTGAGAATGGCCATTAAATGTCCCCTGCAAAATTATGGTACTGTCAGAGAGAAGTGAAATACTTAGGACATCACATAGAGAAAGGTCCTAGAAAGATATCCCAAAAGATAATTTCAGCAGTCATGTAATTGAATCTCCCTGTAACACAAAGAGAAGCCAGAATGTTTTGGGGAATAATCAGCTACTGCTGCCAGTGGATCTTGAATTTTTCACTGTTGTCCAGGCCATTGTTGAAATTGACACACAAACAGGTGCAGAATCTAGTACCATTGGATAACACATGCATGAAAGCCTTCTCCAAGCAGAGAGAAAGCCTGTGCCAAGCCCCAACTCTGGGAATGCCTGATTACAATACTTTTTTTTGTTTTGTTATGAACATGATAGTTGTGCACTTTCTGTTTTGACGCAGTTACACAGAGGAGTCAACAGACCAGTGGCTTATTTTTCTTCTACACTGGATCCCATAGCTGCTGCTTTGCCCGGCTGATTAAAAGCCGTGGCAGCCGCAGGTGTCAGTATCCACCAGTGCAAAAGCATTGTTGTGGGTCACCCCCTGAATCTATGTCTGCCCCATTCCGTAGAGGTCCTTTTGACCCAAACGAAGATGCAACATTTAACTAATGCCTGTTTGACTTGTTATGAGCAGTTGATTCATGGGTCAGCAAATGTGAACATTAAGGGATGTACAGTGTCGAATCCTGCAACTCTTATGCCCAGTATTATTTAAAATGTTCATGAACAAGATTAAGTGAAACATGACTGTCTTGATGTGACTGAAATGTGCACCAAACCCAGACTCAATATTCAAGATGTTCCCTTAGACAAAAATGACTATGTTATTTTATTGATGTCTCCTGTTTAAGAAACAATGATGGAACTCTGGTAGCTGGTTATGCAGTTTGAACAATCTCAGAAGTCATAGAAACGTCCACCCAAGTAGCTGAATTGGTGGCTCTTACTAGAGCATGCATTGTTTCTGAACAGCTTAAAGGGACTATTTTCTCAACCAGTCAAATTGGGTTCGGTGTCATTCATGACTTCGGATAGTTATGGTCCCAGCAAGGTTTTATGACCTCTTGTTGATCACCTAACCTCAATGGAGTTGCCTATGAAAATTGCAGATGTGAAATGTGCAGCACACCAAAAGTCAAATGATTACATATCGTTAGGCAATGCCTGTGCTGACCAAGTGGCCAGATACTGTGAACTCCATGGCACATCCTTCAATGAGGAATGGAGCAATGCAAGTAGCACCAATGAGACAATCTAAAGTTTCTTGTTGACAGCAGTTGATAGTTGGGAAGACGTGACTGAAAAGGAACGCAAAGGTTGGAATAGAGCAGGCCGTGTTAAAGGAGATGAAGATGATGTTTGGGTTTCCAGTGAAGGAAAATCAGTGTTGCCAAATAGTTTGTTATTGTCAATGACAAGGTATTACCAGAGGCAGGCACATATTGGCAGGGATGCCATGATTAGGTTTTTTAGCCAAACATGGTACATTCTTAGATTGAGATTGGATGCAGAAGGTGTGTGTCACAGATGTGTAACATGTCAACAGATGAATATAGGAAAATGCACTGTAGTTAACCTGAGCCACATAGGTAGATGAGGAGGTCCTTTCAACAGAATGCAACTTGATTTCATTGAGATGCCTGTGTATTGAGATATATGTTTGTGGTGGTGTGTGTCTTTTCACATTGGGTAGAAGCTTACCCAACCTGCAGGAATGATAGCCTCACTTTTGCAAAGCTGCTTTTAAAGGAGTTGATACCTAAGTTTGGATTTCCATCTTCTTTGAAATCAGAGCAAGGATCTAATTTTAATAATGAGGTCATCAAAATGTTGTGTGTGCCATTACAAATTGAGCAAAGATTGCACTGCAATTACAGACACGAGCATCTGGATTGGTCGAGCAGATTAATAGAACTTTAAAGTCTAGATTGGCCAAAGTGTGTGCATCTACAACATTGAAATGGCCGGATGCATTACCATTTGTTGTGATGAGAATGCATAGCACACCTGACAGGAAGACAGGACTGTCCCCCACAAGATACTCATGGGTCATGCTATGAGATTGCCAGCTGTACCTGCAAATGCACATGTGAACAATTCAGATGACTTAGTGCTGGATCATTGCAAAGGGCTAGCTGATGTGGTTCGCTCTTTGTCTCACTACGTTGAAGAAGCAACTGTTCAGCCCACACAAGAGCAGTGCCACCGTTGTCCAAGTGATGGTTTCTGGTGATAAAACATGTCAGAAAGTCATTCTTAGAACCTCATTGGAATGGCCGTTCCAGATTATCTTGGTGACTACAACAGGTGTGATGTGTGCTGGTCTTCCGAATTGGGTTCATGCAAGCCATACCCACAAGACTCCAAGGGCCAGATGTATCAAACATTTTTGTGAGTGCAAAAATGCATTTTAGTATGTAACAAGTCCACTTTGCGATTTGGTAACTTGTTACCGAATCGCAAATTGGATTTGCGACTACATACCGATTCGGTATTAGGAAGGGGCATGTCAAGGGCGTCCCTTCCTAATACCGAATCGCAGAGGTATGCATGATTGTTTTGTGACCGTGAATGTGGACGCAAAACAATTGCAGTTACCACCAATTTCAAATTGGTGGTAACCCATTTGCAAAGGGGAAGGCGTCCACAAGGGACCCATTCCCCTTTGTGAATACATGCGAAAACATTTTTTAAGAACAGGCAGTGGTCCCAAGGACCACTGACTACTCTTAAAAAATTAAAAGAAAACTTTTCATTTAAAATTTTTAAACGAATCCCGCTTTCCTTTAAGGAAAACGGGCTCCATTAAAAAAAAAAGATTGCTTTATTGAAAAGCATTCACAGACATGGTGGTCTGCTGAGCCAAGCAGGCCACCATCCCTGTGATTGTAGCCATTTGCAATGGCTCGCAAATTGCGACCTAACTCATGAATATTAATGAAGTACTTTAATTTGCGAGTCCTTGCAAATCGCAGTATGAAACTCCTGGAGTTTCATGCATTCCAATAGCGATTACTTAATTGCGATTCGCAAAATATCGCAATTAGGTAATCGCTATTGTAAAGAATTATTCATCTGGCCCCAAATCCTCTTAAAGATACAGTGTCTGTTCCTCTAGGGTCGGAATCGGTGAGGGAAGGGTGTCCAGGTTAAACAAACTGTGAGGACTGGATGTGAGAAAGGGCCTCTTTTGACATGGTAGCCCCACATGGTTTGCCTGGAAAATTATGTGGTTTCAAACTGTAAGTGCCCTGGGCCCCCAGTGCCAGATCCTTTTCCCCAAAACAGGACTGTGTTTGGCACTTCAGCCACCTTTGTAAGTCCTGAGTAAATGGTAGCCGTGGAACCTAGGGCATGGGTATTGAAGAGGGCCCCCAGGAGCTTCAGTGTCAAATGAGCCACTCTGAGAGGCTCCCCACACCACCCCCATGCCGATAGCCATTGCAAGTGCATGGCAAGGTGTATTTAAAAGATGCAAACTGGACATGGCACTCACCTTGTCCACTAACCCTGCATGCACTATAGATAAATCGCCACTCTAAGGCCTAAGGCCTAAGGCAGGGTGCATTAAAATGCATGTGAGGGCACATGTGTGCATGAGTAAATGTTCCCCTACTGTGTCTTTGCAAAACCTTAAGACAGGGTAAGTGTACAGGGAAGCCATAGCAAATGCATGTACTGGACACTGGCCATTACAAGTTCCCCAGCTACATAATGGCCTCTCTGAATACTGGGTTGTTTGGAATCAAGCAACTCAGAATAATAATCCCACGCTGATCCCAGCATTGGATTTATAATAAAATGTACCTATAAGACACCTTAGAGGTGCACCCTGAAAAATCTAATAGCCCTGGCATGGTTGCTGGCTGGTTTTAAGCAGCCTGCCACCACCAGACAGAAGTCTGGACTTCTGGGGTGAGAGCCTCTGCTATCAGGAGCCTGACCACAAAGCATTTCCAGGGTTGAGGTGTTACACCTCTTCCCCCCCCCCAGGCAGGCACCTTGCATCCACGGTCAAGTTTAAGGCTTTACTGCCTTTAAAATCTGACCTCTGACACTGCTGCTAGCAGCAGATGGCTCCCCAATGGTTTTTCCCCACCTTTGAGTGGGAAAACTGGTGGAAAAACTACCAGAGTAGGAGGAGTGGCCACCCCCATCCTGCACAACCCTTCAGGCATGGCAGGCAAAGTGGCAACTCATTTAATTTTTCTCCATCTTGGATGGTAGGAAAATAGCCAATTAGAGTTAGGGATGTGACCCCTTCCCACAGCAAGGGGTCACATATTGGGTGTAGCAACCCAATGGTAGTTGGCCCATTGGCCACTACCAGGTACTCCCCCAATGCCCACTAAATGCAGTATTTAGTGACCATTCCTAGACCTACAGATCTGATTTGATAGACACAAGAAGACCAGAGACAAAGAAGACCCAGGGCACGAGAATAGAAGTCCTGCTGCAAGAAGAAAAAGGCACCAAACTCTACCTACTGCACCCAGGATTTGACAATCGTCGCAGAGGGGTCGACTGGACAACAGACAAACTCTAATAAACCCTGGAGGACCTCCAGCCTTTTTCAAATCACCAAGAACCTCCCTCTGAGTGAAGGCATCACTCCCTGCAGTCTAGAAACCAGTGAAGTCCAGTTCACTGACCGCCCACTGACCAGAAAACATAACTTGGCAGCCCATCCAAAATCCACCCAATGGACCCAAGAGACAAGGTCTACCAGTGTGCCAAGTTTGGTGGCACTGTGACCTTCAGGACCTGAGATGTCCCAATACCTGTAGTACTGGACCCCCAATGTCAGACACCTAGAAGAAAAGTCTAATCCAGACTCTCCAAGGACCAGAAGCAGACACCAGTCAAGGGACTTGAGAACAGCCACACTACCTCTACACTACAAGGGGACCCACCTGACTTACCTTTAAGTCCATTTGTGCAGTATGTTTCAAAGTGTTCCCCTTCTCCGTTCTGCACTAGCTCCAAGACTTTCAGCCGCTGCTCCAGCTTGAACCAAGAACCACCTGAACTTCTCCGGCTCGCCCCCAGGACATCTTGATTACCTTAACCTAAAAATAGAAGGTGACACTTTTGAGAGCATTACCTGATTTTAAATGCATTTTTAAAGTTTTTCCCAATTCATTCCTATGGTGCGTAATGATGCACAAAAATACTATGGGGAAGATTTCAGAGCCCCTAGCGCCTCCTTACACTACATTGTTTTTACGCTAATGTGGCCCAAGGAGGCCAAAATCACGGCACCAAGTTTACAAAGTGGCACAATGCATACATTGTGTCACTTTGTAACCCTATGTGCTACATTGTGCCTGCACCAGGCACAATGTATCCAAAGGTGGCGTTATCCCGTTGGGCGGGGGTGGCAATAAAATGTCTCAATGAAATCTAAGAGATTTTGTTGCATAATTTTTTTTTACACTTTTAAAGCCTGCTCAGAGCAGGCGCTAAGAGGAGGCTCCCATTGTATCAATTGGCCTATGGGTGCTTTGCAGGATTAGCGTCAGAATGTTAGTCCTGCAAAGCTCCAAACTCACATCAAGAAATCTGATGCTAGTTCCCTAACTACCACCATGGTGCACCATGTATTAAATACGGCACACACATGGTAGTATTAGGGGAGTGCTAAGGGCCGCAAGAAAAGTGGCACTGCACTTTTCATAAATCTGCCCCTTTATTTCATAAAGTTTTAAAACTCATAACTCAAGTACTTTGATTTTGATGATCTTGGTCTTAAAAATTTTATAAAAATCTGAAGTAGTTTTGTAAATTGGTCTTGAGTTATTCTTCTGATTGTGTGCCCACATATATTGATACTGTGAGAACAACAAATGCTTAGCACATCTCTAAGATATGCCTAACTGCTTGCCCTCACCACCACAAAAACAGAGCATTAGGTGGTCTGCTTTGTACCTCTGGAAACCAAGGTAGGGTTGCTTGTATTCTTTACACAGTGCACATCATTTTTGTATACTATATAGAGAACAAACCTCCTACACTGGACAAGTGACTGTCGCAGAACCTGCACAAGCTGGTGAAAGTCTGAGTATGTCAAAAGCAATTGAGGGTGGAGAAGGATCAAGTCAGAGTCAGTCAACTTCTGCTAGCTCAGTGGACATTGAAAATCCAGTTGTGCCTGAAATGAAAACTGTGAGAGGAGACCAGTGGCCTGCAAAAAGTCCAGACCCAAAAGCAGATGTGCTCCCGTCTATAGCTGAAGTAGCTGAAGAATCGGGTCAAAATGACAGTGAAAAATGTGCAGCAAGGATATCAAAAATTAAAATAGTGACAAGTCACAGGTACTCAGCATCTGAATGGACATACCTTGCTGCTCATGAATGGGAGAATGAGTGCATTGCCTTTTGTCCTGACAATTCAGATTCAGCTGAATATTTTGGAACTTGAAATTGCTCTTGAACTGAACTTTGAGATTTTGTTGCCGTTCGATGAGTAGAGACATTACATGCTGTAAGTGCTAATAAGTGATTACCAGACGGTATATTACTAGAGACATTTGAATTTTAGTATACATTTTTAACATTTGCAAGAAAAGAAAAACCTGATGAACTTTTGCAGAATTGAGAACTTCTGTAGATAAGTGCAAAAGACTTTGAAGTATTTTTTTATTTGTTTTTGCTTTGCTTACTTAAAAAAATACTTTTTAAAAGCTGCTTTACATTTTTGATTGTTTTGTATTTGCTTTTAATTTTTGAATTTAGTATTTTGGTCTGACTCTAAACAAGTCATGAATCTGGGTCAAGGTAAACGGGGTAAGTGTAAGTATGTTTGTATAAATTTGGTAATAGTGTATGTGATTGAGGGCATTTTATAGATTGTTGGTTTGAGTCTGTCTGTTAAATACAAAGTTGGGAGCACAAGTACAGCAGTGCATAAGGGGTCGCATACGAAACGAGATCCCTAGAGAGATTGCTTCATCTTGGCGACTCAAAGAGAGATTTGTCTTCAAATGTATACCACAGGTTTCTGTATTAATTCATTGAAAATATGGATGCTCATGATTGTTATGAGTGTACACAGATCCCTTCATCAGCTCAGGAAGGAATCACCTATCATAGTCTACCATTGACTTAAGGTATCAGTTGCAGTACCATATTAGCCTGACTATATAATTAAGAGTAAATTTAATACCTTTATTCAAATCTTGACCTTGTCTTTTCCTTTGTACCTATTAACCAGCATTTGAGTAGTATTGCTAAAGCTTACAATATTGACAAGGTGGGAGGTTTCTTTGAACCAACCCTAACTTTTGTAACTGCTTATGTGCATAAGAATAATGTAACCTCCATTCTAACACAAGTAGAGAAAGATGGTAGTAACCAAGTGGATGCCTGCAGAAAAAGCAATAAAAGCCCAAATAGAAAAAGGAGTAGTTTTACAGAATTGGCAGAAAAATGCTGCACATCTTGCAGGTGGTAATACACGCTCAGCTTTATATTGGCAACATGTAGGAAAGCTATGTATATAAAGGCCACAGTCAAAGACTGACAATACATTTGTAGGGAGTAATGATGTGGGCATGTGTTTTTATTTAGAAGTGTTGGGAATTTTATGTTAAATGGGCAGGACCATGCTGTACCAGGTGTTTTTTTCATGTTTGGGAAAAATGCCTATTACAAGCTGCCGAAAGGCTATTATGGTACGTGTTACTTAGGGATAGTTTTATCAAAAACCTACCACAAGAACAATTTTGATAATCCAGTTTGGGAAGAGAGACCTAAATCCAGGACAAGAAGAGAAGCTAGTGCAGCAGCGATTAAAGGGGATATATTTGGTGCTTTTATTCCGTTAGCGGGTGTTATCTTGAATGATGTAAAGTTTAGAAAGTTGTCAACAATTGTGGAGAAGATGTCTACTGATTATGCTGGAGCAATGTTGCTTGTTGATGCGAAAATGGTTCCTATGAGATCAATGGTTTTGTAAAATCGCCATGCATCCTATTGCGGAGTCAGCAAAGTTTTAAACGCACAAAATTGTTGTACATTCATTCCAGACAATAGTACGGAGATAAGGAGATTGGACTTGAAAGATCACAAGGAGACAAATAACTGGGTGACAATAGGTAAAGGATTTGCTGATGTTGGATCATGGTTTGGAGATTTGGGAGAGGGAATTGTGAGAATGACACTGAGACCTATGTTGATTGTGACATTGTGTGCTATAGTTGCACTTTGATTTTGAAAGTTATACAGATTTTGGAAAGTACAAAGAGCTCAGAATAAACAAAGGAGGGAAGAGATTGAAATGGAGAAAATGGGGAACAGTTATTACAAGAACATGAAGAGATTTGAGTGTTTCAGTGGACCTAGGCCATTATGTTATCAGACCAAAGGCTTTAAGCTGTCTCATTAAAATGAGTGTCCTTTTTGTGACAACAAAGTTAGCCATCAGAGGAGAGACTGTTGACACTTTATTATTAGTAATGATTTTAGTGCACCGGAAGTCAGCAACAGGTAACATTTATATACATGTTTAAAAGTCAAACCTAGATAGAGAGCTGCATTGACACGTATTTTAAATGTGTACATGTTTATATTAATGACAGACATTGTGCCTATCATGACAGATATGGATGCCTACCAGAACTGACAAAGTGCTAATATGATTTAACAATGTTGAAATATTCTGATCATTAGAATGAATTATTAGTAGAAATTAATATGATTTATAATGATTCATAATTAATTCGTTTAAAGTTACATGGCCAGAAAAATAAATGCATATCCATGTTAACTTACATTATTTTCCTAAGAAATATATTTATATCTAAAGAAAAATTCACGGTCAGAATTGCTCCAGCCCAGAACTAAACGCTTAATTACTTGCATAGTGTGAGAAAGTAGCCTATTTCTAGCATGGTTACCCCTATTTTTTGGACTGTTTGTCAGTGTTTATCAGTGTGTTTTAACTGGGTCACTGGGATCCTGCTAGCCAGGACCCCAGTGCTCACTGGTTGTGCCCTACTTGTCAGTCTGTTTCACTATTTTTGTCAGTATGCTTAACTGTGTCCCTGGAGCCGTGTTAACCAGAACTCCAGTGCTTATCCTCTATCTGGTTCCAAAGTTGTACTTACATACTGGTAACCCAGTATTTCACTCCAAATTGGCATACTGGACCCCCCTTATAAGTCCCTAGTAAATTATAAATATGTGCCCAAGACATTGGGGTTCCAGGAGATCCTTATGGGCTGCGGTATTTCTCTTGCCACCCATAAGGAGCTCATACAAACACTTCTTCAGGACTGCCACTGCAGTGTAAGCACTATTTCACAGCCATTTTCACTGCACCAGGTCACTTATAAGTTACCTATATGTCTAACCTTCAGATGCTGAAGGCTAGGTGCATAGTACCTGTGTGTGTGGGCACCCCTGCACTAGCAGAGGTGCCCCTACGTAATCCAGGCACATTTTCCGAGACTTCATGAGTGCGGGAACCCCATTATAAGTGTGAACTATATATAGGTCAATACTTATTTATAGCTTCACAGTGGTAACTCTGAAAATGGCCATGTAAGGTGTCTAACAACTGGGAGTTGTACCCCAATACTGATTCCAGTATTGGTTGCACAATCCCATGCACTCTGGGGGCTCCACCATGGCCCCCAGTACTGCCATACCAGCCTTCTGAGGTTTTCACTGCAGCCCAGCTGCTGCCACCTCACAGACAGGCTTGAGCAGCTCAATCCCAGGAAGGCATAACAATGCATTTCCTTTAAGAGAGGGGTGTTACACCCTCTCTCTCTTTGGAAATAGGTGTTACAGGCATGGGAAGGGTATCCTCCCAGTGCCTCTGGAAATGCTTTGAAGGGCACAGATGGTGCCCTCCTTGCATAATCCAGTCTAAACTGGTTCAGGGACCCCAGTCCTTGCTCTGGCATGAAACTGAAGAAAGGAAAGCGGAGTGACCACTTCCCTGTCCATCACCAATCCAGGGGCAGTGCCCATATCTCCTCCCTGGGTTCTGGCATTTTGTTTTCAGGATGGTCAGGTAACTCCGGGAACATCTGAGTTGCCAGTGCCCGCAGGTGACATCCGAGGCTCCTCCTAATAGGTGCTTACCTGGTCAGGTGACCAATCCCCCTCTCAGGGCTATTTAGGGTCTCTTCTCTGGGTTTTTCTTCAGATTGCAAAACTACAGCAGTAATCCTCTGCATCCTTTATTGCATGTCCTACTAATGGATCAACTGACGGATCAACTTTCTGAGTTGCTAAGACCCCCCTAAGTCTCCCCCTCCTGGGTAGAGGCCACCAGGTCCCTCCTGGTCCCGGGCAGCACCATTTTCTGCTAACTGCAAGCTTTGCATTTACCAAGGCTTGTTGGCAAATCCAGGTGGCGCAAACCAGAGTGCATTCATCCATCCAGCGTGAGACATTTTCTCCACCAACCAGTAACCCACATCTGTCTTCTTTGGTGCAATACCAACTTTATCTTCTCACAGGTGGTTCAATTTTTGCACCTTCATCCGGGTTAGCAGGGGCTCCTGGTCTCCCTGGACTCTTCAGTGCTTCTTGGACTTGGTCCCCTTCTTCCACATGTCTTCAGGTCCAGGAATCCATCATTGGTGTCTTGCAGTCTCTTCTGGTTCTCGCATTATCTTCTATCACAACTTCTAGTGTGTTTTAGGAAACTTGCTGTGTTTTGCTCCTGCTTTCCTGTGCTCTGGGGTGGGGTACTTAACTTACCTTTGGTGTTTTTTTACACTCCCAGCACCCCTCTACACACTACACTTGCCTAGGTGGGAAACTGACTTTCGTATTCCACTATTTTAGTATATGGTTCGTGTTCCCCCTACGCCCATTGCAACTATTGTGATTTTCAGTATTTGCACTGTTTTCCTACTGTGTACTTACCTGTTTCAGGTTACTAGTGTATATACTGTGTGATTTACTTACCTCCTAAGGGAATATAGCCTACAAAGTATTTTTGACATTGTGTGACTAAAATAAAGTACCTTTATTTTTGTAATACTGAGTATTGTCTTTCATGTGTGTAAGTACTCTGTGACTGCAGTGGTATTGCAAGAGCTTTGCATATCTCCTAGTTCAGCCTTGGCTGCTTTGCCTACAGCTACCTCTAAACAGCCTGTCTTCTAGACACTGACTACATTTCACTAATAAGGGATAACTGGACTTGGTATACAGTGTAAGTACCTTAGGTACCCACTACAAACCAGGCCAGCCTCCTTCGTATAGTTAAGCTTAAATGCTCGAGAGGACTAACCCACATCCATTACCTTTAAAAATGGTAGACTATGATGACATCAAACCTTGAACTCATATGTGTGATGCCAGGCAAAGCTATGTTGCATGGGTTTCTAAGGCCTCATAGATATGGAGTAGGCAACGCAGCACAAATCTTTGTGTTGCCATACCATGCACAAGGGAGACATTCCATGGGTGTTGTGGATGGTGTTCCCATACAACACCCATGGATCTTGATCCGTCTTTAGATTTACAGCACCTTGAAAATCTGGGGATGCACCTAAACCTTACACCTGACCAGGAGAGGCGCAACATGGAGAAATATCTTTATTTCTCCTCATTGTTCCTCTTTTTGTGTGTGCTGCATTCTGCTAGAATAGGCTAGCTATTACTGAGTTTATGGAAAGGAGAGGTTGTGTTCTATGGATAGAAGCATACTTAGAGATGCATAATAATTGATAAAGACAAAGGCGCATCTGACTTAGAGTAGGATAAGCACAGTGAGAGTAGGGAATACAGTGGCTTCTAGGTAGTGACATAGGTTGTTCTATAGTAGGAAGGGAGAGGAGAAGGGAAATTTGATAGTAAACCAAGGTCCATTTTCCATACAGCGTTTTAGCAATAAAAGAACATGTTTGGCTAAATTGCATGTAATCTAAAGTATAAATGGTGGCCGTAAACATGACATTTTGTGCCTGTGAGACAGTATTTTGTTATATGAGTTTGATACAGATTAGAGGTGAGAATGGTCTTTCTGCTGATAGGATTAATTTTTTTCTCCCAGAAGGACTATCAAGTTGAATCAAACTTCTGTCAAGTGGACAGAGTGGAAAAGCTTCCCTTCTTTATGAAAATGGTGCATCTGGGGCCAAATGATGGTCAGGATCGGAATAACCAGATAGTAACTATTCTGAAATCTAGGAGGTTGTCAGTGCTTCTTATTTCTGTAGGACCGGAGTTCCATAACTTGGCAGTGTTCTTTTTCTTGTAAGGAGGAACTAGTAGTCATCTGTATTGACAAATGTTCCCAGAAGGAATTATTTTCAACCTGGCCTCCAACTTGAAAGCGGCAGTAAAATTAACAAACAGTGGCGATTACTAGTATATTAGGCTCCGACCCAAGGATTATGCACTTTACCTGTTACTCTGCCTAAAGGAGAGTCCCAGGTGGAACTTGTCCTTTTTAATGTCATTAAAGTTTATATCCTTAATATTCATGGTCATGATTTTAACCTTATGATTCTTTGATTAATTTTTAATTCGTTTTTATTGTATGAATTGTTTACTGTGCTGCTTTTATGACTTGTTCAAAAATGAAAATAAAGCTGATTTGATTTGATTTAACTTAGTGTCTGTCTCTTCCTGGGTGTGTTGGAGTGTACATTTTTAAATCATTATTAGCATGGAGAGCTTGCAAAATAATGTATAATGAAGCTGCATAGAAAACGTTTTAGTGTAATGCACTTGTTTGAAATGTGCCCACGGGGAGTGGCCATCAATGTATACGATGACAGATGAAACTTGACTAATAATGAATTAATAATGTATTCATGTATGATTCTGCATTAGCGTTATGAATTTTGTATTAAGGTTTGCTAAATTAATCATTAGGCCTTAGTTAGCAAGGGTCTGGGCCTAGCGGCCTGGTCTCATATTAAATGTGTTTTCTAACGTGCACTGTGCTGCCTCCCTGAAGGACATGAAACTGTACTTTTCCAGAAGCTAGAGGTGTGTGTGTAACCGTAGTAAATTCTTTCTCATGAGGCCCGACTTGCTCAAGGAGACATTCTTGCCGAATGCAACAGTGTAGATCGCAACAGGTACAAGGTCGCCTAAACTGGTAAAGACAATGGAACTACTGACTGGAGCGACAAGTGTAACTTTTCTTACCTGACATTCTACCCATTGAAGACATCAATCAGAGGAACCAATAAACTGCATGAGAAATGTCTTAGGTGAAAATTCTAGTAAGGTGATCAACAAATTATTAGACAGAGATAACGATGCACCAAATATTGCCCAATTGGAAATTAGAGACTTGTTCGACAAGATTAATATAACGACGTGACACAAGAAGAAATCAGCCATTACCTAGCCACTAAGCGCCTTTTACTGAGCCATTATTATTATAGGTACCCCCTTGCTGTTACTCTGATATTCTGCCTTAAGACTTTGTTGTTCTAATACCCTAAACCATCCTCATCCTGTCCTTGCCCTATAACTCACCTCTCCTCATTATGAGGGAAGAGTTTTCTTTAACTTACTGAGATTTTCTGTTCTATCCTGGCTGATGGTGAATCGACTGCTATCCTGAGTACGAAGATTGATACTGTCTGCCGACTCATTTGGAGGGGTAACTATCTGATGATAACTATCTGATGATAAATTGCAATTGTCTGTTTGCCTTTTCTTTCTAGGTACCAACTGCTCTTTTGACAGAGACCATAGTTAGATGTTTTCTAAATTTGTGTTGCTAAATTGTTTTGCATGAAGTCTAACATGCTGATGCTAATTAGAGGTTAGTTAAGGAATTCCCTTATATTGGGTGCAAATAAACAAATGATTGGATCTTTGCTTTGTTGAATACATTACTAATGATACTCTGCTAAAGTTGATTCATGTTGACATTGTGCTGTGTTCTGATGTTCCTGATTTTTGCTTTGATAAAGTCTTATTCAAGTTGCCATATTATAATGCTTTTGATGAGCTTATTGGTATTGAGACTAATAAACATGACCTTAGAGTTGTAACTAATAGGGAATAAATATCTTAAACTTTACTAGATTTGTGTGATCATTTATTGGCTTTAAGGCCATGGTGTTTCATTCTTATTTGGAGGGTATTGATAAGTTGTATCGATTAGTTATTGTAAATATTGATGAAGTGATTGATCTATTGATTGAAATGCCAAATAGCTACCTCGTCTCAAGGAGTCCCCAATTAGGGTCAAAAGGTTCATTGACCTAAAACAAGTCCCCGTGTAAGTAAAGTAGCTAGGTCAGGACGCGTTATCAGGTTTAATTCTATTTGGTAGTCTGAGTGTGGGAAGCTATCGTCTAGGAATTGCGAGGTTTGGTGAAATGCAACTTGCAGAAAAAAAACCTTCTACAACCGCTCCTTTCTACAGCCAGAATGTTTTTTTAACAAAGCAAAAAATGGCTTCCCAAATTTTAAATTCTGAACTATGTAATAATGCATAATTCTCTTATTTTTACTACAGGAAACCACGCAGTATATGCAGTAGTTCTCTTTCTTATATATGGAATACTTTAAGTGCCAAATACTGTCATGAGTTGCCTCAAACTGATGGGTTCATCCCTTGACCACAAATTTGACAGTTCTCTGTGTGTGTACCCCATCCAATGTGATACAGCTATGGTTATGGCCATTGTGCAAATTGCTTGTGACAACCACGTTAGTGGTGATGGTTTGTTTGGGATCTATTCTTGTATGGGTTACATGTGTGGACCTACAAAGGGTACTAATGGGATGGATAATGCCAGCTTTCCATCACACACCTCACTGTCAAAGACTGGGACATTTGGTAAAAGTGAACTTCTTCCTGTAGTTCTAAAAACCTCTTTTTTATAGGATTTTCTTTCACAGCCATTGTATTTAAATCTGCTCCACCAAGCATCTTCTTGCATTTCCCTGCCATGACATCAGGAGCCTCAAACGTTTTACCGGAGCCCAGGCTCCCAATGAGATCCTAAGCTCTGCCTTGGGCCGTCAGTGAGTCCCTCTGTGGGTTTTGCCTGCACCGTGACTCGCCGATGTCTCAGTCGTAGAGGTCTTTATTCCAGCTAAAATGACTAATTCAGAGGTAAACTTTCCACTGGGATGAACCTGGTTCCTGTGTCTGACTCATGCTCCATTTCAGTCAGCCTTAACTTTTGAATTAGACCAGGTCTAGAGTGACCAGATTTCCTTAGTTGGTGCTTTGTGCTGTTTGGTGCTCAAATTTGAAAAATCATGCCTGCATCTATTTTTATAACTTGGAGTAGGATTTTTATTGTGTTGTGTTTTTTTTACTTTTTAACTGCTTGGTACTGATAAATGCTTCACACATATCTCCTATGTTTCACCTGTCCACTCTGTGCTACATCTGCCAATGGTTGATCTCAGGTTTTAAATTATTTAGGCCTTACTGGACCTAGAAAGGAATAGTGACATTATTACTTGAAGAGGACTACCATCCAATTCAACTAATAATCCACTTATTAACGCTCTCCAATTAAAGTTTTCCAAAATCTTAATTTGGAACTCATGACACATTCATTTAAGCTGGAAATGTGTATGTACCTTTGCAAGATAATGGATGTAGACGTTAAAAAAGATTAGCCATACACTATGATACACAAATATGCTGCGAGCTAGCTTCCAATTAGTTGAAAACTGGATGTCCACTGCCTTTTCATCTTGCTTTGTCTTTAATGTTAATTGTATTTATTCCACCATGAGAAATTAAGTGGTAATGGATAATTCAACAATTGTAATTCTTTTTTTATGACACCAATGCAAGGAAATGCCACCGTTATGACAAATTGTTTATGTTGCAATACTGCTCATGTATATTTTATGTATTTAAAGATTTTAAATACTTGTATTCCAACAGCCTTTAGACCACATTCACTTAAAAATTCTGAACTGTTATCTAGTGCACTAGAAAAGTGAATCATTTCCCACATAAACTCTGTGCTTTGTTGTAGTTTGATTTTATGGGTAGTGGAGGTATTGTGTAATGTAGGAAGTTAATGCTTCCTGACAATGTCCTTCAGGTGATTCACAAAGTTACCTAAGAGGGTTATAATTTTACTTTTCAAAGTTCATTATTAAGAAGCTTAAGAGCACAGTCAAAAGGTGCAGGAGTTTTATTTTCAAATCCTCATTAAATTAAACTTCAGAACAAATACCTTAGGCCAGTGCTTCAAATAATACCCATGCAAGCTCCGATGCGAACATTGTAATCTTCTGACATAGCTTGGTTAAAGAGAACGCAGTGATCTCTAATTTACAATCTCTGTCATTATTTAGAAGTGGTACAAAGGTTGACAAGATGGAAACCTTTAACTTCAGACAAAAAGGTCCAATAGTCTTTTGAATTGTAATGAGTAAAATACTTTTTGTCAATGCAAAACTAAACCCAAAAACCATCCACAATAATCCGGTAAGAAATGGCTTGCTTGAGAAAGTCGGTTTATGTGCTGAATAAAACTCTAAAACAGGACAGGTGCACGGCAGTTTGGAGTAGGGCACGCTTTTGCTCAGGTTAAAATGAGGGCACTATTTTAGTCGGGAAATGATGTGTAAGTAGAGGCGATTTCAGCATTCTTCTTGGAAAGCTTAACCAACAGTGTGGATCTGGTGGCGCACAGGAGCTTGCAAATAAGCCCCCAAGTACCTAGCTAAATGCACTTTTGGGGCATTACACAGTGTTCATTGTTCATTTGCAAATGTCCACAAATGCCATTTTGAGTATCCATGTATGTCTCAATTTTAACTTTACATTTTATTCTTGATATATTTTACATTATACATGTCATCCTTTAAGATCTTACACATTAAGCGATTGCCTTGATTTGGCACAACCTGAGGATAAATTAATGTAAGCCAAGGTGAAAGAGATTATCTTAACTCTTTCAAGAAAACAAAAAAAAAACACTCTGGAGATAAAAAACGTAAAGAAATACTGGAAATAATTTAAATCACATTGTAACTGAATATTGAAGACCCTCAATTAGTGTCGGATTGTAATGCATGCATTGTCTTGTACCATGTATACAAGCAGGTCTTTGGAGCCTAAGGTTCCTCATTTAGAGTTTGCAGACTGGGCACCAAGTGGCTTTAGCATGGCAGGCACTTCCTATATTTGCCTAAAAACAGTTGAGCTGTGCACTCTCAAGTTCTCTGCCTACTTCCTCAGAAGATTAGAAGAAAACGGCAGCTTCTCCAGAGAACGTTTTAAAATTGTAAAAATAACTTTTCCAGCCCACCTGCTTATCACAAGTCATCTCCCCCTCAGTCCCCCCACTGCAAAACAATAGCTAATTATTTCATGGATAAGATCAATAAAATATACTCTACTTTCAACATTCAAGCCACCCTAAATGAGCTCCCCTGGGTCAATTAGGGCCACACATGGAAGCAAGAGTCCATTTGGGAAATGTTGCTAATGTGTCATGGGAACAGGTTGAGAAGATCTTTTAGAAGTTGAATCAGACTCCTCGCTTTAGCCCTGTCCCCATTTTATTTTTTCTTGCTTAGCTCCTGATCTGAGTCATCATCTAACCTAAATTTGCAACCCCTCTTTGATGAACGCCCAATATCCGGCGACCGGGGACATATAAGTCCCTGGTGTCACCTTGCGCCACATTAGTGTCATTGTTTTTTTATACTAATGTGGCCCAAGGGGCCAAAATCCTCACGCTATATACAGGGAGTGCAGAATTATTAGGCAAATGAGTATTTTGACCACATCATCCTCTTTATGCATGTTGTCTGACTCCAAGCTGTATAGGCTCGAAAGCCTACTACCAATTAAGCATATTAGGTGATGTGCATCTCTGTAATGAGAAGGGGTGTGGTCTAATGACACCAACACCCTATATCAGGTGTGCATAATTATTAGGCAACTTCCTTTCCTTTGGCAAAATGGGTCAAAAGAAGGACTTGACAGGCTCAGAAAAGTCAAAAATAGTGAGATATCTTGCAGAGGGATGCAGCACTCTTAAAATTGCAAAGCTTCTGAAGCGTGATCATCGAACAATCAAGCGTTTCATTCAAAATAGTCAACAGGGTCGCAAGAAGCGTGTGGAAAAACCAAGGTGCAAAATAACTGCCCATGAACTGAGAAAAGTCAAGCGTGCAGCTGCCACGATGCCACTTGCCACCAGTTTGGCCATATTTCAGAGCTGCAACATCACTGGAGTGCCCAAAAGCACAAGGTGTGCAATACTCAGAGACATGGCCAAGGTAAGAAAGGCTGAAAGACGACCACCACTGAACAAGACACACAAGCTGAAACGTCAAGACTGGGCCAAGAAATATCTCAAGACTGATTTTTCTAAGGTTTTATGGACTGATGAAATGAGAGTGAGTCTTGATGGGCCAGATGGATGGGCCCGTGGCTGGATTGGTAAAGGGCAGAGAGCTCCAGTCCGACTCAGACGCCCGCAAGGTGGAGGTGGAGTACTGGTTTGGGCTGGTATCATCAAAGATGAGCTTGTGGGGCCTTTTCGGGTTGAGGATGGAGTCAAGCTCAACTCCCAGTCCTACTGCCAGTTCCTGGAAGACACCTTCTTCAAGCAGTGGTACAGGAAGAAGTCTGCATCCTGCAAGAAAAACATGATTTTCATGAAGGACAATGCTCCATCACACGCGTCCAAGTACTCCACAGCGTGGCTGGCAAGAAAGGGTATAAAAGAAGGAAATCTAATGACATGGCCTCCTTGTTCACCTGATCTGAACCCCATTGAGAACCTGTGGTCCATCATCAAATGTGAGATTTACAAGGAGGGAAAACAGTACACCTCTCTGAACAGTGTCTGGGAGGCTGTGGTTGCTGCTGCACGCAATGTTGATGGTGAACAGATCAAAACACTGACAGAATCCATGGATGGCAGGCTTTTGAGTGTCCTTGCAAAGAAAGGTGGCTATATTGGTCACTGATTTGTTTTTGTTTTGTTTTTGAATGTCAGAAATGTATATTTGTGAATGTTGAGATGTTATATTGGTTTCACTGGTAATAATAAATAATTGAAATGGGTATATATTTCTTTTTGTTAAGTTGCCTAATAATTATGCACAGTAATAGTCACCTGCACACACAGATATCCCCCTAACATAGCTAAAACTAAAAACAAACTAAAAACTACTTCCAAAAATATTCAGCTTTGATATTAATGAGTTTTTTGGGTTCATTGAGAACATGGTTGTTGTTCAATAATAAAATTAATCCTCAAAAATACAACTTGCCTAATAATTCTGCACTCCCTGTATTTACAAAGTGGCGCAATACATGCATTGCACCACTTTGTAAGTCTTTGCGCTACCTTCTGCCTGCGCCAGGCATAATGTATGCAAAGGGGGCATTCACCTGTTAGGGTGGCTGAATCAATAGCACAAGGAAATCTAACAGATTTCCTTGCGTCAGTTTTTATGGCACTTTAACGCATGCTCAGAGCAGGTGTTAATAGTGGGCTTCCATTATTTATAATGGGCCCCTATGTACTCTGCAGGAGTAGTGCCAATATTTTGGAGCATCTTCCTGCAGAGTACACCACCAGCATCATGAAAAATGACGCTATTGCCCCCTACCCTGCACCCTGGTGCCACACATGGTGGTGTAGGGGGATGCTGAGGGGCGCAAGGAAAGTGGCGCTGCACTAGATGCAGTGACACTTTCCTTAAATATGCCCCTAAATGTCTCCATTCTATCTAACTACCGCCTTATCTTACCTGTTTCCATACATGTCCATGTCCTGGAAAGACTTGTCAAAAATCAGTTGACAAGGTTTCTGGAGGACAACAAGCTACTGGATGCTTCCCACATGGGATTCAGAGCCCAGAACAGTACAGAATCCACACTTCTAGCTGTTCTGAACAACTTTAGAGTAACCTAGAGCAGGGCAAGGCAGTTGCCCTGATTCTACTTGATCTCTCTGCGGCATTCAACACCATTGCACACAGCCAGTTGATAAATAAGCTTCATGAGGTAGGGCTCCATTCTACAGCCATACAATGATTTAGATATTTTCTGAGCAAAAGGACCCAGTTCATCCAGCTGCATAGTGTTAGATCCTTCCCCATAGCTCCAAATGCTGGGTACCGCAAGGCTCCTCCTTCAGCCTGACACTGTTCAATGTATATGTTGCATCCCTGACCAAGCATGTCTGTAACTGGGGATTCATGATATGCTCGTAAGCAGTCGATACTCAACTGGTCATCTCAACAGAGGAGAAACATGAAGAAATCAGAAAAAAATTGCCTCTCCGAGGTAACCAGTTAGATGAGGGCACACTGCCCAAAACTAAATGCCTAAAAAACTGAAAATCTGCTTTTCAGAGGTGCCCACCAGATTTGGGATTTATCATAGTGGCCTTTGTCCCTGGGATCCACACCTTAGCCAAAAAAAGTAGCATAAGAACTAGGTGCCCCATTGATGAGTCTTTATCTACTCAGGAGCAAGTAAATGCAAATGTTTTGTCTTGCTCAAACTCCTTAGAAAACATTTCTGATGGATTCCAGTAGTTTGGTACAGAACCGTAGTTCAAGTCCTAATTGCTGGTAGGTTGGACTACGGAAACACCCTATGCATTGAGATGGCTGACTATCTTTTTACCCCCCCTGCAGTTGATACAAAACTTGACAGCAAAACTCATCAGCAATAAAGACAGATTGAGTTCTGCTTCTGCTTGCCTAAAACCTTCCACTGGCTGTCCTTCCAAAAGTGGGCACAATTTAAACTTCCTTGCTACACTCACAAAGCCCTTCATGACTCAAGTCTCATGATTCTTTGGTCTAAAGTGGAGTTCTACAAACATAGAAGAAACCTGAGATCAGCTATAAAGTAGCCTTAGCCAATACCAAATGTATCTGAAAAGCCAGAGCCAGAGGCTGCTCCTTTACCCATCTTGCAGCAGCCCAATGGAACTTGTCACCCCTGGACTTCACCTTACGAGTGACTTCCTCAGTTTCAGAAAAAAGCTTAAAGCATGGTTCTTCCCAGAGTAACTGATTTTATCTCTTAGACTGCCCTTTCCACTAGTACCTCAGTAAATAGGATGTGTGACAGTTTAGTGCCATGATATCCCCCTGGGGATGAGTGTTTGCACTCTACAAATATTACACACAAAAAATTCAGTGAGTTAGGGTCATTTTTCTTTTTTTTGTTTTGTCGGGCACCTCTGGGTTGTGCATGCGTAAACAGGGTGGGCTTTCAGACACTGTGTCAACCAGCAGACTCACAGCAGCCAAAGAGTTTCTGGTGGTAGAACTAAGTGAAAGTTCACTGTTGAAAACACAGAGGTTCCCGATCTCTAAGGAGACAAGGGAACTGAAAGTTGGGTAGACAGGACATCTGTCAAATTTTGATAGTTGTCCTTTGATGGCCCCACTCTTAATAAGACCCTAAGTTCATACCACAAATCGCACAGTATACTAACCTCATATAATCCATAAAATGACATCTTATTTTGAAATGGCTGGCAGATGTCTATTCCCATCCACCAGAAGTCTCCCTTTCTGGGTCCATTACCTTTATGGCATTTGTCCCGTACAGAGGGTTGCTGCCATGTTGGGGGACTGCACATTATTTTCTTAGTCTACCATGTTGTAGGGAGTTCACACCATACCACAGATTCTACCATGCATCAATAAGATTGGGCCTCAACGCTGATTCCACCATATTATGAGAAGTGATTTCTCACTCCAATCTACCATTTTGTGTGCAATCAAGTTGATTTTAAATAGCCATGTACCTGGGAGTCCAAGACCTGGTCCGTGACAGCAACCCTCTCATGAAATCTGAGTGGGGTAAAACGATGATCCTGAGGCAACAAACAAGGCATCCTTATCACTGAGGGTGTCAATGTGGAAGTTAATGTGAAATGAAGCAGTATGAATGCAAGCATCTTCAAGACATTCAGGCCTGCTACAGCTTCAAACATGGAGCTAAGCAATGTATTCATGCTGGGCAAGCACTTGCAGTCTGCTTGGCTCTCTTCATCAGTGAGAATTCAGATAGTGTAAGGGAGAATTTCTGCAATGTGCAAGGCCCTCTCCCCATCCAACTCCTAGAGTTTGTAAGCATTCTGCAGGGGGCAGACATAAAATGGGATACCCTCTCAGCATTTGGCATCTCACAGTCTATTACAGGAGGGCACGGTTGAAAGCCCTGTTTCAAAGAGGAAACCATAAACTTTAGATCAGGAGGAGATTAATCAGAGATGTTTCTCTGGTTCAAGATGTTCTGATCCATGTGTTTTTTTCTAATCAGCAGGATGTTAATCATACAACAGGCTCTAGCAGTGACTGTTTTAGAGGTCTCTTTAGAAATGGGAAGCTGTAAGTAGAATGGAATAATCAGAATTCACACTAAATACAAATCCCTATATGCAAATCAATTCTGCAGCAGTGAGAGCAAATGCATCAAAAAAGTATATATTGAAATCCAATTTGTTTATGATACTGCATGCTTAAAGCTTAATAATTCATAATTGACTATATATGTGTAGGAGGCTGTCCTGGCTTTTAGTGGGTACTTGTGGTACTTACCCATTGTGTCAGGTCCAGTTATCCCTTATTAGTAGATTAGTGGTGTTTTAGCAGCTTAGGCTGAACTAGGAGGCATGCAGAGCTCCTGCAATACCACTTATATCACATAGCACTATATCATAAGAAAACACAATACTCAGAGTTACTAAAAATAAAAGTACTTTAATTTAGTGACAATGCCAAAAGTATCTCAGAGGATATACTCCCTTAGGAGGTAAGTAATATACACAATATATACACACAAACTAAAATCAGGTAAGTAAACAGTTAGAAAAGTAGTGCAAACACTGTAGAACACAATGGAATGAAATAGGAGACGATAGGCCCAGGGGCAACACAAACCATATACTCCAAAAGTGGAATGTGAACCACGAATGGACCCCAGGCCTAGTGTAGTGTGTAGAGGGTCACGGGAGAAAACACTAAAGGTGTCCAAGATACCCCACCCCAAGACCCTGAAAAGTAGGAGTAAAGTTACCCTACTACCCCAGAAAGACAGTAAAGTCGAAACAGGGGATACTGCAAAGGCAACAACTGACTGCAAAGCACTGAAGATGGATTGCTGGACCTGAGGACCTGCAAAGGAAGGGGACCAAGTCTAAAAGTCAAGCAAGTATCCAGGGGGGGCAGGAGCCCATTAAACCCCGGATGAAGGTGCAAAAGGGCTGCCTCTGGGTGGAAGAAGCCGAAGATTCTGCAACAACGGAAGGTGACAGGAACTTCACCATTGGTCAGAAGATCTTCCATGGTGTGCTGGAGGACGCAGAGTTGTTCCCACACAGGAAGACCGCAAGCAAGCCCTGCTAGCTGCAAGAGTCGCAGTTAAGAATTTTGGGTGCTGCCACGGCCCAATAAGGACCAGGAGGTCGCCCCTTCGAAGAGGAGACAGAAGGGGCGCTCAGCAACAGAGAGAGCCCATGCAGAAGCAGGCAGCACCCGCAGAAGCACCTGAACAGGTGTTCAGAAGATCTGAGCATGGTGGTCGTCTCAGCACAACAAAAGAGGGTCCCACGAAGTCGGAGGTCAACTCAGTGAGTTGGGCAATGCAGGACAGAGTGCTGGGGACCTGGGCTGTGCTGTGCACAAAGGAAGTCTTGCAAAAGTGCACAGAAGTCCTAGCAGCTGCAGTTCACACAGTACACAGGATTACTGTCTGGGGTTGGGAGGCAAGGACTTACCTCCACCAAATTTGGACAGAAGGACCACTGGACTGTCGGGGTCACTTGGATCCAGCTCCTGTGTTCCAGGGACCACGCTCGTCAAGATGAGAGGGGATCCAGAGGACCGGTGATGCAGAAATTTGGTGCCTGCGTTGGCAGGAGGAAGATTCCCTCGACCCACAGGAGATTACTTCTTGGCTTCCAGTGGAGGGTGAAGGCAGACAGCCCTCAGAGCATGAACCACCAGGAAACAGTTGAGAAAGCCGGCAGGATGAGGCGCTACAATGTTGCTGGTAGCCTTCTTGTTACTTTGTTGAAGTTTTGCAGGAGTCCTGGAGCAGTCAGCGATCGATCTTTGGCAGACGTCGAAGAGAGGAGTGCAGAGGAACTCTAGTGAGCTCTTGCATTCGTTGTCTGAAGAGAAACCCACAGGAGAGACCCTAAATAGCCCTCAGAGGAGGATTGGCTACCTAACCAGGTAAGAGCCTATCAGGAGGGGTCTCTGACATCACCTCCTGGCACTGGCCACTCAGAGGTCTCCATTGTGCCCTCACACCTCTGCATTCAAGATGGCAGAGGTCTGGGACACACTGGAGGAGCTCTGGGTACCACCCATGGGGTGGTGATGGACAGGGGAGTGGTCACTTCCCTTTCCTTTGGCCAGTTGCACGCCTGAGCAGGGGCTGGGGGATCCCTGAACCGATGTAAACTGGTTTATGCAAGGAGAGGACCATCTGTGCCCTTTAAAGCATTTCCAGAGGCCAGGAGAGGCTACTCCTCTCAGGCCCTTAACACCTATTTCCAAAGGGAGAGGGTGTAACACCCTCTCTCAGAGAAAGTCATTTGTTCTGCCTTTCTGGGACTGGGCTGCCCAGGCCCCAGTGGGGCAGAAACCTGTCTGAGGGTTGGCAGCAGCGGTAGCTGCAGGGAAAACCCCTGAGAGCTAGTTTGGCAGTACCCAGGGTCCATGATCCTGGACATGTTACATGGCCATGTTCGGAGTTACCATTGTGAAGCTACACATAGCTATTGACCTAAATGTAGTTCATGCGTGTAATGGTGTCCCCGCAGTCACAAAGTCTGGGGAATTTGCCCTGAACAATGTGGGGGTACCTTGGCTAGTGCCAGGGTTCCCTCACACTAACCTTCACTAAGTGAGGGTTAGACATATAGGTGACTTATAAGTTACTTAAGTGCAGTGTAAAATGGTTGTGAAATAACGTGGACGTTATTTCACTCAGGCTGCAGTGGCAGTCCTGTGTAAGAATTGTCTGAACTCCCTATGGGTGGCAAAAGAAATGCTGCAGCCCATAGGGATCTCCTGGAACCCCAATACCCTGGGTACCTAGGTACCATATACTAGGGAATTATAAGGATGTTCCAGTGTAACAATCAGAATTGGTAAAAGTAGTCACTAGCCTGCAGTGACAATTTTAAAAACAGAAAGAACATAAACACTGAGGTTTTGGTTAACAGAGCTTCAGTGATACAGTTAGGCACCACACAGGGAACACATACAGGGCACAACTTATGAGCACTGGGGTCCTGGCTAGCAGGATCCCAGTGACACAGGCAAAAACAAACATACATATAAGTAAAAAATGGAGGTAACATGCTAGGCTTGATGGTACTTTCCTACAATATGATATACATGCTGCAATCCAAGTTTCAAAAGCATGCACTCTATGTTTTAAAAACCACACACATTTGCTTCAAATTCACTAGCTCTTAGTTGTGTTAAACTGGTTCAATACCCCAGAATCACAAAGGCATGTTTGGCAAAACTTTTTAATCAATGAATCCATAAGACTTAGAGCCTGATTTCAAAGTCAGTGGAGGGAATACTTCATTATAAATGTGATGGATATACTGTTTGCTGTATTACGATCACCATAGGATAGAATAAGATAGTAATACGGTGTATAAGATATCCGTCATGTTTGGATGTAGCATTCCTGTACACTGACTTTTATATTAGCCCCTAAGTCTAGCAGTCACAGCTTGATTAATCAAGTTTTTAACTTTCATAAAGGGAAGCATTTGATTTAAACAGATTGTATTTATAATTAAGTACTTTACACCAAAATGATATCACAGCAAGAACAGAATGAGACAATAAAGGTGTGATAAACTGCAAAGACTCAATAAATTGTAAAAAAAAGTTTAAGTCTGATTAAAGAAAGCCTGGTGCCTCCTTGCTTCACATTAGGGTTATTCTTTTTACGCTAATGTGGCCCAACGGGGCCAAACTGGTAGCACCATATTTACAAAGTTGCGCCATGCTTGCATTGCACCACTTTGCAATTCCTTTTGCAACCCCTTGCCAGGCATAATGTATGCAATGGGGAGCACACACTCTAGCAACAACTAGCAAAGCAGAACCCCAGTGCCAAACCCAAATATGCAGTAAGTTAGCTTCAATCAAGTTGGCAACTGGATATATTCTGACTTTTACTTCTTGCTTTCTCAGTAATGTAAACTGCATTTACTACAGGATGAGAAATGATGTGGTAATGATTAATCAACAATTGTAACTCTTTGACACAGTTTGACACAGTTATGACAAAGTATTTATTTTTCAATAGGGCTAATTTATATTTCATGTATTATGAGGTTGTAGGTACTTCTATTATAATATTCGTTATTAACCTTGAACTGTCATCAAATACTCTGCAAAGGTGAAAGGTTACCCAATAACATTGTGCCTTTTGGTAGTTTAGTTTCACAGGTACAGGAGAGTATGCATTGAAATGGAACGTGGGATTGTACAATGTATGCTTCTTGACATTATATGAGCCACACAATTCCCTCAGAGGGTTATCATTTTACTTTTCAATGTTCATTCTTAAGAAGTTTAAGAGCATAGCCAAAAGGTGAAACAGTTATTTTTTCATATCGATATAAAAGTAACATTTTCACTTAAAAAACAAATTCAGTTCAGAAAAAAAAAAACTATAGGCCAGCGGTTCACATAAAATAATAGCCCTCCAGAATCGAATGCGAACGCTATAATTTTCTCCCACAGCAAGGTTAAAGGGAACAAAGGGACCTCTCACTGTTATGTTTTGGAAGCTGCATAAAAGCAAAAAGATTGAAACCTTTAACCTCAGACAAAAAGTAAAAATATTCTATCGTTTTTTTTAAGTAAAACTTATTTTTGGTAGTGCAATCTAAACTTAAAAATTATAAGCAACAATCCGTTAAAAAAGTTTGCTTGGGAACGTCAGTTTATGTGCTGTATAAAAGTGAAACAGAACAAGTGCACGGCAGTTTAGAGAAGGGTACAGATTTGCTCTGGAAATTACGTGTAAATAGACTGCAGCATGCGTGTGATAAAGATTCATCAACAGTGTGTTTCATGTTTTTATGCATAGGCAAAAACATGAAATAAGTAGGTGTTTGGTGTGTGGTTCATTTAGTACATACATTCATAAATGATTTGTCATAAATGTTAAACAGGAGAATAATCTATTTCATGTTGCCCGAAACAATTGTTAGAGGGGTGGCGTACCCTGCTGCTGGATGAGCATGGCGTCTGACCCATGAGCTCTGATCCAACGTTCCCCAATGATTCCATAAAAACCAGCAGCCAGGACTCCTGATAATGCAGTAAGCTGGGCAACAGATCCTTGAATGAAGGGACGCCAGTGACGAGCCATGCTTCCAGGGGTTGAACGGACGGCTAAAGTAAGAAGCCGAGCTTGTTCGAGAGTGCAGGTATACCAAGGGCCTGTAGGTCTAATGTGAAGTCAATAAGGAGGCAGACCTCGACTGAACATAGCAGCCTGGCAAGGGTGAAGGCTGCCAATGGACCCTACGAGCACAGCTTGTTAGTAAGAATTGTGGATGGCGCTGGAGGTAACTTATAAGTGTGAGAGGCAGATAGAGACCTGGGCCGAGATTTCTTAAGGTTTTGCATTGGCCTTGTAGCAGGCAAAAGGATGCAGGGTGACTAAAAGTGTAGAATGAGATTTACCAAGCAACTAAGCCCACCTTGCGCGGCCCTGTGTGGCTGGATAAATCTGGAGTAATGCAAGGCAGTGCAAGTTGCTGCCTTGAGTCACTCTGCGTGGTGGGGGGCGTTATATGGGTGGAGCATGGGTGTTACCACGCATCCTCCCATGTATTCTGATTCTTTCCCAGATTTACCAACATTGGTAGACCTAGAAATACGTCAGAATTGCACACCTTCTGTTGGACTTGGCTCTTTCTCCAGGGTCATCCCCAAAATTTTGCCTTCACCCTCTTGTTTTCTGAACCTGTTTTTGTTGGCTTTTAGGTCTCTGCACACTTTACCACTGCTAACCAGTTCTAAAGTGCTTGTGCTCTCTCCTTTAAATATGGTAGCACTGGCTTACACTCAACAGGCATATATAATTTACTTATAAGTCCCTAGTAAAGTGGATTAAATGCTGTAAGTGGGTCTGCAGCATTTATTGTGTCATCCACTTAAATAGCCCTTTAAACATAATTTAGGCCTGCTATTGCAGCCTGTGGATGCAATTTAAACTGCCATGTCAACTTGGCATTAAAAAAACCTTGCCAAGCCTTAAACATTTTTTACATACAAATACCCCCTCTAAGGTAGTCCCTAGTTAGCCCACAGGACAGGGTGCTATGTAATTAAAAGGTTGGACATGTACTTTTAGTTTTAGATGTTGTGGTAGTGAAACCCCCCCCAAATTAATCTTTCACTACTATGAGGCCTACCTCTCCCTTAGAATAACATTAGAGAGTCCTTATTACATTTAGCAAGCTGTAATTTATAATTGGTAGCAGGTAGCTAACTCTTGGATGGTGTTTTATTGCTCTTCGCTGCTGGACCCTGGGGCTGCCATGGACCACTGGAAGGAGAAACCCCCAGATGCCTAGAAAAGACTAGAGACTCTGCCCAGTTGATCCCAAGACCACTAGGTCTCCTCAAGGGCCAGTGAGGCTGGCCCCCTTATGCCCTCTAAAGACAAGTTGGGAGAAAGTCCTGGACTTTTGCGACCAGAGAAAGAGAGCAGGAGGAAGTCTGGCACAGGGAGTTAAGAGAACCAGCTCTTTGTGGACTGCACCACATTGGCGCTAAGGAGGTAGTCTGCAACTGCTCCTGGTAGCTAGAGCTTACCACCAGGAGTACAATAAGCCCAAGAATGTCAGAATTGCCCAAACAGGGCCCGAGGTATGGCATTTTAAAGACTGGCAATATTTGAACCCCTTTGCAGAACGGAGCATGTGAGACCGCTACATTGTCCTTCAATTACCAGTGGAGAGGCCCAGATTGGGGGGTCGGTGCAGGATTTAAAAATTCATATATTCATGGTGGGATGTGCATGAGGCCTCCTTTCCAGACTCTCTACTGACCCAGGGACCCCATCTCCAGGGCCATTTTTACTGAAAGGGGGGCTGGGTTCCCATCCCGTGAAGGGTAATGGGGGAGCGTTGTTGTGCCCCGATGCTGGTGGCCCCCGGCCCGATCACCGTGTCCATGTCTGGGGGAAAGGGTACAGGCACTACAGAAGGCTACAGCCTGCCCCCAGGACCAGGCAGGGAAAGAGAAGTTTCCGGCTCCTGAAGCCACACGAGGCGGTGCGGACCTTGTGGTAGCTGGTGGGGCAGCAAGGAGTAGTTCCCTCGACTACCCCCAATGACTAAAAGTATGCAAAGCTCTTTAGTTGCTAAGTCTAAGATTACTTGTGATGTAATCGAAATGTGATGTCTTTAAGAGTTATTTTTACGATTGCATTTTCATGGTTGGAAAGTCTATAAAAAGCAGACAGAAAATGTTTTATTGAAATGATGATGCAGACAGTGTTTATTGATCACAGTGCACATGCTTTTGTGACATTAAATACTGTAGATGTGACCTGTGACTCCTGGATGATGTCATCTGGTACTGCCACAGCATGCTGGGCAGGAGGTGTGGGACAGTGGTGGAGAGGTGATGTGCCATCCTAGGAGTGACCAGGGGTGCCTGACTTCTAAAACCTTCTAAACCCATTTTAAAAACTCTTGCATAAGAGAGAGAAAGGGTTGCTGCTGTTTCTGCTGTTGGTGCTTTTTGTGTTTTTCTCTGTTAGACCCTAGGACTGTGACAGCCATGGAGACCTGCAAGGAGAAACTTTCTGATGCCCAGAAGGACCAAGGATTCTACCCCAGTGTGAGAAAGTATCCTCTTTCTAGAATGGTTACCCTCCACTTTTGGCCTGTTTGTGTGTGTCAGTGTTGTTTTACTGTGTCACTGGGATCCTGCTAGCCAGGACCCCAGTGCTCAGAGATAAAAACCTATATGTCAGTGTGTTTTGCCTGTCTCACTAGGATCCTGTTACCCCCCCACACTTTTGGCCTGTTTGTGAGTGTGTGTCAGTGTTGCTTTACTGTGTCACTGGGATCCTGCTAGCCAGGACCCTGGTGCTCATAGATAAAAACCTATATGTCAGTGTGTTTTTGCCTGTCTCACTAGGATCCTGCTAGCCAGGACGCCAGTGCTCATAGTTTGTGGCCTTATGTGCATGCCTGTGTAGTGCCTAAGTGTGTGACTGAGGCTCTGCTAATCAGAACCTCAGTGCTTATGCTCTCTCTGCTTTTAAATTTGTCACTATAGGCCAGTGACTTCATTTACCAATTTCAATTGGCATACTGGACCCCTCTTATAAGTCCCTAGTATATGGTACCTAGGTACCTAGGTACCCAGGGCATTGGGGTTCCAGGAGATCCATATGGGCTGCAGCATTTCTTTTGCCCCCCATATGGAGCTCAGACAAACATTTACATAGGACTGCCAATGCAGCCTGAGTGAAATAACATCCACGTTATTTCACAGCCATTTTTCACTGTACTTAAGTAACTTATAAGTCACCTATATGTCTAGCCTTCACTTGGTGAAGGTTAGGTACAACGTTACTAAGTGTGAGGGCACCCTGGCACTATCCAAGGTGGCCCCACATAGTTCAAGGCTATTTCCCCAGACTTTGCAAGTGCGGGGACACCATTACACGCATGCACTACATATAGGTGCCATTCCCATGCATCCCCGGGGCTCCACCATGGACTCTGGGTACTGCCAAACCAGCTCTCTGGGGTTTTCACTGCAGCTACTGCTGCTGCCACCCCACAGACAGGGTTTTACCCTCCAGGGGTCTGGGCAGCCCAGTCCCAGGAAGGCAGAACAAAGGATTTCCTCTGAGAGAGGGTGTTTACACCCTCTCCCTTTGGAAATAGATATTAAGGGGTGGAGAGGAATAGCCTCTCCCAGCCTCTGGAAATGTTTTGAAGGGCACAGATGGTGCCCTCCTTGCATAAGCCAGTCTACACAAGTTCAGGGAACCCCCAGTCCCTGCTCTGGAGTGAAACAGGACAAAGGGAAGGGGAGTGACCACTTCCCTGTCCATCACCACCCCAGGGGTGGTGCCCAGAGCTCCTCCAGTGTGTCCCAGACCTCTCCCACCTTGAATCCAGAGGTGTTAGGGCACAGTGGTGGCCTCTGAGTGGCCAGTGCCAGCAGGTAACGTCACTAGGTGACCAATCCTCCTCTGAGGGCTATTTAGGGTCTCTCCTGTGGGCTTTTCCTCAGATAACGATTTGCAAGAATTCACCAGAGTTCCTCTGTATCTCCCTCTTCGACTTCTGCCAAGGATCGACCGCTGACTGCTCCGGGACGCCTGAAAACTGCAACAAAGTAGCAAGAAGACTACCAGCGACATTGTAGCGCCTAATCCTGCCGGCTTTCTCGACTGTTTCCTGGTAGTGCATGCTCTGGGGGCTGTCTGCCTTCACCTTGCACTGGAAGCCATGAAGAAATCTCCCTTGGGTGAATGGAATCTTCCCCCTGCTCCAGCCGGCACCAAACTTCAGCATCACAGGTACTCTGGGACCCCTCTCATCCTGACGACCGTGGCCCCTGAAACACAGGTGGTGGACCCAAGTGACCCAAACTGTCCAGTGGTCCAATTGGCCAAATTTGGAGGAGGTAAGTCCTTGCCTCCCCTCTACAGACCGTTATCCTGTGCACTGCAGCTGCTAGGGCTTCTGTGCACTTTTGCAAGGAAACCTTCGTGCACAGCCGAGCCGACGTCACCAGCACCCCGTCCTACATTGCTCAACTCGCTGAGTTGACCACTGGCTTCGTGGGACCCTCTTTTGTAGTGTTGAGACAACCACCATGCTCTGTTTTCTTGAACCCATGTTCAAGTACTTCTGTTGGTGCTGCCTTCTTGTGCATGGGCTCTCTGTGCTGCTGAGGGCCCCCTGTAAGGTACGACCTCCTGGTCCTTCCTGGGCCTGGGCAGCACCCTTTTTCTTAAACCGCAACATTTGGAGCTAGCATGGCTTGTTTGCAATCTTTCTCCAAGGAAACAACTGTGCATCCTCCAGCACTCTGTGGGACATCTTCTGCACAAAGGAGAAGTTCCTAGCACCTTTCGTTGTTGCTGAATCTTCAGCTTCTTCCATCCGGAGGCAGCCATTTTGCACCTTCATCCGGGGTTTAGTGGGCTCCTGCCCCCCTGGACACTTTTGTGACTCTCGGACTTGGTACCCTTCCTTTGCAGGTCCTCAGGTCCAGGAATCCATCTTCAGTGCTTTGCAGTCTGTTGTGGCCTTTGCAGAATCTCCTATCACAAGTTTAGTGTGCTTCTGTGGAAGTAGTATCACTTTACTCCTATTTTTCAGGGTCTTGGGGTGGGGTATCTTGGACACCCTTAGTGTTTTCTTACACTCCCAGCAACCCTCCTCCGCGTGATAAAAAGTATGAGTTGGAAAAAGATGGCGACCATTTTGGGAGGAAATGAAAATGTGATGAGTACACAATAAGGACGACCAGATTATAAGTAGAGAGACTAGGGAAAACGAGTTAGTGATCGACAATGAAGAGTATCAGCACTGAGCCAAACCCGGTACAAAACGTAATGAAAACATAACAATGAAAAAAGAGTAAAGAACATAGTTAGTCTGTAGGCAATATGGTCCAGAAGGTAAGAGCGTTAGGCTATCTAGCTATAATAAGTGACAAGATGATCGTTAGAGAAAGATGTGGAGTCACCACGTAGGGAGTAGAGGCGCGGGTGGTACGACGTCCAGACGCAGATGCGAGTAGAAGAAATGTAATCGTGGTGTAAATAGGACATGTAGACCAAATCAATAGATTGTGTGTGTTGGTAGTAAATCCAGAGAGAAGGGAAGTCCAAATGTAGGTAGCCAATAGAGTAGGCAAAAGTCAGTGAGTCAATAACAGAGCAATGAAAAGATGCTTAGTATAATTCATATGACCAAATAAGGCTCCGACTGACAAGTAAGTAGTATTAGACACACTACACTGGCATAGGGGTCCATTCGTGGTTCGCATTCCACTTTCTTAGTATATGGGTTGTGTTGTCCCTAGGCCTTTTGCATCCTATTGTTTTCTAAAGTGTTTGCACTACTTTTCTAACTGTTTACTTAGCTGATTTTGGTTTGTGTGTATATTTTGTGAATTTTACTTACCTCCTAAGGGAGTAAATCCTCCGAGATATTTTGGCAAATTGTCACTAAAATAAAGTACCTTTATTTTTAGTAACCCTGAGTATTGTGATTCTTGGATTATAATGTTACATAAGTGGTATAGTAGGAGCTTTTCATTTCTCCTAGTTCAGCCTAAGCTGCTCTGCTATAGCTATCTCTATCAGCCTAAGCCGCTAGAACACTACTAATCTACTAATAAGGGACAACTGGACCTGCACAAGGTGTAAGTACCATCAGGTACCCACTATAAGCCAGGCCAGCCTCCTACACAAGGTGCAATCCAGGATCCCCCTTGTGTACGTGGAATAATTACCTGAGTAAAGTTGCCCCCTCCAACTCTTGGCCAATTTAGCAGCCTCTGCACTGGAGAGGTGTGACTCCTGCAAACATGTAAACAAGCACAATGAATGGTGTGCCATTTCAGGAATTACAATACCCAGTACCTTTCCTTGTACTTATTGAGTCCACTCATATTACAGGATAGAAATTTGTAGTTAGCCAGATTAACTATTTGGTCTGTGTGTGAAATCGTAACTCCATGCCCTCATCTGCAAAATGATGCCAAAAAATCAACACTCAACAGAAAAACAATAACCCAATTTCCCCATCAGAAACAAGTATACCACATCACCACTTGCACACAAGTCCAATTACATCAGGGTGAACACTATTTCACCTAGAATTCTTCACGGATTCCAAGATGTGGCTACTCAAAGAGGGCCCACGATTGACTCCCAAGGGCATCCCATCCCTGGCGATAACAAAGCCATAAGAGCTTCATGTGGACCCCCCAAGAGGGTATCGAATAACCCGGAGCAATCCCTTCCAGCAGGACAATCAGCAGCCAGTCAGATACTACCAATCTCACAAAGGGCAGAGGAAAGGAAAAAAGAGGGCATTTGTGGGGAGCCCCCTGATCAGGACATGCCAATTTCAGACACAATGTTACCAGTCTGCAGGGGGAATGCTGGGCCACTGGCCCCAGAAGAGGGATCCTCAGGGAGAATGTCAGGCATCAGCAGGTGGTCGCCTGGGAGTGAGGCAATAGTACTGTCCTCTTAGAGCACAATGTTGGCCAATAATCCTGAGTCCTGCCAACCTCTGGTCCCTCTGCCGAGATTTCCACTCGCACCCCTCTGCCCCTGCAAAAAAAAGGGGTCAGCTTTGCTCCGTGTTTGGGCTCGTATGCAGTCCACCATGTCCAGCAAAGGCCTCAACTTCCTCCAGTTGTTTAACAATGTGTGATTTATCATCAGCTATAACTCAGAACTTCACAGGATGCAACAGCATGTATTAAAGTTCATTTTTAAAAACATCTCCTTCATTGCAAGGAAAGATTTCTGCCATTCCTGGGCTTTTTGCGCGTAGTCAGGTTATACGGCAATGGTACAGTTTTCATACAAGAGCACTGACTGCTTCCTGGCTGCCTGAAAGAGGCCTTCTCTGTCACGGTAATTCTTGATTCTGGCAATGAGAGCTCTAGGTGGGGCACCCGTCAGCACTGGGACCAAGGCGCGTGAGCGCGCTTAACTACAAAGAAGTCTGCATGTCCCTTGCACCCACCCATCAAGAAAAGTCGTTGCCCAGTGACCTCTGCTCGTTCAGGGAATCCAAAGAGTCTGACATTATTTCGACATGAACTACCTTCAGTGTCTTACACCTGGTGGTCCACCAAGAAGGTGACAAAAGACATCTGTGAGACTTGTTGTTTAAGTAAATGGACCTCCGTTTGAAGGGTGGTTATGCTGGTGTTGGCAGTGTTCAACTTCTATGCTACTTTGTGCAGATCTACTTGTAGAACGGAAACCTCAACAGAGACACCTGCAATCTGACCCTCCAGTGCCTCCCTGGAACCCTGGATCACCTCCAACAAAACTGCCCTGGAGGGTTCAGTTTCTCTCTCTGGGGAATGATCCGCAGACTCCGAAGGATCTCTTTGAATAATCCGGAGGGCTGGTCGGCATGTGGTTGGTATACTGGATAATGGTCTTACCTTGAGGGTGACATTGTGATCTGTCCCTTCCCCAACAATGGCACTGCAAAGGTCTAGTCCCCAGCAAGAGTTCCAGGAGCTGGTCCGTGCCTCAGCTTGCTCAGGCCCAGCAGCGACCGAGGTAGGTGGTGGAGGGGCAGAGCCATTACTCATCTGCTCTGCTCCCCATTGGGGCCATGGGCTATGGCCCAGGCCTCAAGCCGTTGTGGTGAACCCTTGATAAAGTCAATAGGCCTGTTTTATTTAAGGTGATACCCCGCATATTGTGATTTGCTCTCTGGTATAGGTGGGGGACATTGTCATTTTGGGGGCATGACCTTTTAGGGGGCAAATAAGAATTCATGATGTGATCTAAGGTATTTCAATCTACCCCGTGTATATATTTCTAAAGTAACAAATAGGGGCAGATTTAAGAGTACCTTGCGCCTCTTTAGCATCATTTTTTATGCTAAGGTAGGGCTAAGGTGGCCTTTTCCCCACGTCATATTTACATAGTGGCGCAATGCATGCATTGCGCCACTTTGTAACACCATAGTATTTAATAGTGTGTGTGCAACAAATGTAAATAAATTCTGAAGAAAAAGCACTACTGGACTATAATTTTTTAGGAGCATTTGTTGTGTGCCAGAAAATAGTGATTACTAGCCCACACAACCACCCCTGAGTAGGCCTTTTACTGCTCTGCTTCACTATCCTGAAAGAGTCAAGCACTACAAAGGGGTCCCTGGTTCACAGTAAAGAGAAATTGCGTACCTATTACTCACCCAGGCCTCACATCCTGCACTTCCTACAATTGACATTTAATCAATCCCTACTCAAAGGTATGTTAAACACATAGGCACTTGGTATACAGCAACACAATGCTTTCCAGAAAACAGCAAAGGAATATCTCACTGAATACACTTCAGGACGCCTTTAAAGTGGTCTTTAGGGGCCCATCCATAGTTGTGAGAGCAAAACAACGCTCATCAAATAAAGCCTACAGGTAGCATTTGGAAGAGGAGCCGAGAACAGTAATAGAGCTTTGCAGGATCTCGGGGTCTTTGAGAGCCTTGAGTCAGGCAACCTCAGTGAGAGGTCATATTGGTCTCCTTGCCACTTAGAAATCAGAAAAACACTTTTGTGCTTTAAATAACCCATGGTGCAAGGGTGCCTGCAGAGAATGCAGGATTGTTTTTATGCAGGAAGGGATGATACTGAGAGACATTTTCCTTTTTATATGTGTGATGCACAATGCAACACGCATAGAAAGAGGACGTAACAAGGAGAAATAAAGGTATTTCTCCTTGTCACGCCACTCCTGAGGAGGCATATCTTTTTGGTGCATTCCCAGGTTTACCAGTTCAGGTAAATCCGGAAATGCATCAAAAAACATGAGAGTTGTGTGGGAGCACGTGTGCAATGCCATGGAATGCCTCTCTTGCACAGAGAAAGGCAACACAGTGATTTGCTCTGCGCTTCTTTACTCCAGATTAATGGAGCCACTCAGGTCCACACAAAGTGGCCTTGTATGGCTTCATAAATTGCATTTATGGTTTGCGTCGCTCTTGCACTTTGTTGTGTGGTGCAAGAATGATGCAAACTGTCTTGTAAATAGGCGCTTAAGTTCATACTGCAAGGTGTATACTAATTCTATTTTAGCTCTAAAGTGACATCGCTCCCATTTTGAAAGATGCTCACGCCCTTCCTGGCAGATGTCCCAACCGCTCCACCGGAAGCCCCTCCTCCTTCCTGGGTCTACTACCCTTGTGGTAAATGTCCCATACAGAAGATTGCCACAATGCTGGGGGAGTGTTAATTACTTGCTTAGTCTGCATTTTTTAGGTCAGTTTAACTCCACCCCAAAGGTTTCCATGCAGCAATGAGTTTGTGATTCAACCCATATTTCACCATGTTGAGAGAGCTTATTCATTGCTAAAAGCCATGTTTCTTGAACTCTAAGTCCTGATTTATGATTGCAACCCCCTCATGAAATGTACATGAGTTATAACTGTGATCCTGAAACAAACATACATGGCATGCATACCATTAAGGAAGTTAGTTAAGTGTTGGAAAGTACCCTTTTTCTTGCCATGATTACCCCCTTTTTCTGCCTAATGTCACTGTGTTTGACTGTGTTCTCTGGGATCCCAGTGATTATGCTCTCTCTACCAAACGTCTGTATTTCATCCACAATTGGCACAATGGTGCCCCATTATAAGTCCCTACTATATGGTACCTAGGTACCCAGGGCATTGGGGTTACAGGGGATCCCTATGGGCTGCAGCATATATTTTGCCACCCATAGGGAGCCCAAGCTGTGTTCTGCAGGACAGCCATTGCAGCCTTCATGAAAAGGGGCAAGCACACTTTCACTGCCACTTTTCACTACAACAGGTCACTTATAAGTCAACCCTATGGCAGACCTTCTAGCCCAGAGGGCAGGATGCATGGTACCTGTATATGAGGGCACCCCTGCACTAGCAGGTTTCCCCTTCACAAACTCCATGCCCATTTTCCTGGACTTCGTGAGTGCGGAGACGCCATTTCACAAGTGTACTGGACATAGGTCAATACCTATGTCCAGCTACATAATGGTAACTCCGAACATAGGCATGCTTGGTATAAAAAATGTTGGAATCATACCCCAATGCTTTTGCAAGCATTGGTTGTATGATTCCATGCACTCTGGGGGCTCCTTAGAGGACCTACAGTATTGCCATTACAGCTTTCTGAGGGTTTCCAGGCAGCCCATGCTGCTGCCACCTCTCAGACAGGTTTCTGGCCTCCTGTTGCTTGAGAAGCTCAAGCCCAGGAAGGCAGAACAAAGGATTTCTTTTGGGAGAGGGGTGTTACACTCTCTCCCTTTGGAAATAGGCATTACAGGCTGGGGTGGGGTAACCTCCCCAAGCCACTGGAAATGCTGTGAAGGGCGCATTTGGAGCCCTCGTTGCATAAACCAGTCTACACTAGTTCAGGGACCCCAGTCCCTTTTCTGGCATGAAACTGGACAAAGGAAAAGGGATTGACCACTCCTCTGTCCATCACTACCCCAGAGGTGGTGCTCGGAGCTCATCCAGAGGGTCTCTGGGTTTTGCCATCATGGATTCAAGATTGGCAGGGAACTCTGGGGGCATCTGAGTGGCCAATGCCAGCGGGTGACGTCAGAGCCCTCTCCTGATAGGTGGTCATCCAGCTAGGTGACCAATCCCCATTTCAGGGCTATTTAGGGTCTCTCTCTTTGGCGGTTCCTCAATTTGGATTGCAAGACTCCAGCAGGAATCCTCTGCACACACCACTTTGACTTATGACCAAAGGAACTGCATCTGGATGCTCCAGGACCCGACAAGCTGCAACAAAGAAACAAGACGCCTCCTGCAACATTGTTTCTCTGGCTCCTTCCAGCAACTGCAACATTTCCGTGGTTGTGCATCCTCTGAGGACAGCCTGTCTTCAGCAGGCATCAGAAGAAAGAAGGATTCTCCCTTGGGGTAAAGGAGTCACTCCCCTGCTTCTGCAGGTGCCATCTGCTATGATGATTGGCTGTGTGGATCCCCTCTCCTGCTGAGCTGCTTGGATCCTGCATCATGAGTGGTGGACTGATGTGGTCCCGACAGTCCTCTCTTGCAGCTATCCAACTTGGGTGGAGGTAAGCCCTTGCCTGCCCACGTAGGACAGTGCCCCCATGCTCTGCACTCTTTGCAGCTGCCATGCCTTGTTGGTAGCGTTTTCACAAGATCTTCAGGCATCCTGAAGCTCCAGCCCCCAGCACTCCATCCTGCGATACACCACTCCTTGAGTGGTTCTCCAGCGGCGTGGGAGCCTTTTTTGTAGTGCTGTGTGGGCCTCTTCTGTAACTTTCATATCCCATCCTGTGGGACTCCTGTGGGTGCTGCCTGGTCTTCTGCGGGCTCTCTGTATTCTTGAGGCCCCCTCTGACTCCCTCTCCAGCGTAGAGTACACCTGGTCCTTCCTGGTCCCCGGCAACTCCACTTTCTGTGAGTTTTGCATGTGCCAAGGCTTGTTGGCAGAATCCAAAGACCCAAACCCAACTGCAATCCTCCTTCCAGTGTGGGAACATCACCTGCATCCTCCAGAAACTTGACTTTGTTTTCTTGGATGAAGTGCTGACTCTACTTCTTCACCGTCAACTCACCCCTTGCACCTTCAGTCTGGTGGGTAGGGGCTTCTGTCCTTCCTGCACTCTGCTGTGCTTCTTGGACTTGGTCCCGTTCTTCCACAGGTCTTCTTGTCAGGAATCCACTGTTGGTTTCTTGCAGTCTCTTCTGGTTTTTGCATTCTTCTTCTTCTCTTCTCTGTGTGTTCTGGGGAATTTACAGTGATTTACTCCTGCTTTCCTGGTCGCTGGGGGGGGGGGGTTGTAGTACTTACCTTTGGGCTTTCCTAGTACTCCCAGCTCCTCTCTCCAAACTACACTTACCTAGGTGGGGGACCGACTTCTGCATTACATTTTTTTTGTACTTAGGTTTGTGCTCCCTCTAGGGCCATTTCTCTCTATTGTGATTTTCATTAATTGCATTGTTTTCTAACTGTTTTATGCCTATTTCTGCATACTAGTGTACATAATTTGTGTATTACTTGCCTCCATAGGGAGTATAGCCTTTAAGGTATTTTTGGTATTTGTGTCACCAAAATAAAGTAGCTTTATTATTGTAACACTGAGGCCCATATGTATACTTTTTTAGCACCGCATTTGCGTCAGTTTTTCACGCAAAAACGGCGCAAACTTGCAAAGTACAATTGTATTTTGTAAGTTTGCGCCACTTTTGCATCAAAAAGCGGCAAATACGGTGCTAAAAAAAATATAAATATGGGCCTGAGTGTTTTCTTTCATGTGTGTAAGTACTAAGTGTGAATACCGTGGTATTGCATGAGCTTTGCATGTCTCCTAGATAAGCCTTGGCTGCTCATCCACAGCTACTTAGAGTGCCTGGATTCCTGACACTTCCTACAATAGACTAATAAGGGATATCTGGACCTGGTATGCAGCGTAAGTGCCATAGGTACCCACCACACAGCAGACCAGCCTCCTACATGAAGCTAATGCGTTTAAGGAAAATGGATGCAAGCATTTTCAAGATATTTGGCTCTCCTCTGGCTTTATGTTCTGAGCTAAATTATGCACTCATATTGGGCAAGCACTTACAGTCTGCCTAACTCTCTCCATCACTGAGAACTTAGCTAATGTAGGGGAGAGTGTCTACAATGTGAATGGCCTTCTCTCCATCCAGTTCTAAGACATTGTGGGGGTTCTGCAGAGGGCACCTATAAAATGTTCTACCCTCTGTAGCATTTGGCTTCTCAGAAACAAATTATAGAGTGCAGGAATGGGAGCTCTATTCCAAAATGGAAACCATAACCTATTGTTAAGTTCAAGATATTCTATTGAATTTTCATAAATATATTAAGAAGAAAATGGACAGACAATAACAATACAAATGGAGTGGACAGTCATAGTACTGATACACATGCCATATCTTATTATGCACTAAAAACTATTGGAAACATTAACAACCTTAAAACATTAAACATAAATTATTTAAAAAAAACACACATATAGGTCTACTTATATAATACTGGTTGAAGAATATTTTAGCAAATGGAAATATAGTCATCTGATTTTTCCCATACAAGAGATCTGATTAAAGGGGAATTTTTAGTTTTGTTAAAAAAATCAATTTCCTTCCTTTTATGTAGAATCCACTCCCACCAAGCCAGTACAGGTAAAAAGTTTGCAGATTTTCAAAATATAGTAATTCATTTTATTACACATGAAATAAGATCAAACAATTCCATATTCATGTAATATAAAGGAGGAACAAGGGAAAAATCTGTGTTTAAAATAATGTCAAAGGTTAGGGGAATATCAGTCTTAAAGAAATGTGAAATCTTACCCCAGACAATAAACCAAAATTGTAAATTAAGTGGACAGCCAAAAAACATATGTTTCAAAGTACCAGATTCTGAATTACAGTGCAAACAATCTGGTTTATCACAAAGATGAACATCATATAATTTGAATGGATTCCATTAAAAATTGTGTAAAATAAATTAATTGGATTGGCAGATAGATGACGGTAACCAACTAAAAATATTGCAGAGACAAATTTTCTTCATATTCCATAGGGTGTAATTGGTATTCAGAATATGATTCCAAAATTCACATAGTTGCTTAAGAATGGAAGAAGTAGTAAGTATTAATTTTTATATATTTTAGAGGTAATATGGCCAGGAAATCTATGAATATTAAAGAAAAGTTCCATCTCTGAACATGAAGGGTGTGGAATAGAGCAATTATAGACTTGAACAATTGTGTTGCATAGTCCCACATTTTAACGGTAAACAGGTGATGGGATAAGATATTTGGACAGTAGATTAGAGAATGCCAAAACATATTGCTATGACAGATAGCAGAAACACAAAATATCCCAGCATCAATCCATGTAGACCAACAATCGATAGGTGTATGTAGTTTGTTCTTGGAATTATGCCATTTTCATACTTTTTTAGAATGAACAATCTTATTATGAAATATTACATCAACATTAGTTAGAGCAAGTTTAGCTGCACTTAGGATTGAAGAACTAGATCCTAGTTTCCTATGGTTCATGATAAGGATTGAGGTAGAGGAAAAGGAAAAGTAGCAACAATGTTTCTCTCAATTAGAACCCAATTTGATGTATGATCAATGTCTGAGTTTGTAAACAAATAAATACATTATGGGGTTAGAAAATATAAATTATATTTCTGAAAATCAGGAAGACCAAAACTGCCTTCCAGTTTTGAGAAATGTGAAGTTTTATATCTAATCCTTCCAGGTCTGGTATTCAAGATAAATATATTGAGAATGGTATTTCTGTTTTTATAAAAGAAATGTGGGAAGTGGCACACGTAGCATAGATAGAACGTATGATATTTGTGGCATAATTACCATCTTAATAGTTTCCAATTTATCCCACCAGGATATGTTTAGTGATGACCATTTGTCTAACATCTCTGTAACATAGGATAATACTTTTTTGAAATTTATATTGACAGTGTCCTTAGTTGACTTTTTACAATATATATCTAAGTACTTTAAACTAGAAGAATTTGAAATACTATTGGTACCAATAAGCATATCTTTGGTACAATACATATTTAGTAGCCAGAATCCAGTTTTAATAATATTCAAGGTGTATCCCGTAAGTGAAGCATAATTCTCAATAATTTGCAGTTTACTTGGTATGGTATTGATGGGGTCATTCATACAGAGCAGAACATCATCTACATAGGCTTTTAGTGTTATGCCATTACCAGGAATATCTGTATTGTCTGGTTAATTATGAAGACGGCACAATGGTGGTCCAATGGCCAAAAATAATAGGCAAGAGAGAGGGCTTCCTTGTCTTATACCTTTATATAAAGCAAAGGATGCAGGGGTAATACCATTAACATATTGTTGGAAAGTGGATTATTGGTAAGGGCAGGTAAGTACCTTCTCCTAGCAATAGGCCACTAACCCCCAATTAGGTCCAGTTAGGTCTCAATAAATTAAACCCAGCTCAAACCTTGGTAACTTTGCAACAAGCTACAAGGTTTAACTTAAGAGACAACTGTGTAAAGCATTTAAAAATCACAAAACAGTAAATAAGTAAAACACAAACACAATACAAATCCAACCCCAATTTATAAAAATAAATTGTATTTTTACCCTTAAAATGACACCAAAATTATTTAAATCTGATAAAGGGAATCAGAGTTGAATTTTTAAAGAATCAATGTTTTCTAGCGCATAGAAGGAACTGGCGCTCAAAGGGTTAAAAAAGGTCACATTGGAAAGGGGCAAAGTCCAGAGTTCAGGCCAGACACAAGGTAACACTGTCACGCTTACTTTCCGAAGTGTGTTTTCATTTAGGAAAGTGGTCCAGAGTAACAGCCAAGGGTTCAGCGGCTCTTGTTTGCCTCTTGAGGTCTGGGACAACATCTCCCACAATGCACCTCTTCAACTTATGGAGTTGCTCCAAACATTTCCAAACTTCTTGATCTTCTTTCAGAGGTCCTATTTGGGTCCTTGCTCCGTGGGAGTGTTGCGTAGGCTCTCATTATCCTAATGAGACTACTGGGTTTTTGGGCGGCAAGATCGTTCGCAGTGTGGGGGTCTAAGTCTGACCCACGGTGAAGGACCCTTGTCACCCCAAATCCAGGTTTTTCTCTGCCTAACTAGCAGTGCCTCATCTCTGCCTAAGGGAAGAAACAATTGGGCAGCCGAGCGCATGACATCTTAGTACTTCCCAGGGAAGTTGTGGTCACCCAGGTCACAACCGGTTCTCTCATACACAATGCGGTCTTATATAGAAATGACAAAGGCAGTTTATGTTTTAAAGATTGATTTAATAAAATGGCTGCATTTTAGATAGCAAAGTGTGAGCTGCAATAACCAGAACTACACAACACAGTAGAATTAAAAAAGTAACGACGAGAGTGAAGCACAAGAATAAGCTATCATAGTGCAACGAGATTAGGTTCTCTCTAAGTTATATTCTGAGCACTGCATGTGAATCTCTAAGCCTGCCTTTCAGGTTCCCCCGGGAGGACATCCTCCCTCATACCTGAGCAAAGGCCTGTAATCTGCATCAGCATCTGCAACGGGGCAGTCAGCATCTAGTTGTAGGTTCCTGCTCGGAATCTCCCTCTAACGTGTACTAGGACTAGAAAGTGTTTTTATAACTAACACGCAGATGTTCTAAGAAATGTCCCTACATAAGGATGTGTACTTTCTATGAACACTAGACACTAAAATTCTACCATGTTTACCGGCAATGTACCAGACTATAGCCTTGACTGAAGCACAGAGTGAGCAAGAATGTATTGTTTGAGAATACAGTGCTGAAGTAAGCTAAACAGTGTAATAGAATGAAATAAAAACAAGATCGTGAAACTGGTTATTGTAAAATAACAGTGCGAGGTTGAATAAAATGCATCTAGGGCACAGTGCACAGAGGCCTAATACGTTAAGCCAACGCGCATAAAGCTACATTTAAAAATGGCTACACTACACCCTCCCCTTGTCGGTAGAAAGTGGTTTAAGCCTAAGCTAAAAATGCCCTAAGCTAAAATATAATTAAAACCTTATCAAATTTCAACAAGTTAAGAGGACACCAAAGCATATTAATCCTCAATTTAAAAAATGAGCATGCAGCAAAATGCAGAATTCAAATAACAATGTCAATTTTGAAGAAGTTCAAATCAAACAGTGGTCACAGAAAGCAGGAGATTCTCCACTTCGGCAGATGACAAAACCGGAAAATCCACGCCAAAGACTATCAAGGAGCAGGTGTGTTCCAAAGCCCCAGTGTCAACCAAGGCGACATCCCGTGCAGAGCCTGCGAATGAGTTAATATCAACTTCCTCCAGGAAGGGTATCTCGTAATCAGCCTCTTGAAGCAAACGCAGCCGCAGCGTGCATGTCTGGTAATGAGCCCTCAGCGGGAACATCAACAGATCAGCATCAACCACTGCGGGGCGTTAATGTGAGAAACAAACGTCCAGTGCATGTTCAAAAGAGCACCAACGGCACCGAAACACGGGCTGCACACAATCCAAAACCTGTCTGAAGGACAGAGACCAGCCACACTCCAAATGTTCCAGGAGTGCTGCTCCAAAGTGCTGCATCATGCGTTCACGACACAGCTGCGCTGATGGGAGCGCCCACATTCGTCCTTGATGCGGCGGGACAGCCATTGCGGAAAAACAACAGTAAAATGCTGGCTAATAAAGAAAAAATGTTATCGAAAAACCCAAAAAAATGCTTCCAAAAATTGAATGAATAGCGAAGGTATTAAACCAAATACGGAAGAGAAGGTGTGAACGAAACCTACACCAACGGCTTTAATAAAATGTGCAACTCCAGCCATGCTGGAAGCATTAAATATACGTCCCACGAGTTCACCAAAGTGGCTCAGAAAGTTGCTATTTAACAGGGACTGGATTTCCGCTGATGACCTTGCCACCTGAAGTGCGTAGGTCTTACGTGCAGATGTAAGGGCCACATGCTTCTGAAACAATAAAGCCTTCAGTCTACTTAACGTGTCGAAATTCACCTTGGAAGTAGCAATGTGAGGCCAAATATCCGCCACCTTCCTAAATTTAGTGGGGGGACACAACACAATCCCGCAGCAAGTAACGACCTTAGTGACCGAAACAAGGTAAACTATTCCGGCCCGCATGCCACAACAGTCTTCACTATTGAGGAGGATGTAGCTGCCATTTGAAAGCACCTGGAATGTGCGTTTAATCAAGGGGACCAGAACTCCCTTCAGATTGCAAACCAAGTTCGCCACCGAGGCATTACACGCCCCATGCAAGGACAGCTGCTTACAAATCATCGAATGGCTGACTGAAGTCTCGCATTCACTACCGCTAAGAAAGACTTCTTTCATGCCATTGAGGCATTTGTACAAGAAGGGAAGCTCCCACACCCCATGGATGTAACTATCTCCCAACTTTTCACATCTGCCTACCGGAACATGTTTCAAACAAGAAGTGAATTGTAACGTAGAAATAGGCAGATTAATAACCCTGTGTATCAACCACTCTGCAGAGGGAATCTCGGCCACGGTAAAAGGCAATCTTTCTAACTTTTAAATGTTGAGCATGACATAAGTCGCCTCTTTCTTAGCCATTAGTTGTTGTTGTCGCGTTAAATGAAAGGAAAAAAATATTTCCCTGCCACTGATGTGCTGCAACGGAACGCGACCCGCCTTCAATGTCTGAAGCGTCCAACCCAACTGCATAATGAACCTGGTCTGACTCTGTCCATGGTATAAAGAAGACATATCAGATTGTATAATGTCTATAGCAGACAAAACAATGTTGTTAATCGTATATATCTGGTCGGACAAAGTGTGAATTCCATTATCCACAACAGCTAATGCTTTTTTCAAATTTTACTGATCTATCTGCCTTAACCGGGCTGCAGCCTCTTGTTGGGAAAGTTTCCATATTTCAATGTATACTTCATACAAGAAACGCTTCCTACGTGGTGTCTTCGGGCCTGACAAAAAAATCTTGTAAGTCAGTGTCATTAGACAGGAGAGTGAGATGTGTCTTAACTGCATCTAGCGAGGATGATTTTAACCATTGCTGGCACAATTTCCCCACACTATATGTTGTAAGTATTACAGCATGTTCTGGTGATATATAGCGAGGGTCTGACCTACTCGTTCGGAAACCCCCCGAGGAGTTGACAAAACGTTGATGACACCCGTTGGTATCTATTGGCCACAATAACAACCCGCCTGGACATGTCTGTGAAGCAATAAATGTACCATTCTGGACCCATTCAGTAAGCTCACTAAAGGTTGCTTTTGTGTACTTTTGCCAGTCATCAAATTTTGCAGGGGCAGGTATACTAGGCATGTTCATTTCTCTGATTGTAACTAAGCCTAAGCAGCTAGTCTGTTGCACCGTTTCATTTAAAAAATTATTTGAACGGGAATGAGACATGCTCTAAACAATATTTCTCTACCCTTTGTTTGCCAATTTTTCATTCCCCAAACACTTTTCAAATCCATATTTTTTTACCAATATTCATAACCTTCAATTGATAACCGGGAAACAAAGGAATCCAAATATATAAATTTTGTGTTGGTCAACAACATTTGTTTATCCTTAGTCAGAGTTAACCGAAAATAATATGATTTAGCATTCATTTGATGATGCCCAGAAAAATACTTACATTTGTCAAAATACGTTTTAGAACTCCCTTGCGGGGGAGTTGGGCAATGTTCCCATTGCATATAGTCAAATATCGTTTTTGGACTACTTGCTTTATGTATGAAGTGGTGCCCATAATATTTATAGCAAAACATGTCACCATAATTCTTTTTAAACTGGTAAACATCTTAATTTTCATAGAGAGTATAATATTGTAATTCTGTCATCATTGAGTCAACTGTCTTCACATCCCAATCATCAGATACAATGCCTGGTATTACTATATCATTCATAGATAACTTCAGCACATACAGTATTTGAATTATTTCAGTGGGACCGTATATATCAAACATTACTTTATCCCACACAATCCCATCCGGAATTGGCACTGCAGAAATGTTCAGAAAGGACAAGTCTCTTCGAACCCTATGTGTTGAAAAATGTGGTTTCAAAACCTCCTCCACCTGTTCAACTGCTGATCTCTCAGGAAGAAAATTACCATGTATCAACAAAAAAAAGGTCATGACAAACAGAATCCAAAGAAAAAATGCTAACATGGTCAATAAAAGCCACAGATAGTTCCATGGAAAAACAAAATACGTGTCTTTGAGCCAACGCATCAGCTTACATGGACCTGACAGGTCAGTAGTCGAAGAGGCAAACGAGTTCGATAGACCATCGTTGTTGTCGGCAAAGTAACCAGAGGCAGTTCGTGCAAAAGGCGTTGCCGGAGTCAATGGAGGAGTTGGTGTTTCTCGCGGTGGGACACTGTAGATAGCACCATTCGTCACGTCTGTAGTCATGGTGACTTGATCAAATGTTTCTATGTTGGTTGTTGATAGTGGAACTAATGCGAGATCATCATCCACCCTCCCCAAGCTCGGAGAGGCAACAGTGTTGGTATATATAACTTGAACCAGAACTTCTTCTCCAGTAGTGAGAGGGATTTGGGAACTACTGGACGTTACTCTTGGTCTCCTTTGTAGAATCGGCCACATGTTGTAACTTGACATTGTCAAAAGAAACAAAGCGATTTTCTTTGCCACCTGACAACGGGGGTGGATTAACAGTTCTCGTTCCGTGTATCCTCAAAACAGGGACTGGTGCACGATAAGAAGGGCCAATTTCTTTTTTCACTGTGACCTTTTCACGCACAAGATCCCCAACCCTGGGAATCCAGCCGGTAGGTGTTACTGGCACATCCTTATTCCTGTGGAGGCGGCACTTTTGGAAGAGTTATCTTCACAGAACTGCTGTAATTCCTGTAAAACAGTGACACAATCATTTATGTCAAAAGGTGTTTCCGCAGCCTCCACACCAGGACCATCAAGATCCGGAACAAACATTTGTGTTCCGAACAGGCACTCATATGAATTACGACCCCCCAGGGACCTTCTAGGCAGGTTATTTAGTGCTCTCTGAACTCCATACAGGTGGGTTAGCCAACTACGACCCGTACCTAGGACTCTGGCTGTTAAGGATTGCTTTAAATCGCGGTTTAATCACTCCACAACAGAATTTCCCTCGGGATGAAATGGAGACGAGTACTGGAGCTGGACCCCCAATGAAGCCATGGTGTCCCTGAATGCCCTTGAGGCAAAAGCAGGGCCCTAGTCCGAATGGAATGCCGCAACTGCATATGTACCGACAAAGACTCGCAAATCTTTAATAACAGTCCGAGTGACAGCCGAGCGTTGTGGCCACACCCACACAAATCTGGAGCAAGAATCTACAGCGACTAGTATATATTTGTATGCACTATCCGACGTTAGTGGACCGCAATGATCCAAGTACACACATTGTAATGGTCTGTTGGATATTAAGAGGGGTGTCTGCGGTGGGCGTTTAGCTGTTGAAACTCTAATTTGTTGACAGATATCACAACAAAGGACATACTGCTTAGTCTCTTTATAGAGACCAGGCCACCAGTAACAGGCCTGTAATAGCAAAATTGTAGCTGCCATGCCAGCATGTGCAGATGCCACTCCCTCATGCACTGCTTTAATCAATTGTGGTCTTACATCTTTATTGGGGATGTCGCATACGCCTACGCTAGGAATCTTAACTTCAGCGTTCAGCATACTTCCCATGAAGTATTGATATTTATTTGGAAATCCTTTTGGATAAGGCGTGCCATCAACCGTAGCTTTTATGGCTGCCAGACTCTCTGTGTCTGGTTTGGAACTCGAACAAGTCACTGCAGCTACAGTGGCAACTGCCACTGCCGACTTTGCAGCTTCATCAGCCAAAGTATTTCCAGCAAAGTGCACTCCAACGCGCTGGGGTCCAAGTGTATGCACAACATGGACTTTGGGTAGAGTCTCTTTCAGTTCTGCTACCTTCCCCCACAGTAGTCTGTGTTTAATGGTTTTGCCTTTTGAATCTCTGAACCCATTCAAGCGCTAGTAATGTAGATATTCATTAAAAGACTGGACGCAATAATACGAATCACAAACAACCAGTGTAATCTGCGTCGGATGTGTATGTTCTAGTGCCATTAGTAAAGCTTTAAGCTCGGCCAATTGCACCGTACAATCCCCTAAGGTCTGTGTATAAGTATGTTGGGGGCAGAATTTCTCCCCCTGCATATAGCTGCTCACTACCACACATGCAGCAGAATATTGGTGTTTTGTTCCAATAGCTGGTTGCGCAGAGCCATCGGTGTACATGACTACTTGATATTGATCAATAGGCAACGTGTCAGCGGGAACTGGATATTCAACTTCATATTGTAGAAATTTCTGAGTTTGTAACTTTGTGTCAGAAATGTAGTCTACATCAGTGGCTGTTAAAGACGTAGCCCATTGTATCCATCTTGGATACAGTGCTTTGGCATTTGGAATGCTAGCTTTTGTAACAGCCTTGAGGGCCGGAATAGGAGAAATGACAATAATGCGATTTCCCTGGACAAGAGGTCTTTCTTTAATAACAGCCATCTGTACAGCAGTGAGTATTTTCTCTGTGGGTGCAAATCGTTGTTCAGCAGCAGAATACAAGTGTGACTTGTATCCAGTCGGGACTGTCTCACCTTCATTAAATGTGACATAAGTAAACCCAATGGGCCCAGCTATCACCCTGATGACCAAATGCGACTTATTGTCCCGTGTGTGTAGATGTTTCGCTGCTAGCATATCTGCTTGTAACTCCCGAAGAGTATGTGTATGTTCAATTGTCCAGAATTTGCTCAAAAAATCAGGACATATTAATTCATATAAAGGTTTTATGCGTGTAGCATAATCAGGAATGTATGTTCTGCCAAAATTTAGAAGCCCAATAATGATTGGAGTTTCTTAATCATATTTGATGGTTGCAATTGTGCACATTTTTCCAAGAATTGTGGTGCTAGGCTCTTACCTTCATTTGACAGCTCGTATCCCAGGAATATGACTCTGAGGAAGGCAATTTTCAATTTTTTGAAGTTAAATTGGTAGCCGATTTTGGCAAACCCTACAACAATGCGGGCTACCCATCTTAAATATTGTACCAACTCGTCATCCGTGAGATACATATCATCCACATATGACAATACTTCAGAGTCTAACTCGTGTAAAATAGCAGTCACACAAACTGCAAACAGTCCTGGGCTGTTCTTATACCCTTGAGGAAAACAACAGATTTTTTTCTGGGAGCCTAGCGCGCTGAAGCTTGTTAAGTCTCGCCTTTCAGGTGCTATATTCTGGCAGAAGAATCCATTTGAGATATCCAAAGTCATTTTATATTTTTTCCGCACAATGTTGCTCATTAGTGCAGCGCTATGTGAATTCTGTATAGCATATGTACATATATGTCCGTTCAAATGTCTGTAGTCTAAGAGTATTCTATAAGGATGGTCCGGTTTAGCAACAGGGAATATTCGATTATTCATCGGTGAGACACAGGGATCATTTACCCCCTGGTATTCTAATTGTGTAAGAATTTCTCTCTTTAGGAATTACATGATAAGGAGAATCCCTATCCCACCCTACGTGATTTCTATATAACGCAGGTGCCTGCGCGAGAGTTCTGGTTATTGCAGCTTTGCTATCTAAAATGCAGTAGTTTTATTAAATCAATCTTTAAAACATTAACTGCCTTTGTTATTTCTATATAAGACCGCATTGTGTATGAGAGAACCGGTTGTGACCTGAGTGACCACGACTTCCCTGGGAAGTACTAAGATGTCAGGCGCTCGGCTGCCCAATTGTCTCTTCCCTTAGGGAGAGATGAGGCACTGCTAGTTAGCTGGAGCAAAACCCAGATTTGGGGTGACAAGGGTCCTTCACCGTGGGTCAGACTTAGTGCCCCACACTGCGAACGATCTTGCCGCCCAAAAATCCAGTAGTCTCAGTAGGATAATAAGAGCCTACGCGACATGGCGCGCCAACGTTTGGTCTGGCTCTAATTTTCGGGTTTACTGGTATATCTCGGTTTCATATAATATAATGATCCCTCAGTTCCTTATGCGGAGACGTCCGTGGCACTGAGGATTTACGCCACCGCGGTATAGGTAATCCTAATTACAGCAGATGGTTGTTCAAGCTTGAACCTTAAAAGGATTAAGAACCCATCTTGGTGTCCCTTCTTTGAACTCTTGGTGCTTGCACATGGTCTTACGAACCAGGGGGGTCCAGTCACATTTGTGGTGGCCGCCCATGCAGCCTATAGAACAGAACTTTTTTACTCTTGGTTCACATTTCCAGCAGTTGATGGGAATACAAATAAATTTCACACATATACGATTGCGAACGCGCCTGGCCAGTACAGGGCGTACGCATATTTAGAGATACCTCTATCTTATCAAGAACATAATAATTGGCTTGATGGCGCCCTACCCCATACAATATTACCAGTAAGGTTAGGTCCACTGAGTAATGATGGTCCGACCTGGCCTTTATTGGCCACATATACACCACATCCTGCGGTTGCAAATATGCCGGTGGCTGAAGTTCGTCGTTTAAATACAGACTTAACGGCTAAATATAGACGCTTAGTACAATTTGTGATGCAGACACTAAATACAAACCCAGCGCGTGCTGCTCCAGCACAACAACATGCAGTAGCTCCAGGTATAAACCCGGCGACTGTACACTCTATCATGGGTAAGGTTCCAGCAAAACGGGAGGAGACTCCATTTTGGCTGGCGCAATAATTAATAAGCTGGAGGCGGTATTTCCCCATACGGGACCTCAGGACAAACATAGAATATGAACTATGTGTTTACCATTTGGCATGGTTCCCACAGTGGAACATTGTAATACATGGGGCACGGTGTTTGCCGCACTCTACACAACAGCACACAGTACACCAACATTGGCAAACCTACCGGAAGTGCTTAAACAGATTCAGGATGAATATGGGGCTGCCCCAGCCTTAGATTTGGGAATGCAACTGATGGGCAATTTTGCCACGGTTTCTTCAATAATACTAAGTAATCTTAAAGGGGAGGCAGTTGCACTAGCGGTGCGTATGCGTCTTCGTGACGTCCAGCAACTAGATCAGGAGCGGGAACTGCCTAAAATAATAGCGGAAACATATTCCAGTATCGGTCGAGATAGCCTAGGGGCTAGACCACAGAAACCACAGTTTCAAGGGAAAATTAGTAAAGATAATACTAAACAGCAACCTGAGGGTAATAAAAAGCACTGAGAGAAAAAACAACAGACACCTAAAAAAGAAAGGGGAGAATCTCCGAGAGCGGAGACCCCGCAGACTAGGTACAATCTCAGAAATAGGGATAACTTGAACACGCCTGATAGATATCAATACACTGATACACGCCAATCTCGTTCCTTTCAGGACTTATCGGAAAAGAGAAATGAGAGAGGTGGGCGGTCAGAGCGCAGAACAGAGTACGTGAAACCAAGACAGGAATCACAACGCTCTTCAGAGGTTTCTGTCAAGGAAGAGAAACCGATACAACAAAAACAACAGTTTAAAAAGAAAAAGGTGACGGCAGTCTCAATTAGACATGCCACACAGGAAGAGAGTTCTCTTGAAGAACAAGACGTGGGCACTAGCACTGTTAGACAGTGCAGCAGAGGTCACAATAGTTTGCCGGAATCTTCTAGAGCATCTGGATGTGAAAGCAACTGATGACTTTATACAAGTTGAAACAGCGGATATGCGTGTCTCTGAACCCGATAGGGTATATACAGTGACTTTACAATTAGAACGAGACATTGAACGCACTATAAACGCAATTTTTTGGGATCGTGTAGTCAAGGTATATGACATTTTGCTTGCTGAACAGGATTTGCCGCCTGACTTTGTTCGCACCTGCCCAGTTGGGGAGGAGGTTATGAAACCTTCATTCTCACCACTTGTCCCGGGGGAACTCGCAGAGTCCTATAGCATCAAGTGGGCTCTAGCACGAGCACCTGCCTTATATAGGAATCACGTAGGGTGGGATAGGGATTCTCCATATCATGTAATTCCGATTAAAGGTGAACCTCAGCCACAACCGACATATCCAATAAAACATGAAGCAAGGGCACCGGTGAGAGAAATACTTACGCAATTAGAATACCAGGGAGTAATTCAACCCTGTGTCTCACAGATTAATAATCCCTTATTCCCTGTAGCTAAACCGGGCCATTCATATAGAATAGACTTAGACTACAGACACTTGAACGGACATACACGTACATAGGCTATACAAAATTCACATAGCGCAGCACTAATGAACAACATTGTGCGGAAAAAGTACAAAACAACTTTAGATATCTCGAATGGTTTCTTCTGCCAGAATATAGCACCCGAAAGTAGGGTCCTCACAAGCTTTAGTGCGTTAGGCTGCCAGAAAAATTCTGTTGTTTGCCTCAGTATAAGAATAGCCCAGGACTGTTTGCGGCTCATGTGACTGAAATTTTACACGGGTTGGACCCTGAAGCATTGTCATATGTAGATGATATATATCCCACGGTTGACGAGTTACTACAACATTTAAGACGAGTTGCCCGCATTGTTGTTGGGTTTGCCAAAATTGGCTACAAATTTAACTTCAAAAAATAAAAAATTGCCTTCCTCAGCGTCATATTCCTGGGATATGAGCTGTCAAACGAAGGTAAGAGCCTAGCGCCACAATTTTTTGAAAAATGTGCACAATTGCAACCACCTAATACGATTAAGAAACTCCAATCATTGTTGGGCTTTCTAAATTTTGTCAGAACATACATTCCTGATTATGCTACACGCATAAAACCATTATACAAATTAATACGTCCTGATTTTTCAAGCAAATTCTGGACGATTGAGCATACACATACTCTTCGGGAGTTGCAAGCAGATCTCCTAGCGGCAAAACATTTACATACAAGGGACAATAAGACACATTTGGTCATCAGGGTAATAGCTGGAGCCATTGGGTTTACGTATGTCACCTTTAATGAAGGTGAGACAGTCCCGATTGGATACAAGTCTCACTTGTATTCAGCTGCTGAACAACGATTTGCACCAACGCAGAAAATTGTCACTGCTGTACAGATGGCTGTTATTAAAGAATGACCTCTTGCCCAGGGTAAACGCATTATAGTCGTTTCCCCTATTCCAGCCCTAGAGGCTGTTACAAAAGCGAGTGTTCCTAATGCGAAAGCACTGCACCCGCGATGGATACAATGGGCTACATCTTTAACAGCCACTGATGTAGATTACATTTTTGACCCTAAGTTACGGACTCAGGAATTTTTGCGATATGAAATTGAATATCCAGTTCCCGCTGACACGTTGCCTATTGATCACTATCAAGTAGTCATGTACACTGATGGTTCTGCGCAACCGGTGGTGGGGACAAAACACCAATATTCTGCTCCATGTGCAGTAGTGAGCGGCCGTATGGAGGGGGAGAAATTCTGCCCCCAACATACTTATACACAAACATTAGGGGACTATACGGCACAATTGGCTGAGCTGAAAGCTCTATTGATGGCACTAGAACATACGGATCCGACACAGTTTACACTGATTGTTTGTGATTCATATAATTGTGTCCAGTCTTTTAATGAATACCTACATTACTGGCGATTGAATGGGTTCAGAGATTCAAAGGGCAATACCATAAAACACAGACTACTGTGGGGGAAGGTAGCAGACCTGAAGGAGACGCTACCCAAAGTCCATGTTGTACATACTCTTGGACACCAGCGCGTTGGAATACAAGTTGCTGGGAATACTTTGGCTGATGAAGCCGCAAAGTCGGCAGTGGCAGTTGCCACTGTGGCCGCAGTTACTCGTTCGAGTTCCAAACCAGACACAGAGATTCTGGCTGCCATAAAAGCTATGGTTGATGGCACGCCTTATCCTTAAGGATTTCCTAATAAATATCAATACTTTATGTGAAGTATGCTGAATGCTGAGGTTAAAATGCCAGGCGTAGGCGTACGCGAGATCCCCAATAAAGTTGTAAGACCTCAATTGATTAATGCAGTGAATGAGGGGCTGGCATCTGCACATGCTGGCGTGGCAGCCACAATTTTGCTATTACAGGCCCGTTATTGGTGGCCTGGTCTCTATAAGGAGACTAAGCAGTATGTCCTTTGTTGCGACATCTGTCAACAAATTAAAGTTTCAACAGGTAAGCGTCCGCCGCAGACCCCCCTCTCAATATCAAACAGACTATTACAATGTGTGTACTTGAATCATTGCGGTCCACTCAAACCGTACTGTGCATACAAATATATACTAGTCGCTGTTGATTCTTGCTCCAGATTTGTGTGGGTATGGCCACAGTGCTCGGCTGACTCTCGAACTGTTATTAAAGATTTGCGTGTCTTTGTCGGTACATATGCAGTTTCGGCGTTCCATTCGGACGAGGGCCCTGCTTTTGCCTCAAGGGCATTCAGGGACACCATGGTTTCGTTGGGGGTCCAGCTCCAGTTCTCGTCTCCATTTCACCCCGAGGGAAATTCTGTTGTGGAGCGATTAAATTGTGATTTAAAGCAATCTTTAACAGCAAGAGTCTTAGGTATGGGTCGTAGTTGGCTAACCCACCTGTATGGAGTACAGAGAGCACTGAATAACTTGCCTAGAAGGTCCCTGGGGGGTCGTACTTTATATGAGTGCCTGTTCAGAACACAAATGTGTGTTCCGGATCTAGATGGTCCTGGTGTGGAGGCAGCGGAAACGCCTTTTGACATAAATGATCGTGTCACTGTTTTGCAGGAATTACAACAGTTCCGTGAAGATAACTCTTCTAAAAGTGCTGCCTCCACAGGAATTAAGGATGTGCCAGTAATGCCTACTGGTTGGATTCCCAGAGTTGGGGATCTTGGGCGTGAAAAGGTCGCAGTGAAAAAAGAATTTGGCCCTTCTTATCGAGCACCAGTCCCTGTGTTGGGGATACACGGAACAAGAACTGTTATTTTACCACCGTTGCCAGGTGCCAAAGAAAATCGCTTTGTTTCCATTGACAATGTCAAGTTACAACATGTGGCCGATTCTGCACAGTTGACCAAGAGGAACGTCCAGTAGTTCCCGAATCCCTCTTACTACTGGGGACGATATTCCGCTCCAAGTTATTTATACCAACACTGTTGCCTCTCCAGGCTTGGGGAGGGTGGAAGATGATCTTGCGATAGTTCCACTGACGACAAATAATTTGGAAACATTTGATCGAGTCACCATGACTGCTGATGTTGCGGGTGGTGTTATCTACAGTGTACCACCGCAAGAAATACCAACTCATCCATTGAATACGGCGGCACCTTTTACAAGAACTGCCTCTGGGTACTTTGCCAACAACAACAATGGTCTATCGGACTCATTTGCCTCTTCAACACCTGACCCAGGTCCACGTAAGCTGATTTATTGGCTTAAAGATCCGTATTTTGTTTTTCCTTGGAACTATCTGTGGCTCTTATTGACTATGATAGCATTTTTTCTCTGGATAGGGCTTGTCGTTTATTTTTTTCTGTTGATACATGGTCATTTTCTTCCTGAGAGATCAGAGGTTGAACAGGTGGAGGAGGTGTTGAAGCCACATTTTTCATCACATAAGGTTCGAAGAGACTTGTCTTTTGTGAACATTTCTGCAGTACCAATTCCGGATGGGATTGTGTGGGATAAAGTAATGTTTGATATAAACGGTCCCACTGAGATAATTCAAATATCGTATGTTCTAAAGTTATCAATGAATGATATCGTAATACCAGGCATTGTATCTGATGATTGGGATGTGAAGACAGTTGATTCCATGATGACTGAATTACAATACTATACTGTCTATGAGAATGAAGATGTTTACCAGTTTAAAGACAATTATGGTGACATGTTTTTCTATAATTATTATGGGCACCACTTTATACATAAAGCAAGTAGTCCGAAAAAGATATTTGACTATACGCAATGGGAGCATTGCCCAACTCCCCCCGCAAGGGAGTTCTAAAACATATTCTGACAAATTTGCCAAATTTTTCTGGGCATCATCAAATGAATGCTAAGTCATTTTATTTTAAGTTAACTCCGTCTAAAGATAAGCAAATGTTGTTGACTAATACGAAATTCATATACTCAGATTGTTTTGTTTCCCGACTGTCGATTGAAGGTTATGAATATTGGTCAAATAATGTTGATTTGAAAAGTGTTTGGGGAACAAAACATTGGCAGACACAGGGTAGAGAAACATTGTACATTGTTTAGAGCATGTCTCATTCCCGTCCAAATGATATTTTAAAAACGATACAGTACAACAGACTAGCTGTTTGGGCTTAGCAACAATTAGAGAATTGAACATGCCTAGTATACCTGTCCCTACAAAAATGAAGGATTGGCAGAAATATATAATTTCCACTTTTAGTGAACTTACAGACTGGGCCCAGAATGGTACATTTAACACTTCATTGTCACGTCCGGGCGGGTGGTTATTGTGGCCTACAGACACCAATGGGTGTCATCAACGTTTTGTCACCTCCTCGGGGGGTTTCAGGACGAGTTGGGCAGACCCTCGCTACAGATCACCTGAACATGCTGAAATTATTACTACATATAGCGTGGGAAAATTGTGTCAACAATGGTTAAAATCATCCTCGCTGGATGCAGTCAAGACACATCTCACTCTCTTGTCTAATAACACTGACTTGCAAGATTTTTTGTCAGGACCGAAGACACCATGTAGGAAGCGTTTCTTGTACGAAGTGTACAATGAAATATGGAAATTTTCCCAACAAGAGGCTGTGGCCCGGTTAAGGCAGATAGATCAGGAAAATTTGAAAAAGGCATTAGCTGTTGTGGATAATGGAATTCACACCCTGTCTGATCGAATATATACCATTGACAACATTGTTTCTTCTGCCATAGACATTATACGATCTGATGTCTTCTTTATATCATGGACAAAGTCAAACAAGGTCCATTATGCAGTTGGGTTGGACACTTCAGACACTGAAGCCGGGTCGCGTTCCGTGGCAGCACATCAGGGCCAGGGAGATATTTTTTTCCTTTAATTTGACACGACAATAACAACTGATGGCTAAGAAGGAGGCGACTTATGTCATGCTTAACATTGAAAAATTTGAAAAATTGCCTTTTACCGTGGCCGAGATTCCCTCAGCTGCGTGGTTGATACACGGGGTTATTAATCTGCCTATTTCTACCCTAAAATTCACTTCTTGTTTAAAACATGTTCGGGTAGGCAGATATAAAAAGCTGGGAGATAGTTATATACATGAGGTGTGGGAACTTCCCTTCTTGTACAAATGTCTCAATGGCATGAGAGAGTTTTTTTTTAGTGGTAGTGAATGCAAGACTTCAGTCAGCCATTCGATGATTTGTAAGCAGCTGTCCATGCACGGGGCATGTAATACCTCGGTTGCGAACCTGGCTTGCTATCTGAAGGGAGTTCCGGTCCCCTTGATTAAACGCACATATCAGCTGCTTTCAAACGGCAGCTACGTCCTCCTCAATATTGAAGACTGTTGTGGCATGCGGGCCTGAATAGTTTACGTTGTTTCGGTCACCAAGGTCGTTACTTGCTGCGGGAATGTGTTGTTCCACCCACTAAATTAAGGGAGGTAGCAGATATCTGGCCTCACATTGCTACTTCCAAGGTGAATTTTGACAAGTTAAGTAGACTAAAGGCTTTATTGTTTCAAAAGCATGTGGCCCTTACGTCTGCGCACGAGACCCATGCACTTCAGGTGGCAAGGTCATCAGCAGAAATACAGTCCCTGTTAAATACCAACTTTCCGAGCCACTTTGGTGAACTCGTGGGATGTATATTTGATGCGTCCAGCACAGCTGGATTGGCACGTTTTTTCAAAGCCGTTGGTGTTGTTTTCATTCACACCTTCTCTTCCATATTCGGTTTAATACCTTTGGCTATTCATTCAATTTTAGGAAGCATTTTTGGGGGCTTTTCGATCACTTTGGCTTTATTAGCCGGCATTTTGCTGTTGCTGTTGTTTTTCCGCAATGGCTGTCCCGCCGCAACAAGCACGAATGAGGGCGCTCCCATCAGCGTAGCTGTGTCATGAACACATGATGCAGCACTTCGGAGCAACACTCCTGGGACATTTGGAGTGTGACTGGTCTCTGTCATTCAGACTGGTTTTGGATTATGTGCAGCCCGTGTTTCAGTGCCGTTGGTGCTCTTTTGAACATGCACTAGACGTCTGTCTCTCACAGCAACGTCCCCCAGTGGTTGATGCTGATCTGTTATGTTACCGATGAGGGCTCATTCCCAGACATGCACGCTGGGGCTGCGTTTGCTTCATGAGGCTGATTACAAAATACCTTTCCTGGAGGAAGTTGATATTAACCTGTTCACAGGCCCTGCACGGGATGCTGCCTTGGTTGATTGTGAGGCTTTGGAACACACCTGCTCCTTAATAGTCTTTGGCGGGGATTTTCTAGTCTTGTCATCTGCCGAAATGGAGACCCTCTTGCTTTCAATGACCACCGTTTGAATTTGATTTGGTCTAAATTGACACTGTTATATGAATTTGGCTCTTAGCCGCATGCTTACTTTTAAATTTAGGATTATTGTGCTTTGGTGTCCTCTTGACTTGTTGAAATTATATAAGGTTTTAGTTCCTTTTATTTCAACATAGGGCATTTTTTAGGCTTAGATTTAAACCACTTTCTACCGACAAGTGGAGGGTGTACTGTAGCCATTTTTAATATAGGGGATGATTCTGACCCCGGCGGTCCTTGACCGCCGGGGCCAGGGTCGGCGGGAGCACCGCCAACTGGCTGGCGGTGCCCCGCAGGGCATTCTGACCGTGGCGGTTTGGCCGCGGTCAGATGCGGAAAACCGGCGGGCTCCCGCCGGTTTTCCGCTGCCCTGGGAATCCCCCATGGCGGCGCAGCTTGCTGCGCCGCCATGGGGGATTCTGACAGCCCATACCGCCATCCTGTTCCTGGCGGTTCTCCCGCCAGGAACAGGATGGTGGTATGGGTTGTCGTGGGGCCCCTGGGGGCCCCTGCAGTGCCCATGCCAATGGCATGGGCACTGCAGGGGCCCCCGTAAGAGGGCCCCACTTTGTATTTCAGTGTCTGCATTGCAGACACTGAAATACGCCACGGGTGCCACTGCACCCGTCGCACCTTCCCACTCCGCCGGCTCAATTCTGAGCCGGCGTCCTCGTGGGAAGGGTCTTTTGCACTGGGCTGGCGGGCGGCCTTTTGGCGGTCGCCCGCCAGCCCAGTGCAAAAGCCAAAATACCCTCAGCGGTCTTTCGACTGCGGAGCGGTATTTTGGAGGGGGGAAGTCTGGCGGGCGGCCTCCGCCGCCCGCCAGACTCAGAATGACCCCCATAGCCTTTGCGCGTTTGCTTAAAGCATTAGGCCTCTGTGCACTTTGCCCTAAATGCTTTTTTTTTCAGCCTCGCACTGTTCTTTTTCAATAACCAGTTTCATGGTCTTGTTTTATTTTCTTATGTCACACTGTTTAGCTTACTTCAGCACCAGAGTTCTCAAACAATACATTCTTGCTCGCTCTGTGCTTCAAGGATACAGTCTGGTACATTGCCGATAGATGTGGTAGGAGTTTAGTCTTTAGGGTTTATAGAAAGTACACATTCTTACGTAGGGACGTTTCTTAGAACATCAGCGTGTTAATTATAAAAACACTTCCTAGTACTGGTACACGTAAGAAGGAGATTCCGACCAGGAAACCTCAACTAGACGCTGACTGCCCTGTTGCAGATGCTGATCCAGATCACAGGCCATTGCTCAGGTATGAGGGTTGATGTCCTCCCGGGGGAAGCTGAAAGGCAGGCTTAGAGCTTAACATGCTGTGCTCAAAATAGAACTTAGAAGAGAGAACGTAATCTATTAGCACTATGATAGCGTTATTCCTATGTTTCACTCTCCTCGTTACTATTTCAATCCTACTGTGTTGTATGGTCCTGGTTATTGCGGCTCATGCCTTGCTATCTAAAATGCAGTCGTTTTATTAAACCAATCTTTAAAACTCACACTGCCTTTGTCATTTGTATATGAGACCACACTGTGTATGAGAGAACTGGTTAGGATCTGGATGACCACGACTTCCCTGGGAAGCACTAAGATGTGATGCGCTCATCTGCCCAATTATCTCTTCCCTCTGGGAGAGATGAGGCACTGCTAGTTAGCTGGAGCAAAACCGGATTGGGGGTGACAAGGGTCCTTCGACGTGGGTTAGACTTAGTCCTCCACACTGTGAACGATCCTGCCACCCAAAAATCCAGTAGTCTCATTAGGATAATGAGAGCCTACGCGACAGTGGGAGGACAGCTGTGCCCTGTTTTCCATGGCCATGGAAACAGGCTTCCGCATCCTAACCCTCCCGTCTGCTTCAGACATGGTCGCTTCTGGATCAGTGCACCGTTCTGGGTTAGTCCAGGACCATATGCTCTGTCCCTAAATATACTGTTTTGTGAATTATACTGTTGTATGTTGGTGTCATATCTGTTGTTCTATCGTCGATTGCACTCATGACAATGATTTGTTTTATGAAAAAAAATATGTGTGTGTATATATATATATATATATATATATATATAGATATATAGTAGATTTAACACAATGACTCTGCGAATGTTCAAATTAGTTTTTGTTTACCACTATGATTGCTTCCATTATGTATCATCCCTTTCTTTTCCAGGGTTTGGATGCCTGTTCTTTGTTTACTTATCATTTTTTGGGCTATTTTTGGTACTACTAGGGGTCCTTGGAGGGGGCTCCTATTTAAGTTCCTTCCCATTTTTTCTCTGTGTCATCATGGAGCATAGGAAGAGCTCCACTAAGTGCCACCACTGTTCCAGAGATCAGGAGGGGAGAGCACCCTCGGGTGGAGAGTGTTTTTCAGGGATCTAATGACTTTGGCCTTTCAGAGGATCAGTTTCAGCATCTCCTGACCTCCCTTTCTGATACCCTTTTGGGATCTGCTACTTCAGGTGATGCCCGTTATTCTCCCTCCTCTCCCAATTCTCCTGTCTCCTCTTTGGTGGCATCAGATTACGGTGAAGAGGTTGTTTCTCCAGTAGCGGAAACGCTGCCTCGCACCAAATTTCTTCAAAAGGTGGATTTTTTGGCCCTGTTTTGTTTTCTGGGGGATAACTTGGGTATGATGTTCCTGGTACATGTCTTTTTTAACAGTTTAACAGTTTTGTCAACAGTTTCATTCTTGCCCTCCTACTTCATTGGCTGTTAACAGGGAGGTGTTTGATCTTCTCCTCCGGGAATGGAAGGATCCAGAAAAGGCAGACCTTCCTAGGTTCTTGACCCGCCTTTATCCTCTGGCCAAGGGTAATGTTGGGTTCCCCTTTTCTCTGACGAGTGATCCCCTTCTTGCTCATTCGGCGCGAAGACCGTATATTATGTCTGAGGAACTTCCTATTTCAGACTTTGTGGACCATAGTGTGGAGGCCTCTTTGAAGAAGTCCTTTTCAGAACTGCACCTTGCTCTTAGGGTGGCAATTTATGCTGTTGATGCCTCTCAATCCTTGGTGAAAGACGTTCATTCTCTAACCCTGGCTCTCTCGGAAGGTGTTGAATGTTCCTGCTTGTTTGCTAAAATGGAGACTCAGGCCAAGTTTTTGGCAAATGTGTCTTGTGACATATTGAAGGCCTCTGCTTCAGCCATGGCTTCTTCTGTTTTGGCACACCGCCATGTGTATCTTCGTGATTGGAAGGTGGACTCTGCTCATAAGTCTGGGTTGTTGCATATGCCCTTCACTGGCAGCCACCTGCTTGGTGCTGATTTGGAACATATGCTTCATTAATCTTTAAAAAATCAAAAGCATGCCCAGCTGTTTCCTTTTGACCCTTAGGGTGAGCCTTCAAGGAGGGTTCCTTCTAGGAAATGTTCTCAGTGGTTTTTCTGGGTGCATTTTCTCCAAAGTCAAGCGGTCTTCTTCTTTTCCTGCTCACCCTTTATCCAAGCCTAAGCCTAATCAGCAACCAACGCCTGTTCAGAGCTCCTGACTATTCTTTCATTTCAGTGGGGGGTCATCTGGCAGTTTTTCCTCCTACTTGGCAAAGTCATATTTCAGTGCTTATATTTCAGATAATATCCGATGGCTACTTCCTGGAATTCAAAAGCATTCCTCCTCCTTAAGGTACTGTGGAATCCCTCGCCGGTGCTGCTGGCCTACCAGTTCTTTTTCAGGAAATTGCCACTCTTGTAGACAAGTGTGCTGTGGTTCTTGTCCCACTGGGGCAACAGGGGAAGAGTTTTACTCTCTGGTTTTCCTGTTTCCAAAGTCTGCTGGAAAGATTCGGCTCATCTTCCATCTCAGGTGTCAGAGCTCCTTTCTGCGGAAGCCAATGTTAAAGATGGACACATGAAAACGCATTATCCCACTGATTCATCCAGGCGAATAGCTTGCCTCCTTGCACTTAAGGGATGAGTATCTTTACATTCCGATTGCTTTTTCGAATCAGAAGTTTCTCTGGTTTTGTGTGAACGGGCCCATTGGCAGATCCGGGTCCTTCCCTTTGGCCTGGCTACCTCTCCCAGGGAGTTCACCAAGTTCATGGCTCTCTGGTGTCTCATCTTCATGGACTTGAGGTGATGGTTCATACCTATCTGGACAATTGGATTCTGCAACACCCCCTTCTGTCTGTGCTTCTGTCCCAGATTTTGCTGGTATGTAAGACTCTGGAGATCTTTGGCCTCCTAGCAAATTGGGAGAAGTCCCATCTGATCCTGTCACAAGATCTTCCGTTCATCGGGGCTCAATTCCAGACAGCCCTGGGCAGAGTCACTCTTCCAGTGGACCACTGGATCTTCCGGTAGTCTCTGGGTCAGAAAAGGACAGCAACGACTCAAGAGTAGCTTTGTCTTCAAGGTCATATGGTATATAGTATTTACTTTTCATGTAATTGCTTCTCTTGAGTGTTCTTTTCTGTGGGCCTGTTTCATGTTTCCTTTCTTTCCGGCATCCTGCATCTTTGTCGTCCCTTGGGCTCATCTGCACCTTGGTCCACTGGTGCTGCATCTGCTATGTTATTGGTCCCCGAATCTTCAGTCCTTGGACTCTCTGGTTCCTGTGGCTCCTGCGTTTGGAACTTGCTCCAATGATGGCTCAGTCCCACCAATTTGGATAGGAAGTTTCCTCTGGCTACCCCAGCCAAGAGTGATCACTACTGATGTGAGAAGTATGAGGTGGGGTGCCACTTTGGATGATCTGTCAGTTCAGGGATGATGGTCCGCTTGGGAGAGCAGGCTCTCATCAAATTGGAGGGTGCTGAAAGCAGTCTCTCTGTCTCTGTTACATTTTTTCCCCTTGATCAAGGATCAGGTGGTGATTGTCCAGAAGGACAACCCTGTAGCCAAGTCTCACATAAACAGGCAGTCAGGCATAGGGTCCCGCTCTTTGGCCTCTCTGGCATTTCAAATGTTGGGGAGAATCCCATCTTCTCTCTCTGTCAGCAGCATTTATTTGAGGAAAGGACAACTTTCTAGCCGACAAACTCAGCAGAGTTTTACCTTCTTCCCTCGAAATTTGACTGGCCCCTTCCGTTTTCTCTCACCTTTGCCACAGGTTTGGCACTCCTGTAGTGGACCTGTTTGCTTCAGAAGAGAACTGCCTCCTTCCACATTTCCTCTCCTGTTCTCCAGAACCGGGATCTTGGGGGGTACATGCTCTGTCCCTTCCATGGCCTCCAGTTCTCCTGTATGCCTTCCCTGTGTTTCCTCTCCTGCCCAAACTCTTGGCCAGACTGCGAAAGGAGCGAGTATATCTGATTCTGGGGGTGCATTTTTGGCCTCGGATGGGGTGGTTTCCTCTGTTGAGGTTGATGCAACTGCACCGGAGTGGGTTCTCCCTTTCCATCCATGTCCCCTGTGGTACCCACGCTTTCCACCTGCCACTTGTCAAAGACTGCATCTGACAGGTTGGCTCTTGAAAGGAGGGGTTTGAGATTGCAGGGTCTTTAATCTCTAGTGGCCGCTTCCATTTAACAATTCTGTAATGGGTCTACTCGGAAGGCCTATCCTCATCATTGACCTTCTTTTGTTCACTGGTGTGAGAATAGGTAGTTGGATCCTGTTTCCTGTCCCACCTCTGATGTTCTTCAATTCCTACAGGACGGTTTTCAGAAAGGTCTGGAGGTTGCTACTTTAAGAGTTCAGTGGGCTGCTATTAGGGCACTTCATTCTTCTTTTGATGTGCCTGAGTCACTGCTTTCGGTTCCCAGCTTCTAAAGGGTTTTTCCCTGTTACAGCCCCGTGTTTGTTCTGTAGTTTGTGCTTGTGATCTGCTGCTCATCCTTCAGGCCCTTCAGACTGCACCTTTTGAGCCCCTGGAAGTTGTGGGTTTGAAATTCCTTTCTTTGAAGCTGTGCTTCTTGGTGCCCTTCACCTCAGCTCATCATTTGGGTGAGATTGCCTCTTTGTCTATCCGGCACCCCTATTTACAATTGCTCTCTTATAGGCTTGCTTTGCGGTTAGGTCCGGGCTTTCTTCCTAAAATGGTTTATTTTTTTCACCAGCACCAGGATATTATGCTGCCCTCCTTTTATCCAGAGCCTGCTAGTCCTGAGGAGGAATGCTTGAATATCTAAGATGTTATGCGGTCTATGTCTGTTTATCTCGCACGCACTAGGGAGAGCCTTTTTGTGAAATTTTGAGTCTTTCGTCACGGTCTCAAAGCTTCTACACCCACTTTGAGTTGCTGGATCCTCTCCTTCATTTCACTGCCCTATGTTTCTCATAATATTGCTGTGTCAGATGGGGTCCAGAGAAGCTCCACAAGGAGCATTGCGGCTTCTTGGACTGAAGCTCAAGGTGTTTCTACTCCAGACATTTGTCAAGCAGTCACATGGGCTACTCCCTCTACCTGTGTTTCACATTACACAGAGTTTCATAAAAACCCTGCAAGATTCAGTGGAGTTCTGCAGGCGGGTGGAATCTGGCCCGTCATTCTGCTTGTGCTGATTTTTTCCACCAGTGGCTTCTCTTGAGCTATAAAATCAGAATGCGGAGTGCCAGAGGGCACTGTTGATTTTTGCTGCTCTAGTAGATTTTCTACTCTAATGGCAGAAATCTCAAAACAAACGGTTGTGACTCATGCTAGGGGACCAAAATTCATGCTTATGCTTGCCAACTTAATGTTGCCGAGCTGCATGTGCCCTAAGGTAATTATAAGGTAACTTTGCCATGCAGTATTTTTTGTCAAAAATATTACTGCAAATATTACACTGATATTATAAATTATGTTATCAAAGATGTCAAGAGTACCGTAATTTATGGGGTAATTATCAATGCATAGCAAGGGTGAGAGTTATATTTACCTTAGGGCACGAGTTATTGTTACTTGAGGTAACTTTTCATGCAATTCTTACTATAACTGGTGAATTTCTATGGTTTTGTACATTTAAAATGTAGCCTAACTATAATGTACCTGTGACCTTTAGTTTTCCAGTGAGTTTTGATGGATTTTTTAACGTATAGTAATTTTCATGACGTTATGTTAATCCACCACCGCCGCTCACCTATGAGGGCCGACCCCTTATAAGTACCCAACCTTGCCCATGCACGTCCTTCGCCCATCTGCAGCGGAGATTGCCCGCAATACCTGGCATGCAGCCAGACCCTGCGGCCAACCCACCTAACCACCCAACCCCATGCTGTGATTGGCCCTATCGCCATGCACGGCAGGAGTAGGCCGCATTCTCTTTGGATGTGAGAATAGGTGTGAGAGAGTGTATCTGGGGGTGAGAGTGGCTGTGAGAATGTCCGTCTGGGTGTGAGAGTGCATACATCAGTTTTTTTAGTGGAGAGTCAGTTTTTGCATGGGTCTGTGAGTGGGTGCATGAGGGTGTCAGTGGGTCTGTGAGTGGGTGTGTAATAGTCAATGAGTCTGTGAGTGGGTGAGCAACTGTCTGAGTTGGTCTGGGAGTGGGTGAGTGAGGGTCTGAGTGTGGCTTTGAGTGGATGCACGACGGTCTGGGTGGGTCTGTGAGTGAGTGTGTAAGTGTCTGAGTGGGTGTGTGAGTGGGAGAAAGAGACTGAAAGAGAGAGAGAGAGAGAAAGAGAGAGTGAGAGGGATAGAGATAGAGAGTTTTACAGGCTTTGATGTTTGATGTACTTTCTGATATGATATTTCTGCACAATTTGAAATGAAAAATGTGTTTGTCATTTAAAAACAGTAAGATCACCTTTCAGTATGAGTCTTAAACATTTACACTTCCAAAAAAAAATAAAGGCAAGAAGCCACTCTGGCTGGACCTGAAACCTTCACATTTGAGCTATTTAAAAAAAATATATGTTTTAGCCCTTTATGGCCCTCAAAGGCTCCCCAACGGTCCCTGCAGATTTGTTTTGTTTTATAATGTGCCTTTTATGGGCTATTTGGGACTGCTCGGGATGCCTCAAGGCGTCCCCCACAGTCCCTGACTATTCTTCTTATTTATTTTATTACATACCCTTTACAGACTATATGGGACCGCAGTCGGAGTCCCAAGGTCTCCCCCACAGTCCCATTGCTCCAGCAACCAAGGAGTTGCTTTAAGTAGCAGCTCCCTGGTTGCTGAAGCAAAGCTTTGATCTATGTTCCCTGCAGGCACATCTGTGTGCAGGGAACAGAGTTGAAAACTTTGGTTTCTGGAAAGTGAAGTGTTTGCTGTGACTTGGCTGCAGCTGTCAAAGCTGTAACCAAGCCACTGCAAGCAGCTATTCTCCGGGGGTAGGCACCCCTGGACATAGCAGGAGCCTGCCTTGGGGTGAGGCAGTCACCAGGGCCATCATTGGATCTTTGAGGGGAGCTGCTTGCCCCCCCCAACAAGTAGAGCCCCAGGGAGGGGGTGGTCCCCAGGGCTACAGGGGGTTCGAAACGATTCCCCTTCCCTTTTTTTAATCAGTGCTCCAGGGAAATGGTGGTCCCTGAGGCAGCAGGAGCCATATGCCCCCCCATCAAATACTAACAAAGCCCCTGGGAGGTAGAGGTCCCTGGGAGAGGCTGGCCAGCCCCCCTATTTAATTCATGAAGCCCCGGGAAGGTGGCAGTCAATGGTTCAGCGGGGGGCCAGATCCCCCCACTTGTAATTTTATTAAAGCCCTGGGGAGGTGGCGGTCCCCTGAACTATGGGGGAGGCCAATGGGCCTCTTCCAAACCAGTGATTAATTTGACCTTAGGGAGTGGTGGTCCCTAGGGCGCTGTGGGACCCCTGCACATGTTATGCTTTGCCCCAGGAAGGTGATTCCCCCGCAATCTAATAAAAAAAATGCCCCCAGGACTTCACCCACCGGGGGCTTAAAAAATACAAAGCTCAGGAGCCTGCGCTTCTTTTTAAAACATTTTTTGCTGGATTCGTAGATCTGCCACGAGTCAAATAAAAAAAAATGTTTTTTAGCCCAGGAGGGTGGGGGGGTCTCTCTGGGACCCCACCATCAGAGCTAAGGGGTCACCCCTGGCCCTCTGCACCCTAGTCCCTTTTCTTTTATTTTACATTTTTTTCTGGGTCTCATCTGCCGAGTCTCAAGATGGCTGCCGTCACTTCCTGGTTGAAGTGTTGACAGCCAATCAGATTTCAGCACAAGATTGGAAGCAGGTGCAAATCTTTTGCATCCCTATATATACATATTTGTTTTCCCCTTAATTTCTCGAAAACTCCTGAATGGATTCAAAGTAAAAAACGCTTTTTATATAGAAACTAGGTCCCTGATTACAACTACGGCAGATGGGATACTCCATCACAAATGTGACAAGATATCCCGTCCACCGTATTCAAAGTTCCATTACATCCTATGGAACTGGTAAAATAGCAGGCGTGATTTCCGTCACATTTGTAACAGAGTATCCTATCGACTAACATCAAAATCAGTCCCTAGGTCCTTACTATAACTACCTAGTGGTGACCGCCATTAGGTAATATGAATAAATATATATATATATATATATATATATATATATATATATATATATCCATCAATATATATATGTCCATCAACATTCCCAAAAGGAACAAGCAGCTCGGAGCACGTGGCATTTTGGATTGTATATATATACATATATATACATAAAAAACAAGATTCTCTCTCTGTTTTAGCAAGAGAAAACCGCACTCTGTTGTTGTGCCAAAAATACCTTAACTTTTAATACATTAGTGAGATCATAAACAAACAAACAGGAATCCCCTGACGCGTTTCGGTCTCACCAGACCTTGTTCACAGGTCTGGTGACAGAGAAAAGAAATTGCGTCAACTAGAATCCAGACATATACTTGTTATCCGATCTCTCACCCCGCTAGGTTTAAATCAGGATGAGGAGTTATTTGTACACCTATAAGGGTTGTCATAGCTCATAAGATGTTGCCATTCATTTATTTTATGTCATTTCCACCAATTGATAAGATGCTTTCTTTCCCGTTGTCATTTGTCAGATAGACATACAATTTTGGTGCTATCAATATAAATTGACTGAAGGAATAATACCCAAACATTAATTTTCTTACATCAGAGGTGCAGGATTTAGCGAGGGCCTTGTTTAAAAGAAACTTTGGGGATTGTGCTATTGTAGGTAACATGCAATACATGAATATGAATCCAATGTGAATATAAATTAAAAACTAATGAGGGCCCCTATATTTTGTTAACACACCTCAGAAACTGTTTTGAAGTCTCCATTAGTCGCTGAAACAAGATTTTATGACATTATTTAAAAATAATTTGATTCAATGAAATGCTATAAACTACATATACCAGAATGCAATGTGGAACTCAGTGAAAAACACCTTGGATTGTAGTCAAAACACTGTTACAATTTGGTAAATATGTATATACGACAACGTTTAATTTTTCTTTGTTAAAGTATATATATTTAGTGATGTTATGGAGTAACCCTTGATAAGTGGTGTAACTTGAGTATTTTTTCTGTTACTTTGGAGTACTTTATTTAAAGCGGCGAAATTAGCACACAGGAAACACCTGTGAACAAGGTCTGGTGAGACCGAAACGCGTCAGGGGATTCCTGTTTGTTTGTTTATGATCTCACTAATGTATTAAAAGTTAAGGTATTTTTGGCACAACGACAGAGTGCGGTTTTCTCTTGCTAAAACAGAAAGAGAATCTTGTTTTTTGAAAATATGGTTGTCCTGCCTCAAACCAGCACCACCGGAGAATTAAGTGCGCTGTAACGCGCAGATCAGGACATCTTTTCTTTCATATATATATACATATATATATACATATGTGTATATATATATATATATATATATATATATATATATATATATATATATATATATATATATATATATATATATCCAACAGCAACAATTGACAAACAATTGATTTGTTTGCACTCCAGGAGAGTTTAATTGCTTCTATTCAAGAAAAATATAAAAAGACACCACCAACGCGTTTCAAACTCTCAGTCTTGATCACAGTTTTTTTTCTTGAACAGAAGCAATTAAACTCTCCTGGAGTGCAAACAAATCAATTGGTGTTGGAGATTGTGGAGGAATGGTCCTTTCCTCACGTTTGCACCCGTGAAACCTGCGTGCCATAAGGTGGACCTTTGGATGGTGTAAATATATATATATGTGTATACAGTATACATATATATATATATATATATATATATATATATATATATATATGTGTATATGTGTATATATATATATATATATATATATATATATATATATATATGTTGATTACAGTCTGTTTCACATGATGGAAATGTATATTTAGAGATGTTTCTGAGTGTCTTTCCTAATGGTATTAGTTTGAAGGCACATTTAACATATATTACAGGTATTCTCATTGACCTCTTGTTAACCACTCCGTCCTAACTGTACTTTGCACAGATATTGTTTCATTTGTAAAATAAAATCTAGTGGAGCTGCTGTGGGAGTTTGTGAAGCCTATTTAGTAAACAAACAAACAAATGGATAAAGAAATAAACAAATGTTAGTCCAATTTACAAAAAGTAAAACAAAAGATGGTGTAAAACCATGTCTGTGAATAATTTATTAGCTGAGCAAAGAAATGAATGATGCTAACTCTTTCCACATTAATTTAACCAGGTCTTTAAATTATAATAAACAACTCTGCTCATTTAATTTAACATGAATACAACAAGTTTATCAAAATGGGTGTGGTTACATACAGGCTGGCAAGTTCTAGCCAAATGCATGATGGTACTTGTAGTCATAAACAGTCTTTACTCACTGTAGGTAAGTGGTTGCGTGTATGTTCAAGCACAGTCCAGTTCTTGGTAACTCTTGGCATGTTTAATATTTCCATGTTTATCAGAAGGTTGAGTTTCAGTGAGGAACATGTCTTGTTGATGTATTATTCAATAAGAGATGTCAGCAGAGCTCCCAGGTACCATCTCCAGGCTCCAGAAACAATATCAGAGCTCTCCTAATGAGCGGGAACCTGCTGTATTATTCAAAGTGGGAGGGTGTGAGAAGTGAGTTGTTGGTTGACTGGGGTGTGGGCCCTGACCAAGCAGCAGCCACATTACTTTGCAGGATGAACCACAAAAAGTCACTAAAATGCCTATTCTTAACCCTTGGTAGCTTTGCACAAAAAACACAGTCAGGCTTAAATTAGATTCAATGTGTTGTTGTGTAGCCATTTTAATTACAGCTTCATACACGTTATTTTAGCATACTAGGCCTGCAGCAGTGCTCTTTGACCTAGATATATTTTATTCAACTTCATTTTATTATTGTTACAATAGCCACTTTTACGGTCTTGTTTTATTTCTTTCTAATTAACTGTTTTTGCCTAGTCCAGCACTCTGTTCTCAAACAAAACATTCTTGCTCACTCTGTGCTTCTTCCAAGGCGGTTAGATAGGTTGCCGGTGAACGTGGTACAAGTTTTGTCTCTGACATTCATAGAAAAACACACATCCTTACGTAGGGACGTTTTCTCAGAACATCAGCTGTCTTATTATAAAAACACATCCTTGTCCCTTACACGTTAGAGGGAGATTTCAGCCAGAGAACCACAAATGTATGCTGATTGCTGAATGCTTCGCTACAGCTGCATATGCAGGATTCAGGCCTTTGCTCAGGTATGGGGGATGATGTCTTCCCAGGTGAACCTGAAGGGCAGAATTAGAGCTTAGCACGCTGTTCTCTATTATAGCCTAGGTAGGGATTAGTCTATTGACTCTAGTGACAATATGTTAGCGTTATTTCTATGTGTTACTCTCCTTGTCACAATTTTAATCTTGTCATGCTGTATCGTCCTGGTTATTGCAGCCCATGCTTTGCTATCTGAGATGCAGTTGCTTCATTAAACCATTATTGGAACATATACTGCTTCTGTTTGTCATTGTGTATGTGAGACTAATGTAAACGAGAGAAACGGATGAGACCTGAGTGACCACGGTTTCCCTGAGAAATCAGTTATGTCATGCGCTCAACTGCCAAATCATCCCGCCCTTGGGTGGAGATGAGGCACTGCTAGTTAGCAAGAGCAGAACCCGGATTGGAGCAACAGGTGTCACCTGTAGTGGGTCAGGCTCAGTCTCCCAGGCAATTCTGCTGCTCGAAATCCAGTAGTCTCATTAGGATAATGAGAGCCTACGCGAGAGTGTAAAGTATTTATGCAACATACAAACAGTAACAAAGTGAAAACACAACACCAGAAAAATCCCAAGCCAATTTAGAAAAATAGGGTGATTATAATACATTATTTGACACCAAAACAAAAAATTCGATCAGTAGATCTGGAGTCCTGAATTGGTAAACTTTAAAGCACCAAACACAGATAACTGGCCGCATTTTAGCACCACAACCAAAAGTCAATTAGTGGATGAAGACCTCTTGGGGGTTCAGAACTCACTCAGGATAGGTCCAGGTGCGGGTTCAAGATGGTGGGAGCCTGGTACGTCCTGTGGCTCTGGACATGACGTCAGCAAACTAGCCCTTGGTGTCACTTCTGGTAGTCCTAGGTACAGGTATATGAGCAGGGCTCGACAGCAGGGATGGCCGCAGATGGAGCAAGTCAGGCTCCAGCCAGCAAAGCAGCTCTTCCAGGTATAACAGCAGTCTGGCAGAGTGCACAGCAGACACTCTGATAGGACTTAATTTACAGGCCCTAGGTATATGGTGTACCATTCTACAAAGGACGTAGAAGTAAATTAAATATGTCATTGGGAATAAGTCAATTTGACCATGTTTTATGGAGAGAGCACTAGCACCGGTTGGCAGTGGTGCAGTGCACAGATTCCCAGGGTCAACAGGCAAAAATCCAGCAAAAAGTAGGAAAAGGAAGGCAAAACATTTGGCGTGACTCTGGAGGGAGGGCCATTGTCAACAGTGAGGTTGCACACCAGCTAGTAAGACTGTCCCAATTCTCTCCAAATGTAGTTAAAAATAGTCTTCACTCACTTTAGATAAGTTGTTGCTTGCATGTTTAAGCACAGCAAAGTGATTGGTAACACTTGACCCATATTTCATATTTCCATAATTATCAGAAGGGTAAGTCTTGGTAGGGGGTTGTCTTGCTGTTGTATTATCCATGGATAAGTGCCAGCACAGCTACCAAATGCTAACTCCAGGCTTCAGAAACCAAAGAACAAGCTCGGCCAATGAACAGGAAAATCCTGCAATTAATCAAAGAAAGTGAGCTTTTACACTGGCTGGCATTACCACCATAGTTTCCCTCAAGTGCAGTTTATTACATGTCGTCACAAATAATCTGTACTCATTGTAGATAAATAGTTGCTTGCATGTTAAAGTACTGCCCAGTGTTGGTTACCCTTGACACACCAAGTCTTGCTGCTTTATTATTTATGGTTTGACTCCCAGATTCTAAATCCAAATTTCAATGGATCACAGACTGTGATTTGGCCACTCTGAAGTCCAGCAAAAGCCACAAGAAGTAGACTGCAAAGAATCTGCTGTGTGGAATAGTTTAGAATGACCAAATTACTCCTGCAAGCAACTCGAGCACAGATGGAGACAAAGCAACAGCAGCATGGACAAGACCACCTACAAGTCTGTCCTCAGACTCCATTATCAGCAGATCAGAGTCATCAAATGCTCTGCAATCACAGAGACTATCAAAGGTGGCACCAACAGCACAAAGGACATCTTCACAATTGACACAAATGTTTACTTCCCAGCAGCAAGCTCCACTAACCTCACCCACTCTCAAGACCTCTTCGACAAGCTGTCCATATTGTTCTGCAACAAAATCACTAGTATCTATTGCAACTTCGAGCCCCAACAAGAACCCTTTGCCCTCGCTAATCTTCTGCCCATGTCCTCCTCCACCTAGGGTACAACTCTTATCACATTGCCTGCCATTACCAGGGTAGAAACTGTCAGAACCATGTAGTCCATCCTCTCTGGAGCCCCTTGAACATCTGTCCTCACCACATCTTCATCAAAGGACTGGACCCCAAAAGTGTAGCACTCACCCCAATCCATAATCACTTCACCGCTACAGCCACCCTCCCAGATGCCTGGAAAAATACCACATTACTTTCCCTCAAAAAACCCTCGGCAGACCGGAGGAAACTAGCTAATACCAGCCCATCTCCCTGCTACCCTAACTGGCAAAAGGACACAAGAATCAACAAATGACTTGCCACTCACCTCAACAACAATCACCTCCTCAAGACCATATAATCCAGATTCAGATTCAACCAGAGCACGGAAACTACGCTCATTGCCACAATGATAAAATCCAAATGATTAAGTAGAGAAGCATTACTAAGGCCCTCACCCTACTGGACCACTCTGCAGCTTTTGCAGCTGTCCCTGAACGTAATGGCCATCCAATGACTGCAGGAAGATGGCATCCAAGGTCCAGCACTTCGCTGGGTCTGCTTCTTCCTGAAAGACTGCACTCAATTAGTCATTCTGGCTCACTTCTCCTCGGAAGTCTACAACTTCATCTACAGAATCTCACAGTGGTCATCACTCAGCCCCAACCTGCTCAATGCATACATGACCCATCTCACCAGCATCATCCACAGCCACGGCATCTGCGTCATACCCTACACCGAAGACACAAGCTCATACTTCTCTCTCGCCCACAAAACACCAAACACCCAGTCCAACATCATTGCCTGCATGACCAAAGTTCCCAGATTGATAAGAGACAACTGCTTCAAGCTCAACAACAACGAGGCAGAAGTTGCAATCTTTGGTAGAAACACCTTACAGTGGAAGTCTACCAGCCCGTACCTCAAAAAGCCTCTCTGGCTCCCCATCCATAAAAGATCACTCTTAAAACTATTCTTGCACACATTCAAAGCCTTATACAACTTTGGGCCCTCATATCTCAACAACCACATCAACTTCCACAAACCAACCAGACACCTCCACTCAGACAGTCTCCTACTTGCTTGCATCCTCTGCATTCACGGAACCAGAACTAGCTGTTATACTTTCTCTTATCTCACTCTGAAGCCGGGAATGACATGCCCTTGCACAGCCACCTTGTCAGTTCTTTAATTCCACAAGAAACTGAAAACATGGCTCTTCATATGCACCGGGCCCATCTTAGCTTAGGCTGCTCCTGCTTTTGCAGTGCCAGGATACTCTCATGGGTAACTTGTGCTCTTTGCAAATACACATTACATAAATTAACACCTAAAAATGCTCTCCTCAGAAGAGGCCCTATGGGCGCTTCCCATCTACTTTAAGGAGAACAGCCTCACAGGACCTCTCCCATACACTCCCGTCCCTGAAGGCCCCACACTGTTTCCAGACACTTCTTGAGAGCATAGTCTCATTATCTTCCTGCAGAGTCTTTCCTTGACATTGCCTTGTCCAAAAGAAACAATGGAATAGATACACAGCAAACCATATTAAACAGACATATTTTATTTTAAAATATATTTTTAATTTATTTTTAAGCTACACTTATCTTTGTATCATGTTTTTCAAATGTACTATAGACCAGTCCGTTTCATAGACATTTTTGTAATTACAAAAAGGACAATGATTGCAAGATGCTTTGCTCCATTAGGAATACGTTATAATAAATTAGAATTGTTTGCACAACTACACCGCTCCTTAGAACATTTCCATATTCGGATTAAAATATTGATAAGGTTGTGATTAAAGATTCGGTGCGAAGTATTGCATTAGCTACCCAGGCTGACACACAAGCTGGCGCATTGTGACATAGTCAGAGCTCAAGACGGCAGGGCTACGGTTTTTATTTTGAAAACAATTGCCATACAATGTAAAAAACAGAGCTGCAGTTTTATATTGTTTAGTGTACTGAGCACCATGGGCTTCGAATTGATTTTAAACGTGTTTGAATTTCAATTAACCATTGCAAATCCAACAAATTAATGAATATGCCTCCACCCCATAGATTTAATTGTCCTGCTAATATTCTATCCATATTTTTGATATAAATGCAATTGTTTCTAGTTTTCAAACTTTTTATTGTGCATGCTTCCTAAATTCAACTGCAATATAGTGTTAAAATATTTCTCACGTGATCAAGGCTGGCCTTTTCATCCGCAAAATATAAAATGCAATTGATCACCGTCGTATTTAAAACTTTAAAAATACTGAATCATTACCTAAAGCCCGCTTCAAGATGTTAAATATTAAACATTCTTGCATTTTGTACCTCCTAAAATATAGAAGTTGATGTTGTCATTAAATAAATATATACAAAGATCACTGTGAAAGTGTTGATCTTCAAATAATTTTTTATCATTACTAGAGTTATTTTTACTGTCTCCCCGGGCACTAGTAGGGAAAGTGTTTTGTCAACCACAGAAACATCCAGGGCCATATTTCTACTTTTTGACGCAAAACTGCGCCAACGCAGTTTTGCGCCCAAAAAATTAGCACCGGGTAACGCCATTCTGAAGCGCCATGCGGGCGCCGTATTTATTGAATGGCGTTAGCCGGCGTTAGCCGGCGTTAGCCGACCGGCGCTGCCAGGTGTGCGTGAAAAAAAACGACGTACACCAGGCAGCGCCGGCGTAGGGAAAAATGGCGTTTGGGCGTCCCAAAATGGGGCAAGTCAGGCTGAGGCAAAAAAATCGTCTTAACCCGATTTGCGCCATTTTTTTTGGGCACCCAGACGCCATTAACATGACTCCTGTCTTAGCAAAGACAGGAGTCATGCCCCCTTGCCCAATGGCCATGCCCAGGTGACTTCTGTCCCCTGGGCATGGTCATTGGGCATAGTGGCATGCAGGGGGGCACAAATCAGGCCCCCCTATGCCACAAAAAAAAGTTAAAAAAATACTTACCACAACTTACCTTTTCTTCCCTGGGATGGGTCCCTCCATCCTTGGGTGTCCTCCTGGGGTGGGCAAGGGTGGCAGGGGGTGTCCCTGGGGGCAGGGGAGGGCACCTCTGGGCTCATTCTGAGCCCACAGGTCCCTTAACGCCTGCCCTGACCCAGGCGTTAAAAAGAGGCGCAAATGCAGGGTTTTCTGCCCCGCCCACTCCCGGGCGTCATTTTTGCCCGGGAGTATAAATACCACGCACATGCCTGGGAGTCATTTTTTAAGACGGGAACGCCTACCTTGCATCTCATTAACGCAAGGAAGGTGTTCACGCAAAAAAATGACGCTAACTCCATGAACTTTGGCGCTAGACGCGTCTAACGCCAAAGTATAAATATGGAGTTAGTTTTGCGTCGAATTTGCGTCGAAAAAAACGACGCAAATTCGGCGCAAACGGAGTATAAATATGCCCCCCAGTTTTAAAAAGGGGAGTAGAATGCACGTCTCAAATGATAAAAGTGCAGTTAGTAGAGGAGAATGTTGTCTGTTACTCAGCAATAACAAAGCTTCGTCCCTGACAGGTAAGTGCCTCCTTTACTTTGTCTTTCCCTCCCAACTCCACATCTATCCCACCACAGCTGAATCCATACGAGACACTCTTTCACTACTAACTCCATTCCCACATTTCCTTCCCTACCTTGTTCAAAACGCACCTACAAACTGTAGGGCATATTTATACTGTGTTTGTCCCATTTGAGCTACATATTTTTTGAAGCAAAAGCATTGCAAACTTATCTCCGTATTTCTATTTTGACGCTAGACCCGTCTAGCGTCAAAATATTGGAGTTATCGTAATTTTTTGGATGCGTTGAAACACCTTGTGTCAATGAGATGCAAGGAGGTGTTCCCATCCAAAAAAAACGCTACCCCCATTGCGCCATATTTATTCCCCATGCTAAAATGATGCACGGGTGGGAGGTGGACCCAAATAATGGCGTTAAGCCAAACCCCAGGAACACGCCCACCCACACCAGAGGGACACCAGAGTATGGGGGACCCCATCCCAGGTCAGTAGGGTAAGTATAGGCAAGTAGTTGTAATAAAAATTGTAAGTTCCAATGAGGACCCTGTCATGGGGCCCCCTGCATGGCACTGGGTGCAATGGACTTGCCCAGGCGACACTAATCCCTTGTGCTGGCCATTGGGGTGGTGGGCTTGACTCCTATCTTTTATAAGACAGGGATCATGTGTCATGGATGGTTGTGCATCAGGAAATGACGCTTGGCTTGATGGCAGCATTTTATTTGCCTCTAATCAGCCTAACATAATTCTTTGACTCTCAACCTCCAGCTCCTCTCCCGCCGCACCCACCCGGCTAGCGTCTCTTAATTTGATGCTAGCCCAAGCTTAGCACCAGCTTGCACCAGTCCTTAAATATGGTGCCCGACTGGCTCTGTAGAGTGGTGCAAGCCGGCGCTAATCTTTTTCATGCAAAACTGCATCAAAAAGTATAAATATGCCTTTGTATGCCTTAACAAATCATTTAAATTCTAAAGCACGTCTAGGACTCCTCCCTCTTACGACACTCACCTCATAAACAGTGTCTTAATCAACTGCAGATTTGCCACTTCAAGTTCATCAACCATTTCTCTCTTTGTTGCTTGACCAGGAGTTAATTAGTCCTACAACAAAGAAACCTGGTTCTTCAACACCTTTAACTGTCTTCTTCATCTACTTTTACCTATTAGATATAAGGTTCTCACCTTTCACTTCCCTGACAAAATTGAGGTGGTACAGCTATAATCTGCAAAGATTTCATAAGCTGCACACTGAAAAACAGACAAGGCCTCTTTTACAAGCCCTTTGCGCTGCCGCTGCGTATTTTGTTTTCGCAGCAGCGGTGATAGCAGTGGACTACACTGCTCCGTATTTAAAAAATGACACCTTGGGCCCAATGCGTCAGTTTGTAAAACTCTGCATCACATTATACCTGTGCCAGGTATAATGTATGCAGGATAGGCGTTCCCACAGAAAAAGCCACGTAGAACTAACTCGGGGCATAATGGCATTTATACTTGACCTGATCAGGGTGTGCTGATCGATTTAGTCATCTGACTCTAGGATAAGTAAATAATCTTACAGGGATTCCCATATAGCTTTAGACCTAGAGGTATATGGTTGCAGTGGAACATAGTCTTCACTGACTTTGTCGCCATGTGCAGTGTGGGAGCCATGCAGAGTCTGCGGGGCTGTGTCTTCCTCCCCAGTATAGTGCAAGTTTGTGTTTGGATAAGGAGGAAGGCCACTGAGGTGCATCTATGAACAGATATTGGAATGTCATGGGTATATCCGACCATTGCCACCAAGGGTTCACACGCAGTCGTGGAGAATACTTAACAGATAGTAGACCAATAACGACCTATGAGCAGACACGTCTAAGTCAAGTGTGCAAAGTCGGCGTCTGGGGCATGACACTTGAAGTATTGGGATGAGCGTGTAGGATCAAAGCGGGCACTGTCAGTTGGGGTAAGTTATGCACGATGAAAGAACTTAGGGCCAGATGTAGCAAGCATTTTGCATGGTGCAAACTTCGAAAATTGCAGTTTGCGCCATGAAAAATGCACATCGCGATGCTCATTCACAATTTGCAAGTCGGTACTGACTCGCAAATTGTGAATGCGACTCACAAATAGGAAGGGGTGTCCCCTTCCTATTTGCGACTCGCATCGCAATGCTAAATTGCTTTGTGACTGCGAATGCGGTTGCAAAGCAATTCGCAGTTACCACCAGTGTCACACTGGTGGTAACCCATTCGCAAAAGGGAAGGGGTCCCCATGGGACCCCTTCCCCTTTGTGAATGTTGCCCAAAATGTTTTTTCAGAGCAGGCAGTGGTCCAATGGACCACTGCCTACTCTGAAAAAACAAAAACAAATGGTTTCGTAATTTTTGTTTATTTTGCAACTCGTTTTCCTTTAAGGAAAACGGGCTGCAAAATAAAAAAAAAAATGCTTTATTTAAAAAGCAGTCACAGACATGGAGGTCTGCTGTCTTCAGCAGGCCACCATCCCTGTGAGTGCAGGGACTCGCTATGGGGTCGCAAAATGCGACCCACCTCATTAATATTAATGAGGTGGATCTTTGCAACCCCATAGCGAATCGCAGACGGTGTCTGAGACACCGTTCCGCATCCAATTTTGAGAATTGGAAATTGCGAGTTGCACCGACTCACAATTTCCGATTCGCAAAATCAGAACTTCCTACATCTGGCCCTTAAAGTGTAAGAGCTTGTGCATGATTAATAGATACCATTTTCATTTAAGAGCAGCAGAAGGTCCATAGTGGGTATCCCATTTCTGACCCCCAGGCTGTACGGGCACGAAGGATAGAGTCAGGCCTCATGGTCAAACAAGCAGGGTACAGTCTTGAAACCAGGTGACCACCATTGGTGTTGGATATAATGAGTGATAATGGTGGGAAGTCATCCAGGGGTATGAGAACGAAGAGTGTTATGTAGCTCCAGTAGGATGAAATGGTCATTTAGGAAGTGTTATGAAAGCGGGTATCATCGGTATGTGACAGGACATGTCCGTCAGGGAATGCACCTCCTATAGGTGTGTAGGTCATGGCCATGTAGCATGCCATGGACACGTTTCTCACATGTGAGGGGAAGCCAGGGATCATCAACTAATGGCACAGCAGGTGAGTCTTCCCAACAGCGTCAGAGAGTGCATTTGTTTCAATAATGTGTCAGAAGACATTTAGGGCATGCCGCTTACAGCTCTGTTTGTTCACTTGTGGAGGCCATGGAGGGATTCAAGGCCATGTTCAAATCCCCGCATACTGTGAGAATGTCCTCCTCAACGTGTTCCATGTGGGTGTATATGTCATGGAAGAATTCAGGCGTGTCAATGTTTGGAGCATACACATTAATCAATTGTGCGTGCTTCTCTGCCAAGAAGCCAGTCAGAATAATACAGAGGCAATGGGGTCTGCATGAGTTTTATAGTGGGGAAGAGGGCTGCTCTTGTATATAAGGATACAGACTCATCTTGAGTAGGAGCTAAAACAAGAAAAGTATTGATGTGTTCTTCAGGTGGACGTGAATGTCTGTGATTTTCTAGGGTAGGAGATGAGTTTCCTGGAGGAAAGCGATTTTAACTCTGTACCGGGATGGGTAGGAAAGGACCTGCTTGCCCTTGTTGGGGTTATTGATGCCCTGTATGTTCCAGGTGAGGAGGGTCATATCGGATAACCTTGTATTAGTATCAAGTGGTATCATGTGGAAAAAATGTGCAGTGTATAACTTGCCAAGTCATTGAAGAGAGCATTGATTACTTAGTAAGCAAAACAAAATAAACAATACTAAGACAACTAGAGGAAAAAATTACCCTTCCCCCCCACCCTCACCAGACGATGAAACATCCAGTCAATCCCTAGTACAATAAACATAAAAATAAAAATAAACTTTATGTAACTAGACGGTATACACAAAGTGGTGGGGATGACACCTCATTTGGTGCAGCCTGCATGTTGGAGAAGGCCTGAGAAGGAGGAACATGATCAAAAACAGAATATCGCCAATCGGTATCAGCTTGGTCAACATCTCATTGTCCTGAGGGTGGTTGCAGTGTGATGATAGCTGATCTGGGTGTCACCATAAGACCAATTAGTAACGAACACTGTTTACAAACATGCCTAGTCTGAGGCAGAGGGGATTTTGTTACTGAAGCTGGGGATTGAGAACACTCCAGCATGGTCCATCTGGATGAAGTATTTGCTGCCTGTTGCCTACAAAAGTCTTGTACCTCCGAAGGGGTGTTGCAGAAGTGAAATTTCCCGTTGACCTCAATGCAAAGCCGGGCGGGGTATAGCAAGGCATACTTGAGGCCTAGTTTTGATAATGAGTTTTTAAAGAAAGTATATTTATGGCAGGCTTCCTGCACAGTGATAATGAAGTTGGGAAAGAGTGAGACGGAGGAGCCTTGATACTGTAATGGACCTTTTTTGCGGTGCGCCCTCTACTCCGCGAACATGGAGGAGAAACTGCAGCAGTCAAAATGGTTTGCAAGTAGGTTTTCAACAAATGTGTCTGTTTGTCCCATATTGGTGGTTTCTGCTATTTCCAAAATCCGGATATTCTTCCTGCAAGACTTTGCCTCTAGGTCTTCTTTTTAAACACCATGGTCTTTAGGATGTATTCCATCTTGTCCAGACGCTTCACTATGGACCGTGAGCCGTCCTCTAGGCCAGAGACATGTTCTTTCGCTCTGTCTATTCTGGTATTTTGGCAGCCCAAATGCTTGCCCATGTGATTGATGCATCATGTGAGGGTGTCAAAGCAAGCGTTTATTGAGTGGAACCTGGATCTGAGTTCTGAAAGTTTGGCCATCATGTCGCTGGAGGCCTTGGGTTCCTACCCTCTATCTGGAGGTTCATCTGTGTCAGAGTGCATGCCAGGATGATGTGGTGGTTTGGTCTGGGTGAAGAGGAGCTTAGGTTGCCTTGGAACAACACAGCAACACATTATGAAAAGCAAAGGGAAAAAGATGATTGGCTGGCGCTAACAATGAGCAAGAAAGCGATAGCGTCTCTCCTAGGTTGGTAGGGTGCTGTTTGGTTGATTGTACAGCCAACTCAGGTCTATCAAGCAGATTGTGCCCTTGTTGGGAAAATATCTCAGGGGCAGTCAGCAAAGGGCAGTTGAGCCCAGTCGCTAAATGGGGACCCCAGTGAGCAGCAGAGAGCGACCATGAACCACCTTCCAGACAATAAAGGGTACCTGTGTGCTGCAGACATGGGTCTGCCATTTGGTGATGAGGACAATCGTTAATGGGGCAGTAGCAGGTGTGCTCCATGACCAGCACTCTGAGCAGAAGGTGCTCCGCGTTGTGTCATCTGATGATGTGTCCTTCATGAATGATGGGTGGAATAGGTGTCTGCAGGCCTTAGTAGGCCTTTGCGAGGACAAGAAAATGAATGTAGCAGCCCACAGCCTAGCGACAGACCTCAAGGACACAAGTTTGTTGAGTCACAGGTAATGTGCCAGGTTAAAAATGGTAGGGATGAATCATGCTTCAGCATGGGATGGGATTAGGGATTACATCATGCCAACTGCAGTGTGATTGGTGGAAGCTAGCAGCAGTTGTAGTGTAGCATTGGGGTTATTTCTTAAGCACGGGGATGGGGAGCACTCACAGGTCAGCCGCCAAAGTCCTCAGGCCCTCTAGTTGGCCGCAGCGCCACCCGTGATCAGTGCAAGCAGTAATGCAAACCTCTTGAAGCATAGAATGCAGTCATTCTGGGAGTCGTGGAAGTGCCATTTGCTCGCAAACAAATCTTATGTGCTGGTGGGATGGAGAAAGTATAGGCCCACTGCTCCGGTGAGACTCGGTAGTCTCAGCCTCACCCTTGGGGCCTCTGAGGTGGTGCTGGGCTGCACGGGCCTCTCAAGTGTTGCAAGGCCATCAGGTGAGTATTCCAGCAGGAAACCCAACATTTGATTCCCCCCAGTCTTCAGCCACTCATTCCCATGGCGAGGATGAGGTTAGATGAGGTGATGGATGTGATCCATGCAATGAATGGGCCACAACCGCTGGAGCCTCACAGGCAGCCGACCATCTTGGTCGCTGCCACGGCCAAGGCCACGCCTTTTTCATATAACTGTTAGAATACTGATTATAATGCATTATATTTCACTCCCTGGTAAACAGAAAAATTTGTCTGTAGAAGATTTGTGTCAAAATAGCACCTGTCATCTCCTGCTTTCATAAAAACACATCTTTCTAGGTGACTTTCAATTAGCTTGAATAATTTGAAGGACACCAACATCTCTCACCTCAAACATTCTCTCTAAGATAATCAAACACTACAATGCATTTGGCCCAGCCACAACATTCAGGTTTGAGTGACTGTCAAGAGTGACCTCACAGGGATACACACCCCTGCATCAGACTACTGCTTCATGCCATTCAACAACAAAACTTTTCAGCAGCCTCACTCAGAAGTGAACCCTTAAACTCTGACCAATGTCTAGACATTAGGGGTTTTTGACATGACATAAATGATCTGTACCAAGGCCAAATTGACTATATTTTTCAATCTCAAACTAGACACCTTTTTCCGTTTTAACGCCTTTGATCTACATGCCTAGGATAATAAAAATCACTGATATAGTTAACACATCAGCACCTGTCAAAACCAATCTCAACCCAATGAAAAAAACAGAATCCTGATTCAATATAGTATCAGCAACAAAAAGAAGGCCCTATATGTCGCAGAAAGGAGATAATGGAAGGCCCTTCCATTTCTAAACTTGCCATTCTCTATTCTTGTGGGCACGGGGCAGCCCTAAAATCTTGAAACCAAAGGCACCTCAATAACATGTCCACAGGTGGGTGGACTGGGGACAGGATTGAACCTCAATTTTGTGAGGTAATGTGTCCCACGATAAGGTGTTAAAATAAAAGCATCACATCACTGTACACATAATAATTTGAGTGAAAATGTATATTCTTCATATTGTTATTAATACACAAAACTCATTCATGTACTAAAAAAAATGTTCACATTCTGAACAGAAAACACAAAAACGTCCACATTCTGAACTAAAAACTTACATGAACCTGTAATTCTCTGAGACAAAATACAGAAAGAATTGTTGTATCACACACTGCATGCTTTTTTTAGCTCAGCTTTCATAAAGTCAACCCTGCTCTGCGTGTGCGGAGAGCAGCGGGGAAGAGAGAGACCGAGGGCAGGGCTAAAGGTCATTGCAGGTGGCATATGGGTCAATTTGCAATACAAAATCAGCCCAATACCAAAGTGATGATTATTGTATCATGCACAGTAAACGTTCATTTTCTTACTTCAGCTGCTCACTAACTCTCTCAACTTGCTATCTGTAAGGTCCAACCCAGCCCTGAGGAGGAGAATGGGTGGTGAAGAGAGGGACTAGGGGCCAGATGTAGAAAGCGTTTTTCCTGGTGCAAACTGTGAAATTCACAGTTTGCACCATGCAAAACGCGCATCGCGATGCACATTCCCATTTTGCGAGTCGGTATCGGCTCGCAAAATGGGAATGCGACTCGCAAATAGGAAGGGGTGGTCCCTTCCATTTTGCGATTCGCACTGCAATGCAGAATTGATTTGTGACCGCGAACATGGTCGCAAAGCAATTCTCAGTTAGCACCCATGTCAAGTGGGTGCTAATTCATTCGCAAAAGGGTAGGGGTCTCTTCCGCTTTGTGAATGTCGCCAAAAATATTTTTTCCGAGCAGGCAGTGGTCCAATAGACCACTGCCTTCTCTGAAAAAACGAAACCAAATGGTTACATTTTTTCTTTTGTATTGCAACTCGTTTTCCTTTAAGGAAAACGGGCTGCAAAAAAAAAAAAACTGCTTTATTAAAAAAGCAGTCACAGACATGGAGGTCTTCTGTCTCTAGCAAGCCACCATACCTGTGAGTGCAGGGAATCGCAAGGGGGTCGCAAATTGCGACCCACCTCATTAATATTAATGAGGTGGGTCTTTGCGACCCCCTTGCGATTTGCAGAAGGTCTCTGAGACACCATTCTGCATATGATTTTGCGACTCGGAAATTGTGAGTCGCACCGACTCGCAATTTCCGAGTCGCAAAATCATATCTTGCTACATCTGGCCCTAGGTTTGAATTATCACTTGAGGTTGGTGCCCCTTTTGCTATTTGGAAGTACAAAAGTCACCCCACCACAGCAGCATTGATTTTGTGTATCACACACAGTGCACTTTATTTTTTACCTCAGCTGTTGATGAACTCTCTCAGCTTGCTCCTTGAGAAGTCCATCCCAAGCTGAGTAGAGGCTATGGCCTGCTTGGTCATTTGACAAATACAAAACTCAGCACAGCACCAGAATGGTGGAATGGTGATGTGTGCTTCAGTAAACAAAAAAGTAATGGGTGGAATGCTTGAATTAATATCAGCTAATGATAATTACTCATACCTCAACCAGGTACACCATTACTTTGCACACCATGCCTCCTAGGTTTTGACTCAGCCATATGCAAATCAGTTGTGACCCTGTCCCAATAAGAACAGTCCAGCCCAAACTGCCAGGCCAGGTCCTTCCTGAAACAGAACACAAACAACTCAAGACCTGTTTAACCCTTTATAGAGAACAAAGTGCTCAAAGTGCATCACCATTCTGCTGCAGAACAAGAGGGGACAGGAACTCCTACAGGTGTAAGACTCTTTTTTATCATCATTAGAGATTGACTTCTATAGGATTTCGTTATTCAAGCTACATCATGCACCACAGGATAAATACAACCTGTGCCTCAAAATAAGCAAATGTGCATGCCATACTTAATGGATGTTCTAGCATGCCTACCAGTGCAGCACATAAGATCAATATTTTGTCTTCATGATCTCAGATTCATTTTGGTGAAAAGTCATCTCGAAAATCTGCAACTATTTTACAGCAAGTTAGTTGTGTGTTCCCTAGGCCTAATATGTTCTCTGTGGATTGGTGAATCACAAATTATTCCAGTAGTAGTGATCCACACTGCTAAAGTATCCACATCACCCAAAATGTTGCAGAAAGGAACAGACTCTTCAACGAGCTCTCAAAACTCAAACCTTATTCTGTCATAGGACAGGCTGCCTTAAGAATGTTCTAAATTTACTCTGAGAATTCAATTAGGCAATGACAGCTTTCACTCTGACGTTCAAGAAAAGCTTGAGGCCTCTGTGGTTCACTTTGAATGAGTCTTTGCCTAATTGTTAGAAATGGGGTCCATACCTTTGAATGAGTCTTTGCCTAATTGTTGGAAATGGGGTCTTTATTTGGCAGTCAGTTTACACCCTGTCTAAGTAGGGACCCTCACTCTAGTCAGGGTAAGGGAGATACTCAGCTCAGATAACCCCCCCCTCACCCCATTTGTAGCTTGGCATAAGCAGTTAGGCTCATCTCAGAGTCAATGTGTAAAGCATTTGTACAGACACACACAGTAACATGGTGAAAACACGACAAAAAGACTCAACACCAGTTTAGAAAAATAGCCAATATTTTTCTAAATCAAACAGGACCAAAATGATAATAATCCAACATACACAAGCGAAGATATGAATTTTTAAAGTGAAATGAGTCTTAATCCATAGAAATCAATGGATGTGTTGTTTTAGCCAAAGTACCTGGAATGCGACAAAAATAAAGCCGGCATCAGAAAAGCAAGTGATGTGTTGATTACTTACTCACAGGTGAGGCCCACTGGATGAGCAATACGTTGATTTAAAACCAGCTGCTTCGGGTCGGTGAGATGATATTGAAGATTTTGACGCCCAGGTATGATGTATGGACGATCTGGACGCACAGCACCATCGCTGCGTTGATTTTTCAGTTGCGGTGCAGGTGCTGCATCGATTTTTCTGCATGGATGTTCACTCTGGTTCTGCCAGCTTCTTCTGCCAGGGACCCAGGTACTGGATGTGTCACAACTTGGCAAGTCAGGGGGTCTCAGCAAGAAAGTCCAGGTGTCTTTGATGTTCCTGAGACTTCTTAACAGGAGGCAAGCTCAGTCCAAGCCCTTGGAGGATATGCAGCAAAGTTCAGTATTTGTCCTCATTAAGGCAGAAGCAGCAACTGCAGGCCAACCCAGCAAAGCACACACAGCAAAGGGGCAGTACTCCTCCTCACAGCTCTTCAACTCTCCTTCTTGGCAGAGGTTCCTCTTGATCCAGAAGTGTTCTAGAATTGTGGGGTCAAGAGTCCAATACTTATACTCATTTCTGTCTTTGAAGTAGGCAAACTTCAAGGGAAAGTCTTTATAGTGCACAAGACCCTGGCTTTTCCTTGCCCTGCCACGGACACACACTAGGGGGTTAGAGACTGTAATGTGAGAGGACAAGCACAGCCCTTTCAGGTGCAGATGACAGCTCCTCCCTCCCGCTATAGCCCAGGAAGACTCATCAGGAAACACAGGACACACCTCATCTCCCTTTGTGTCACTGTCTAGAGGGAATTCACAAACAGCCCAACTGTCAGTCTGACTCAGATGTGTATTCAGTAGCCCAGCAGCAGCACAGAATGGTTAAGTAAGAAAACACCCGCTAACTTAAAGTGGCATTTTTAAACAGACAATCTAAAAACCAACTTTACCAAAGGATGTATTTTTAAATTGTGAGTTCAGAGACCCCAAACTCCAGATCTCTATCTGCTCCCAATGGGAAACTGTAATTAAAAGATATTTAAAGACAATCTCCATGTTAACCTATTGGAGAAATAAGCCTTGCAATAGTGAAAAGCAAATTTGGCAGCATTTCACTTTCAGGACATGTAAAACACACCAATACATAGCATACCTTTTAAATTCACTATACCCGGCCCACACAGCTACATAGGGTCTACCTCAGGGGTGACTTACATGTAGTAAAAGGGAAGATTTTTTAGCCTGACAAGTGGGTTCACTTGCCAGGTCGAATTGGCAGTACAAAACTACACACACAGACACTGCAGTGGCAGGTCTAAGACATGTTTTCAGGGCTACTCACATGGGTGGCACAATCTGCAGGTCCAGTAGTAGCTTTTGATTTAAAGGCCCGGAGCACCTCTAGGGCACTTTACCAGGGACTGACTGGTGAATCAATTATGCCAACGATTGATAACCAATCATTATCACAATTTACATAGGGGGCACTTGCCCTTTAGCACTGATCAGCAGTGGTGAAGTGCCCAGAGCACCAAAAAACAGCAGAAACAAAGTCCAGCACACAGTAAAAAAAACAGGAAGCAGGGGCAAAAAGACAGGGGAAACCATGCAAAGGCTGCAAGATCTATCAATAATTTATACCTCATGGTGACAGGAGAACTTCAATGATTGTAGCATGGAAAGCACATATCTTTGCTGACAGATCCGATTTTGGAAACAATTTTAAATAACCTTTTTATAGGGGGTCTCTATACTTGAATTCCTGCTTCTTATTTTGAATGGTCTCCAATTGTTGATCAACTGGCTTTGTTAACAAACATGTTGAGGGTTATTTTAGGGGATATTAAGGCATGCATCCTACTACCTCCACTTAGAAAAAAACATATTACAATTGGGGAGGGTGGTGTTTGCTAAGTCTATTAAAACAGAAAATATAAAATGAGTGAATAATCACTGACAATGGCAGGGGTCTCCTCCTCTATATAGACCTCAAGCAAGGAAGAAAGCAAGGTTAAGGAGAGGTAGTAGAAGTAGGCCACTATTTCCATTTTTGGCAATGTCACATGGTGTCTGGGGGGAGGCGGACACACCTTACTTGGTAATTACTGGGTTGAAGAAGAATGATTCAAGTATTGAAGAATAACAGCAAGTGACTAGCACATTTACTCAAAGGGCACACTCAGTAAGGCCAGCACAGAATGCAGAATGCAGCACACATAAAATGAGGAAAAAAACTGGAGAAAAAAAGATAAAAACATAAGGTTGTGTTACATCCCCAGATTTACACGGTCTTATAAATCTGGGGATGTGTCAAAATCCACGTGTGTTGCGTGGAAATACCCACCTTAACACCCCTGGTATGACTCCCTAGCGTATAGTAAGGCAATGCAGCAATATGCACTGCCTTGACTTACTCCATATCTATGAGGCCAAGCAAAACCACACAAAGTGGCTTTGCATGGCCTCATAGATAAGATTTCAAGGTTTGCCCCATCATTGCAACACAAAAAAATTATGAAACAGTGGACATTGGGCTCATAAATACGCCCCTATATTGTAATTGTCTGCAAACTTTGGTGGTGCTTGTCGTGAGACTTCGCCAATGGCATAATTCAGAAAGGGACATTTATCTTTGTGTGAGAGAAAAGTGTGATTGGAGTGGTGGATTCCTAGTGCACATGGAGACACTGCACCAATATTGATGAGTCCCTGCAGGTCAAGGTTTCATTCAAGTATGAGTCAGAGTGGGACGGAAAAGGGTCACTCTGAAACATTTGTTTTATGGTTGATTATCTTAATTTCTTTGAGGAGCAGACAAAGTTGCTTGTTCAAATTTGTTTTACATTTTGTTGTGCATGCTTAGTATTAAAAGAGTGCATTCATGAAAATTGGAGAGGTGGGAGAGCTGCTGAGAGGAGTGAGGGTGACATCATGGTGTGTCATGCTGGCATTAGTCGGTTGGTGTTGAACCGCACTGGTACTGATTGTTTACCTCATAGTGTGTCATGCTGCTATTGGTTGTTTACTATCAGACGAGAATTGTGAGTGAAGGGTTTCACTGGATTTACATTTGTAATTACTGAGAATTTGTGTTGAAAAATGAAATGTTTTAAGTCTTTGTGAGACCTATTGGGGGGAGATATGGAGATACCTGTTTGGGTAGAAGAAGAGGCACCACCCAATGATACACCAGGCAATTATATGCCTACAAATGTGGGTCTTGTATTTTGCTGGACCAATGGCATAAGATCACTGAGAAAGAAGGTGCATTGAGGTTTCCATGCTATGGCACATTTGATTTGAGAAGAATATTGTATGGGGTGAAAGCTAGACCTCCACAGTATGAGACAATTATTGCTTGGGAGCGTGCAGACCAAGTCAAACTGAGAGAAAGGCTTCAAGGAAGGGACCAGAAGGCAGTGTGTACTTGTACAGATGCTAGATAGGATGTAGAACAGAAAAGGTGGATACCTGACATGATAGGAGGAGCTAAATTGTACTCAGTACTGAATAGCGAGGGGACAGAGAAGGAACAAGAGAAAGGAAAGCCAGGGAACTTAAAAGGGAGGGAGCCAAAGGATTCAGAGAACATAGACAAAGACAGCAATAGTGATTCTAGGGATGACATATTGGATGGGTTGTTATCAGCACGTCCACCTCCATACAATATGGCCTAAACTGAAGGAATGGAAGGGTTAGCTACTAGTATGTGTTCAGGAACACCAACTTCCCCTAGTGAAGGTGATTAATTCCCCTGTAAACTTCTGTTTTGAATGTCCAGATACAATTACTGTCCTAGTCGCTATTAGTCCTGCAGTCCCATGATACAAACCTGAGTCACCAGGAGCTGTGACACATATTTGGACAGTTACTACAGGAGTAACCCCTTTAGGTTAGACGCAGATAAATACTTCTCATGTTGCCTCTTTGAATTCAATTGTAAATCAGACAGGATTAAGTCCTGGAAGAGAGTCCACCCCAAGATTGCAAAACATTAGAATGTCTGATTGGAGCCCACTTCTGGTTGCTACTAGGAGAAATCCTAGAGAAAGAGTTGTGCCCAGTACACCTATTGCACAAAATTGAACTTATTCTCAAGCTCATGATAAATTGTTTGAATTGTCTCTAACTTATGAAATAGATTTAAATCAAACTAAACCATTGCAGAAAAGTTATTGCACATGTTTTGATGAGAATTACATTTGCAGTATGGGAACAGCAGGAATGAAAATCCAAATTAAAGACTTAATTAGGAACATTCAGAAATTGAGTGAGTTTGACAGATGAGAAAGTAGATGGAAGAAAAAGAAAGAACAAAATAAACCGAAGTAAGGACCGTCCCCATCCTCTAGGGACAAAGAGGGTACTTAAACTTTTTCATTGAGGGAAGTGTCTCATGGAAGTTATATTTATGTGTCTTGGAGTAGGAGTGATCTTGCATCATTCGCTAATAAGTTTAACAGATAGAGAAACACCCGTCAAATGGTACCAACAGGTTCAGTGATTTGGGAATATTTGACAAGTTTGAGTGGGTATGAGCACCTTCTTTGACACTGTTGTGTCGAGTGATGTGTGGGCAGAATGTAAAGTGGCAATAGAGTGGCCAGAGAAAAACCTGATAGAAACCTCATTAACAAATGGCCCTTTGCCATTGGAGATGAAAAAGTATCATCAAGTGGTGACCTTTTTGAAGGGAAATTTACCAGCAAAGGAAATGGATTTAGCTCAAGACTGAAAGGATGACACAAGAACCTAAAGAGTCAGTACATGGTTTTTTTCTGAGAGATTGTTGTAGGTGTTTAAACAGCATAGTGGAGTGGAGACTCTCAAACCTAAATACATGGGGAATTTTGTGTCCAGATTTGTGGTGGGATTGAGACCTGAGATTAGCTTGATGATCCAGCAACATTTGATTTGTTGGCAGGATAAGTCAGTTGATGAGATTTTGAGGTATGCAAAATATTGCAGTGATGAAATGGAAATGAAGTACAAGCGATTGAAGGAAAAGTTGATGGTGGCACAAATGAAAGCAGCACAGAGGGGAAATCAGAATTAACCTTTTGTGGGACATGTTGGTTCTATGCAAGGAGTGTATCAGCAGGGAGCTCCCACGATGCAAGGTGAAAATGGTTTCCTACAGCAGGATAGAGGATGTAGTGTTCCAATTCATACAAGTACTGGAATGGATGTGATTACTTTGAAAAAGACGAACCCTTGTCATTATGGCAATAGGTTGGGACATTGGCAGCAGGAATGTCGTCTTAATCCGCAAAATTGAGGATTGCAAAACCCCACACTAATAACCCTGTATAGTCACAGAACATTCAGAGATGAGAACACAACATTTTAATGTGCTCCAGGCTCCAACAAAGCAGGTTCCTCAAGCCCCAATGTGACATCAGAATTTCCATGGTTCCAGACAGAACTTGAATCAGGTCCAGAATCTGATTCAAGATTTTCTCAAAATCAGGGCTCATTCAAACAATTCCCTGTGTTTGAAGTGTGTGAGGACTATGGTTCTGACCTGTCCTTTTGAATGTGCCTGAGTGGGGAGGAAGATTGCATGCTTTGCGCAGTCTTAGTAGTAGACCAGAGTGGTCCATATGTGAATAGTTAGGGGAATGACCACCCGGTATAATTTTTGATTGCTACTGGTGTGTAGTGGATCCTATTTAGTTTTAATGGGAATCAGGAGTTTAGCTTAGCCTTTGTCTTGCAGGCCTTTCCCCCCGTTACCTAGTGACTTTTAACCTACTTAACTTGCTCAGTTTTAGCACATATACTTAATTATGTGTTTCAAGATGGCTGCCATGTTTATAGTTAGGGAGATGTTTTAGTTTCACGATTATCAGTGGCATGCTGTAAAGGCGTCACTATCAACATCAAAGATAAATGAGATGCGTAGAAATTCACATCATGTACTTCCCCACTTTCGTGTGACAGTGACATAAAGAACCTTTTCAGGGGATTGTTTATATACTTGCCGCCCCAAGCATGCCTTCTTATCTGTTGTTTGGGAAAATACCTGCATCAGGAGTCCAACCAGATCTGTATAAATACATCTCACACAGACAAGGTAATCAGAGGGATTCCTGCCTGATTCCATCAACACTTTCTATGCTTCACGTCGCCTTGATAAAGACCCAGCTTTTGTGTCACCGTGATCTAGAGACCTCAGTCCAAAGTAACAAGGGTTTGGGGGGGATCTTCCATTGAACATGGTACTGGCAGAATAGGTTTAACACACCTAGCTCTCTTTTAGGTTATAGATTAGGTTAATCATTCTAGGGTATTAGAGTTTATTTCACACCTATTTCACATCTTAGGTTGCTGCAAGATGGTGGGGGTCTTTGTATTCATGACTCTCATTTTTACAATTCTGTATCTTGCATTGTTCATTATCATAATCATTGCAGCCCATACAATTTATCATAGATTGCAGTCTTGTTAATGAAACCTATTGAAAACGTCAATGCATCTCTTTCATTACCCTTGTGTATGACTGAGACATGTTGCTCATATGAGAAAAGGGTAATCGCAGTTTAACCACGACCTCCCTGAGATGTCGCACTCTAGAGTCCATGCATAAAGGCTGCCACAAATCACCTTTTAATGTTTGGGTTTTTGGTGAGGTATTGCTTGTGAGCCGGATGGGTTAGGTCGACAGTTGTGACTTTTTTGTAGGATTGGCCTAGTTACCTACAACAAAAGTGCTTTCATCCCTTAACCAGCAGCCTTGCCTAGAGCAAGAGTCAAACTATGATATGGCACCACCAATTATGGTGTTTTGGCATTCCGTTACTGTGCTTGTGCCCCACTTTATTGAACTGTTGTTGACCCGTACCTGCACCCAACATTTGACAAAATGCAGATTAAATGCTATAAACAAGTAATTTTGGTTGCCGAAAATGTGACTTTAAGACACTATACTGCCTTGAATTGTGCTACACTGTTACCTCTTCCTGAAACTGAAGGATAAGAGGAAGATGCAGAGCATGACTGTATCGATGTCACAGAACTATCCACCAAGCTGAGACCAGACTTTCAAGATGAACCACTACCTGAGTCTGATTTTATATTGTTTGTGGATGGGTAATGGTTGAGAAACAATAGAGGAAATTTGAGAGCTGCCTGTGCAGCCTGTAGAGCCTAAGGCATAGTTGATGATTCCTGGTTTCGTGGAATACTTTCTGCACAAGTGGCTGATCTGGCTGCTCTTACTAAAGCATGCTGTGTTTCTGAACAGCAGAGAGTGATTTTCACTGACAGTCAGTATGGCTTTTGTGTGGTCCATGACTTTGGACAGTTATGGTCACAACGAGGTTTTATGACCTCTTCTGGATCTTCCACCTTAAATGGGAAATATGAGCATAACCTACTTGTATCTTTGCAGATGCCTACTCAGATTGCTGTCCTAAAGTGCCCAGTGCAACGTAGTGGAGATGACTGTGGCAGAAGGCAACAAGTATAGAGATGAAGTTGCTAAATACTGTGTTCATAGAGTTTGTACATTCAACAGAAAATATTGCGATGAACCAGCAGATGACCCCAATTACAACCTTCTGTTAACTACAACTGATACATGGGATGAAGTTAAGAGGATGCAAGAGGAAGTGTCAGAGGCAGAACAGCAGGTTTGGGTCAGAGCAGGTTGCATGGAAAAGGGATAACAATATATGGGTTTCAGCAGATGGAAGGCCTGTCTTACTAGATAGTCTGTTGCCCCCATGGCGAGACATTTCCATGGCCCAGCCCATGTAGGGAGAGATGCTGTGGTTTGATTGTTTTAGCAGACTTGGTTTAATCCCATGTTTAGATTGATGTTTGAAGGGTTGTATCACAGATGTGTTGTGTGCCAACAGATAAATGTAGGGAAAAGAATTGCAGTAACAGTAAGCCACCTAAAAAGATTAGGACGTCCTTTCAACAGGTTGCAGTTGGACTTTAGGGAAATGCCTGTATGCAATGGCATGTTGAGGGAACATATCCCCAAGATTGGTTTCCTGACTTCTCTTGAGTCAGACCAAGGGACCTACTTCAACAATGAGGTGCTGAAATTGTTGTGCACGGCATTACAAGTGGAGCAGAGACTTTGTTGCAGCTATCGACCTGAGGCATCAGGAATAATGGAGCGAGTGAATGGCACACTGAAATCTAGACTGCCTAGTGTGTGCTTCACCATCCTTGAAATGGCCTGATGGTTCGCTTCTTATGTTCTCAGTATTCCTGATCAGAGGACAGGTTTGTCCCCCCATGATATAATCATGGGCCGAGTGATGAGATTGCCAGCTGTAGCTTCAAATGCACTTGTGAACATTACAGATGATATGATTCTTGATTACCGGAAAGATCCTATTGTTTGACAAAGACACACACGCTCATGGGGGAACCTGTGGTGGCCAGACTGTCTGGGACCTCCTCCTGCACCTAAACCTGCTGTGAAAAATCTGGGCATTTGGATGGACAATGATATGAGCCATGAGAAACAAGTAACTACTTTTGAAGGTACCTGTTTTTGTCTTTTGAGAAAGCTGAAACCAATTATGGGCCTCTTTCAACCACGTATTCACAAGCTGATGGTCCAATCTTTGATTTTTTATTGCTTGGTGTATTGTAACATTCTGTATCTGTGTTGTAAGAAATCTATTTTAAAGAGGCTTCAGTTGATCCAAAATGCGGCAGCCAGATTGCTGTTTTCTCTTCCAAAGTTCTGTCCCATTCAGGGTCTCCTTCACAAACTTCACTGGCTTTTGTTGGAAAGCAGAATTCAATTGAAAGCCATCAGCTTGGCACATAAAATCATGAACACTGAAAGTTCTCCCATTCTGTTCGTTCTCTTGTGTCGTTACCTTCCAAATAGAGCACTTTGTTCAGCTGATCTTAATTTGGCGTTTATCCCCCAGTTCCATAGGAAATTGGTTGGTGGTCATTTTTTGGGTGTATTAGATCCGAACCTTTGGAACACTTTGCCTCTTTGCCTCTGGAGTTTAGAATTACCCAGAATCATCTTGAGTTTAGGAAAATGATTGTTGTAATGAAGTACCTTGTCTAGTGGCTAGTGCTTGAAAGCATTGCTGTCAGGGCAGCCGTGCGCTCAATATGTTTATCTAACATAGCATGACACAACATATGGTTGTGTCTAGAACTTTCCATTTTAAGTTAGTGTTCACCTTGTCAGAGTTACGACACATTCTTTCAGACATGGAGAGGCACAGACCTCTCAGATCATTTTGTCCTTACAGTGCATACCTTTATGCTAACACTGTCCCTTTCTTCCTGAAGGCTACTACTGAGGTCTTTGCGATGCTGACACCTAACTTGCTCTATTCTGAGACCCTTGAGACACTGTCCTAATTAGTTTAGAACCTAGCTAGATAGACCTAGTTCTGTTCCAATTGAGAAGGAGCAATTTTAATGCCTTTAAAAATGTTAATTCCTATTTCTAAGCTTTTGCATTGCTGTGACTGTAATCTTCATATGCCCTATGCTTTTGAGATTGAATTTATTCTGGCGTTTCAGCTTGCCGGTTCTGATTTTGTTTCTTTACAATTTGATTCTGTGATGCAGCTATATTGGATTGATTGCTAATTTGTAATAAACTCTTAAACTTAATATTGATTCCTGGTTCTTCTTGTGTCGCCAAATGCCTGAAATTATAAAATGTAAATTTGATGCTAACTCCTTTGCTTCCCAGTACACTGCAAGATTCAGGGGAAAACGGACCCCCACTTCCATGTGCGCTCCTGCATTTCAATCAGAGTTTCAGAAGATAGTGACCCTGCAGTAAGTTGGTTTGAGCTGGTGACAGTCACACCATTGTGACCACCCCAGAAACAACCATCATCTCTAAGGTCCAGGTAGGAAACATCAACTGCTGGTGAATGGAGTACTGTGGTACAATGCCCCCTGCTACTCTTCCCAGCAAGCTACAGGGCACCAGTGGTGTAGCATAGGCCCCTGCAAACCACAGTGTGGGGGGCCCAAGTTTCAGGGCCCCCTTCGCACATTATCCTGGTCTGTTAGCTCCTAGTTGAGTCTGAAGAGGGGCTTTCCATGTACTTTGCAGGGGAGCCCCCTCAGGTTTTGTTACATCACTGTGGGGCACCTTGCCTGAAAGGAGATTGAGGCGACATCTGTGAGTTCAGGGAAGGGTGAGGGTTTGAAACGTGGTTGTTGGCTACCTCTGCAGGATGCCTAAACCTCCATGTTGCATAGCTGCTAATTGCAGACAGAAGAAAAGCTGTTACATTACCTCTGCCCATGCGTGACTATTTTATCCACTGTGTGTGTTTTTTGCTGTACTTTCTGGGACTTTGAAGCCTGATGATTTTATAAGGGATGAAACAAGAATGCAAGTTCCAGAATGTAAAGCAAAAAACTAGGGCTGGAAGAGTTTTTCATGCACGGATACTTCAAACATGAAACCTTTGAAGAGTTAATGGCTGATGTATGTGGTTGGAGGTTAGCATAAATTACTGCAATTTCCAAAAGGGCCTTGTACTCTGCGATAGTTCTCCTAATCTTCTTAATGTTATTAAACAGAGTTCCTATTGGAGATATTTTTTTATTATTTGAATTAAAACTGTTGCAAGGCACTATTTTCAGATGACATAAACTCAATAAATTTATGTTATATTATCTTTAATGGGGCATGGTAGACTGAGCAGAGGGATGATGACTCTGCATCAAACCTATCTATTAAATCATCGACAGTGTGGAGTGCCTAGCGCTTACTGACTCTAGTGGGCATATTTATTCTCTGTTTGCACCAAATTAACATCATTTTTTTAACTCTAATTCAGTGCAAAACTAACTCCATATTTATTCTTTGGCGCTAGACCTGTCTAGCACCAAATTTATGGAGTTAAAGTTATTTAATATTGGATGTGGAAACCTAACTTGCCTTAATGAGATGCAAGGTAAGTGTTCCAGTGCAAAAAATGACTCTATGCCCTTAATGCCATATTTATACTCCTGTGCAAAAATGGTGCTCGGAAGGGAGGAGGGGTCAAAAAATGGGGCAAAGCTTGCTTTGCCCCATTTTTTAACGTCTGGGTCAGGGCAGGAATTAGGGGACCTGTGGGCCTATTTCTATGATGGAACACCATGGCCGAAGCCCACAGGTGCCCTTCCCAGGGACGCCCCCACCAACACCAGAGGGACAGCGGAAGATGGGGGATCCCATCCCAAGTAAGTACAGGTAAGTATTTTATTTTATTTTTTAAAGTGCCATAGGGGGCCCTGAAATGGGCCCCCATACATGGCACAGAGTGCAATGGCCATACCCAGGAGTCCCTGGTACCCTGTGCTGGCCATTGGGGTGGTGGGCATGACTCCTGTCTTTTCTAAGGCAGGAGTCGTGTGGTATGGATGGTTTTGCGTCAGAAAATCACTCTAGGCAGGTTAGAGTCATTTTTTATTTTACTCTAAACTGCCTAACGTCATTCTTTGGTGAAAAACCCCCTTCTTCCATACCGCCAGAGCCACCCGACTAACATCTTTTTTTTTACACTAACCTACCCTTTGCACCGGCTTGTACCAATCCATAAATATGGTGCCTGCCTGGTGCACAGAAATGGTGTAAGCCGGTGCTAAACTTTTTGGTGCAAAACTGCGTTAGTGCAGTTTTGCCCCAAAAAGTATAAATCAGGGCCTTGGTGTGATCTTTGGCCACTCCCTTGATGCAAGCTCTGCTTCTGTTTAACTTCTCAAATTCTGACACTAGATGTACATTTCTTCTTTGAGGTCTGAATTTTTATTTTTATGTATTGTGAGAGTTAGAGTTTTTGGCTGTTGCCAAAGCCTTAGGCTTTAAATGACGTACTGGATAGCACTGCTGCCTAAATTAAATGCCTGTTTGATTTTAGAATGTGAGTGATATTGGAGCTACCCGAAGGCAGTAAAGTTATAGCTTATGAAGACTGAAATTTCAATTTCACCACCTGGGGAATAGACCTCTATATAACATAATGTATATTTGTAAAGTGCATCTTCACAATTGGGGTTTATAGCAGGTGTGCATTGTTACCTAACTCAACAAAACTCTTTTTATGGACTTGTGGAAGGTGAACATCCAAGTGGAGGTACCTGGTTTAAAAAAAACTGGTCTCTCTGCTGTTTATAGCGAGAAAATGTAGCATATGTATAAATGCAGAGAGTGCTTAGCTTTCCAGAGCTACAGTCCTTTTAACTATACTATGGAATAAGTGCATTTACATAGCACAAATCGTGTTTTGCTGTACTTTCTGGGACTTTGAAGCCTGATGATTTTATAAGGGATGAAACAAGAATGCAAGTTCCAGGATGTAAAGCAAAAAACTAGGGCTGGAAGAGTTTTTCATGCACGGATACTTCAAACGTGAAACCTTTGAAGAGTTAATGGCTGATGTATGTGGTTGGAGGTTAGCATAAATTACCGCAATTTCCAAAAGGGTCTTGGACTCTGCGATAGTTCTCCTAATCTTCTTAATGTTATTAAACAGAGTTGCTATTGGAGATATTTTTTTATGATTTGAATTAAAACTGTTGCAAGGCACTATTTTCAGATGACATAACTTCAATAAATTTATGTTATATTATCTTTAATGGGGCATTGTAGACTGAGCAGAGGGATGATGACTCTGCATCAAACCTATCTATTAAATCATCGACAGTGTGGAGTGCCTAGCGCTTACTGACTCTAGGGGGCATATTTATTCTCTGTTTGCACCAAATTAACATCATTTTTTTAACTCTAATTCAGTGCAAAACTAACTCCATATTTAAACTTTGGCGCTAGACCTGTCTAGCACCAAATTTATGGAGTTAAAGTTATTTATTATTGGATGTGGAAACCTAACTTGCCTTAATGAGATGCAAGGTAGGCGTTCCAGTACAAATAATGACTCTATGCCCTTAATGCGATATTTATACTCCTGTGCAAAAATGGTGCTCGGAAGGGAGGAGGGGTCAAAAAATGGGGCAAAGCTTGCTTTGCCCCATTTTTTAACGTCTGGGTCAGGGCAGGAATTAGGGGACCTGTGGGCCTATTTCTATGATGGAACACCATGGACGAAGCCCACAGGTGCCCTCCCCAGAGACGCCCCCACCAACACCAGAGGGACAGCGGAAGATGGGGGATCCCATCCCAAGTAAGTACAGGTAAGTATTTTATTTTATTTTTTAAAGTGCCATAGGGGGCCCTGAAATGGGCCCCCATACATGGCACAGAGTGCAATGGCCATACCCAGGAGACCCTGGTACCCTGGGCTGGCCATTGGGGTGGTGGGAATGACCTGTCTTTTCTAAGGCAGGAGTCGTGTGGTATGGATGGTTTTGCGTCAGAAAATCACTCTAGGCAGGTTAGAGTTATTTTTTATTTTACCCTAACCTGCCTAACGTCATTTTTTGGTGCAAAACCCCCTTCTTCCATACCGCCAGAGCCACCCGACTAACATCTTTTTTTTTACACTAACCTACCCTTTGCACCGGCTTGTACCAATCCATAAATATGGTGCCTGGCTGGTGCACAAAAATGGTGTATGCCGGTGCTAAACTTTTTGTTGCAAAACTGCGTTAGTGCAGTTTTGCCCCCAAAAGTATAAATCAGGGCCTTGGTGTGATCTTTGGCCACTCACTTGATGCGAGCTCTGCTTCTGTTTAACTTCTCAAATTCTGACACTAGATGTACATTTCTTCTTTGAGGTCTGAATTGTTATTTTTATGTATTGTGAGAGTTAGAGTTTTTGGCTATTGCCAAAGCCTTAGGCTTTAACTGACGTACTGGATAGCACTGCTGCCTAAATTAAATGCCTGTTTGATTTTAGAATGTGAGTGATATTGGAGCTACCCGAAGGCAGTAAAGTTATAGCTTATGAAGACTGAAATTTCAATTTCACCACCTGGGAAATAGACCTCTATATAACATAATGTATATTTGTAAAGTGCATCTTCACAATTGGGGTTTATAGCAGGTGTGCATTGTTACCTAACTCAACAAAACTCTTTTTATGGACTTGTGGAAGGTGAACATCCAAGTGGGGGTACCTGGTTTAAAAAAACTGGTCTCTCTGCTGTTTATAGCAAACAAATGTAGCATATGTATAACTGCAGAGAGTGCTTAGCTTTCCAGAGCTACAGTCCTTTTAACTATACTATGGAATAAGTGTATTTACATAGCACAAATCGTAAAGAATAATGGTAGTGTACCACCCTAGAAGGAAACATTTTTGTTTTAAGAAGTCCAATCCTTTTAAGTGAGATCATGAAAAAGTCTTCTCTTTATTCTCTTTTTCTTTTTCAGTCTAAAATAAAATAACAGCAACAGCCAATGCGTTTCGTCCTCCAACAAAGGACTTCTTCAGGGCTGTAACATAACACATATGACACACATTGAATACACAAACAACAAGAGACAAATACCAACAACAGATGTATTCAAAGAATATAAACTGTCTATACATATAGACAAACATAAATATAAAGAACTACATATATTTGTGCAAACAAACAAGTAAAACTCAACATCAAGAAAGAATAGCAAGGGAATGTGTCAATTAATCGCCAACATAATAACCCATGTTACAAAGTAACATAAACAGACACACTTGACATAACCAACTTATGATTTACCTCATATGCATAGAGGGTGACATGTATAAAAACAATAAGTGTCAATCCCTACTACACCTGAATTGCAGTTTTTTATGTACATGCATGTAACTACCTGTACATAAACTAACATGTCTAACCAATTGTTTTAGATATGCCATTTTAGGCATACCTAATCCATTTCTGACTGGTTTTTCACATCCTGTATTTCTCTCATACCTTAGGAAAAACCCGTTGTGCATCTAGTATGAAAAGAAAACAGCACCACTTCACATATTTTTAAGTGTTTACCTTTAGCGTTTTTACCCCTGGTAAACCATACTAATGTCTTTAAGCCATTAATAACCTCTGTCATAATTCTACCCATGAGGAAAGATGTCAAAATCACAGAGATATGTTTTGAATATTCGTTAGTGAACACCACATCCTCCACATTTTTTTAAACCATTAGTAGTAACCACACTGGAATCACCAGATACCCAAATTTATCAATACATCCATGAGAAAGATATATATGACTTATGGTGTGAACTCTTTAACTACATCCAAGTTGAAAACACTAAATCAAGATTACAATCTTATTCTGCACATAAATATTTGATCCTAATTATTTAAACCTAGTGAAATCGTTAAGCTCAACCTGCACCGACTTCAAACCCTATTCCAAAAGTAATCTAAAGTCCACTCACTACACGTCACCCACCAATGGGTTATAAGGGTATCTATTGTAATTCCCCAAAGTAGTGCAGCCGATTCAACAACACTTGCTATAGCGATATTCCGTAGTTGCCCCCATTCGTGAGTCTGCAGTGTGATCCAACAAACCAATTACAGCAGAGGCAACCAGAGTTTAAATTTACCGCCCACTCATTGTTTCCATGAGTGGGGAACCAATACGCAGACCATCTTGACCCGGAACCATAATCCCTTGGGTCAAAAGGTGTACTGCATCAGGATCAATTAAAATCGCAGTGGGCATCTTAGACTATGTAGGACCGTGAATATCTTTCGTTAAACGAAAGAACTGAAGTTCATTTATCGCCATGATCGTGCATTAATGCGGCTTCTGATGCTCCATCTGTTCTTTACACAAAATATGTGCATCCAATAGGTATATAAAACTGTGTGCACTCAACCTCGAACAGAAAGCGCCTATTTCCTAAAACATAATTTGTCCAAATCAACACTGTTCGTGGCAGCCATCTTGAACTGTTTCATTTCACAATGTATTCGAACCAATAGAAAGTCCTGCATTTTTATCATTTAACATATTGTGCATTAGCAACATAAAGTACCAAACTCGTTCGTAAAGAATCCTCAAATGAGCCAAGCAAATGATCACAATCACAATAAAAAACGGCTACCAATATTGAATAGCGACCTTTATGTAAATTGACTTAATTCATGAGCACCGCATAGAACTTGTAAGTTTAATAACCCCAAGTTCCAATAACCAGATGTCATTCAAAATGAATCTTCTCAAAAATATTCCTCATTATCAATCCCAGATGGCAATCCAGTCAGAAAAGGATATTGTTAACAAACTATTTGTAAAGCCAAAAGATACATTTGACTATGATGTTAGAACAATTTGCTCATACCTTTATGTATTGTATTCATTCATAACCAACTTGAACATTTAGTCAAATTTGAACCATATAACAAGAAATTAGACACAATATTCATCAGGTTCATTAGGAATTTTGTCAGCCCTTTTGAATATACATCAGAAATACATAAATGACAAATTATAAAAAATAATTACATTCGTCATCCGTGTTGTGGCCCATTTCAACAGCTTGCAGGCGACAAATCCATGCAGCCTCATTTTGACATAAGATTAGTTCTCTATTTCCTCCTCTGTGGTCAGGGGGTACATAATCCACCCCCTGAAACCAGATGCTACAGCATCCTCAGAGTGGTATATCATCATATGGAGTGTTAATGGATACCTGGTGGCAGGTACATGTTCCTGTACTCTTAATTTCAAGGCCCTTACAGTGCTCCCCACATAAATTTTGTCACACATACAGCCCAGAACATAGACAACATATTTTGCATTGCAATTAATAAAATGTCTGATTGTTTATTTTCTTGTTGTATTATAACAAAAATCTTTTGATTTAGCCAAGCCCAACATACAGACATTACATTCATGATAAACATAGAACCCTTTAGGTTTATTAGAAAGCCACATTTCATTCATAGTCATAGTGATATAACTTGGACACAGATGGTCCCTTAAAGTCCTGCATCTACGGTAAGTAGCCTTAGGTGATTTCAATATACACCCCTTTAGTCCCGGTATATCTATAAGCAGATGCCCATGAGGTTTTAGGATCTTAAAGTCTCTTGACTCAAAACTGAATATTGGGTCACAAATGCCAACTGATCAAGTTTTTTCTTATCATCCTTAGACCTCACATACAGTGTCCCTTTTCTGGTCATTTTCATGATCTGTTTTTCTGCCTTCAATAGGATTTTTTATCATATCCTCTCTTTAGGAATCTCCGTTTAGTGTTTTCAATCTGTGTTGAAAAAATGTCAGCAGTACTACAGTTACGACTTATGCGTACCATTTCCCTAAATGGGATATTATGGATAACTGACTTAGGGTGGGCACTTGTCGCATGTAAGATGCTATTACAGGCTGTAGATTTTCTAAACATTGCACTCTGTATCTTATTATTTTCCACAAATATTGGATATCCAAAAAATCGATTCTTTCCTTGCTATGTTGCATACTTAAATTGACATTGTAAGGATTTTCATTAAGGAAGGCATGATACATTATTAGTTGCTCTACTGTCCCATTCCATAACATAATAATGTCATCAATATACCTCCCCTAAAAACAATAAAATCTGTCCAGGGGGAGACATATCTGCCCCATGAATGTTGTTTTTCGTACCAACCACGGAAAAGGCAAGCATACGATGGAGCAAATTTTGAACCCATCGCAGGGCCTTATATTTGTTGGAACCATCTGCCATTATGTAAAAAAGATTTTTTCGACAGGATATCAATCAATTCTATGATGATGTTGTTATGTTCATAGTGGTCAGCTGTTCTGGTGTTTAGAAAGGATTCAATGGCTTTAATTCCAAACTGCTTCTGTATACAAGTTTATAGACTATTTACATCCATTGTAACAAACATCAGATCTTCCGACCATACGAAATCTTCAAATTTGTTAAGAATATTCTTGCTGTCTTGTATAAATGCTGCAAAAAGGAACCAACATATTCTGACAACCTTTCAGTAGGAGAGGAAATACCAGATATTATAGATCTTCCAGATGAAAGTCGCATCCCTTGTGTATTTTTGGTAGAATATATATACACGGATACCGAGGATTTTTAACTAATAGATATTGAAGGTTGTCATGACGTCTTTGTTGACAAATTGGGGTTGGTGTGTGACTCACGAGCTTGTTGCTGTCTAGTTTCTAGGAGACTGCATTTACATAGCACTGCACACACCTGATGAGGCACAGTAGCTCATTTTTGGGCAGATAGTGTGCTATATCATAGGGCTTATCACATATATTTATGGAGCATCGTGAAGTAATTTGGTCCACAATGTCTGATTTCGTAACACCTTGTACCTCTGGCTAAATATTCTGATATACACTGTCCTAAACTCAAACTCTTAAAATGTTAAATAATATATTTATAATATTCAAAAGTGTGTATCATGTTTAAGTGATTTTTTTGGGGTGGTTTACTTGGCACATTTTTCACTGGATCAGTTTGCTCTTGGCTTAGAGCAAATTCAAAAGCTGGTAAGTCCCTGAATGGGCTCTCACTATGAGTGCGCTATCTTACACCCTTCATTCTTTGTCACCAAAGTTCACCTCCTGATGGATAGGTGCCTAATGCTTGTAGGTTTGAATAAACCATGTAATAGTTCTTGTGTAGAATTTTCCTGGGGGCCAAAGGTGATGAGATAGTACAATATAAGGGTTTTTGGGGCCCCAGTGCCTAATTTGTAAAAGAATGAGTGCAGGTGCCAAAGCTGTGCTCTGATGGTTGTAATAAAAATTGGCATGACGAATACCAAGGTTGCGGGGTGTGGAATTGACATCAGTCCTCTTTTATCCACTACCAGACACTGCTGCCTTTTTATCATCCTTGCCCTGGGCCCTGCTTTTTCCTTTGTGCCCATATTTTTTGTCTTTCTACTTTTCCTTCTTTCCAATTTGTGTGGTTTTAGATCAATTGCTTGCAGTCAATATCTGATGAGGACAAATAGGTGCCTGTACAGGAGGGCCCCAATGGCAACCACCTGCTCAAATTAGGTACGGAGTATCGCAGTTCCTTGCCAGGGTGGGGGACGGGTCCCCTATGTTTTTTTATGCCACTGCATACTAATAGTTCCCTATCCAGGAAAGCTATCCTGCATTATATATTTTGGACTCTGACTTTACTTAGGCATTATTTCAAATTTGAGGTAATCACCACTCAAATTCAAATTCATGGTAATCACCATCCACTAGCATGAAAGCTCAGTCTTTAACATCAAACAGCAGTTAGAATTCCAAGATTATGCAAAATGTCTTACAGCCTTATTATCAACTACTAAGGGTCATAACAGTGGTAATAGCCCTGATCCCAAGTTGTTGATCCTAGCTGCTGTCTAATATAAGGACATTGACTGAACAATTCCATCCACTGAGGGTACAATATTCTACATTAAAATGGTACAAACACCAAGATTATCACTGGAATTTTAGAGCACAACGCCTATGTAATCCATTGTTATCCCTGATCTACTCCATTTTCTTCAAAAGATCTCTCAACATTCTAATGTTCTAATACACCTCAATTGTATTAAATAGGTGACCCATACTCTTGATAGAATGTGATACTTGATTGCTACATGTGATATTGATGCAGGTGAGGCACATGGCGTACTAAAATTGTTAAAGATGGAATGGTCTGTTATAACGCAGCAAACAAAAGAATTGAGGAAGAAACTTGGAAAGAAATATGAGTGTGTATAATGAGATTAGGCCTATAACGAAACATTGTTGGAAACTGGCAAATGAAGCAAAGAGGGCAAAATAAGTTAATATTTTTTTAATTTGTAAACATTATGATCCACGTCTTTTCTGGAAGTTGGTAAATGGTATTTGTAGGACAAACGATCTGCCGACTGCCAAGATCAAGTTTGATTTAATGTTCTGGGACTCTCAGCTTGTATGACTTTCCAACAATTGTAGTGGTAACGAATACACTACCGGACTGATTCAGTAAGCTATCATTTGATAGCTTTGCTGGGTGTGAAAGCAAAGGTCAATTAAAGGTACTTGCTAGAAGATCCTGAAAATTGGGTATGTGAGGAAAAAAGTCTCTCTTTTTCAAAAAGGTTATACAATTCTTGTGGGATCATTGAGAATATAGGGCCTGATGTGGAAAGCCATTTTCTGGTGTCAAAGCTTTTGGGTTTGAGGGTGCAAAACAGCATTTTCCTTTTGTCCTTAGGTAACAGGTCATCGAATTGCTAAAAGGGTTTAGAAACCTGTAACAAATCACTATTTTGAAGGGGTGTCTTTTTCAAATAGCGATTAATTGAGGTATGTATCAATGTTTTACAATTGAAATCCAGCTGCAAAACACAGAAATTTTACCAACACCTTAAAAGAGGTGGTGAACCATTCTCAAATGAGATCCCATTCCTTTTCTCAATGTTAAATGGGAATGTTAAAAAAAAACATTTGTTGGGTAGTAGGTAGTGTTCCTTGGGACTAATGCCATCTTGATATAATCTTTAAATATTTAATTTATCTATCCTGATTTGGCATTATACGTGCTCATATCTTCAAGTGTACATGTTGTTAAAGTGTTCGTTTAATTAAAATGTGATTAATATATTTGCTTGAATGTAATGTTTCATATTTATATATAAATCTGATATTTTAATCTTTTATTGTTTTAAAATAGCAAAAGAGATTTTATAAAATTTTATGTGATAATTATTTTAAGTTATTGATTTAACCCTTTCACTGCAAGGACCCCCCCCCACACCAAGAATGATAAGCCATGAAAGATGGGTAGCATTTTTATCAGGACAAGTGGGGGAATGGTAGGTGGTAGGAATTTGGTGTATCCCAGTGGTTTCCAGAAGTTTACATCACAGAAGTGTAAGACAAATGGGTGATATGAGGCAAAGTTAGAGGCTTGCAGTTGCAGTGTGTTGTAGGTAAGAGGTTGAACTGCTTTAGGTGTCTAATTTTAATAAATGCCTCGATTTGGTACTTTTTTCTAGGAGGCAGCTTACTTGAGCTTGAACAGTGCAGCCATTCAGCATAGAAGTAGGATGATATTGGGACTTAGCCCCACTCTGCTACCCATATGTAAAAAATAAAAAACATCAAAAATAATCACAACTTCCCCTTTTGCCATAGGGATGGGGATGCTTTAGTCCACAGGGGGGCAGAATGACTCTTTTAAGCATTCTGGGTTGACAGTATTAGCTTGGTGCCTGAGTAGGTCACCCTAGCCTTTTCTATTTTTTAGCACCATGTTGAAATCCCTGGTGTCTCTTGGACTTTGTGTCACTCATGGGCAGATTTTTGAGTAAACATCCTCACTCCACCACTAGGGGGCAGGACGACTGATGCACCTGTTCTGGGATGATAGCACATTTGTGATGCATGGATGAGCTGCCCCACCCCCTTTTCTTATTTGTGGGCCTATTTTTCCACTGAAGCCATCCATCTCCTGAGGGCAGATTTCAGATAAACATCTTCAATCTACACCCAGAGGGAAGAAACATTGATGTACCTGTTCTGGGGTGGAAGCAAGGGGTGATGCTTCAGTGAGCTACCACTCTCCCTTTTTACCCTTTTTTATTTTTGGTATTATTTTTTACCCGGGTTTCAAGTGGCTTTTCTGTCCTCCAGGGTTTGAGTCTGGCTAAAAACTCTCCATCCACCTCCGGGGGGGGGGGGTGGGTTGGCAGAAGGTCTGTTACACCTGTTCTGGGATGGGAGCACAGGGTGGTACCTGGATGAGCATCCCCTCCCCCTTTTTATTAATTGGGGACTATTTTTCCCTGGTGTCTGGTTGCCTTTCTGTATTCTGGGGATGGCTTGATCAAACCATGCTCCCACGCCAGAAATGATGCATTAGTCTTTCTGCCCTCCCAGGGGTGAACTGAGATTGTGCATCCAATATCAGCCCCTGTTGGACTGAGTGTCAAAAGACCTTCTATTATCTGCCCCTGAGGGGACAGAAAGAATGTTGGGGTCATTTTTGGAGTGAGGGTGCGGCCCGATATCTTGGCAGGCTGCCCCCACCCACAACAGTAATAAAAATTCACCCTGGTGTCTACTGGGCTTTCTGTGCCTCACAGGGGGCAGATTGGAGATAAAGATATATCTGCCCCATTGGGACAGAAATTATGTTGGGGATACTTTAGGGGTGGGTGCTCAGCCAGATGTCTTGGCAAGCTATCTTCTTTTCTCACCGGAGGGCAGAAAGACAATTAGAGTGTTTTGGGGGATGAGGTCTCGGCCTGATGTCTTGGCAGTGAACCCCCTCCTCCTACAAAAATAAAAAGAATGCTTCCCCATCCAAAAGCATTATCTGGTGTCTAGTGGGTTTTCTGGCCCAGGGGAATGGGGAGCAGATTGGAGGTAATGAATTCCTATCTGCCCCTTGGGGACAGAAGACTTTTGTAGCCCATTGCACTGGCCCATAGCCAGGGGGCACTCCCCCTCTCTGAAAAAACTTCCTGAAGTCTAGTAAGTAGATCCTTGCTTGGGGATCACCCTCCTGCAGCGATCTCCAAGCAGGGATCCACTAGGGAGAGGTACATTTGGAAAGGTATGCATTGCACCTGATCATTATTAAAACAAAACAAAAAATGCCTTCCTCCACATCCCGAAATGAAACTGAACTCCCAGCATGAGCACTGCTGCAGTAGATGGTTCCAGCATGTCTTTACCAAGGGAGGGACTAAACAATATTTCAAAGATTTCGAGTAGGTGAAAGGCTGAAGGTGATTCAATGTTGTTTATTTAAAACAAAAATCACCAATGTTCAGACAGAGTACATAACCTGCATTGAGGTATTGTTAGATAAAGAGGAACTTGGATCCATGGAGTGCATGCTAAGTTTCACACAAGACAAGAGGCTTAGCTGTAAACACCTTTGCATGTTGAAGTTTGAGGGAACGCTATATTGAGTCCTTCAACAGGCTTATCTGCCTCCTTATTTGAGGACAATACACCCTCAGCAGTAAAGGGACAGAAATACCAGTTGTCTCCTTATTGGATAGTGCTTCCTTCATTCCAAAAAGTTATATGGGTGTGAGCAAGCACATTTAGAGACTTACAATTGGTGCCTTGTCATGCCAAGTTTAGTTTTGTTAGCTAAACAGAAGGGGGAAGTTGGGAATCCAATGCAGAAAAATCCTAAATTACAACTATGTTGCCATATTTTATATTTTTCTGTATATATATATATATATATATATATAAATTAAATTGCCATTATCTTGTGCATTTTCATAGTAAAGACTTATCAGGTTGTGTGCACTAGAGATGGTCTTTATTCTAATAAAACATAGAAGTGTATTTCTAAAGTGAATTCTTGAGTGTGTCTATACATGATGAAAAAGGTTTTGGAGCATAAAGCAACCGTTTCTGGGAACCTCACAGTACCTATCCTTACTGAATATGCACCTTAATTATGAAATGCTTATTCTTATTGTCAGAAATTGGGTCTCTAGTTGGCAGAGGTATGGTCCCTGTCTAAGTAGGGACCACAATCCTATTCAGGGTAAGCCAGATACACACTCTAAATTAACCTGTGCTCGCCATCAGTCTTAATTTGAAAGATAATGTGTAAAGTATTTGTGCAACACTTCATTACAGTAACATAGTGAAAGACACCTCAAAAAGACTCCACACTAGTTCAGAAAAATAGAGAATACTCATCCTGAGTAATACATGACCAAGACAACAAAAATTCAATAAGTAAAACTGAAGATATGTTTTTTTAAAGATTAAATGTACAAATAGTGCTTACAAGTAATTTTCCACCAAAAGGTTACTTGAGGTTGCAGTGGACCAGTGAAAATCCAAAGTTCAGGTGGGCTGCGATGAAGAGTAGGCAGCTATAAAGCCCACGCAGGGTCCAGTGAAACAGTACCTTGGACGGATCAAGCATTGACAACAAATGCAAAAGTGGTGTGCCAATATTTTCTACACACTTGGGTTACTGCATTGTTATTGAACATCGAAGTTGGGTCCCGCATAGGCGCAAAAACTCTATTGAGATAAATGCAATGCATCCTCATCAAGCCACGCAGAGCATTGTCATTGAGCTGTGCATGCTGTGGATCCACTGTTGTCAAGCAGCCTCTGTGTCGTAGTAGCGATGCACTAATTTTTCACACTTAGGGCCAGATGTATCATTTGATCCAATAACGATTAGCTAATTGCGATTTTTTGCAAATCTCAATTAAGTAATCGCTATTCGAATGTATGAAACTCCAGGAGTTTCCTACTGCGATTCGCAAGGGCTCGCAAATGGACCTACCGCATCTGTATTCATGAGGTAGGTCACAATTTGCGAGCCATTGCAGATGGCTACAATCACAGGGATGGTGGCCTGCTGGGCTCAGCAGACCACCATGTCTGTGATTGCTTTTCAATAAGGCAATCTTTTTTTTTTAATGTGGCCCATTTTCCTTGAAGGAAAACAGGATGCATTTAAAAATGAAAAATGAAAAGTTTTCTTTTCATTTTTAAGAGTAGGCAGTGGTCCGTGGGACCACTGCCTGCTCTTAAAAAACTTTTTGCATTCATTCACAAAGGGCAAGGTGTCCTTTGGGGACACCTTCCCCTTTGCGAATAGGTTACCACCTACTTGAAGTAGGTGGTAACTGCGATTGTTTTGCGACCGCATTCACACTCACAAAACAATCATACATACCTCTGCGATTCGGTATTAGGAAGGGTTGCCCTTGAAATGCCCCTTCCTAATACCGAATCGGTATGTAGTCGCAAATCCAATTAGCGATTCGGTAACACGTTACTGAATCGCAAATTGGACTTGTTACATACCAAAGCGCATGTTTGCGATCGCAAACAGCCCGTTGGGCCATTTGCGATTGCAAAAATGTTTGATACATCTGCCCCTTAGTCAGGTCGAGGCATCAGTTTTTGTAGAAACAGCTGCTGAACCCACTTCTCAGGCCCAGGGCATGAGGGGTGCACCTCAGGCAAGGGTAGGACTCACCGATAGCAGAGTCCAGCAGCACCACAAGAGTTGCAGGCAATCTGTGATGTCCCTGAGACTGCAGGTGAACAGGGGGGAAGCCAACAAGACCTCTGAGAAACATGGGTTCATGTATGTAAAGAACAGATCCAGATCTTCTCACTCCAGATGAGAAGCAGCAGGCAGCAGGCCAGCACAGCAAAGCAAGTAGCAAAGTGGCAGTTCTTCCTACATCACTGCACACAGTGAGCAGTAGGTTAACACAGCAATGCAGTTAGCAGAGTGGCAGTCCTTCCAGGAAGCACAGTTGTCCTTCTTACTGGCAGAATGTCCTTGGTTCCAGTAGAGTTATGACTTGGTCAGTTGTGGGATCCAGTACTCATACCCAGATGTGCCTTTGAAGTGGGGGAGACTTCAAAGAGGCTTTTGAAGATCACAAGGTCTCTGCCCTTTCATCCCTCGCTCCAGACATTCTATAGGGGGTATGCAGCCCTTTGTGTGAGGAGTGGCACATCCCTGTTCAGCTGTAAATGTCAGCTCCTCCCTCCCATCTAGCCCAGGATGAGCCCTCAGCCTGGTGATGGGCCATCAGGATGCAAAAGTCACAAGTTCCCTTTGTCTGTGACTGTTTAGAACAAATGCACAAAGCTCAGCTGTCATCTACCCCATATGTGTATTCAGAGACAGGCAGAGGCACATAATGGTTAAAGTAAGAAAATGTCATCTTTCTAAAAGCTGCATTTTAGACTTACAATTTAAAATTCGACTTCACCATAAGTCCAGAGACACCAAACTCCAAATGTCTTTCTTTTCCCGATTGGAAGTTGCACGTAAAATTGCTTCAAGGTAACCCCGAAGTTAACCTACATGAGAGATAGGCCTTGCAGTAGTGAAAAACAAATCTAATTGTTTTTAACTACCTGGACATGTTAACTTAACAGCACATGTCCAACTTTTTTAATACTCTGCACCCTGCCCAGGGGGCTAACCAGGACCTACCTTGAAGGTCACTTATATGTAATGAAAATGAGGGTTTGGGCCTGACAAATTGGTGCGCTGACCAGCTTGAAATGGCAGTTTAAAACTGTACATACAAGCTCTGCAGTGGCAGGCCTGAGACCTACTGTTTTAGATGGTACAATCAATGCTACAGGCTCACTAGTATCATTTAATTTACAGGCCCTCGGCTCCTTTAGTGCACTTTACTAGGGACTTACAAGGAAAGTAAATATGCCAATTGTGGTTAAGCCAGTATTACTAAGTTTAGAGTACAGAGCACCTGCACTTCAGCACTAGTCCACAGTAATAAAGTGTCCAGAATCCTAAATCCAGCAACAATGAAGTCAGATAAACAGGAGATCAGAAGGCAAAAGGTTAGGGGAAAACACATGAAGGATGCCAAGTCTAACACGTATGTACTGTTTAGTCTGCTTAGTCTGAAGTGTGGGGTCAGCAAATAAGAGCTAGCCAATTTTACTGTAGTTTAGAGGTCAGAGCACATGCAATGGGGCTTGGTTAGCAGTGCGCTAGTAAAAAAGAGCATCATCTGTCCAAATAAAATGTGAGTGATCACACTAAAAAGAGAGCTTCCTCACAACTGCAATTTGGAATTTTGTGAAAATGCTTATTAGAACATGGATCGGATCGCAAAATTCCTGTCCACTAAAAAAAGAAAACAATACTAAATATGCAAGCACTTTTTGCGAATGGAATTACATCAGACCCATAATCTATACCACAAATATACCATTGTATGTTTGGTTTGTAGATGATCAATCAACCTTTGAGCAGTTGATGAGAATCTACACTGACATAACTTTTTGAATTGGAGTTAACAACTCCCTCTTGTGGACCGTACAATTGCTATATGATGATAAATGGGATCAAGTTCAGCACTGCACATGTGTTTTTTGCCAAGTAAACATGATTCTCAGTTTGAAAAAGAACATGTTCTACTGTTATTGCTATTTAGTTTGTATTTTGCAAATTTTAATAGTTGTTTGGCAAAAGTGGGTTTGGCACTAGTTTCTGTCAAAAAGCACTAACCTTATAGTACAGGTCCAATTGGAGCAATAAATGTTTCATCCTTTTTCTGTATACAAAGCCAATCATATACATTAGCAATATGGTTAATGGTTGAAAAGGGGATGGGATGAGAGAAAAAACAAAGACACTGGATACCAGCACTCCGATTTGCCACACTGACATCTGTGGGTTGTAAGACATGATGAATATCTTTAGTACCTTATTGCGCAATTAAATCACTTGCAAGATAAATCATATACCTTCAGAAGATCTCTATATCTCACATTGTTTGTGTTACAGTGAAATGCTAACATTCCAGAAACTACAAACTAGAGCAGTAATATACACATAAGTAATCATTTGTATTCTAGCCTTAGACATATTACCACTCTTTACTCGGAAAATGTAATTAGCTTCATTTTGGTAAGTATGCATTCTCAGATATTGATGAACATTCAAGGTTGTCTTTTTCTAATTAAAACTGTATGTTAACAAACAGTCATCAGAATTATATAGCTCACACTCATTCCAATTAATCTTTTCCAATAACACATGCCACTATCATATACAACATGTGTGTTATGAACATTTGAACATCTTTTAAACCAGAGTCCATCCTTGCCATTTCCTTACATTATGTACAATCCCAAAATGTGCAACACAAATATGTTTCTGTACCCCTTCACGTTAAACTTAGACTCTGTACTTCAAATTATTATAAAGTCATTTTTCACACACAATTTAAATTCTTAGATAGTTCTCTGTACTTAGCTTCAGCTTTCAAACATGCTTTCAAAAGGAAACCAAATGACATCCAAGGTTTTCGCAAGTTCTGATAACATGGTCCATGCTACAGTGACAAAGGGCCATATTTATACTTTTTGACGCTAAACTGCGCTAACGCAGTTTAGCGTCAAAAAAATTAGCGCCGTCTAACGCCATTCTGAAGCGCCATGCGGGCGCCGTATTTATAGAATGGCGTTAGCCGGCGTTAGCCGACCGGCGCTACCTGGTGTGCGTGGAAAAAAACCACGTACACCAGGCAGCGCCGGCGTAGGGGGAAAATGGCGTATGGGCATCTCAAAATGGGGCAAGTCAGGTTGAGTCAAAAAAATCGCCTTAACCTGATTTGCGCCATTTTTTTACGACGCCCATCCCCCATTAACATGACTCCTGTCTTAGCAAAGACAGGAGTCATGCCCCCTTGCCCAATGGTCATGCCCAGGGGACTTATGTCCCCTGGGCATGGTCATTGGGCATAGTGGCATGTAGGCGGGCACAATTCAGGCCCCCCTATGCCACAAAAAAAATAAAAAAAATACTTACCTGAACTTACCTTAATGTCCCTGGGGTGGGTCCCTCCATCCTTGGGTGTCCTCCTGGGGTGGGCAAGGGTGGCAGGGGGTGTCCCTGGGGGCAGGGGAGGGCACCTCTGGGCTCATTCTGAGCCCACAGGTCCCTTAACGCCTGCCCTGACCCAGGCGTTAAATTCAGGCGCAAATGCGGGTTTTTTTGCCCCGCCCACTCCCGGGCGTGATTTTTGCCCGGGAGTATAAATACCACGCACATGCCTGGGAGTCATTTTTTTAGACGGGAACGCCTACCTTGCATCTCATTAACGCAAGGAAGGTGTTCACGCCAAAAAATGACGCTAACTCCTTGAACTTTGGCGCTAGACGCGTCTACCGCCAAAGTATAAATATGGCGTTAGTTTTGCGTCGAATTTGTGTCGAAAAAAACGACGCAATTTCGGCGCAAACGGAGTATAAATATGCCCCAAAGTATCTCAGTTGTCTAACATGGATGCTGTGAACCAAGGTAACATTTATACCCAATACTGTAGTTTTGGAATGGCCACCACCATTTGAAAAAAATGTGAGAGTAGATCAAATGTTACTAATATTTTAGTGGCATAGAAGTCAACATATTGTGACTTATATCTTAATTTAAAGCCTAACAGAGAACATTAATGTGAAATGTAAAGATGTGCAAATTTAAAGTATGGCGGGCATTGTGCCCTCCACTTATTTGGGCATTGCGTTTTGCCAAAGCAGATGTGCTTTTATGTTTTAGTGAACTACTGATGTAAATTCATGTTAAAAATATTATTGGTAGAGATAATATAGATGTGAAAAGAACATTATGAATAATAATAAAATAATATAATTTAACAGTACTTAAACTGATGTATATGAATTTAATACTGTAGAGTTATATGCATGTAGAGAAATAAATATACATTTAAATTTTTTAATGTTATGCATTAATAATGATCACAATTAACTGAATTTGTTTTGCAATATGTTAATTAAAGGGTACACATTAGCAAATGTGTTTAGTAATTAGAAATATATATTTATGTTTTCTTAGTAAGAGTAGGACTGAAGATTCATTTTCACAGCAATAGTGAGAAGTGCTAATTCATCATAATCCCTTTGACCTGATTTATTTCTTAGGTTGCTTATGTTTTAGAGAATGGCGTATTGTATTGAGGACAGTGACTTGGTTTTATTGTCCTTGAATGTAGCAATGTTGCTTCTAGCTAATGGATTGACATTAAGCATTGTTGAATTCACGTGAGAACTGTTGGAATCATCCTACGACCCATGGGAAGAAATCATAATGTTTCAAATGTTACACAAATTATCATTTTCCAATGGAACTGTATGAACTTATCAAGATGACTTCACACCTTCCCTGAGAAAATCTGGAACAGTTGCAAACCTGATGGGCAGCTATGGTTTTCATTGGGTATTGGTCTGTATGCGCATGATGGGTCCACACGCCTGACCAATCAGAACTCTTTGGACATTACTAATTGGGATAAACTTTTGAACTAGAGGGGAGTCAGTTTCTTGACACCATCGGAGTCAGTCCTTTCCAACCATCCTCAAAGCGTTTCCCTTTTTGACTCTTATGTTTGCCCATTCTATTTGTCCCATTACCTATGTTTTTCAGTACTAATTTACCCAAAAAACTCTGAACTGCTCTCTTACCCTATGTGCAGCTCATGTTCGTGCCCTGTCTAATGATGCTGTGAAGCTGTGAGAGCTCTAGACTGACAAATCCTTCCTGTCTATTGTCCCCTGAGGAGAGGTATATAATCTGCAAATGTGATGCTTTTTTATTTCCCTTTTCAGCTTAGGTGATTTACACCAGTGTATTTTATAGTGAGTTAC